>NC_044032.1:386101531-386701531 GCF_901765095.1 Microcaecilia unicolor
TATGCCTGAAGGGAATAGTCCTTATGCCTGAAGGTGTCACCTACGTATATGTGGATTCAGTAGGTATTTTGTGGTTTTGGGGCACTCACACTTTCCACCACAAGTGTACCAGCTAGATTGGGATAAGGGCCTAGGTCCCCTTCTCTACAGTACACTGTATTGACCACTAGACTATTCCAGAGACCTAGCTGCTCTAAGAGAAATGGCCATTATATCTGAAGCTGTCATAGAGCCTAGTATGTACTGTCACTTTCACCTCTTAGCTCGATAGGAGGGGGTCATGCTTTTATCCCTCAGTGGTCATCTGGTCAGTTTGGGCACCTTTTTGGTCCTTAGTTGCTATTGAAAGAGGCCTAGCCAAAAACATCCTATTTTTTGTCCTGAACATTTTTACAATGTTCCATTATTGCAGAAAAATGTCCAAATCGAAAGCCCACCCTAGTCCCACCAAAACACACCTCCAATACACCCCCTTGAGATTTAGGTGAACTGCATAGAAAAACATTTTAAAAATAAAATTTGAAAATAGTGATTTGGACATTTTAGCAAACAAAATGTCCATCAGCCAATTTATGCCATTTTTTTGCACATTTTTCTTTTTGAAAATGATCTTCCTAGTCTACAAAAATTAGAGTCTACTAGGTGGAGAAATGATCGGCATTATTGTACACTAATTCAGCATATATTAATGGTTCAAATCAAACCTCACAGTGTTAGCTGAAGCCCTCCAGGTATTGCTCCAGAATCTGATTAACTTACATGATGACCAGCATGGAGCCTCAGCCCTGAAAAGACACTGAGAACATAGACTGTATGCAAAACAGGAAAAATGTTTGATCAAAGGAAAGAGATATCCTGTTCTCTGAAGACATTGAAATGAACTCTCGATAGATCCAAGCCATTCACCACTAGGCTGCTCACTATGAAACATTCGTTACGCTGAAACCAGGCTGCAGCAACTTTTGCACTGGAGAAAACTTCAAGAAGACATTGCCTAAGTAACGAGTTTAAATAGCAGTGAGAGAAGGTGCAACACAAGCTTTTCTGAGGGGCAGAACTGGAAACACTAATGTGGCGAGGGGAAAACTTTGGCCAGTAGTCACTTGTGGGCTGATGATCAAAAGTCAATGCGAGCGCAAAAGGCCATTAGTGCTGTTTTTGCGCACGCACTCACACAACATGGGATGATCATCGGGGATACCGCCATAAACAGGGTCTTGGAGGGAATGTGTGATACGGAGGTCATCAACACGTACCGTCTGATTAGGGAGGCTATTTTTGAACTTCATGAGAAGATAAAATGTGATATTGAGTCCCGCAACACGTCCCTGGACTGGTTAAACTACTGTGCACACTGCAGTTCCTGGCTACGGGTTCTTTCCAGCACATGGTTGGAGCTTGCTGTTGTGTGGCACAATCTATATTTTCAAGGCATCTAAAGGTGGTTTTGAATGCCATAACTAGACTTTACAAGGACTATATCCACTTCCCACGGTGCGAAGCAGAATTGCTGGAGTTAAAGGTGCAATTATAGGTGGCTTTCCCAATGTTTTGGGTGCCATTGATTGCACCCATGACCCATTGATTCCATCATAAGTACATAAGTATTGCTATATTGGGAAAGACCAAAGGTCCATCAAGCCCAGCATCCTGTTTCCAACAGTGGCCAATCCAGGTCACAAATACCTGCAAGATCCCAAAAAAGTACAAAACATTTTATACTGCTTATCCCAGAAATAGTGGATTTTCACCAAGTCCATTTAATAATAACCATCACAATCACTACTACTACAAATCATTTCTATAGCGCTACCAGTAGTACGCAGCACTTCACAATTGAACATGAAGAAAAGACAGTCCCTGCTCAAAAGAGCTTACACTCTAAATCAGGACAGACAGGACAAATAAGGGATAAGGGAAGGACAGACATGACACATAGGGAAAAGGGGACTATTGAAGAGAGAACAAGATAAAGGTTACGAGCAGGTGACAAGTTAGGAATTGAAAGCAGTATCAAACAGGTAGGCCTTTGGCCCAGATTTGAAGGCGGCCAGGGATGAAGCTTGACGTAATGGCTCAGGAAGTTTATTCCAGGCATAAGGTGCGGCGAGATCAACGGAACGGCGTACCGCAACAGGAAGTCAGGCAGCACATAGGGAGCTTTACAGTGCTACAAAGGGTTTATAGAGTCACAGTTTTATACAGAAAGAAAACAGCCATAAGACATCAGCAGTAGTGAGAGAAAATATCAATGCTATTCCAATGACTGGAGGAGGATGAAAGAGAATTTATCAGCATTCTAAGGTAGTGATTCATTTATTGCCAGAGACAGAATCCAAACAGTTTATGATACAGTTGCATGCCAGCAGGGGAAGGCAGGAATTGGAAGAGGTGGACAGGGTTAGCAAAATCCTTTGACTTTCTAGCCTGACCTGATCTGGGAGGGAACAGACTGAGCTGCAGCACCAGGACCAGGAGATGGTTACCCAAGGGATACAAACTGCTGGAAAACAACTGCTTCTAGCGGGGTGTACAGGAAATTATGTAAATATTTATTCGGAGACAGCTTTGCAGAGCACATCAAGCTGCATCAGAACTGCTCCTGCCAGTGCACACATTCAGCAACACAGTTGGATCAACAGCCTGAAAAGCAGATGTGACAATTTCCTGTATCTGATTACGATGATTTCCTAATTATGCCAAAGCTGTGTGCAATGTCCTTCCCTGTGTAGGGCTCTTAATTTTGTTTTATGATCTCATCAGGCAACCTGTTTCTGGCAGGCAATCATTTGGCGGTTAAATCCATGGGATGCTTTCAGTTTCTGGTACTGATGATTTAAAAAAAAAAAAAGAATTGTTTGTTATTACTGAAGTACTTCCTTGCATCTCTGATGTGCCTCTCTCTTCCCGCACAAATGTCAGATATTTGGGGCGGGGAGCTCACTTATCTACCTAACCATTCAATTCAATACTATATATACTGTCAGCATGCAAAATGTCCTAAGACATTATTGCAAAGCAAGCATTAAGAACGTCTTCCTAGATTTTTAAGAATTAGTTTGAGTGACTTCTTGTTCCATCACAGGCTTAAAACCTATCCTGCTGATATTCAGCTAGCAGTCAGTATTTTGTCAGCTGTTTTCCCAGATATTCAATGCCGACCCATGTCCGGACATTGGCATTGGGTATCTGGTTGTACGTTGCCAGCTAAAACTTATGCAGTTAATATCCAGCCTTTAACCACATAAGGTGAACTGCATAAAGGTAGGATTGCTTTTTATGTGGCCCAATTTATGTGGTAATCTTATGTGTTTAAGGGCTCAAAATTGACTCTTAACCGCATAAGTGTTGATTCCACCCCCAGAATGCCCACAAGTTAGCCGGTTTCAGTTTAGACATTAAGGGCCAGATTCTAAATATAGAGCCTACAAAATCCATGCGGTAAACATTTCCGACTGAGTGTATTCTATAAGCACTGCCTGACACCCTGTCAAAAGAAACCGGTCAAAAAAAAAACAGACAAAAAGTTCCAAACAAAAAAGTTCCCGACATAAAAGTCCCTGACAAAATAGACTCCTGACAAAAGGGCCTGATGAAATAGATTTACTGAGAAAGTCCACGGCTTGTCACTTGAAAGCCCTGGCACCTGCCTACGGCTTGACTTCACTATCCACACTTGGTATCTAGTGAGAATCATAAATCTGCTTGACAAGATAATCCAGCTTGATTAAGGAGGTTTCCCTGCCCTGTTTTCTGTAGAGTCTATTTTGTCTTGGGGTTTTGGGGGGGAGGGTTTTTTTGTCATGGTCTGTTTTGGTTTTAGTCTGTTTTGTTGGGGGGGGGGGTTGTCAGGTTTTTTTTGTCATGGTCTATTATGTCGGGTGCCGCAGTGCCTAGATTTAGGTGTGGTTTAGAATATGTGTTGATATCCCAATGCTTAAAACTACGTGCCTTCATTTATACCAGTGAAAACGTGGTGTAAATCCCTGTGCATAGATTTAACCGCATTGGGCCATATTCTATAACTAAGAGGGCATTATCAAACGGCGCCGGCGAAATTGATCGCCGGCGATCTATTTTGGCGGCGCCGCAACAGCTGGCCGGAACCGTATTATCGAAAAAGATGGCCACCAACTTTTGTTTTGATAATACGGTTGGGGCCGGCCAAATGCCACAGATCGCCGGGTTTGAGATGGCCGACTTTGTTTTTCAGCGATAATGGAAACTGGAACCGGCCATCTCAAACCCGGCCAAATCCAAGGCATTTGGCCATGGGAGGGGCCAGCATTCATAGTGCACTGGTACTTCTGGATGTTTAGATCTTGCTGATCAGTTATGTTATGACTTACTTGTTCAGGAGTGCTGTATTTTGTGATACTGTTTCGAGAAATGTTCAAGAAAGACTTCATACAAATTTTAAAAATCCCTGCCGTTCATTTTCCCTTGATGGCGGTCCCTGACGTGCACTTCCCTTAATAGCCGTCTTTCTCTCCGAAAGTGCACTTCTCTTAATGGCCGTCTTTCTCCCTGAACAGGGAAATCAAAAGTTTTTGCTCACTGCTTTTTTGTAGTAACAGTGGGATTTGAACCAGCCATCTCTGCATTACAAGGCCAGTGATGGTACCACTTGGCCACAGCTCCACTTACTTGGGTGTCCCTCCTTTTTGATTATACCCCTCCACGTCTCTCTCAGCCACTCACAGACAGCTTAACGCACTGTGATTGGCTGAGAGAGACCTGAAGGGGTATAATCAAAAGGGAGGGACAGCCAAGTAAGTGGAGCTGTGGCCAAGTGGTTATATCATGGCTCTTGTAATGCAGTGGTGGTTGGTTCAAATCCCACTGTTACTACTAAAAAAACTGTGAGCAAAAACTGTTTTGATTTCCCTGTTTGGGGAGAAAGCCGGCACTTTCGGAGAGAAAGACGGCTATTAAGGGAAGTGCACATCAGGGAACGGCCATCAAGGGAAAATGAACGGCAGGGATTTTTTAAATTTGTATGAAGTCTTTCTTGAACATTTCTCAAAACAGTATCACAAAATACAGCACTCCAGAACAAGTAAGTCATAACATAACTGATCAGCAAGATCCTTTTTTTTTTTTTTTTACGAGCTGGCCGACTGGCTTCCCTTCCTAAGAAGGAAATGTTTTAAAGTTTTTTTTGGGTGGGAGGGGTTGGTGACCACTGGAGGAGAATGGGGAGGTCATCCCCGATTCCTTCCGGTGGTCATCTGGTCAGTTTGGGCATCTTTTTGAGACTTGGTCGTGAAAATAAATAGACCAAGTAAAACCGGCCAAATGCTTGTCATCGCCGGTTTTCTTTTTTCCATTATCAGCTGAAGCCGGCCATCTCGTAAGCACGCCCACATCCCGCCTTCACTACCCTGCTGACACGCCCCCTTGAAGTTTAGCCGCCTTCGCGACGGAATGCCGGCGAGTGTGTCCAAAAATCGGCTTTCGATTATACCAATTTGGCTGGTTTTAGGAGATGGCCGGCCATCTCCCGATTTGTGTCGGAAGATGGCCGGCTATCACTTTTGAAAATAAGCTGGTAAGTGTGTAAATTTGGGAACGCCCACAAAACATCCATTTCCCCACGCATAGTCAAGCCCCCTTTGAACTGCGTGCATTAGAATTTAGGCACAGTTCATTACAGAATATGATTACCGAGTTATGTATGTAAATTCACATTATTGCCACTTAATGCTCATTATTGCTTGTGCTGTTATCAATGCTGATTAGCTTGTTATGCCAATTAAGTTATATGCATTGTTATAGAATATGCCTGGATTTCAGTGTGAATCTCTAGATGCACTACATAGAATCTGGCAGTAAGCATGGATAATGCTGCAAAAAACAGAAGAAACCAGTCTTCGCACAAAAAAACAGCAAAAGGCAAAACAGCGAAGAAACACAAACAAAAATAAATAAAAAATATAAAAACATAAAATATTTTTAAATGGTGACCACACTTTTTAAATATAAAAATTGAAAAATATATACTTTATTAACCATAGACAAGTAGGGAGAAAGGGACTCGACACAGCTGTGTTTCGGCCATTCAGGCATGCGTCAGGAGTTTTCCACATTATTTTGAGTGTATTTTAGCGCTACAATATTGAGAAGAGATATACAAATTCCTTTGATATCTGGATAGAATAAGTAACCATCACATGGTGAGAAGACTCCTGACGCAGGCCTGAACGGCCAAAACACAGCTGTGTCGAGTCCTTTTCTCCCTACTTGTCTATGGTTAATAAAGTATATATTTTTCAATTTTATATTAAAAAAGTGTCACCATTTAAAAAATATTTTTATGTTTTTATATTTTTTATTTTTTTTTTATTTTTTTTTTGTTTGTGTTTTTGTTAGTAAGCATGGATATTCAGCAGTACTAGTTAAATGCCTCTGAGTATTCACAGTTAGCCCCGGACAAGCAATTTAAACATCCAGGAGCATCTCCAAGCCGTTTAAATCACTTTGAATATTGGACAGTAATATTTATAAAATACTTAGCACAGTTGATCAGTAATTTTAATATATACTGAATTTACTCAATTACATTTGGCATATAGTTGCTCTTTTTCCCAGTCTCTTAAATCTGTAACCTACCTTGAATCATATATAGGGAGATGACAGGATATAAGACTCAGCATAACATAACATAACATACAAAACTGTTTTCTATCATGTCAAAATTGACTTTTGCAATGCAAGAAACAGTGGAGGCAGCAAGGAAAATCTGGTGCATTTTTATCCTTTAATAGATTTCTTCAAAGAAATACAATGACTTGACATGAGCAGTGTTTTGACTGAAAAGCCTGCCTTAGGAGACTATCAGGCTTATTTTCGAAAGAGAAGGGCGCCCATCTTTCGACACAAATCGCAAGATGTGCATCCTTCTCCCAGGGTCACCCAAATCGGCAAAATCGAAAGTCAATTTTGGGCGCCCTCAACTACTTTCCGTCGCGGGGACGACCAAAGTTCACGGGGGCGTGTCGGAAACATAGCGAAGGCGGGACTGGGGTGTGCCTAACACATGGGCGTCCTCGGCCAATAATGGAAAAAAGAAGGGCGTCCCTGAAGAGCACTTGGCCAACTTTACTTGGTTCATTTTTTTCTTGTGACCAAGCCTTAAAAAGGTGCCCGAACTGACCAGATGACTACTGGAGGGAATTGGGGATGACCTCCCCTTACTCCCCAGTGGTCACTAACCCCCTCCCACCCTCAAAAAAAACTTTAAAAATATTTTTGCCAGCCTCTATGCCGGCCTCAAATGTCATACCCAGCTCCCTGACAGCGGTATGCAGGTCCCTGGAGCAGTTTTAGTGGGTGCAGTGCACTTCAGGCAGGCGGACCCAGGCCCATCCCCCCTTACCTGTTACACTTGTGGCGGTAAATGTGAGCCCTTCAAAAGCCACCACAAACCCACTGTACCCCCATTTAGTTGCCCCGCTTCACCCGTAAGGGCTATGGTAGTGTTGTATAGTTGTGGGTAGTGGGGTTTGGGGGAGTTTTGGGGGGTTCAGCACCCAAGGTAAGGGAGCTATGCACCTGGGAGCAATTTGTGAAGTCCACTGCAGTGCCCCCTAGGGCAGTGGCGTACCAAGGGGGGGCAGTGGGGCGGTCCGCCCTGGGTGCACGCCGCTGGGGGGGGTGCCGCGCGCTGGTCAGCGTCGTTCATTTCCATACTCCCTCTGCCCCGGAACAGGAAGTAACCCGGGGGGGTTCTTTCACTGGGGTGGGTGGTGTCCTTTCACCGGGGGGGGTCGCGCTGCACCGGGGGGCGCTGCACCCAGGGGACGGGGCCATCGGCGATCCGCCCGGGTGTCAGCCCCTCTAGGAACGCCACTGCCCTAGGGTGCCCGTTGGTATCTTGGCATGTCAGGGGGACCAGTGCACTACGAATGCTGGCTCCTCCCCCAAATGGCTTGGATTTGGTCATTTCTGAGATGGGCGTCCTCGGTTTCCATTATCGCCAAAAACCGGGGATGACCATCTCTAAGGATGACCATCTCTAAGGTCGACCTAAATGTTGAGATTTGGGCGTCCCTGACCATATTATCGAAACGAAAGATGGACGCCCAACTTGTTTCGATAATACGGGCTTCCCTGCCCCTTTGCTGGGACGTCCAGCAAGGACGTCCTCAGGAAAACTTGGGTGCCCCGTTCGATTATGCCCCTTAATGTAAAATATTATAAGCATAAATAAATATGACTCATATATACATATCATAAAACATAAAAATAAAATATAACAAATACATATAAATATGATAAAGAATAAAATAATGTAAAAGTATAGGTGAAATCCTACATATTGTGAGAAGGAAGAGGCTGTCCTACCCTGGTTAGGCCCCTAGAGGGCGCTGTTCCCCTAAAATGTCCAGGGAGAAGGGCTGGGTGAGTCACTAAAGGGAGCCAGTAAGGGATGTATAGCAGGAGGTCACTAGGACCGAGGAGAGTCCTGGAGATAGAAACAGGTGCAGCAGGTTATGGGCTGGGTCCTGTTTAGCCATTAACCACTTAAGACCCCACCAGAGTGTGAGGGAGAGAGGAGAGCTAGCAGCTGCAGAGGAGGGCTGGTAGCTGAAGCAGAAGGATCCCCATGAGAAGTACTGGCTGTGCCCTTAGGACTGTGTGTCTAGAACTGTGTGTTACCAAGAAGGAAGCTGGCTGGGTAAGAAGGCCCTAGAGTATCAAGTATAAGAACTGTGTGTTCAAAGAGGGACTGGGTGTCCAAGATGAAAAGACTGTGTTCTAGAGCTGTGTGCTACAAGGAGGGACTGTGTGTCCAGGACTGAGTTAGTACTGAGCCCAAATGCCGGTGTGAGAGGGCTCAGGGGGAAGAAATCTGTTGGGTTTGAACTGTGCAAGAAGAAGTGTTTTAAGCTAAAAGAAGTGTGCCCCAGAGGCGGGAATAAAGATTTGTATGAGAAAAATCCTGTTGATAAGACCTGACTATGTTTGCCTTTTTGAGAACCAGGTCACCCCGAGTAGAAAGGGGTAGGATACTAATTTGCATAAAATCTGCATACTGAGAACCAGCTCATCCTGAGTGAAAGAGGGACCTGGGATCCTGAGGTGGGAGCTTCATCTTCACAATAGCTCATCATTTTCACAATATGCCGGAATAGAAATCAAAAAATATGGGAAGCACAATAAAATAATAATGAAAATCATTCAGTAAATGATAAAGAAAAAACATGAGTATGCATAATATTCTCACAAAACCCAAGAACAGTAAAAAAAACTTACAGAAGACACTGATCAAATGTATTCAATAAAGGAATACTAACAATAGTCTTTACATTTATACAATTCAATTCTAAAATGTAAAGAATGAATTGAAAATGTGAAATATGGAAACTCTAAATACACAAGTAATTGTTGTACCTAAGGTGTCACACAATCTTCGTGACACCGATATTAACAGTCAGCATGAATCACCTCAATAAACAGGTAAAACTCATCCAACGGTGATCCATCAATATGAATATAAGAACAATATCCCCATTGTCAATAAATACAAATATATGTCTATCAAATAAAAAAAAACCCACCAAACAAAACAAAACTGAAGAGAAAAGGAAAAAAAACAAGAGAGGGAAAAAAGGGGGGAAGTAACACCAGGGGAAAGGGAAGAGAATGGAAGGAAGAGGGGAGGGGAAAGGGGGGAGGGGAAGGGGAAGGGGAGATAGGGGAAAAAGAAGGAAGGGAAAAGGGGAAGGAAGAAAAAGAAGAAAAAATAGATTATTCAGTAAAACCCATAATGATCAACACAATAAATTAAAAATTACTTTTGCCATCCCCAATCCATTCCATACACTTTACTTGCTACTTCATTCACCAATTACTTTAGCTAAAAACTCCCTTAGGTCATTCCTTTTCACTTTCTCTCTCTGTTCCTCCTTTGTCCATCTCTCCTCCTGCTTTCCCATCACCCATTGGTCAACCTCAATTTACTTCTTCTCAACCACCAGACTTTGCTTCATTATCACCTTCTAAATCTGCGATCCTGTCTCACCCTTGATCCTCTTTTATCCTCTTAGTAATGTTGCTTTCTCTAAGCTTCTATACTCCTCTCAGCCCACAATGTGTTTGCTTGATCTTTTTCCATCCTCCTGAATTTGTACTCCTTCCCTTGGGCTTTCGCCAATAGCCTTATCAAAGCTGAAACTTGGCCTACAGACAGGAGAGGTATCCACTACTTGAAAGCAAGCCATTGTTCAACTCCTTCTCAAGAAATCTTCACTTGATGTCTCCTTGCATGCTTATCAACTACAGATGTGTTTCCAATCTCATCTTTCTAGCCAAACTTCTTGAGAAGGCTGTATTCATTCAACTCCTTCAACATGTAGAAAATTTCAGGATTCTCCAACCCCATCAGCTTGGGTTTCACCTGGGACATTGAGTACAGGCCTACTAAACGAGCTCCATGATATTCTTGGTAAAGGGCAGATAGCCCTGGTGGTCTCATTGGATTTGACATCAGCCTTTCATCTTGTGGGCCATTCTCTTAACTTGGCTGCATGACATTTGTGTTACTGGTCAAGTTCTGCAATGGTTTAATTCATTCCTCTCAGATTGCTCTTTCTCAGTCACACATCCTTCTTCTACATCTACCCCTAAGTCTTTAGCCTGTAGTGTTCCTCAGGATTCAGTTCTAGCCCCACTTCTTTTTAACATATTCATTAATCCTCTTCCCACTGATACAATCCCTAGGGAACTCAGCCTTCTATTTTGCGGATGGCATTCATCTTGTATCCATTTTCTCCCAATTTTTCTCAGTTCCAATATTGTCTTGATGCAACTATTTTATTCTTAATACATTTAAATCCATTGCCTGCAAACCATTGCCTGCAAACTCCATTTTCTGTGTCTCTTACCATTCAAGACTCATACATGATCTGAGAAGAATCTATATCAGTGGTTTAAAAAACTCTACTATTTAACATTTAAAAATTCGCATGAAAATAATTCACACCCTGGTCAATATTCAAAACGATTTCAGTGAGCAGGAGAGGATCTGGGCTGCTTAAATTGTGTTCTGCAAGCCAACTGCCAATATTCAGTGGCACTTAACTGGGCATTACTGCTGAATATCAGCACAAACTGTCCATTTCTAAAGTGGGCAGAAGAGAAGCATTTCAGAGGCGGAGTCGGGGATAAGTCAGCAGCTAGGCAGGTGACAAAAATATTCAGGGTCAGTACCCACATTGCTAATTGACCAAACAGGACTGCATAAATAGCAGTCCTGACTTTGGTCACTTAGCTGTGCAGGTGCTGGCAATGAATATTGGCTTGCACACACATAACCGGGTAATGGCCGAAGATATGGATGTGCCCCTCTCCCTCCTACCCATCCACAATATGGTCCAACTCCCCTTCTTTGACTCACCTTATGTCCCGATGGTCAGCTTCTGAGCTGGCTCCTGTCTGCATTGTTGTTTCTTTCCTGTGTGTTTCAAGCCTCACTTTGGTGTTCAGTGTATTTCCTGCCTCTGTCCTGTTTATAAGGAAGTGGTGGACTTTCATTCAGGGCCTTTGCAATGCCAAAGGTCTCCAGGTTAGTCCATGTGCAGTGTAGCACTTCTGCCTGTGTTCTAGTCTGTGTGCCTGTGGGCACTTCTGTCTTGATTTCTTGTTGCCGTGTTCATAGTCTGTGTGCCCGTGGGCACTTCTGTCTTGATTTCTTGTTTAGGGTGCCTGTGTGCACTTCTGCTTTTGTTCTTCTCTGTTTGTCTGTGTGCTAGGGTTAGCCTTAGTTCTGTTTTTTGTCTGTGTGGGTCAGCTTTGTGTCTGCCCTGTTTGTCTTTAGCTTTAGTTCTGACCCTGCTTGAGAATCCTGAATCCTGTTTGTTTGAGAATCCTGAATCCTGTTCCAGCCAAGCTTGTGTGAGAATCCTGAATCCTGTTTGCTTGAGCATCCTGAATCCTGTTCCAGCCAACCTTGTGTGAGAATCCTGAATCCTGTTTGTTTGAGAATCCTGAATCCTGTTCCAGCCAAGCTTGTGTGAGAATCCTGAATCCTGTTTGCTTGAGCATCCTGAATCCTGTTCCAGCCAACCTTGTGTGAGAATCCTGAATCCTGTTTGTTTGAGAATCCTGAATCCTGCTTCAGCATCCTGAATCCTGTTCCAGCCAAGCCTGTTTGAGAATCCTGAATCCTGCTTGAGTATCCTGAATTCTGTTGTTCCAGCATCATCTGCCTACATCTTCAGCTCCAGTCCTGTCTGTTCCAGCACTGCCTGCCAAGCCAAGTCTGTTCCAGCATCTGGTTCCTGCCTAGCCAAGTCCATTCCAGCATCCAGTTCCAGCCAAGCCAAGTCCATTCCAGAATCCAGCTCCATCCTTGCTTGTTAGTCCAGTCCTGGTTGGGGGGGGGGGGGTTTGCCTCTTGCTGTCGCTCAACAACAGTAAGCCAAGCGCTCACGTTGTTCCAGAGTCCGTGACTCTTTGTTTTGAGCTTGAGACCATGACACTAGCACATCACAAATTATCTGGTACCCAGCTTTGAATATCTGGGGATAATTCTGCTCATGGTGGTGAGCATTTAAAAAAACATATATAAAGCACTGACCACCGCAGGCTGAATATTGACCGGTTAGTATTTTCTTAATTAAAGTCAAAGCAAAGTCATTCACTTGCAATGTATAAGTAAATGGACATTTTTGTGAGGAATTAGTCACCTGATGGAGAATTGTGTAAAATCAGGAAGAATTTGGATCTCTTCTAAGAGAGGCAAAGTATTCTTTGTTTGCCATTGTGATAGAATGCCTATAATGGCAGGTGATGACTTTAAAGGTAAATGTGATGGGAGCTGGGATTTACACCATTTTCATTCAAGCTGACACAATTGTCTTATAAGGAGCCTATTGCCAGAATGATATAAGGGATAAGAATGTCGATGATGCACCTTCAGTGTGCGTTTGGAAGAAGATATATCCAAGGCTGTAGATATGTGAATTCCAAGTTGAGATCTGTACATCAAGAGTTAGTGATTCAAAACTTGTGGGGAAAGGAGCACAACAGGCTACAAAATGTTCAGGCTTAAGGCCACCTAACTTCCTGTATTGTCTCAGTGGTGGCAAAAGATGCAGAGTTCAGGAAGGCAAAATTGGACAGTGAAAGAAGAGAAAAGTGATCAGGCCAAGGGATTGGGGAAATGGAGATATTCAGAGGAGAGGGGAGAGGGCAAGAAATCACCAGGTCTAGAGTATTCCCAGAGGGGTGAGTGGGTGCCAGGACATGCTGAATTAAGTTAGAATCAAACTAAAAGGTATGAAAGTCATTTGATATAGGATCAGTAGGATCAGAGACATGAACAGTAAAATCACTGAGAAGAATCAGTGATGATGAGTCTATAGTGCTTGAAGCAAAGTGTGGGTAACCAGAGGTGGGAGGTAGAAGAGCAAAAAAAAAAAAAGTGGGGATAGATGGGAATGTAGGAACCTGAAAAGACATACCCTCTAAGATAGGGGAGGAGTAAGGATGTAAATAGGCAATATCAAGAGAAGGAGAAAAGGCTAAGCCAATTCACCTCTACATTTATATACGATGAGAGAAAAAGAATTGGTATTCAAGCAGGCAAGACTGCTCAAGAAATAGAATGTCTGAATCAGATAACCACATGAGCCACAAGGAGATCATGTATGAGTTGAGTTTTATGGCAGTTAGAATGAACATTTAGAAGACCAGTCTTAAGAGATGAGTTCAGAGGCAGAGCAGCATGGAATATACACCAAAGGAGAACTTACCTTTTGGAATGATGAGGAAGGAATCACAGAGGAGATACACCTACCCATATTACCTATGGATTCTGTTTTATCAGTGGAGCCTCAGGCAGCCATAGTGGTAAAGAAAGTATGGTGTAAGTCAAGGTTGTCCAACAGTAGCATCCGTTTTTCAGGTCCCAGAACTTTAATACAGTGATACAATTGGTAGTGCTGAGTCAATTGAATTACTGCAGTGTAATTTATTTAGGTCTTCTAAAGAAGCTACATTAAAGTGCAGAAGATGTCAATACTGGCAGTAAAGGTGGTTAAACAGAATGATAGATAGGAGAGGGTTACACCATTGCTGGTGTTCCTACATTGGCTTCTGATGGGATTACATATTCAATTTAAGTTTTTACATCTAATGTTTAAATATTTATGATATTGGTCCTTCCTATTTAATTGTAAAGCTTGATTGCTATCAGCCCATGTGAGCCCTTAGATCTAATCAGTCTAGAAATATTAAGATCCTTGGACAAAAAGAGATTACATTGATTAGGATTAGATCTCAGGCTTTTGATCCAAGATACTTGGGATGCCTGCCTGTTATATTTGAAAAAGATGATTGATTATCAGCCTTATTTTCGAAAGAGAAAGACGCCCATATTTCGACCCAAATCGGGAGATGGGCATCTTTCTCCCATGGGCGCCCAAATCAGTATAATCGAAAGCCGATTTTGGGCGTCTTCAACTGCAATCTGTCATGGAAATGGGCAAAGTTGACAGGGGCATGTCGGAGGCGTGGTGAAGGCAGGACTGTTTATTGGCCGAGGAGAGATGGGCGCCCTCGGCCAATAATCGAAAAAAAAAGGCGTTTTAGAGCAAATTGGGTCACTTTTTTTGGACCCTTTTTTTTCATGAACAAGTCCCCAAAAAGTGCCCTAAATGACCAGATGACCACCGGAGGGAATCGGGGATGACCACCCCTGACTCCCCCAGTAGTCACTAAACCCCTCCCACCAAAAAAAAAACAACTTTAACAACTTTTTTTTCCAGCCTGTATGCCAGCTTCAAATGCCATCCCCAGCTCCATCACAGCAGTATGCAGGTCCCTGGAGCAGTTGTTAGTGGGTGCAGTGGACGTCAGCAAGGTGGACCCAGGCCCTCCCCCCTACCTGTTACACTTGTGGTGGTAAATGGGAGCACTCCAAACCGCTCCCAAAACCCACTTACCCACATCTAGGTGCCCCCCTTCAACCATAAGTGCTATGGTAATGGTGTAGAGTTGTGGGGAGTGGGTTTTGCGGGGGAATTTGGGGGGTTCAGCACCCAAGGGAAGGGAGCTATGGACTTCAGAGGTAGTTTGCTTTGTTTTTTTAATTGTTACAAGTGCCCCCTAGGGTGCCTGGTTGGTGTCCTGGCATGTCAGGGGGACCAGTGCACTACGAATCCTGGCCCCTCCCACAACCCAATGCCTTGGATTTGGTTGTTTTTGAGCTGGGCGCCTTTGGTTTCCATTATCGCTGAAAAACGAAACCGCCCAGCTCAAATCCGCACAAATCCAATGCATTTGGCTGGCACAAACCGTATTATCGGAAAAAAGATGGACGCCCATTTTTTCGAAAATATGGTTTGTCCCGCCCCTTCACGAACCCGTTCTCGGAGATAGACGCCTATGGAGATGGGCGTTCACGTTCGATTATGGCCCTCCACGTCTATGTCTGGTGAGCAGGAAAGACCTAGATGTTGATACTGTGCTCCACCACCATATCCTTCTAAATCATAAGGGTAATTTTATAACACTGTATCTAACATAAGAGAATATGCGGGTGCCTATTTCAAGCTTATTCTATAAAGAAAAATAGGTGCCTACTTTTCTTTACCGAACACTAATGCAAGTGGCAGAAAATATGCTTACATTTAAGGTACAGTCTCTGGAATAAATGCTCACACCTAGATGACAGCAAGAGCATGCTTAAGTTATAGAATAGTGAATGCTATCAAAACATGGTGAATGCTTTTCTGCAAGTTGGCATTCTATAAAGGGAGAAGGGGGATGGGATTTGATATATCACCTTTCTGTGGTTACAATCAAAGTGGTTTACATATTATCTACAGGTACTTATTTTGTACCTGGGGCACTGGAGGGTTAAGTGACTTGCCCAGAGTCACAAGAAGCTGCAGTGAGAACTGAACCTGGTTCTCAGGCCCGCTGCACTAACCATTAGGCTGCTCCTCCATAAAGTAATTTATGTGTGTTCCTGCCTCCTAAAACTAGTTGGTTCCTTATAGAATATATGCTGAGTTGAGCACCCCCAATCATTTTGAAAAGTTGAGTCCATTGTATTGAGTAGGCTGGAGGTTGCATAGGAGACATGCAGTCAGGGCTGTGCCAACACGGTAAGCGGGGTAAGTGCCGCAGGGGGGTGCCTGCCTTCAAGGGCACCGTCGAGTTGTATTTTTTAAAAAAAACCTTACCGTGTTGGCGCGTCGGCATTGCCCCCCCAAACGACGAGACTTACCCGAAGTCGCTTTGGCGAACTGGCAGGCGGGGCGCCAGTAGTAAAAGCAACAAGCAGGAACACTCGTCTCCGTCCGCTTCCCTGCCCTCTCAGCATCCCGCCTGAAAGGAAATGACATCAGAGGAAGGCGGGACACAGAGAGGGCAGGGAAGCGGTAGATGAGCGTGCCTACTTGCTGCTTTTACAACCCCCGATCGCTCGTCCGCCCGCCCACCCGTGGAAGTGCTGGCTCCTGTCTAGTCCACTGTAAGGAAGGAAGCCATTTGGTAAATCTCCGCTTCCACTCCCCTGCGCAGCCGTCGCCGTTCACTCAAAACACAGCAAGCTGTACAAAACAAAGGTTTAAAATTAGACTCCATGCAGTCCTCTGAAGAAAACTTCCAGTGCTGCAGAGAAAGGTCAGTTCTCTCAAAGTGGCAATCATCTGAAAATCAGTTTTACATCAATTGGAGTGAAATCTGCCCGTGTTTTAAAAAGAAATACTGTGGGTTTTGTGTGTGTGTGGTTCTCCCCACCCCACCCCATATAGGAAGATAGGGAATAGATATAAGTGAAAGCTGATAAAATTATACCAGGTACAATGGTGCATGTAAGACTAACACAGTTCAAAGGCAGATTTCAACACTGTTAACCTAGAATGAGGGAATGTACTGGCTAAGGTGTGACTATTTTAGCATGCCAGGGAGTCTACAGTTTTTTTCTTCATAACTTGGAATCTGATGTTGTGAGCTGAAAACAGGCCATACTCTTGAATTTATACAATGAAAGATAGTAAGGAAGAATTAAGAAAACATTTTCCAAAAACAGAGGGGCTATAGAACTAGAGGGCATGAAATGAAGTTGAAAGGAGGCAAACCTAAAGCAAAATCAGGAAAGACTTTTTTCACAGAGAAGGTGGTGGATGCGTGGAAGTGATGGTTGAAAACAATGATGGCATTCAAAAAGGTATAGGATAAATACATAGGTTTCTTATATACATGAAGATGCACTAAGAGTGTAGTGTGCATCAGTGATATTTTGCATGTAAGTTTCAATTTTTCTGGTATTGCTGCATGCTGAGTCTGACTTCTTGAGTTAACTTTCCAGTTCAGTATTTTGCCTTCATATTTTTTGATTTCTAGTTCCTTGTGTCATGTCTGTTGTATCATGTGTTTTTCATGTGTGATCAAGGTGCAGT
Organism: Microcaecilia unicolor; assembly: GCF_901765095.1. Taxonomy (NCBI): domain Eukaryota; kingdom Metazoa; phylum Chordata; class Amphibia; order Gymnophiona; family Siphonopidae; genus Microcaecilia; species Microcaecilia unicolor. The sequence continues at coordinate 386,118,949 of NC_044032.1, forward strand.
ATTCTGCTAGCGTGTAGTATTTGCAGCCCTTTTTGTTTTGCTTTTTTTCATGCGGTAGTGTATTGGTGTTTTAGAGCCTTGTGTAATTACAGATCTGCCTTTTCACGCATAAGGTTGTAGCTCGTCCTGTCCTTGGAATTTGTGGTGTTATGGTTCATTAAGGATATGAATGTGTTTTTGCACAAGTTTGTGTATAGCGTTTTGCAGTGGAGAGATTGTGTGTTGGCCTTACTGAGGTGGCATAACAATAAAAACTCCGGTAATATACCAAAACCTTTTGCTTTTATTATCACCAATTACATTGTTACAAAAACAGGTGACATACGTCATCTAACTGCATTCACATCCATCAACATTCATTCACCACTCGCCCTTGCTGCCTTATGTATTTATTTATTTATTTATTTATTGTTATTTGTATCCCACATTATCCCACCTCTTTGCAGGCTCAATGTGGCTTACAATACATCATGAATAGTAGGAATACATAGGAAGTGTACATTTAGTAATGGCAGAAGTGTTTTGGTACATGATAATGATATAACATGGTAGTATCTTAACAAACAACCATAATAAGAGATATATAGGAGAAGTATAAGAAGGAGAATGTACATTTAGTAATAACAAAAGATTTTTTGGGGTGACATGATACTGAGAAAAAAAAGATGATAGTAGTTTGACAAGCAAATATGATTGGGGCATTTCTGGATATATGTATAGAGTTCATGTTTTTGATCATTGTTGTATGCCTTGTTGAAGAGGTGGGTCTTCAGTAGACTTCGGAAGTTAACTTGTTCATAGGTCGTTTTTAGGTTTCGTGGCAACGCATTCCAGAATTGTGTGCTCAGGTAGGAAAAGGTTGACGCATGCATTAGTTTGTATTTAAGACCTTTACAATTTGGGAAGTGAAGATTAAGGAATGTACGGGATGATTTTTTAGCATTCCTGGGTGGTAAGTCTATCAGATCTGTCATGTAGGCTGGTGCTTCTCCGTGAATGATTTTGTGAACTAAGGTGCAAATTTTGAACGTGATACGTTCTTTGAGTGGGAGCCAGTGCAGTTTTTCTCGTAGAGGTTTGGCGCTTTCGTATTTTGTTTTACTGAATATGAGTCTAGCTGCCGTATTTTGGGCTGTCTGAAGTTTCTTGGTTATTTGTTCTTTGCAGCCAGCGTAGAGTGCATTGCAGTAGTCTAGATGACTGAATACCATTGATTGTACCAGGTTGCGGAAGACAGTTCTTGGGAAAAAAGGTCTTACTCTTTTTAGTTTCCACATTGAGTAGAACATCTTCTTGGTTATGTTTTTCATGTGACTCTCAAGTGTGAGGTGTCGGTCAATGGTAACCCCAAGAATTTTTACAGTGTCCGAAACTGAAAGATTCAGTTTTGGTATATCAATGGTGGTGAATTTGTTCGTGTTGTATTGTGAGGTGAGTATTAGGCACTGGGTTTTTTATGCATTGAGTTTCAACTTGAATGCGTCCGCCCATGTGTGCATGATGTTGAGGCTTTGGTTGATGTCATTGGAAATTTCCTTTAGATCTTGTTTAAATGGAATGTAGATCATTACGTCGTCTGCGTATATGTATGGGTTAAGGTTTTGATTTGATTTGATATTTATCAAACTATTACTGAGGTGGTGTCTTGTCTGAAAGGAAGGTGAGCCCTTAGGTCCCACAAAGCCCCGAAGGACCTCAAAGGACAGCCGTGCAACCCCAAGTCTTCACCCGCGGCGACCGCCGTTCACCAAGGGTTGAGCCCCCAGCTGCAGGCGGCCAACGGGACTTCTGGAACCGCAGGGTTGACGAACTGACCCAGACTGGAACCAGGAGCGAAGAGGGCAGGTGGAAAATGGAGGAGTCCAAAAACAGGCAACAGGTCAGGGCAGGCAGCTCACAGCGTAGTCTGAATCAGGCAAAAGGTCAAGGCAGGCGGCTAGCAGAGTAAACCAGGAACAGTCCAAAAGTCAAAACCAGTAGAGCAAGGAAACCAACTGAGAACTAGAACAAAGGAGACTGGCCTCGGGAAACAGAACCTGAAGCAATGTCCTATCTCAGGCCCGCTCCTTAAATACTATCAGCATTCAAGCCCAGCCCCAGCCGACATAGCCGGCCAATCAGAACCCGATTACCGATAGAATCCTTCTGATTGGCTCTGTCCGACCTCCCAGGCGGGACTACAGCACTGGCCTCCCAATCTAACTCCTCTGAGGCGGAGCTTCGGGTTCCCGCGCCCGAAAGTGAAGGAGATGCCGGCCATCGCGTCTCGGCGCCATTCTCCCCACTGGCGCAAGCACGGACCCCATAGCCGGCGATCGAGAGTCCGGCAGCCGCGATCGCTGGCCCACGGCCTCGGCCCCGGACTGGGCGGCTATCGCTGCGGCGAGCCCCGGTTCTCCGCTGTGGCTTCAAGAAAGCCGGCCCTCACCATGATGGACGCCGGCTCCTGCTTCCCGCGGAGGAGCAGCCGGAGGGAGCGACGGATGTGACAGTATCCCCCCCAGATGCCCCCTTCCTCCTGGGTCCTGGTTTTTGAGGATAGCGATCATGGAAGGCCCGTACCAACTCCGGGGCATGTACATTGGTAGCCGGCTCCCAGGAATTGTCCTCGGGACCGAAATGCTTCCATGATAACAGGTAGAGCAGCTTCCCCCGTTGCCTCTTGGAGTCTATGATCTCTTCAACCTCGTACTCGGGATCGGGGTCAGCCTCTGGAACAACTGACTCTTTACTCTGTGGATGCCACTTAGACCCCCGAAAGACCTTCAGCAGAGAAACATGGAAGGCATTATGGATCCGTAGAGTACTAGGTAGCCACAGGCGGTATGTCACAGCTCCGATCCGAGACTGGATTACAAATGGTCCAATGTACCGTGGCCCCGACCTCCGAGAGGGCACCCGGAGCCTCAGGTATTTGGTACTCAGCCATACCTTTTGCCCCGGCGTCGGTCTGCAAATGACTTATACCTGGTGGCTGCTTTCTGTAGTTGCTCTCGGGCCATATTCCAGACTTCCCGCAGGTCAGCAAGGGTTTGAGTAACCATGGGCGTAGAGGACTCAGAGGGGATGGGCGGAGGAAGCCGCGGATGTTGTCCATATACCATGAAGAATGGAGATTGCCCAGAGGCAGAGTGTTCACTGTGGTTATAGGCGAACTCGGCCCACGGGAGAAGGGATGCCCAGTTGTCTTGCCGCCTGTTGACAAAAGCCCACAAGAACCCCTTCAACGTTTGATTAATCCTCTCAACCATCCCGTTGGTCTGAGGATGGTAGGCAGAGGAGAAATGGGTAACAACCCCCAGGGCGGAACACAGGGCTCTACAGAATCATGAAGTGAACTGGGCTCCTCGGTCACTGATGATCCTGACTGGTAGCCCATGGAGCCGGAAAATGTGCTGGATGAACTGTTGGGCTAACAGTGCTGCCGACGGAAGCCCCGGAAGCATACGGGAGAACCAGTCTACCACCACCCAAATCACAGTGTGCCCCTGGGAGCGGGGAAGATCCGTAATGAAATCCATAGACAATTCCTCCCAGGGGGCTGCAGGAATGGGCAAGGGCTGCAGATCCCTCCAGGGGCGCCCCACCACCGACTTGGTCCGGGCACAGGTAGGGCAGGTCGTGACAAACTGAAGGATATCTTGGTTCATACGAGGCCATCGGTACTGTCGAGAAATCAGACGGAGGGTTTTTTGAAACCCAAAGTGTCCGGCCCATACAGATGAATGTCCCCAACGCATTACTTTTTCCCGATCCTGCGGAGGCCGCACAGAGACAGGCCGGATCCAACATAGGATGAGGTTCCTCAATATCCTCTGGAACTTCTAAGGCTCTGGAGAGGGAGTCCGCAGGGGTATTCTACGCAGCCGACCGGAACACAAGTTGAAACCGGAACCTGGCGAAGAACAACGACCAGCGGGCTTGCCGCGGATTCAGCCTTTGGGCCTCTTGCAGATACAAGAGATTCTTGTGGTCCGTAATCACTGTAAATCGATGCTCTGCCCCTTCCAGCAGATGTCTCCACTCTTGCAGGGCTAACTTCAAAGCTAGCAATTCTCTGTCTCCTACAGTATAATTGCGTTCCGCTGGGGAAAACTTTTGGGAGAAGAAGAAGCAAGGTTGACGCCGGCCCTTGGCATTAACTTGAGAGAGGACTGCCCGGCGCCCAAAGCAGAGGCGTCCACCTCTACCACAAAAGGTTTGTCTGGATCTGGGGCCTGAAGGATGGGAGCGGATTCAAAGGCTTTCTTCAACTGACTGAATGCCGTTTGCGCCTCGGCTGGCCAGTTCCGAACATCCGCATGCTTCTTAGTGAGCGCTGTCAGCGGAGCTGTCAATTGAGAATAATGGGGAATGAATTGACGGTAGTAATTAGCAAACCCCAGGAACCGTTGCAGCGCCTTCAGGCCTTGTTGGGGCCACTCCCGGATAGCGCGGAGTTTGTCTGGATCCATTCGCAGACCCCCAGGTAAAAGAATATGTCCCAGAAAAGGCAGAGTCTGCTGATGAAATGAGCATTTGCTGAGTTTGGCAAACAAGCAATACTGCCGCAAGCGCTGGAGGACGGTCCGAACGTGGGCCACATGCTCCTGGGGATCTTTGGAAAAGATCAGGATGTCATCAAGGTATACAATTACCGTAGCATAAAGCAGGTCTTCAAGGCGAAGTTTATGAACCTCTGGAACACTGCTGGAGCGTTGCACAGGCCAAAGGGCATCACCCGGTATTCAAAGTGCCAAGTTGTAGGCTCCACGGAGGTCCAATTTAGTGAAGATCTGGGCCCCCTGCAGCCGATCAAACAACTCCGGAATAAGGGGCAGAGGATATCGGTCCTTTACGGTGATGGCATTTAGGCCCCGGTAGTCAATGCAGGGCCTCAAGGAGCCATCTTTCTTGGTCACAAAAAAGAATCCTGCCCCGGCAGGGGACGTGGAGGGGCGAATGAACCCTTTCTGGAGATTCTCCCGGATGTAAGCTTGCATGACCTTCGATTCCTCTCGGGACAGTGTATAGAGTCGGCAGGCGATTCTCAAGATTCAGCACAGAATAGAAAAAGACGTGAATCACCAATGGCAATGTTGAGAAAATAATTTATTCACCACATTATTTAAAATAGGCCCGACACGGCCTGAGAAGCAGCAGCAGCATTTCGTGGTGAATTCATGAGAGAGGAGTCATTTTAGTCCAGTAGGTGGAATTGGTTTTACTGCACCACTGGGTTATTATATGCTAGCCCCCGACGCAGCCCTTTAGGAGGGTGAAACGCAGCCATGTCGGGCCTAATTTAAATAATGTGGTGAATAAATTATTTTTCTCAACATTGCCTTTGGCAATTCACATCTTTTTTCTATTCCATGTTTAATCTTTGACAGGGTCTCAAGCACCCACAGCTATGCCTACCCCTTGCTGGGAAGAACAGCACAATTGAATGTTCATCTGCAAGTGTATGCATTTGTTTACTTGACAGCATGGCTGCTGAATTTATTTTATGCACATCAGCCTAGTAACATAGAAGATGATGTCAAATAAAGACCTGTACGGTCCATCCAGTTTGCCCAACAAGATAAACTTATAGCATAAGGTACAATGCTATAAGTTTATCCTACCCTTATGCGATACTACATATGTATACTTGATCTTCATTTGTCCTTGCCATTTGTAGGACACATACTGAAGTCAAAGTCTCAGACTTCACTCCATCAGTATGCAATCTCTGCTGTTATTTCATTTAGTCGTCATCTACTTGTCTCTATCTGGGTTCACCGTAGGGGTTCTTTTCCTGTTTCCTATTGTTGCATGTGACTAGGACTCCAGAACTCACATGGACGCATACACATGCAACTCCAAGTGTCTCATTTGAAGACAAGCCATTCGTACCACGTGCACTGTTGCAGTCATATGTCCCAAAAGTGTCTGTCAGTAGTTGAATGTTTTTCTGTGAGAGAAGATACAATGTTGTGAATTGTAATTGTTTCTATAGCAGTGCTAGGGACTCTTTTAAGACCTAACATGTCCACTAGATTATGGCCATATCTCTGAAATGAGCCCCCGCCCCCCTACTACTACTACTACTATTACTACTACTACTACTTAACACTTCTAAAGCGCTACTAGGGTTACGCAGTGCTGTACAGTTTAACAAAGAAGGACAGTCCCTGCTCATAGGAGCTTACAATCTAATGGACAAAATGTGCATACAATCAAATTGGAGCAGTCTAGATTTCCTGAATAGAGGTAGAATGGTTAGGTGCAGAAGGCGACATTGAAGAGGTGGGCTTTGAGCAAGGATTTGAAGGCGGACAGGGAGGGTGCTTGGCGTATGGGCTCAGGAAGTTTATTCCAACATAGGGAGAGAGGCAGAAAGGGCGGAGCCTGGAATTGGCAGTGGAGAAGGGTACAGAGAGGAAGGATTTGTCCTTTGAGCGGAGGTTACGGGTAGAAGTGTAAGGGGAGATAAGGGTAGAGAGGTAATGAGGGGCTGCAGATTGAGTGCATTTGTAGGTTAGCAGGAGAAGCTTGAACTGAATGCGGTACCTGATCGGAAGCCAGTGAAGTGACTTGAGGAGAGGGGTGATATGAGCATAACGGTCGAGGCGGAAGATAAGACGTGCAGCAGAGTTCTGAATGGATTGAAGGGGGGATAGATGGCTAAGTGGGAGGCCAATGAGGAGTAGGTTGCAGTAGTCAAGGTGAGAGGTGATGAGAGAGTGGACGAGAGTTCAGGTGGTGTGCTCAGAGAGGAAAGGGCAAATTTTGTGACAGGTCTTGGCTATCTGCTGGATATGCGCAGAGAAGAAAGGGAGGAGTCAAAGATGACTCTGAGGTTGCGGGAACACAAACACATACATAGGCAGCTGAGAGGGACCCCATCCCCTCAGACTATCTGAAGTGTTGCTCAACCCCAGCAAGAGCCTGATTCCAAGTATAATACTGACTCCCAGTACTTTCATTATGTTAATTCTATCCTGCAGAATTTAGCAATACTTTTTAAATGATTTTTGCCATTTTTTGCCTTGGAGAAGGATGCTGTGTATATACAGTGCAATTTTTGCTTCTTTCCCAATTCTGCCCTGCCCATGAAGTTCTCAATCCCAGACGGAAGTCACACATTCCCGAACCTTCCTCAGGAGCAAAACCTCCCTGAACTGCTTCTTCCTCCTGCCATTTTGCCCATCACTGTCAAATTGGTGCCTTCTCAGCACTGCTTCACCCTTTGGCATTGTAGACAGTGGGAGGTGGCATAGAGCAGACATGATTTTGACAATAATGGAGAAGGCAGAAGGAGGTAAAAGACCCTTTTTTTCTGCCTAGAGAGGCATATGGGTAGATCAGAGAAACTTTGGAGTGTGGGGGGGGGAGAGGTTCCAGCAGACTTACAGGAGTTCTGGGCAATCTTTTTGTGTTGGGGAGCAGCAAGGATGTTGGTCTGTACAAGTTTAATGTGTCATGAAGATAGGTAAGCAATCACTATCTAAATGATCTTTTTGTGTTGAAATGGCTATCAAACCAGGGGCGTAGCCAGACAACAGATTGTGGGTGGGCCTAGGCAAGAAGTGGGTGGGCACCAAGTGTTCTCTCCCCCCTCAAAAAAATATATATCTAAGCTGGCAGGAAAATGCTTCTTTCCACCTTGGCAGTCTGCAACGGCATGTACTGAAAACTGAGCATGCGCAGGTTCCAGTATCGTTGAGAGTAGCGATTTTGGTTACCATTAGTTGGAAGTCTTCAGCTGTGGAGTTGGATCCCCACCAGCTACCACTAAACTTGTGCTACTGTTGGGTGGGCCTAAGCCCTAAGTAGGTGGGCCCTGGCCCACCCAGGCCCACCTGTGGCTACGCCACTGTGCCAAACAGTTAAAACAATGCCCTGTGATGCAGGGTTGACATTCTAGCCTTTTCTTTACCACTTTGCCACCCCTTATCATTAATTTTCTCACAACTGCATAGCTCTGAGAAAGTTAATGCACTTCAATGGAGAAGGATATATGAGCTTAGAAGCTCATTATCTCTCTTACTTAAATAATTAGGATGTGCTTAATTTGTTTCTAAATCACACAAGGCAGCAAAATTTCTGAAGCACCACCAACTTAAGCAATCAGCTTACACAACTGGGCACAGAGAGGAGAAAGCAAGAGACTCAGGAAGGGGAAACATGGAAAAGAGAAATTCTGTGCAGTCTAGGGATCATGTACCCTCCTCTCACATGCACACAGATGCACTGCTTCAGCCTCCCCAAACAAGTGATTCGCCAGATGCCTAAGGGTTTAAATATTTGACATTTTTAATCTTCTTAATCTTTGCAAACCATATCATCACATGCTATGGGAGCAGCCAGAACCTCAGGAGAGGAGCAGAAGCAGCAGAAGAGGAAAGGGAGTACTCAGTTATACTTTCTGTCCTCCACCCCTACCCACCCCAACCCCCTTACTCAGTGTGTTTTTACTAGCAAAAAAGGTGCCAGTACTCAAATGCTAGGCACCCTTCAGGGGTGAGGTGATCACTGACGGACGCACCGCACAATAGCGAGGCCCCCTGCAACCAGTCACAGAATCTATGAAAAGGCAGAATTGGTGTGTAGAGCCTGAGCTCTTTCATTAAAACTTGGGGTCCATGGGTCAATTTTAGCTGACAATGGAAAAGGTGCCGGTACTCAGTACCCCCTCAGAAAAAGCCCTGACCACAAGTACAATAATTAGATTGTGAGCCCTCCAGGGCCAGGGAAATACGTGGAGGAGCATAATCAAATGGGGCGCCCAAGTTTTCCTGAGGGCGTCCTTGCAGGACGTCCCCGCGAAGGGGTGGGGAAACCCGTATTATCGAAACAAGATAGGTGTCATCTTTCGTTTCGATAATACGGTCGGGATGCCCAAATCTGAACATTTAGGTTGACCTTAGAGATGGTCGTCCTTAGAGATGGTCGTCCCCGGTTTTTGGCGATAATGGAAACCAAGGACGCCCTTCTCAGAAACGACCAAATCCAAGCCATTTGGTCGTGGGAGGAGCCAGCATTCGTAGTGCACTGGTTCTCCTGACATGTCAGGACACCAACCAGGCACCCTAGGGGGCACTGCAGTGAACTTCAGAAATAGCTCCCAGGTGCATAGCTCCCTTACCTTGGGTGCTGAGCCCCCCAACCCCCCCAAAACCCACTCCCCACAACTGTACACCACTACCATAGCCCTTAGGGATGATGGGGGGCACCTAGATGTGGGTACAGTGGGTCTCTGGTGGGTTTTGGAGGGCTCACATTTACCACCAAAAGTGTAACAGGTGGGGAGGGATGGGCCTGGGTTCGCCTGCCTGAAGTGCACTTCAGTACCCACAAAACTGCTCCAGGGACCTGCATACTGCTGTCAGGGAGCTGGGTATGACATTTGAGGCTGGCATAGAGGCTGGCAAAAAATATTTTTAAAGTTTTTTTAGGGTGGGAGGGGGTTAGTGACCACTGGGGGTGTAAGGGGAGGTCATCCCCGATTCCCTCCGGTGGTCATCTGGTCAGTTCAGGCACCTTTTTGATGCTTGGTTGCAAGAAAAAATGGACCAAGTAAAGTCAGCCAAGTGCTCATCAGGGACGCCCTTCTTTTTTCCATTATTGGCCGAGGATGCCCATGTGTTAAGCACGCCCCAGTCTCGCCTTCGCTATGCTTCCAACACGCCCCTGGGTACTTTGGTCATTCCCGCGACGGAAAGCAGTTGAGGATGCCCAAAATTGGCTTTCAATTATGCCAATTTGGGCGACCCTGGGAGAAGGACGCCCATCTTCCGATTTGTGTCGAAAGATGGGCGCCCTTCTCTTTTGAAAATAAGCCTGCTAGTGTACCTGCATGTAACTCACCTTGAGTTACTACTGAAAAAGGTGTGAACTAAATCTAAACAAATAAATACATCTATCAGGAAAAGTGAACAAGTCAGAATGCTATATAGAAAATTCATGTTAATAGAGTACTTGGCCTCAGTCACACACAGAACACAAATACCAAATGCAGAATAAGTGACCACAAACTAGAAACAGAAATTAAGCTGAAAATCCTAGAAACAAGACCTTACATATAGTAAAACACCAGATAAATGGAAAGAGATACATTTTCTCTTGCACTATGCAAAACATAGCACTTGTCAAGAATGGTGTTGGGGGGGGGGGTGCAACCAGGGCAATTGCTCTTGGCCTCCTGGCTAAAGAGGGCTCCAAGTTTGCTGGAAGCTGAAGAAAACACAACCTGGTAGAGGGGCTTTGGGATCCCGTCCTAGATTTCTGCCCTGGGCCCCAACCATTTCTAAAATTATCTCTGGCAGATGTGCATTCCAAAATCTGACATATTCTTATCACAAAATAATTTTTTTATATATCTTTTGTTGTCTGGTCATTTTATTTTTCTAATCATATTGGTCCCAGTCTCTGCTTTCTTCTGCTATCTCTAATCTCTCTTGACAGGGTCTCCTGTCCATTTGACATTTCCTCTCTCTCCATGTCCACTATCCATCTCCCTTCTTTGTGTCCCTACCTAACTTTCCCCATGTTCACCATCTCCCTTCCCTGTGTGCCTATCTTCCACAGTCCAGCATTTCTCTTCTGTCCCTATCCTTACCCCTTGTGTCCTAGCATTATCCCACTGTTTCCCTATGCCTTTCATGTCAAGCATCTCCCTTCTGTGTTCCTTTTTTCCCACGTACAGCATCTTCCCCTGTGTCCAAATACCCTCCCCCATGTCCTGTATTTTATCTTGCACCCATCTCCCTCCCCTTGTCCAGCATTGCCCCTTCATGTTCATATGCTCCCACCCATATCCAGCATTATTCCTCTGTACCTCAATTTATTTATTTATTTAGATTTTGCTCACACCTTTTTCAGTAGTAGCTCAAGGTGAGTTACATTCAGGTACACTGGATATTTCTCTGTCCCAGGAGGGCTCACAATCTAAGTTTGTACCTGAGGCAATGGATGGTTAAGTGACTTGCCCAAGATCACAAGGAGCAGCAGCAGGATTTGAACCGGCCACCTCTGGATTGCAAGACCAGTGCTCTAACCACTAGGCCACTCCTCCAATATCAAGCATTGGTCCTCTGAGTCCTTGTATCATCCATGTCCAGCATATCTCCTATGTGTCCCTGTCCCTATGCCCCCCTATGCACATTATCTCCCCTTTGTATCTCTGTATCTCCTCATGTCTAGCTTCTCTTTTCCCCCATGTGGTTCAGTATCTCTCTGTCTCTCTCCTCTCCAATCCCACCCCATCCAGCTCCTCAACTTTTCTCTTCCCTTTCTCTCGCACCTTCCTCTGGGTCCAGAATCTCCCTCTCCCCTTCATCCCCGTGATCTGGTACATTTTTCTCCCTTCCCTTCCTTCTCCCCTCCCCCGGGTATGGCATTTCTGCATCTTTCTGTTTCCTGCAGTCCTTCTATCTTACTTTATTGGAGCCATCAGCACCTCATGCAGGCTGGCTCTAGGGCCTTACCTCTGCCACATCCTGCCTCCTCTGATGCAACTTCTTGTTAACACGTAAGCAGGATGCTGCGAGGGAAAGTCCCCAAAGCTGGCCTGTATGAGTCACTGCCATTGCCGAGAAAGTAAATTGGAAGGACTATGGGAAGGGAGAGAGATGCAGAGATTCTAGACCCATGGGAGGGGGAGGGAAGGGAGGGAGGGATGCCAGAACACAGGTGGCTGGGGTGAGCCACATCTGGGTGGACCTGGGGCAAAAGTGGATGAACTAAAGCCCAATCATGGCTACGCCTCTCCTAGACATACAGGTCTGAGCCACCTAGTTATACTCTTACTGTTAAATAATGACTTAGATACACCAGATGTTGTGCATTATCAATGGCACTTCAAATATTTTAAATTCAATTATTTCAAGCACTTACTAATGCTAAACCACATATACACATATTTGAACAATTCATTATATTTAAAGATGTCTCAAGAGGCAGCATCCCATAACTTAACTTAAATCTGACCAGGCACAAGTCTGCTAAAAAGCAACTCAAAATGTTCTAAAAGTCCATCCAATGTTATAACAAATTACTGTAATTTGGCATATATCTTTCAACTTTTTTCTATAAAAATGGCTTATAAATTGATATTAAAACAGGTAAACACATTGAAGTCTTCCTTTCTTGTTTTACTTATTGCGGTTTATAAAATACACAAGAATAAATATGTAGAAACAAACATCAGACCCAATCAATCACATAATAAAACAAATATCAATCTATTCTTTTATAAGCCTTCCACTTAAGACAGATAGCATTGTAATAATTACAATAAAACAGCAATAATCATACTGTCTCTTTAGTTCAGAGGGAAAAGTCTTGACATGCGCTTATGGCTGACAGAACCCCAAACACAGTCCAAGGCCTGTCACTGCCACACCCCAAACACAGTCTGTAAAGCTTCTCTCTCACTCTCTTTGGACCAGCTAGACCTCAGAACTGGATTCACAAATATCCAAATGAAAAGTTTAGCTTACCTCAGCCAGGTCTTAGTAGCTGGATGTACACAGACCTGCCAAGTCTCCCGCATTCAACAGGAGACTCCCGCTTTGGCGGGCCATCTCCCACCTTCCCGCCAAAGCAGGAAAGTCTCCCGCTGAGATGTAATTGGTTTTTCTTACCGCCGCAGCTGCTGCTTCTCACAATGGAGCAGCGGTGGGGAAAAAAAAAGCAAACGCGGAGCCGCAGCACTGCCTTCAGGCATGCACTGTCAGTTCTGCCTGTCCTCTGCCCCCAGAACTTGAAGTTGATGTCAACGGGGTCAGAGGACCAGCAGAGGCAACAGCGCATGCCTCAAGGCTGCTGCGACCCCACATTTGCTTTTTTTTTGTTGCGGTTGCTGCACAGAGCAGAGTCTACATCATGGACGGAGACTGTCAGGATGAAAATTGTAGCCAATGGTTGGTCTCCATTTCTCCTTCAACAAAGTAAGCAAATGGTAACCTCTGAGCTGCTGCATCCATGTTGTCATTGCTATACTGTTGGTAGCATTTTTTTTTTTTATTTATCTCACTTATATTTTCAAACATTGCTGGCTTGTGCAGTATACAGATGTACATAGAGGAAGTATAATAAGAGAATAATTTTTCATAGGTAGAGTAGTAATTTGTTAGAAATTGTAATCAGTGTGTCATTTGGAGGGGTTGGTTATAGGGACACCCTAGCACTGTTATATTTGTGCAGAGATTTTTTTTTCTCAAAGTAGACAGTCTCTAAAACAGACATCATGTTATGAGACTCAGATGTTCAACATTCAGAGTTTCTATTTATTTATTTATTTACTTATTTATATAATTTATGTACCATATTAAACATGAATTGGGTTGAAACCTGGGAGCATTTAAAATCTTTTTTTTTGTTTATGTTTCCTATGCCTACCAGGGTCGTAGCCAGTATGGGGCCACGGGGCCTGGACCCCCGTAGATTTGCCCCTGGACCCCCCTGCTGATGACCCGATGACCTTTTCTCCAGCCGCCGCCTACCTTTGCTGGCGGGGGACCCCAACCCAGCCGAGCCGAGGTCCTCTTTTTCCCAATCCCGCACAAGGCTTCATTCTAGTCTGACGTCCTGCACGTTGTATGTGCAGGACGTCAGACTCACAGAAACAAAATGAAGCCATCTTGCAAGGCTTCATTCTGTTTCTGTGAGTCTGACGTCCTGCACGTACAACGTGCAGGATGTCAGACTAGAATGAAGCCTTGCGCGGGATTGGGAAGAAGAGGACCTCAGCTCGGCTGGTGGGGGTTGGGATCCCCCGCCAGCAAAAGTAGGCGGCGGCAGGAGGGGGTCGTCGGGTCATTGGCAGGGGGGTTGGCAATGGCGGGGGGGGGGAAGTTGGTGGCGGGGGGTTCGGCAATGGCAGGGGGGCAAAGTTGGTGGTGGGATGTTAGCAATGGCGGGGGGTCAGCGGCGCCAGGGGGGGCTAAAACATGCCCCCTCACCTCGGGCTCTGGACCCCCTCCCGCCGAAGTCTGGCTATGCCCCTGATGCCTATATCAAAAGAAATTCATGATGACATAAGCCAGAGTGGGCAGAGCCAAGCCAGAGTGGGTGGAGACAAGGCAGAGTGAGCGTGGTTGGGACCCCTTGGCAGTTCTGCGTACATAGAAGACATTTGCTGGAGATCACTTCTTCCACTCTTGGGCCCTCTTAACCCCACACTGGCACTGCCTTTTATAGCTCCTGGTTCCTGTCGTTTCAGCTCTACCCCTTGCATCTCACTTCCTCTCTGGGAGAGACTAGGGATTTTAAGGTGGTTCGAACTACCTGAGGGACTATTCTTAAGGGTGAGGGGCAGTGTTCTATATACCCCCTCACACATACATACATAAGAAGTGCCAAGGTTGTTCAGACCAATAGTCAAGTCCAGTGTCTTTTCTCAGAACATAGCCATCTGAGTCAATAGCTAATGGGAAAGTCCATTTTTGTTGACTCCCAGAAGTAAGAGACTACAGTTTCCAGGTATACAATACCCAATAAGCTGTGAGACAAATAGCTAATAAGGGTCCCCTTCTGTGGTTGGACTGACAGATACATTCACGATCTGCAAAGCAGATACGCAAGTTGCCTCAGAACAGTGCTGCTGGAAGGTTCACAACAGAAGGAAACAAGGATATGGCCATGGATTCCAAAGGACCAAATGATTCAGTTGAAGGGTCACATAAAAAAATAAATAAATAAAAGTGAAAACACTTAAATATAATTATGAGAGACTGAAAACATTCAAATTGATATGTGAACATAATAAACAAATTAATTGTATACATAAAAAAATAAACACAGAAAAGAACTAGTTATATGCACAAGTAAGCCAATTAAAATAAAAAAACAAAGCAAATATATAAATCTTAGGTCAACGTACAGAGAAGCCAACTAAACAAAGCATGTGACGTGTGGCAAACTAAGCATTAAAAAATGCAGTTACAAACCAAATCTATAGGCTTTAGCAAAAACTTGATCCATGTCAGGTTTATAGTTTATTTAAATTTGCTAGACCGCTCTAGCTACCAATGCAGAACAGACTAAAAATCAAATTTGAAAGAGAAAAGAACTCCACTTAATGATAGGTAAAAGAGGGAAGCACACAAAGGGAGGCAAAAGAAAGAAAATAAAGCAATAAAAGATAGAGGTAAAATAAATAAATAAAAGAATATAAAAGTCTCTATGTTTTGATTGGCAGCCCAAGTCAGTCTGTCTCCCTGAAAGTCTGTCTATACAGCCAGGCCTTAAGATTTGCTTTAATGGTCTTAAGCGGTAATTCACTACGAAGTGAGATGGGAAGATTGTTCCATGTGTAGTCTGGTTGATTCAAGGTAAGCAAGTTTTGGACCTGGCAGAACTGAACGACGATCGTTTACCAAACAGTGGACTCTAGCCAGTGAATAAGGAATAATGAGATGGGAAAGATAATCAGGAGTACCTATCCTAAGGGCCTTAAAAGTTAGTAACACAATTTTGTAAGTGATCCAAAATTCGACAGGTAACCAGGGATGTTGCTTCAATAATGTAAGTTCTTTTACCAAGTAGAGCACTGCTGAGCCAGGTACTCGGACCAGGTTCTGCTTGGCGGCTGGACAACCCCGGGTTTCACCTGTGTTGACCGCCGTTCCCCAGAGGTTGAGCCCCTAGGTGCGGGTGGCCTGCAGGGCTTGCGAGATGGAGCAGAAAGCGGGGTGATGAACGTGACGGCCAGGCAGGCAGCAGGCAAGAGAGTGATCCAGGTACAGGCAGAGTCAGTAGGCAGGCAGCAGGTTGAGAGTAATCCAGGTACAGGCGAAAGTCAGTAGGCAGGCAGCAGACACAAGAGTAATCCAGGTACAGGCAAAGTCAGTAGGCAGGCAGCAGACACGAGAGTAATCCAGGTACAGGCAAGGTCAGTAGGCAGACAGCAGACACGAGAGTAATCCAGGTACAGGCTAAGTCAGCAACGAAGAACAAAGTAGAGGAGAAGCACACTACTGAGCAAGTTACACCTACCAAAGTAGAAGCCGAAGCAAGGAGTCTAGGGAGAGCTCAGCTGATAAAGTGCTGGCATCTGACATCAGCAGGGAGAAGGGGCACAGCCATAGGACAAGAACAGGGGAAGGAGGAACAGGAAGACCAATAGGAGAGAAGCAAGGGAAGCCAGGCAGAGGAAGAGCAGACCCAGGTGGGTGGAAGCAAAGCAATCAAGGAGCCTGCAGCCAGAGAACAACTACACACACATGGCTCAGGGCTGTGCCAGTCAAGTGTGCATGTCGACAGAACCCTACGCAGCCCGAGGATGCTGCTTGCGTTGAGTGGTGTAGAGTGATCTGAATGATGGGCATGACAAAGTAATCTTATGGCAGTAGTCTGAAAAGTTTGTAATTTTTTTATATAGCAAAACGAGGTAAACCTTCATAAATGATATTGCAGTATTTCAAACATGATGTAAAAATGAAAAGAAGAAGTTCATGGAAACTATCATGATCGAAAAAATTACGAATACCCTTTAACTGACAGAAAGTAAAGAAACAGAATTTAGATAATTATTAAATATTGGGTAAAAATAAGAGAGAGGAATCCAGAGTTATCCCTAGTTAACGGAAATGGGAAACTGGAGAGATTGATTTAACAGGAGAGGATGGAAGTGATGTAAAGCCAGAAAAGCAGCAGACAACAGTTTTTTCTGTGTTAAGTATGAGTTGATCATCAGAAAGCCATTGTGCTAGACTGACGGGTGAAAATCGTGGGAGAGGATGGAGTGATCAGAAATAAAATGAGAATTTCATCTGCATAAAAGTAAGCCAAGATCCCGAAGGACTGGGTGAGGGCTGCCAGTGGGCTCAAAAATAGATTAAACAGAAGGGGAGATAAGATTGACCCCTGGGGGACACCACAATGAATATCCCTCTTCTGAGAGGTATTATACCTTTAACTCTAGGCTCTATAAACTAAATATGGTCACTCTTTATATATTATAGTATACTTACTACGTAACCACTGTTTGTATGTAAATAATTTTTCTTTATTTATCTTAACTATAATTATATAACTTAAATACGTGTAATCACCCTATTTTCCACCTCTTGTTCTATCTTATCACATTCATTCTAATCAAACACACTTCCAAACAAAACGCAAAATGTAAAATGCATAAACATGCTATACATAGAGGGGCATAATCGACCAGAAACGCCTATCTCCATGGGCGTTTATCTCCGAGAACAGGTCCGTGAAGGGGCGGAGTGAACCGTATTTTCAAAAAAAATAGACGCCCATGTGTTATTCGCCAAGGTGTGAGCTGGGCGTTTTTGCTTTTCAGCGATAATGGAAAATGAAATCACCCAGCTCAAAAACGAATAAATCCAAGGCATTTGTTCGTGGGAGGGGCCAGGATTCATAGTGCACTGGTCCCCCTCACATGCCAGGACACCAACCGGGCACCCTAGGGGGCACTTTTACAAAAAAAAAAAAAAAAGGTAAAAGAGCTCCCAGGTGCATAGCACCCTTCCCTTGGGTGTTGAGCCCCCCAAATCCCCCTCAAAACCTACTGCCCACAAGTCTACACCATTACTATAGCCCTAAGAGGTGAAGGGGGGCACCTACATGTGGGTACAGTGAGTTTGGGGGGGTTGGACGACTAAGCATTAAGCAGCACAATTGTAACAGGTAGGGGGGGATGGGCCTGGGTCCACCTGCCTGACGTCCACTGCACCCCCTAACAACTGCTCCAGGGACCTGCATACTGCTGCTTGGGAGGAGGGTATGACATTTGAGGGTGAAAGTAAAAAGTTGTGAAACATCATTTTTTTGTGGTGGGAGGGGGTTAGTGACCACTGGGGGAGTCAGGGGAGGTCATCCCCGACTCCCTCTGGGGGTCATCTGGTCATTTAGGGCACTTTTTGGGGCCTTATTCGTGAAAAAAACAGGGTCCAGGAAAAGTGCCCTAAATTCTAGCTACAAACGTATCCATTATCGGCGAAAGGCGCCCATCTCTGTTCGGGTGATAACCACGCCCCAGTTCCGCCTTCACCACGCCTCCGACACGCCCCCGTCAACTTTGTCCGCATCCGCGACGGAGTGCAGTTGAAAGCGTCCAAAGTTCGGCTTTCGATTATACCGCTTTATTTGTTTTTGTGAGAAAAACGCCCATCTCCCGATTTAGGTCGGAACTTGGGCGTTTTTCTCGTTCGATTATAAGCAGGATAGTAACATAGTAGATGTCGGCAGAAAAAGACCTGCACGGTCCACCCAGTCTGCCCAACAAGATAAACTCACATGTGCCATTTTTTGTGTATACCTTACCTTGATTTGTACCTGTCTTTTTCAGGGCACAGACCGTATAAGTCTGCCCAGCACTATCCCCGCCTCCCAACCACCAGCCCCGCCTCCCACCACCAGCTCTGGCACAGACCGTATAAGTCTGCCCAGCACTATCCCCACCTCCCAACCACCAGCCCTGCCTCCCACCACTGGCTAAGCTTCTGGGGATCCCTTCCTTCTGAGCAGGATTCCTTTATGTTTATCCCACGCATGTTTGAATTCCGTTACCGTTTTCCTCTCCACCACCTCCCGCGAGAGGGCATTCCAAGCATCCACTACTCTCTCCGTGAAAAAATACTTCCTTACATTTTTCTTGAGTCTGCCCCCCTTCAATCTCATTTCATGTCCTCTAGTTCTACCGCCTTCCCCTCTCCAGAAAAGGTTCGTTTGCGGATTAATACCTTTCAAATATTTGAACGTCTGTATCATATCACCCCTGTTTCTCCTTTCCTCCAGGGTATACAAGTCTCTCCTCATACGTCTTGCAACGCAAATCCCATACCATTCTCATAGCTTTTCTTTGCACCGCTTCCATTTTTTTAACATCCTTCGCAAGATACGGCCTCTAAAACTGAACACAATACTCCAGGTGGGGCCTCACCAACGTCTTATACAGGGGTATTAAAACCTCTTTTCTTCTGCTGGTCAAACCTCTCTCTATACAGCCTAGAAATCTTCTAGCTATGGCCACCGCCTTGTCACACTGTTTCATCGCCTTCAGGTCCTCAGATACTATCACCCCAAGATCCCTCTCCCCGTCCATACCTATCAGACTCTCACCGCCTAACACATACGTCCCCCGTGGATTTCTACTCCCTAAGTGCATCACTTTGCATTTCTTCGCATTGAATTTCTTCGCATTGTACTGTCAATACAGGTTGCCACATTTATGTTAAGTGGTGATATGTGGGAAGTTAAAGACATTTGAATAGAAATCAGCATAGAACAACTTCCTGTTAGTACTCATGTCTGTATAGCATGTTTATGCATTTTACAATTTGCGTTTTGTTTAGAAGTCTTCTGAGAGGTAGAGTTGGGGGTGACAACCTGAAATAAGAGGTGAGAAAGAAGTGAACTAAGAAAGGACACTACTAGAAATACCCAATGATGATAGGTGAGAGATCAATAGAGAGTGATTAACAAGATCGAAGGCAGCAGATACATCTAAGGAAACTGCCAAAACAGGGTTATGTTGATCAAAATATGAATGGAGTTCACTTAGAAGGGTCACTAAAACTGTTTCGAGACTGTAATTAGTTCGTAATCCGGATTGATAGGGGTGCAAAGCAAAACTTTTATCTGCAATATCAGACAACTGTTGGAATACAGCTTTTTCCATTACTTTAGACATATGAGAAAGGTTTGAAACAGGATGATAATGACTGGTTATAGAAGGATCTAGATTAGGTTTTTTTTTTCAAGATAGGACGGACCAAAGCTGATTTCCATAATTCTGGGAAATTGATGGATGATAAACTGGGATGAATGAGTGACAAAAGTGTAGGTAGCAAACAGAGGTGAGGTATTTTGAACTAAGAGGATGGGATTGGCTCTTTCAAGCAGTAAGCAGACTTCACTGAAGACATAAGGACTTTCAGTGAATGAAGCAATTGCAACTGGAAAGAAGATCAAATAGTAGTACCAGCTTGCGATGTGGAGGGAGCAGCACTCACAGCAGTGGTAGACAAGGAAGTAGGTCCTGGGCCAGGTGAGGGTAAGACAGATCTGTGCAAAATGTCAATTTTGTTGAAAAACTAATAGAGAGAGAGAGATTCTGTGGAAGGAGCTAAACCGAGTAAATGAACATCTTCTGTGAAGTAAAGATCTGCTGAAAAATTGAATAGATGTCTTTTAAAGGATTTGGAGATTTCAAGAGCTTATCAGTAATGTATGTTTTTCTCATCCTTTTTGCGAAAACAATTATGTTCACAGTAGAGAATCCTAAATTTCTGTAGGTCTAAGGGAGATGTAGACTTTTTCCAAACTCTCTCCACTCAACGATATTGACACTTAAGTAGGTGTAGGTCCAGAGAGAGCCATGGTTTGCTGCGAGAAGATTTAGGCTGACAAAAAATTTTAGGGGAAATCATATCAAGACCACATTTGAGAATTGAGTGCCAAGTCTCAGTTTGATGTCATGTCATTTAATTGCATGTTTCGAGTTGTTAGCACTTGAAGGGTTCTATGATGTAAGGAGAGCACTATGAATGGCCTATTACATTGATGGCAATTTCAGACTACTGGCTATCAGAATCAGGTGAGTGCTTACTGAAGACCCTCCATATTTCACATAATTTAATCATTTATCCACCTGTATTCACTCTCTACATTTTGACTATAGGATGTGAATGCAGGAAGCAGTGGGTTATTGACAGGAAAAGCTGAGGTCTCTGGAAGAGAGGCAGTTGACCAGCTATTGCTTTGTTCATCGCTGAACTGGATGTAGTGTTGTATACCCAAAACCACTGGAATTTCATCTTTCCAAGTTGGTAGTTGTCTCCCTGGACTCTATATGTTTGGTTATTGATGGACTGGGTAAGATCCTCCTGGGCAGTGTGAGGGGATATAAAAAATACTGTCACTCACCCTTAAGGATAGTCCCTCAGATAGCCCTGTCACCCACAGGCAGTGGTGTGCTGGAGCTGGCTCGCAGAGCCGGTTGTTAAATTTATTGGCATCTTGCAAGCCAGTTGTTTACCAAGTACGAGCCGGCTTGCCTCTCCTCCCCCCCCACCCCACAAGATGCAGGCTCCCCCACTCCGCAGGTCATCCATCATCTCCTGTCTGCCCACAGCTCCCCGATAGCCCTCGTTTCCTTCCTGCCGCCACCCTGCCTTTAAATATTGTATTTTTCCTCAAGTCGCAGCACCGGCATTGAAAGCAGCAGGCTCGGCTCCAGCCTTCCCTCGCATGGTTCTGCCCTCGCAGAAACAGAAAATATATCAGAAGAGGGTGGAGACAGTGGCGTTCCTAGGGGGGGGCGGTGGGTGCGGTCCGCCCCAGGTGCACGCCACTGGGGGGGGTGCCGCGCGTGCCTGTCCTCCGTTGTTCCATGCTTCTTCTCTGCCCCGAAACAGGTTACTTCCTGTTCCGGGGCAGAGAAGAAACATGGAACAACGGAGGACAGGCGCGCGCGGCACCCCCCCAGCGGCGTGCACCCGGGGGGGGGTTCCTTCGCGGGGGGGTCCTTTCACCAGGGGGGTCCACGCTGCATCCAGGGGGGACACTGCACCCGGGGGGCAGGGTGCATCGGCGATCCGCCCCGGGTGTCAGCCCTCCTAGGAACGCCACTGGGTGGAGACTGTATTCGTTAAACCAAAGAAACTTTTTCTCTTGTGTTCCTGTCCCTGTGATGTAACAGGCCTCAAGTTTTTCTGTTAATAAAGCATTTATTTTCAGTTTTACACCTTGGTCCGGCTGTGTTATTGTGCAAACCTACCCTCAACCCTCTCTCGCAGTATCACAGGCAGTAAAACATCTTTCTAATCAGGTTCAGAATTTGCCTGTGTTAATGATTACACAGGGAACTGATATTTCTCATCACAAAATTAGATTAGATGCTTTGGAAACCATGATGTACAAACTGGTTCAAGATGAATGTTTTCTGGTTAAGGATACCATTCTTCTCCATAAGAAACTTGTGACTCTAGAGAACATTTCTAAAAAGTGTAATCTTAGTTTTATTAATTTTCCTAAATTTGGAATAATTTCTGCTAAGGAGATGTTCAAAAGGCATCTTGTTAAGCCTTTAAAGATTTCATCTGTTGCTCTACCATGTGTTTCTCTTGCTTTCTATGCCAGCTTTGAAGAGCGATTCCCTTCTCAGGATATCAGAGCTTTCTCAAATTTCCTCAGATAGTCTAGATCTGACTGCTTTTCTAGAATGTTCTAGATATTTAGTATAATCATCTTCTATGGTTGTAACTTTTATTTTTGAATATGATCAGGATTTAGGCTGTTTTTGTAGACATTAGGAAAAAATTCTTCCTATATCTTAAAATGAGGATATATCCTGATCTGCCTAGATCCATATAGAAGAGGAAGAAGCAATTCCTACTTATACAGCCTAAGAGGTTGCAAATTGGGGCATTCTTCTTTCTTAAGTTTCCTTGAGAATACTAAATATTCAGCCAGCAGCAGTCAGTGTTTTTTAAGCGCAGACTGTTGCTGGCTAAATTAGACCCAGATTTTCAGTACTGGACCATGTCTGGGTACCGGCATTGATTATCCAAGTCTGCAGTGGCAGACAGAAGTTAAGCAAGTATGGCATTTATTCAAAGCTGATCCTGCATACTTAACTGACAAAGCTAGGACTGCATTTGCCCACTTAGGTATGTGGGCACTAGCACTGATTATCACTGCTGCCCACATAACCTCCAGGACCACCTTGGCACTGCCTGGACAGTGCTACAGCCATCAGAGCCGATACTGAACGGCATTGCCTGGTTAAGTGCTGCTAATTATCAGCAGTCAGCCAGCTCAGTGTGGTTTATGTGGTCAGGAGTCACTGACTATCAACCCCCTATGTTTTTTCATCTCAAATATATATTTTTTTAATGATAAACTTATGCAGCCCTCAGCTAGTGCTAATCTGTCTACCCCTCTGGATTAGTCCAGCAATGTAGACGTACAGCCTCTATATCCTGAATTGGCTCATCATTCAGTCTACCTCTATTTTTTCGCATTCAACATTTTTATTTTGGGTGTTTTTGGTCTAATTCATCCCCTTTTTTGTAGAGTTTATGGAGACAGTTATAATTTTGAGGATATCAAATTGAATTCAAAATTTTCTTGTATTAATTTGGTACCTTGAACCCTAGCGGTAGTACCATGAGACTACCACTAGAGGTCAGAGGTGCCATTTTGATCCTAGGCCACTGATGGGGCTAGAACAACTGGGGGTCCAAAGGGGGTGTTTTAATGTGGTATGTTAAGGGTGTCAGGAAGTGGCATGTCCAGCCACTTTGAAATGAGGCCCATCCAGAATCAGCACAACTGTGATGTGGCTGGCAGGGATCCTGAAGCCCCACCAGCTTAAGACTCCCGGCATCTCTCCCTCCACTCTCACCCCCCCCCCCCCCAAGGTAATCAAGGATCTTTTACCTCCACCCCCCCCCCCAGTACATTTTAAATCCTTCTGTTCTTTGCCAGCATCCAGCAGTAACTCATACCCACTGCTTGCACCAGCCCCGAACCTTCCCTCTGATTAAACTTCCTGTTCGTGGAACCAGGAAGTTTCATCAGAAGGAAGGCTCAGGGCCACACATAATGGGAAGTTGAGGAAGTGGAGCTAATAGACCCCCCAATCGCCTGGTGGGGGGGAGGGGAGAGAAAGATTCCAGGTGGAAAGCAGGGTTCCTGTGCTCACCCCACTTTGGGTTCATGCCCGCCCATAATTGGGTGTCTGGCTACAACTCTGGTATCAGGTGATAGTGGAGTGATATCTCTCACTTGAAAATCACACAAAATCCACTACAAAGAAAATGTTCAACATGATGTGGATACTGAGATGCGTAAGACCATATCTCCCCTTGAAAACTTTCCGGAATTTGGTACAATCCACGGTACTTACCCACGCCGACTACTGTAATATTATCTTCTTAGGCTGCAAGACCCATATCCTGAAAAAACTTCAGACTGCCCAAAGTACAACAGCAAGACTCATATTTAACAAACCACGATTTGAATGTGCAACACCTCTTCATAAAAAACTTCACTGGCTCCCTATCCGAGAACGTATCAACTTCAAGGTCCAAACGTTAATCCACAAGATTATCCACAGTGAATCCCTGGGCTATATGCTTAATCTGATTGACCTCCCTACCAGAAACATATCTGAAAATTTGCGAACTTACCTCAACCTACATTACCCCAATTGCAAAGGAATCAAGTACAAAACATATTATGGATCCAACTTCTCCTTCTTAGGCAGCCAATTGCCCTCCCCAGACCCATCCGTTCAATCAGTGAATATCTTCCCTTCCGGAAATCGCTAAAAACCCATCTGTTCAAACTAACCCTATGAACCCATCTACCAACACATATCTAAGAAACAACGACAGTGACCAAGATTATATCTCCCATCAATTTCCCTATCCCGTACCCCATCCCCCCTCTCTTTCAGAATTCTAATATACTTAACTTATATTCTCTCTAACAACATTATCCAGCTTATAATCGAACGAGAATAACGCCCAAGTTCCGACCTAAATCGGGAGATGGGCGTTCTTCTCACAAAAACAAATAAAGCGGCATAATCGAAAGCCGAACTTTGGACGCTTTCAACTGCACTCCGTCGCGGATGCGGACAAAGTTGACGGGGGAGTGTCGGAGGCGTGGTGAAGGCGGAACTGGGGCGTGGTTATCACCCGAACAGAGATGGGCGCCCTTCGCCGATAATGGATGCGTTTGTAGCTAGAATTTAGGGCACTTTTCCTGGACCCTGTTTTTTGACGAATAAGGCCCCAAAAAGTGCCCTAAATGACCAGATGACCCCCCAGAGGGAGTCGGGGATGACCTCCCCTGACTCCCCCAGTGGTCACTAACCCCCTCCCACCACAACAAATGATGTTTCACAACTTTTTACTTTCACCCTCAAATGTCATACCCTCCTCCCAAGCAGCAGTATGCAGGTCCCTGGAACAGTTGTTAGGGGGTGCAGTGGACGTCAGGCAGGTGGACCCAGGCCCATCCCCCCCCTACCTGTTACAATTGTGCTGCTTAATGCTACTAGTCGTCCAACCCCCCCAAACCCCCTGTACCCACATGTAGGTGCCCCCCTTCACCGCTTAGGGCTATAGTACTGGTGTAGACTTGTGGGCAGTGGGTTTTGAGGGGGATTTGGGGGGCTCAACACCCAAGGGAAGGGTGCTATGCACCTGGGAGCTCGTTTACCTTTTTTTTTGTTTTTGTAAAAGTGCCCCCTAGGGTGCCCGGTTGGTGTCCTGGCATGTGAGGGGGACCAGTGCACTATGAATCCTGGCCCCTCCCACGAACAAATGCCTTGCATTTATTCGTTTTTGAGCTGGGCGATTTCATTTTCCATTATCGGTGAAAAGCAAAAACGCCCAGCTCACACCTTGGCGAATAAAGCATGGGCGTCTATTTTTTTTTTAAAATACGGTTCACTCCGCCCCTTCACGGACCCGTTCTCGGAGATTAACGCCCATGGAGATAGGCGTTTCTGGTCGATTATGCCCCTCCATGTAACCCTATTACTATGTAAGCCGCATTGAACCCGCTTTGAGTGGGAAAGCGCGGGGTACAAATGTAATAAATAAATAAATATGTAGAAATGTTGTGAGATATCGGGGAGGTCCAGTGAATGTAGGGTATGGTTGCTGTACCATGCACACTAAAAGTGCATTCACAATTAGTGAAGATGTACTTAACACTTCCTCTTGAGGAGGAGGTATGAGCATCAGCTTCAACTGCAAAAGTGACCAGTTGCCCACTGCAATGTGCAGTCCACACTCATTCACTGCCTCTAACTCGCCGATTTTTTGCACTATAACACAGCATTCAAATACTATGCAAATTAGCTCATGCTACCATGCCAATAAGGTAACAGTTACATGCACTAAGAGTGTGCAATAATTCACAAACTAACTGCTTCATGCACTTTAGCAAACAAGTTACAAAGTTAGAAGCTTAAACCCTTTGAATATAACCTCAAAAGTTTGGGGGTTGCGCTATGGGATTTAAGCACCCTGTGTTTTAGAATACTGTGCAGCCAGATGTGCATGCAAACCTAATTGGTGCCAACTAATGTCAATAATTGCCTGTTCGGCAAGGAAAAGGAGAGGGGACCCAAAATACAAAAACCAACCAAGAAGAACAAAAAGCACCAGAGGTCTGGAGCCGGGATAGCAAAGGGTTCTTTAATAAAGAACCTGACATGGGCCACGTTTCGGCAACAATGTCTGCATCAGGGGTCAGTCTGATGAGAATGGCTATCCAAGTTAAGAGACTGTCCTGCTTATAATCGAAATAGAAAAACGCCTATATTGTGACCCAAATCGGGAGATAGACGTTTATCTCACAAAAACGAATAAAGCGGTATAATCGAAAGCCAAATTTGGACGTTTTCAACTGCACTCCGTCGCGGATGCGGACAAAGTTGATGGGGGCGTGTCGAAGGCGTGGTGAAGGCGGAACTGGGGCGTGGTTATCGGGCGATCAGAGATGGGCGCCTTTCGCCGATAATAGAAAAAAAATATGCGTTTTTAGCGAGAATTTAGGGCACTTTTCCTGGACCCTGTTTTTCCACGAATTAGGCCCCAAAAAGTGCCCTAAATGACCAGATGACCACTGGAGGGAATCGGGGATGACCTCCCCTGACTCCCCCAGTGGTCACAAACCCCCTCCCACCACAAAATATGCCATTTCACAACTTTTTATTTTCACCCTCAAATGTCATACCCACCTCCCTGGCAGCAGTATGCAGGTCACTGGAGCAGTTATTATGGGGTGCAGTGGACTTCAGGTAGGTGGACCCAGGCCCATACGCCCCCACCTGTTACACTTGTGCTGGTAAATGGGAGCCCTCCAAACTGCCCCCCAAACCCACTGTACCCACATGTAGGTGCCCCCCTTCACCCCTTAGGGCTATAATAATGGTGTAGACTTGTGGGCAGTGGGTTTTGAGGGGGATTTGGGGGGCTCAACACACAAGGGAAGGGTGCTATGCACCTGGGAGCTCTTTTACCTTTTTTTTTTTTTTTTTGTAAAAGTGCCCCCTAGGGTGCCCGGTTGGTGCCCTGGCATGTGAGGGGGACCAGTGCACTACGAATCCTGGCCCCTCCCACGAACAAATGACTTGGATTTATTCATTTTTGAGCTGGGCGCTTTCATTTTCCATTATCGCTGAAAAACAAAAACGCCCAGCTCACAAATTGTCGAACAAAACATGGACGTCTATTTTTTTTCGAAAATACGGTTTGGTCCGCCCCTTCACGGACCCGTTCTCTGAGATAAACGCCCATGGAGATAGACGTTTTCGTTCGATTATGCCCCTCTGTATGGCCCAGCAGCAAGTTTGTTAAAATCACGCCGCAGAAGCGTGACTCGCCGACGTCATTTCAAAAATTGATGGTTAATAGCTCATTAGCCAATGAAGTTGCACATGCATCATGGGAGCACACCAAAATCTGGGCACCATATATAGAACCCGGGGAATTGTAAGCAGGGCCAGCGATAGGGGGTGACAACCAGGGCAACTGTCCTGGGCCTCTCGTGGAGCCTGGGCCTACTTCAAGCAGAAAAGCATAGCCTGGAAGGGGGTTTTGGGACCTGGACTTCTGCATATCTAACAGCAGCCCAGATTGTAAGGACTACACTGTCTTGGTGTGATGTGTTAGATTGTAAGGAGTTTTGTTTGTTTTATGTATGTTTTTCTTATAATTCACGTAACATTTATGAAAGGCAAGGTATAAATGTGATTGATTTATCGATTGATCCGTCTTTTGATGCACTAAAAGATCAGATAACTTGCTTTGATCTAAAATATACCATGTCAGTCTGGTACAATGGCAATAAATAGACTAGCTTAAATATTTTTTTAATATCCTTTAATGATCTGTTTTAATCTGCTGACTGAAACAATTTAGATCTGCTGTTTGGACAGAAAGTTGTGAAGGCTTCATTTTCTTTCAAGTTAAAGTGGGTTTACTAGTTGTACTAGTTACCATATGATTAGCACAATATAACTGCTGTTAGAATAATATTATGAATAACAAAGATGGAAGAATTTGCATAATTGTTTTTAGAAGTCCTGGCAGTTTGGAATCAGCCACCATGTACTTGCGTGCCAGAATCACTAAAGAATGGCACATATGCCATTCCAAGTACCATATGCCTTAAAAAAATGGAAGTTGTGGCTTTCGCTTCTGTTATACTATTTTGATGTATCGTAAAATATTGGATTAGGCTCAAGTCAAAAAGTATTTTTAAGAGAGATGGATGAGCTGTTTCAAATGTAATCAGCAGAGATTTGTGACTCAACCTCACAGTTCTAACAAGGAGTCTGATTCACAAAGGGGGTAATTGTATAATAGGGTGCCTTAGTTATGTGGCACCTGCTTTCCTAGATAGATAGATAGATAGATAGATATGCTCTGTTTAACTGCATGTCGTACTTCGGTCCAGTTTTTGGCGCCATCAGTTTCTATGGGGACAAACTTCGGTTTAGCGCACCACTGATAAGTGCAAGATTCACTTATGTGCATGGTTTAAGACCGCTCCTCTGCAGGAAAGACTCCGCATAAGCGCGCACATGGAATATGAAAGCCGATTGGAGTGTGACAAAGGGGCAGTAAATTTGAAATCTCATTGGTTAACTGCCACAGGCAGAATAAATGAAAGTATGTTGTTAGAGTATACACTGGAGTCGTCGTCGTCATCGTCGTGCAACTGTAAGACTTTAACACTGGCTGAACGAATAGAAGTCCTTTAAAAATTAGAAAACAAACAAAGTCAAGCATCTATTGGTAAAGAATATGGTGTCAATCCCAGTCAAATATCACATGTCTTGAAGGAGAAAGACCAGCTTCTGAAAGACTGGCAAAACAATACAAATCCACACCGGAAATGAAAACAGGCGGGAAAAGCTGAGGAGGTAGAAGATGCTCTTCTTCGGTGGTTTTCTCAAGTCAGGAGCAGACAGTTTCCTGTCAGTGGTCCACTGCTTATGGAGAAAGCTAATCAGCTAGCTGAAAGTCTTGGACTAACTGAATTCAAACCTACTGTTGGATGGTTGGAAAGATAGAAGGAGAGGAACAACATAAAATTCAAGAAACAGCATGGTGAAAAACAAGACGCTGATGACTTTGGTGCTGAAAATTGGGTTGTTTCAGTTCTTCCTACCATCTTGAATGAGTTTGCACCTCATGACATTTTCAATGCTGACGAAAATGGACTCTACTGGTGAGCGATTCCTGATGGAACACTTGCATTCAAACAAGCCGAAACTACAGGAAGTAAAACATCGAAGGACCGACTGACAATCCTCCTTTGCTGCAATATGGATGGGAGTGAGAAGTTGGAACCACTCATCATTGGAAAGAGCAAACAGCCCCGTTGCTTCAAGAATGTTAAGTGACTTCCTGTGTCAGAATGAGGCTAACGCAAATTCATGGATGACTGGGGAAATTTGGAAGCAGTGGCTAAAGAAGTTAGACACTAGAATGGGGGCACAAAAGCATCAGATTTTATTGCTTTGTGATAATTGTGCTGCACATAGTGATGATGTCAGGCTGTCTAACATCAAGGTGGTCTTCCTGCCACCAAACACTGCCTCTCTGATCCAACCTATGGATCAGGGCATAATAGCCAATTTCAAACAACATTATCGGGCTCTTGTGCTACGTCATCTGATGAGCGTTATGGATGACCAGACTGGCAAGAATAAACGTGCTGTTGAACTGGCTTGTAATCTATCACTGTTGGATTCCCTACATATGCAGAAAGAAGCCTGGAATCATGTTATACAGGCAACCATTGTGAACTGCTACAAGCTTTGTTAGGGATGTGGAGAGGGACGAAACAGATGCAGCTGTTGCAAACACGTCAGATGAACTGAACATGCCAACCGGTGTTACTGAAGAGGAGTTTCATCACTACGTAGCTGTTGATTACGATCTACAAACAGCTGACGACAGCATTGATGTCGCGATATACGCCTACACGCAGGCAACGGCTGATGATGAAGCAGATGATGAATTGAGCAGCGAGGCACATGCTGACGAAATTCAACAGCTTCCCGTCACTTTTGCAAGAGCGCTGGAGAGTCTCAACACCGTGCGGGCCTATCTGGAGACCACTGGATGTCAGTGCTATGACAGTTTTTACCGTCTGGCAGACACAGTCTATGGAACTCACAGACACAAGAATGTACAGAGGACTATGATTACTTCAAGTAAGCCTAATGTCAATTAACAGAAACTGTATACTGTACGTATAATAAACAGTACTGTACATATGTTTATCAGATGTCAAGCTTCTTTTTTGGATCACAACGGTTAAGTGCATGCTCCGGTTAACTGCATGTATTTCTTTGGTCCCAGACCCTTGCACAAGCAGATTGCACTGTATGTGTGTGTGTGTATATACAGTATATATATATATATATATATATATATGCATTTAAGCGTGATCACTTATGCCACCCATGGAGCTGGTGTAACTGCTAGCATCTCAGTGTCACAGATAAACGCATAACTTAAGCATTCTATAAGTTATGTGTGTGTGATGCCTGCCTATGTGTACAGCTACCTGTAAAATAACATACTACGTAAGAATAGCACTTAGACAGATCATTGACATTTACACACATATGTGCATACAAACATATGTAAAGGTTAGCACCTATTTTAGTGGTCCTGCGATAAAAAGCAGGCTCAGCACACCCTCACACAGGTTTCTCCCGCACGCTAAGACCATTTTTACCACATCTGTAAAATGGCCGATTTTCTAATTTTTTCTATTATTGGCTGTGTGCTAATGTTTCCAGAGTACCCAACAGGCCAATATTTAATGCATTTTTTATAACCCTAGTGCCCTATGTTTCTATACAAATACCACCATACACAAAGGATTAATCTTTCATATCTTTATCTAGAGGTATTCAGGGCCGCTGAGAGACTGAGCCGGGCCTGGGGCAGGGCCGCCACTGCTGGGCTTCCCCCAAGACCACTGCTGCTGCTGCCCCCCCCCCTCCAGACCACCGCATAGCCAGTTCACAAAAATTGGGGGGGGGGGAGGCTGAAGCCCAAAGTGTGTGGGAGGGGCACATTTTGTCCCACCTCCCTGCCCCCCACTGCAACTTCACATACCTTGGCTGGCGGGGGTCACCAAGCCCCACCAGCAGAAACCTTCTTCCAGCGCTGTTCTCCGCTGCATCACCTGCCCTGCGGCTGCTTTTCCCCTCACGTTGTGCGTGCTTCCTTTCCTAATACTTTAATGTAAACCACTCAGATGATATTTGATGGGTGGAGCATTATTCCCCTGAGAAGTGGCCTAGTGGTTAGAGCACCAGTCTTGCAATCCAGAGATGGCCAGTTCAAATCCTGCTGCTGCTCCTTCTGATCTTGGGCAAGTCCCTTAACCCTCCATTGCCTCAGGTACAAACTTAGATTATGAGCCCTCCTGGGACAGAGAAATATCCAGAGTACCTGAATGTAACTCACCTTGAGCTACTACTGAAAAAAGGTGTGAGCAAAATCTAAATAAATAAAAATGTAATATGGCTTTTGGTATTCTGACAACTCCCCAAAAAAGGCTCAAAGCAAACAACAACGAGAAACACTCTTAACAAGGAATTGTGTCCGATATTTTCTAAACAGATAGGCCTTTAAGTTTTTCCAGAATGAATAAGAAGAATCTGAAGCTCTCAAATCTTGTAATCTATGTTACACCCAATAGTGGAATGCAGTTTTATGAAGGGACATCAGTTTTTACATTTTAGGGTCTTTATCTGCTGTCATTTACTATGTTACTATGGTTAATGGATCAAGTTATCCTGGATTGGTTTGGGGGACTTAGGGAGAAAATGTTCCATTTCAGAGCGCAACACTGGATCTTTGTGTTCATCATGAAGTCACTCTAAGGGATGAATATGAAGACTGAATAGATGTCTTTTATATAAATGTAGCTTACATTTGAAATGAAACTTACAGTTAGGCTCCCTTTTACTAAAGTGCATTATGGTTTTGCAGTTAAAAGCAAACATATTGTTAATTACCAGGCCTGCATTTGAATAGATTATACCTTATCTTTTTATTTCTTTAGTAATTTTTAGTCTTTCAACTGTTCTCAGTAATGTGGACTTGATGCAGTTTTCTTTAATTCTTTTGTTACTCCTTACATTTGAATATTGTTGCATTTACTTTTATTTATTTTTTTTGTAACTAATTTGAAATTTCAATAAATATTACAAAAAAAAAGCAAACAGTAACATGCAGTAAGTGCAAAGGCTATGCAGTAAGTTTGGGGATAGTGCAACATGACCCATACTAAAACGTTCCTTAGCATATGTTAAGCCTGTTTGCCATTAGCACACGTGCACTTTGCACCTTCTCTGGAGGAGACGGTAAAAGAACCCTCGCTGACTGAACAAGTGACACCACATGGTAAGTTCCTTCTTTCTTTCTTTTAAGACAGTATTTTTGGGTAAATATAGGAACTCAGGGCCCCTTTTACTAAGCGGCAGTAAGCCCAACGTGAGCTTACCGCTCGCTAAACAGGAACTACCGCCAGGCTACCACAGCAGCCCAGCAGTACTTCCCACCCATAGCGTGCTGTCGTATTTTTGTAGCGCCGGAGTGTACCCGGCTGTAATCAGGAAGTGCCGCATGCTGCCCAGTTACCACCGAGTTAGTGCAGGAGCTCTTACCACCACCTCAATGGGGAGGCAGTAAGAGCTCCCCCCCCCCAAAAAAAAATGGCCACGCAGTGTTTTACTTGCCGTGCGGCCATTTCCTGCAGGAAAGAGAGACTTCCCCTTTACCGCTGTGGTAAAAGGTGGCCTCGGCACATGTAAAAAACACACGCCGACCCTAGCGCAGGCCCCCTTTTGCCACAGCTTGGTAAAAGGGGTCCTCAATTTTGTATATCGCAGCACCTAGATGGTGGAATTCTTTACTTACTCAACTTCGAACCTTACAAAACATGGATGAATTTAAAAAGGCTTTAACAACTGTTTTGTTTCGGCAAGCCAAGTTTTAAGGCCAAGTTTTGGACTGCCTGGCTATTGTTGAATCTTGATGTTTTAGCAGATAATATGTTATGTGAAATGTATATTATTATTATGAATGTGAATTGTTCTCCACTCGGGATTGTAGCTGTGTGGATTATAAATTTTTTAATAAAAATAAATAAAATAATAAATAATAATGCTACATGCTAATTGTAATATGCTGTCCCCACCCATTCTCTGCCCATGACCCACCTCGTTCCTGCCCCATCACAACATGCAGTTAACGTGTGAATTAGTCCCATGTTGTCAAGCCACCACGGCAACAGTTACCGCACTTGTGTAGTAACAGCACACGCTATTTCGCCTGTTAACTGCATTTCAGTAAAAGAGCCCCTTATGACTCAGATACTTATTATGAGAGCTGCTCCTATACTTACTTAAATATTGTCTTCGAATATATATAATTTTTTGCATATGTTATTTTGTTTTGCTTTGGTCACAGAGACAGTGCAGGATTTTTTGGTTAAGCAATTTAATCCTGTTTGAGGGGTTCATTCATTTGCTGCAAAGCTGGAGTTAGGGCTATTGGCACCCGTTAGATTTGTCTCCCTGAGGTATGCGTCACGGGTTCACCCCTTGAGTCCTGTCTCTAGTTTCCCTTCTTACCACTCGATACTGTTCTTAGGGCAGCTGTCAGCCCCTTTGATGCCTGCCCTGCTGCTCCAGTTTGTCAAGATGGAGCTGGCTATCCTGGGACTGACATTTTGTTGTACGGCAGAATGATGCTGGTTGCAGGACAGTCGGTGGTATCTTGGCAAGCTACACCCACTAAGAACGTCCAGTAGAAATGGAAAAGAAGGGGAGCAGAGGGCAGAAAATGGGGTGCAGCACAGGCCCCATGGCCTCACTAATTTTTTGCCCTACACAGTATCAGCAATTAGAGGGCTTAGCGGTGGGGCTGGAGAATGATTTAGTCCTTCCAACCAAAAAGGTGTTCTGCTGCCCCTGTTTGGAAAAGTAGGTCGGAGAGGGAGATGTTATTCTTTAATTAGTCATGTTTTAAAGCAGCAATACAAAACAACAAAAAGAAAACAAAAATCAAAAAGAAAGTATTCAGTGCACATCCCTACAAAATGGCTGCCAGTTCTGTTGCTGAAACGTGTGGCCTCCTCCAACCCCTGTGTAGCTTGCCAAGCAGACACGGCCCAGTGAGCATCAGCATTTCCACTCGCAGAATGGAGGAGAGACCCAGCTGCTATTTTCATGCTGTCATCATGGCTTAGTGTGGCTGCTGCCCAAACATCTGGCCCCCTAGGTCCCTTGCCCAGCCTGCTAGGGAGACCCAGCAACCTGGGTTTATAGATGATTCAACAACCAAAAACTCCATAACTTGCCAGTTACCAAAACTAGTGAAGTTGTTGTCTTTGAAACAGCTCCTCACCTCCAACTGTGACAGCAGAATCTGCCTCCCCTAGACCAGGTCTGCCACGGTGCTACTCACACAGATGTGATGTCAGGAGAGCCACATGACCTCGCTGTATCTCAAAAAATGTATAGTGGAATTAGAAAAGGTTCAAAGAAGCGCGACCAAAACGATAAAGGGGATGGAACTCCTCTCGTATGAGGAAAGGCTAAAGAGGTTAGGGCTCTTCAGCTTCAAAAAGAGACAGCTGAGGGGAGAGGCCCGCGACAGCTCCTTATGATCTTGGGCAAGTCACTTAACCCTCCCTTGCCCCAGGTACACAAAAAAATATTTGATTGTGAGCACTCTAGGACAGAGAAAGTACCTGCATATAATGTGTACAGCACTGCGTATGTCTAGTAGCGCTATAGAAATGATTAATAGTAGATATGATTTAGGTCTACAAAATCCTGAGTGGTGTAGAACGGGTAAAAGTGAATCGATTTGTCACTCATTCCAAAAGTACAAAGACCAGTGGACACTTAATGAAATTACTTGGAAATACTTTTAAAACAAATAGGAGCAATTATTTTTTTTTTCATTCAAAGAATAGCTAAGCTCTGTCTGGAACTCATTGCCAGAGGATGTGGTTAGCGTATCTGTGTTTAAAAAAGGTTTAGACAAGTTCCAGGAGGAAAAGTCCATAGTCTGTTATTGAGATGGACATGAGGGAAGTCACTGCTTGCCCTGAGAGTGGTAGCATGGAATGTTGCTACTATTTGGGTTTCTGCCAGGTACTTGTGACCTAGATTGGCTACTGTTGGAAGTAGGATACTGGGTTGGATGGACAGTTGGTCTGACCCAGTATGGCTATTCTCATGTTCTTATGCAAGAGCTGGTGCATATGTACTTCCTGCATCATGCTGAAGAGCTGCTCGAGCTCCATCCTTGCTTTCATGTAAAACGTAAGACTGGGATGGTTGAAACAAAACAAAGCAGGTGGGCCAAATGCTTGACAAGCCTGGTGTAGGTCTATAGTTGATAAGCCACAGAAGTAGGAAGTGTGAGAAAGGAGACAGGCTGCAGGGTTTAGAAAGCAACAGAGGTGCAAGTGAGAAAAGTGATTAGTTGGGAAAGAAGAGATCAAGGAGAAATAGGAAAGGGGGGGGTGAGAGGGGATTCATTTAGGGGTGATGCAGAAAGGTACCACGAGCAAAAGCACGCGGTTACTGTGAGGGCTACACACGTGTTACTGTGTGCACGATGCAGAAAGAGATTCAGCGCAGACATTCATTTGAATAGTAGACACTGGCGCACAGCATATTAAAGTGAATGGTAATGAGACTATTCATTATTATTCCGCCATGCATAGATATCTACAGAAGATTTTATGATGAACACAACATGAGAAATTTATTACCAGGTCTAAGGTGGCATTGAAGGGTTAGTAGAGAAACTTTAATGCCAGTTTTTTCTTTTATTTTCTGCTACCCAATCCAACCCAAATTGATCCCCCTCCTTACCTCTGCCATGAAATACCCTGGTAGTTTAGGGGCTCCCCACACCAACCCCTGACATTAAAAAAAGAAATCCCTGGTAGTCTAGTGTACCCACCTCCTTTTCCTGACCCTCCTCCCCCCCCCCCCCCCCCCACGACTGTCCCCACGCACCTCAAAAAGCCAAAAAGCAGATGCAACATCCTGGCTCCAGCGCCACTGTCATTCACAATGTGATGGACCGCTGTGGGTCAGGAGCCACCATTTTGAATGACGGCAACTGGAGCAAGTGGGCTTCGCTCCGGCCTTTTCACATTTTGAGATGGATGAAGAGGGGAGGGGGTATTGGGAGGGGATCCACTAGATTACTAGAAATTGATTTATGTCAGATGCAAGGGGTCAGGTCAAGGGGGGAGGAAAGGGATGTGGAGGGGTGCATTAAACTACCAAGAGTTACTTGTGGGGCAGGGGCAGGGTGATAGGTCAGGTCCAGGGGAGGGAAGGGGGTACACCAGGGCTAATTATGGGATGTTTGTGGGGGGGGGGGGCAGAAGAGAGGATGCAGGTCTAGTGGCATTTTATTTAAATGTCTTCCTTCCTGTCAGTGTGTGAGCCAATCCCCACTCACACATTGACAGGAAGGGGAACAGTTTATTAGTGAGTTGCACATTATTTCCATGGTGTGTCCTTTTTTTACTGACAGTGCACACTTTTAATGCAGCAGTAATGTGCATGATCATTGATTACTGCATTGAGGTGGTAAAAGTTTGTAGGAAGCTTGCATTAGAAACTGTGCATTCAGCCATCAGCGCACAGCTCTGTGTAGCTTCCTGTATCAGCTTCTTAAGGGTGGATATTCAAGGCGATTTAAATGGCCTGGAGAGGCTTCTGGTTGTTTAAATCACTTGTCCAGGGCTAACCAGAGGCGTAGCTAGTAGGGTCACCAGGGGAGTGGCCACTCCCCCATACGGACTTCAGTGGCACAGGTGCCTATTTCTCACACGATCTGCCATGTTTAAAATACACGCCGGGGCTGTCAGCAGTCTGCACTCCACTTCCCCTGTGTCCTCAACATGGCTACGTTACTGGGGCTAACTGGGAATATTCAGCAGCACTTAAGTGGAAATTGCCACTGACGATATCTGGTTAGCACCTAAGCCAAAACCTTTATGGGTGGTTCAGGGGTGGAGTTAGCACTTATCCAGTTAAGTACCAATATTCAACACTTAACTGGATAAATGGGGCTCCATAAAACACAGCCCTATCTTTACCTGGTTTAACTTATCCAATTGCATTCTGAATATTGCACTGAGCTGGATAATAGCTATCTGGAGCAGACATCACCCGGCATTGAATACCCAAGGATACAGCCAGGGCGTCCAAAAAAACACTGACTGCTGCTGGCTAAAAATTGACTCTTTGGTGTGTATGTTTGTGTATGTATCAGAAAGAGAGGAGTCAAGGATTAGTGCCAGAGAAAGGATTAACACCAAGAGTGACTGCGGATTTGAGAGGGTACAGGGGGGGGGGGGGGTGAAGGGATGAGAGAGAGCACTAGGAGGGGGGAAGAAAAAAAAAAACAGGACTCAGAATAAGGAAGTGGGATTAAGGATGCAAGGGAGTGCAGGAATGGAGCAATGGAAAGAACAGTGCTCTCTAGAGGCTGACTGAATTTCAGTTTCAGTTATGGTGCTGTAACTAACCCAAAATCCTTTTTCTGCCAAAAGGTTAGTTTAATTTTTAGCCATGTCTTCCGTTTCAACTGAAAATGATCATGTGTTTTCGATGGAAACTGAAAATTTGTGCTTTGTCTCATTGTGCCCCTCCCTCCCCCTGAACAGGAGATGCTCCTTCTCCTGGACCCCCCCACCTCCAAAGTGCCCACCCTCATCCAGGGGCGTAGCCAGACAGCAGATTTTGGGTGGGCCTAGTCAAGAAGTGGGTGGGCACCAAGTGTTCTCCTCCCCCCCCCCCCATGCGATGAGGCCAGTATCAGCAGCTTAGGAAGCTTAGACTACTGAAGTGGAAAGCAGTGTTTTCAGCACCATCAGGGGGAGGTCTTCAGCTGGAGAGGCTTGGGATCCCCACTAGCTAGCACTAAATACATGCTGCTGTTGGGTGGGCCTGAGCCCTAAGTGGATGGGCCCCGGCCCACCCAGGCCCACCTGTGGCTACGCCACTGCCCTCATCTGTAAGCCCCCCTGAGCCTATCAAATAATCCATGGTGCTCTTGCATTGTAGTTGGGGCAGGAGTGATCCTGAGTTGGTCCTGCCCATTCTGACTCTGCTCTCAAAATGGCTGCCATGACTATGGCATCGCTCTTACTCTGACTACACCACTAAACTATTAGGGATTGTAAGGCAGTCTTGGGGGAACAGGCAACTTCTCACTAAATTCTTTTATTTTGTTCTAAAATTGCAAGTATTGCAGTTATGATCTTGTACAATAATTTATATAGTAAACAGAGTGCTCCAAATAAATGCTTTTATTACAAAAGTTTAGCAGGAATTTAAGCTCCTTAGCAATTAGTCTCTCTGTGAAGTTATGACATCAGCTGTCACTCTGTAGTGTAAAGTCAGCCACCATAAAAGCACCAAGGCTTTTAGTTTCAGTTTTCATTAGCTGTGGTCCATACGTGTGGAGGCTATTTTGTTTGGAGTTAAAACACGGTCTTTCAGTACTTAAATTAACATATTCTGACTTGAATACTGTGGGTTTAGCAGAAGGATGCAGACCGCAAGTTCTGACTTTCCCCAATGGCCCTAACTGGTTCACAGGGGCGGACTGACCATTCAGGGCAACCGGGCAGTGCCCGAGGGCCCAGAGACTCTGCCCAGTTGCCCACTGCCACTACCGCACACCACAGCCCTCCCCAGCAGTCCGACCTTGAAAGGCCCTGGTAGTCTCTAGTGGACTCTTTGGGAGCAGAAAAGAACCCCCACTCTTTCCTGCCCACTGCTGCTACTCTGCCTGTGCCTGGCGCCCACATCACTGTGTTTTAAAAATGGCTGCCGAGACCCGCAAGATTACCAGGGGAAGTCTCGGCAGCCATTTTTTAAACAAGGCAGCTGCAACTCCAGGGACTGGCAGAGTAGCGGCAGCGAGCAGAAAAGAATGGAATTCTTTTTTGTTCCCCCCCCCCCCCCCAAAGAAGGCACTAAACCACCAGGGACCTTCAAGGTAGGACCTGCTTGCAGGGATCTGTAGTGTGTGGGAGGGGGCGACAACTGCAGTGGTGGGGGTGTCTGTGATGTGTAGGAGGGGCAGCAGGGTAGCAGTGCAGTGGTGGGGCGATGGGGCAGTGGCCTGTCCGCCCCTGCTGGTTCACATTCACTAGACCAATTTCAGTTTCGGTTTCGGCCAAAACCAGGTGATGAGTTTTGGTTGCGGTTTCGGTTTCAGACAGTTTCAGTGGCAGTTTCTGATTCGGTTGACCTCTAACACTTTCCTCCCTGAAGCTTTGATTCTACAAACTCTGGGCCCAATATTTTAAAAGACTTATACTGTCAGTGCTGATGCCCATAGATAAATCCATTAAAAAAGAAAAAAAAATCCCCCGTTTCTTGTATAGACTGCACCGTCAGGTTTTCTATGCATAAAACTTATGTATAGACCAGGAGGCAACATTTGGAAATATCAAAGGGTAGTTTACCACCCAGGTGTATAAAGTTGCACCTACAGTGATGAAATTCAGATGCTCAGCATGTAACTTGTATGCATAAGTTAGAGCAGGGGAAAATACAAGTCTAATTTATGCTCTGTCGTCATTGCATAACTTCCTCTGTCTTCACTATCCCAGCAGTAGGAAAGTTAGATACAAGCGTATGTTTGCTTCGACTTTCCCGTATACCAGTGCAAAATCTTGGAATGGCCTGCCGAAGCAATTAAAGGAGATACCCGACCATCAACTCTTCAAAATTTTTCTAAAGACGTTGCTATTTTCAAAAGCCTACTCCCTACTGAGCCCGGCCGTTTGACTCTCCTGCTGTTGGTTGGCGGGGGGGGGGGGGAGTGGGGGGGGGGGGGACCCTGGTCCACTGGCTCCTGCCGAACATTTTACCCCTTCAATGTTTTCTCTGTCTAGTCTGTCATCCTATGTTTTACCTTTCCTATTGTATTGTTTCATGCACTGTTGTAAGCCACATTGTGCCTGCGCTTGTTGGAAAATGTGGGATATAAATGCACTAAAATAAATAAATAAAATAAGCAGATCCCCACATTCAGTGGTGGCCATTTAAATGGCCAGTGCAGCACTGCAACTGTGGTCAAGATACTGAAAATCAGACCCAACGTATTTCTCAAATTCCTTACATTTACTCTAGGGAACACAGTGCTAAGGGGGAGGGGTGTTTGTGTACGTGCAATGCACACCCACCACAATCAGGCATTAGCTGCAGGCCTGTCTTCTGCAATGGTTATCAAAACTGTTTTTTGTAAACAGGGTTTTCCCATATGGAATTGAAAGATGTCAACTGTCTTATCTCTCCGCCCCCACCCGCAGGATGTCAGTCACTACAGTTTTTCCTTTGCCCCGTTTTGAAGTGACCATAAACCACTTTTTCTTCGCTTTTGGTGCATCTGTTCTCTGTTTCATCCGCGCAGCTTCACTTTCATTTGTTGCCACGTTCAAACGGATGTGAATTTTGAACTGCTAACAAAAAAGATGGCTGGCACTGGGCACCGCTGCCAGGATGTTGGCACATCATCCCCTGGACAACCTGCTCTGTTGAAAGCCATCCACTCCCAGCAGATGTGCAAGCGGGTAATTTGCCAGGACCCTCACTGGGCACTGCGCTGGCTGAACAAGCAAGGCACAGACAAGGAGGGTGGTGAGGAAACGGATTCAAAATAGTCAACCATTTTGTGCAAGACGAGCCTGCTCTGCCGTGAAACAACGGCTTTGGTTCGAATAGGAGAACGAAACAGATGTTATACGTATAAAGTTGTATTATTTTTACAGCCACCAAAACGTCCCGGTTTGACAGTCGCTTTTCGCCAACTTTAGTGGCAACAGTCCAGTTAGAAGCTGGAATGTAAAAGACAGGAACGAAAAATTGTAAAAAGTAACCTGCGTCCCGAGTAAAATAAGAAGCTATATGAGGGCTTATAATAGTCTCAGGTTCTTGTTTGGGCTTTCCTCTTCTGCCCTCCATCGGGGGGAAAAAAGTGCACATTTCTAGGCTTTCTGGATACGATAAAATC
This sequence comes from Microcaecilia unicolor, assembly GCF_901765095.1. Lineage (NCBI taxonomy): Eukaryota > Metazoa > Chordata > Amphibia > Gymnophiona > Siphonopidae > Microcaecilia > Microcaecilia unicolor. The sequence goes on from NC_044032.1 coordinate 386,160,018, forward strand.
GCATAGGACTGAGAAGCCTTACCTTTCCTGTGAGCCAGGAATCTGCGGGATTAGAAAACGCTTTACATTTTTGTGGACGATTGGAAACTTTGTCATCAGAGCAAAATTTTAAATCCGGCTTTTCTTCCGGAGAACCCGCTGGTTTGGGATCTTCGCCACCTGCCCCAGAGAGGATCTCACCTGAACCGATCTGCTGCAAAACAGGGGCAGGCTCGTTCCCTGCCACTTCCTCCAGGCTGCAGCTCTCCCTCTCCTTCAGCAGCTTCTTCCCCAAGGGCAAAAGCATCGCCTCCCAGATCGCATCTCACCTTTGCCAGCCTTAAACTCCCCTTCAACTGTGATCACAGAAAGAGAATATTTCTGAGGAGCAGCAGCACCGCTCAAACGGTGCCAGAGCGGAACCGGCACCGCCCCCCAGTGCCCATGCCGCCTTTGCCCCCTCCTCTCCTCCCTCACTCTGTCTCCTGCTGCCTCTCCGGCAGCACTGCCGTGGGATGGGCTGGGACGGGGCTGGAAGGCTGGATGCATGCAGGACAGATCAGGAGGCGCTTCCGGGATCGTGGCTTCTCTGGGTACGACCAGGAGGTAAGATCACTGGCACATGCCCTTCCTTCCCCTCCCTCCCTCCCCCTCCCCATAACGTGCAAACGGATTGGGAAAGAGAAAGCCCAGTGCCAAGAGGGAGGCAGGAAAATTGAAGGCGATCGCAGCTAAAAGCAAGCATCGTCCACACCTCGTTGCTTCTCCTTTGGCTCAACTCTGTAGTCTAGGACAGAGAGACGTTTCCTCCAAAGCCTGAGCTCAGGATCAAGCGATCATCAGCACTTGCCCACCCAGTCTGACAGTAAAGGGCTGCTTGGCTCCTTCATACAGAGCACCTTGAGGGTGGGGAGGGGCCTGCACGTTTCCCTACATCTCGGTAGCAATATTTCTCTTTCCATCTTCCACCGCCTCCACCAGAAAGGCGGAGATCCGGCCTAGGACTGGAGATGCTGATGCTGCTGCAGCCGCCTTTCCCATCTCGTCCGTGTCGTGGGCAAGTTTGTAGCACTTTAATGAGCTCTAGTTTGCGAGGAAGTCGTGCGATCAGGCCGGAGCATCCGTCTCTTATTAGTCTTTTAACACTGTTACGGTTCTGGCGTGCAAAATACGCCTCAGAGTTGGGAATCCCTCCGTCAGTCATGTCCTTCCCACCTTGACACTCACATGGAAAGGGACGACCGGCCAGCAGCTGCCACTGTTCACACTTGAACCAGCAGTCCGGCTTCACTGAAATCCTGTTAACTAATAATTCAACTATAGGAAAGGCTCTTAAAATTTGCAGAATTAACTAAGCCAAATAGTTCTAAGAAGGAGAGAATGCAGGTGAAATTCTGGCAGTCCCTTTTTGGTTCTTTGGTCTTGATGTCTGAGCTGAGCACCACCCTGAAAAGCAGAAAGGACTGCTCTCCCTACTTCCCTTTGTGCTACACAACCATGTGGGATAAACAGATCTGGCTTTCAGAAGGTCTACAAGCAAGTGCTATCCAGCATAACATAGGCAGGCTGCACACACTCACACTCCTGGCCCTCACACATAAGGCACAGTGACTGGACAATGCAAATTTTGGGGGGAGTAAATTGCCACAGCTTTATTGAACACATTAACTTATAACCCTAGGAAGCACTGGAGCCTCGAGTCCAACATATTCGAGACTTCCTCTCCCCGCCATGCCTTACCAGCTAGGGAGCATGACTCACTGGTCCATGTGGCGGCCAGGAACAGTAGAACAGGAAAAACCTCTACCACAAATCCACATGGTACAAGGAAAGTAGAGGCTGACCACAGACTAGACCAACTCGGGAGATGATGATGGAAAATTTTATTGATAATTCAAGGGACCCGACACGGTCCATGTTTCGACGCACACAGGCTTCTGCCTCAGGGGTCACACAGGATATTCACAGGGTACCCAAGTTAAGCAGAATTATAAACAAAGGTGAATTCTATAAAAATGAAACCAAATCTCCTGCATATACCAATTCGGTGGAGAAGAGAACCAACAGCATAACTGCAGGAAGTACTGCTCATGGAGCATGTGACAGCCAGCCATATCCTCGCCTCCAGCGCGGCAGCGTGTCTTTACAGTTTTTTACAGTACCCCAGTCCAGCATATCTCCTGCCGTTTAGAGCCAGGTAGGTCATCAGTCTGCCACCAGTGAGTGTTCTTGCCCTGCCATTCCACTGCCAAAGAGGCCCCCTTGCCTCTCCGCCAGCCCTTTATTTGAAATTCGCTGCCGTCGGGTTCTCTGTCCCAGGAGGGCTCACAATCTAAGTTTGTGCCTGAGGCAATGGAGGGTTAAGTGACTTGCCCAAGATCACAAGGAGCAGCAGTGGAATTTGAACTGGCCACCTCTGAATTGCAAGCCTGGTGCTCTAACCACTAGGCCACTCCAGTACACAGCTCTTCGCCCCCATCCACTGTCCCTTTTCTGCCCTGAGCCTGGGTAGAGAGGCAGAGTAACAGAAAAACAATGAGGGCGGCCCCTAGGCCTTGCATTGAAGAACACTGGCCTATGCCCTTGCGCTTTTCTCTTGGTTTCTTCGCTTACTTTGTGCTACGTTTGTGCTTTAAATGTAGCAGGGCTGCCTACACAGATTTCTGATAACTAATGGTCTCCTTGAGTCTGGAGTGAGGGCACACCAGCAATATGGGGCCGAGAGGATGCCCACTCCTGTTGACTCCTTCGGGCGCAGGTGACCTAGAGGGAAGCCGTGATTGGTTTGTTCTCATTCAAACGTGTTAAGGGCATGAATTTTCCTGCCTGGTGTTAGCTGGGTGAAGACTTGGAGAAGCGGCTTAAGATAATAAAAATAAGCTTACTTCCCAGGCCCAGGTATCTTTCTTGCCCACCCTCCCCATTAGCATAGAGATGGCAGTAGGTACATACCTTAAAGTTAAGTGCTTTTGAAGACGTATTGTCACAGCTTGGGGGAGGGGATGGAGGTCACCCAGCTGAAGTAAGGGCATCGATTTGCCCTATTTGAGATCAGTTAGCCGGTGCTATGGCTGATGGTCCATGCCAGGTCTCTCTGGCCCTTAGCTGTGGCAAGATAAGAGTGTGCACAGGACGTCAGGAGGAAGAAAGAGCAAGGCAGTGAACGTGGCGCTGCTGGAGACCGGCGCTAAAGAACGCTTCAGCTGGTGGGGGGTTGGGAAACCCCGCCAGCAAAGGTATTTGCTGCTGTGGGGTGCGGCGAGGGGAGCGGCGAGGCAGCAGGTTGGAGGCAAGGCGGCGGGGTGCAGACTAAAACGTGCCCCCCACCTCGGGCTCTAGCCGCCTCCCACCGCAAGGTCTGGGTACGCCGCTGCTTACCTTCACCAACCTATCAGACTGCAGCGTTGGATGTATTCATTATGTTGTCTCTTTGCTGTTTTGGCCATAGAGGGTCGCCTCTTTGGTTTGGGCTTACAGGCTTGATTGAATCACCAGAAACAAATAATTACACAATAATTACAGTTATGAACTGCTAGACTTATGTCTTCTAGCAGCCCAGAGACTGATGCTGAAAACGTAACACAGGTAGTACAGGCAATTAGCGCCAGACTAGCGCTGGCATTAGTGAGTGCAGAATGCTTAGGGGGCTCTAGCGCAGGAGCAGTGGCGTTCCTTGGTTGGCTGCCACCCAGGGTGGATCGCCACTGCGCACCCCCCCCCCCGGGTGCACTGTCGTCCGTCCCCCCCCCCCCTAGGTGCAGCACGACCCCCCCCCCCTGGGTGCAGAGCAGGGGCGTAGCCAAACCTTACTGTGGGAGGGGGCCACAGCTCAAGGTTGGGGGCACATTTTGAGTGCTGCCCCACCCCCCCCACCATGTCTCGCCTCCTTGCCCCCCCCCACCTCACCTCACCTCCTCACAAACACCTTTGCAGGCGGGGGTCCCTAATCCCCACCAGCTGAAGCCTTTTTCAGTACCGGTCTCCAGGGACCCGGATGAAATTTGTGGGGCCCCCTTTAGCTGCGCCCCCAGTGCAGAGCCCCCCCCTGAAGCATTACTGTCCCTCCTCCCCAGCGTGAGCTGGGAGCAGCCGCGCAACTGTTGTCTCTGCTGGTTCCCTGCTCCCTCTGTCCTGGAACAGGAAGTCAAAGCGGGGTTCACACTCTCCACAGCAATCGAACACAACAGAAATAGGGTGGAGAGGGCCCAATGTCAAGAGATCAGTCACCACACACAAGGGTAAGATGCTCCAAAAAAACCTTTAATCAGGACCCAACACGGTCCGTGTTTCGGCTATATCAGCCTTCCTCAGGGGTCGATCAATTAGGATTCAGCAATACATCAACTGAAGGAGCACTTAATGATTAGTAATGATCACAAAAACCTGAGGCTGTGTTGTCAGCAATTTGCTGTGATCTTCAGTTGTCAGCCTCTGCCAGACTCGTGTTTAGGTTGATTGACCCCTGAGGAAGGCTGATATAGCCGAAACACGGACCGTGTTGGGTCCTGATTAAAGGTTTTTTTGGAGCATCTTACCCTTGTGTGTGGTGACTGATCTCTTGACATTGGGCCCTCTCCACCCTATTTCTGTTGTGCTGGAACAGGAAGTAACAGCAAAGGGAGCAGGGAACCAGCAGAGTCGAAAGACGCACGGCTGCTCCCTGCACCCTTCCTGCAGTGTGCACCTGGGGTGGACCACTCCCACCGCCCCATCCTCAGTACGCCACTGCGCAGGAGACGATGTGTGAGCCAAAGATTAGCACAAATAGCATGCAAATGTAGTCAAATGGATGTCACTGAGGTAATTTCCTATTCTTTCCCACTGTTCAGAGAACAATGCCCCAAACAAAGCCACCTTACCACTGAAAACCTAACACCAGCGCGGAGCAAGCATTAGGGTGTTTGAAGAGAGGATTTCTTTCTTTAAAATCTGCGGGGTCTTTATTTAATTTGGAAGCAGAATGAAGCCCGTGCAAGTCCCTAAGAGCTGGTAGTGTAAGGCAAATGCGCAGGGCCGCCAAGAGACTAGGCCAGGCCCGGGGCAAGGCCGCCCCACCTCCTCCCCCCCCCCCGCGCCACCGCCTCCCTCCGTCGCTCCCCCTGCCGCTCCCCCCGCTGCTGCCGCCCCCGCCACTGCAGTCCCCGGTCTCACCTGCCTGCCTCCACGGCTCCGGGCCCCCTGCGGCAGTCGCAGATCGCCTCTCTTCTGTCCTTCCCTCCCTGTGTCCTGCCCTTGTCTGATGTAACTTCTGGTTTCCGCAAGGGCGGGACACAGGGAGGGAAGGCCAGAAGAGAAGCGATCTGTGACTGTTGCTTCAAATGCAGGGGGCCCGGAGCCGAGGAGGCAGGCAGGTGAGACCGGGAACTGCAGCACCGGCGGCCTGACCCCGGCGCCGGGCCCCTGTTGGAGGCCCGGACCCGGGAAATTTTGCCCCCCCTCTCGGCGGTCCTGTGTGCGAGTCTGAGAAAAGCTGAAAGTGAAAGCACACATCAGCGTCTGTTTCCTCTGCTTTAATATAAGCCAGTGAAAAAGAAAAGTTTTTAATGAAAAGCTTACATTTTAAGGCACAGAAAACAGGCACTCATGTGTGCTTCACTTTTGGGTTTGCCTGGTGCATGCGCAGCGCCACCGGGAGACTGGGCCGCCTCCGGGGCACCGCCGCCGCTACCCTCCCGAGGTTGCCGCTGCCGGTCCCCCCTGCACCCCCCCCCCCCAAGGTCGCCGCCGCTCTCCCCCTCCATCTGCCACCAGGCCAGGCCCCCTGCATTCAAATCACAGCGCCTCTCGCTTCCATGTGAAAGCGCTGCAGGCAGCAGATCGCCTCCCTTCAGCCCTCCTTCCTTCCTTGTGTCCCGCCCTCGTCTGACATAACTTCCACAGGGAGGGAAGAAGTGAGAGACGCTATGATTTCAATGGAGGGGGCCAGCCCGGTGGCAGACGGTCAACGACGGAGGGCGGGTGGGACTGCGGTGCCGGCCCGGGGAATTTTGTCCCCCCTGCCCCCCTCTTGGCAGCTATGAGCATGCGCGCAAGAGCTCAGCTTACTTCATGTGCCAAGCATGCCCCCCCCCCCTTGTTTTTGATTTTACAGCACGTATATAATTTGAATACCATTTCCTTTGGTCATTGGCAGCTTGTTTCTTGGTTCTGCACTGTTGGCTGACTGCGGGAGTTCTGAGCATCAGCCCCCAAGAAAGGAAAAGCAGATATCATTGGCTTTCTGGGAGCCTTTTGGGGATTCTGCACATAGGTTCCCCTGGTCATTCAGCCCAGCCTGGACTGTGTAATTGAGGGCATTACACAGTCCATGTAGTTCAAACGAGATCACATAGGGAAGGCCAAAGAGTTTAAGAATGAAAAAATACAGCCCAGCTAATGTATGTAAGCCACATTGAATCTACCAAAAGGTGGGCAAATGTGGGCTACAAATGCAATAAATAAATCAATAAATCAATAAAAGAACAGCAGAGAAATACCATCCTGCTTATAATCGAACGAGAATAACGCCCAAGTTCCGACCTAAATCGGGAGATGGGCGTTCTTCTCACAAAAACAAATAAAGCGGCATAATCGAAAGCCGAACTTTGGACGCTTTCAACTGCACTCCGTCGCGGATGCGGACAAAGTTGACGGGGGAGTGTCGGAGGCGTGGTGAAGGCGGAACTGGGGCGTGGTTATCACCCGAACAGAGATGGGCGCCCTTCGCCGATAATGGATGCGTTTGTAGCTAGAATTTAGGGCACTTTTCCTGGACCCTGTTTTTTGACGAATAAGGCCCCAAAAAGTGCCCTAAATGACCAGATGACCCCCAGAGGGAGTCGGGGATGACCTCCCCTGACTCCCCCAGTGGTCACTAACCCCCTCCCACCACAACAAATGATGTTTCACAACTTTTTACTTTCACCCTCAAATGTCATACCCTCCTCCCAAGCAGCAGTATGCAGGTCCCTGGAACAGTTGTTAGGGGGTGCAGTGGACGTCAGGCAGGTGGACCCAGGCCCATCCCCCCCCTACCTGTTACAATTGTGCTGCTTAATGCTACTAGTCGTCCAACCCCCCCCCAAACCCCCTGTACCCACATGTAGGTGCCCCCCTTCACCGCTTAGGGCTATAGTACTGGTGTAGACTTGTGGGCAGTGGGTTTTGAGGGGGATTTGGGGGGCTCAACACCCAAGGGAAGGGTGCTATGCACCTGGGAGCTCTTTTACCTTTTTTTTTGTTTTTGTAAAAGTGCCCCCTAGGGTGCCCGGTTGGTGTCCTGGCATGTGAGGGGGACCAGTGCACTATGAATCCTGGCCCCTCCCACGAACAAATGCCTTGCATTTATTCGTTTTTGAGCTGGGCGATTTCATTTTCCATTATCGGTGAAAAGCAAAAACGCCCAGCTCACACCTTGGCGAATAAAGCATGGGCGTCTATTTTTTTTAAAAAATACGGTTCACTCCGCCCCTTCACGGACCCGTTCTCGGAGATTAACGCCCATGGAGATAGGCGTTTCTGGTCGATTATGCCCCTCCATATGTCTTCCCAGGACATTTTTATACATAACACAACCCTGGGAAACTACCTGAAGACACCACAGATCATAGAATTGTATTTTTGTTATAAACAGAGACAAATCATGAAATGAGGGGCTTTGCCATATGCCTTGTCGGTGTATTCTTAGTTGTGGTTTGTTGTGAGGTTTTATGTAACTCCAGTGGGGTTTACTGAAAAGAGCACGTGTTTTGTTGAGCTCCGCCTTCTTTTGAATCATTCGGCAACTTTTGGTTGCTCGTCCGTGTTCGAAGAAGTCAGAAATACGCCCTTTTACTTCTAGGGCATCACCGATTCATTGAATTTCGAGAGCAGGCTGATTCAAGACTCTGCAAAAAGCAGAGCAACCTCCGTTCCCTAAAACAGTCTAGGGAAACTGAATAATCTGATTGGATAAATCAAATGAAAGATGACTTCCTCTCCTCCTTCCCCCCAATTTTCTTAGGGGAGGGAGCTAAGGATGTGGTTTGCTTTTACTGGAAGAAAAGGTGCTTCAAAGCACAAGAACTGATTTAGGGGAGGAGAGCTCAGAGTATTCTCTAGTGGCTAGAGGTTTTTCATTCACTTCAGGCTGTCGCGTCCCCCCCCCCCCCCCCCCCCCCCCCGGATTACTGCTGTGGCAAATCTGGAAGGAGAAAGAGCTTATAGATTCACCCCTCTCACCCTAGTAATGGGCGTGGACTTGCCTCCTCCCCTTCCCTTTGCAATCTTTAAACCAGGATGCGCACCTAAGACCTGCGTTGATTAAACTTGCTAGAAAGATAGACCCGGAGAAACGAAACAGTGGTTCGATAGTCGCAAATGCCAAACATTACTTGATTTTTTTTTTTTTTACATTATTTTAGTTTTTACAGTTTCGTTCTTCAAAACCTTTCTTGTCGGTGAAATGTGTGACAGCAGTGTGTTGTCAGTTTCGTGGCTATTTTTCACCCTTAAATCCTTTTGGAAACATTCATCAAAATGGATACTGAATACACAATACGTCCCTCTAGCCATACTTACCTCTTAATCTTGCTAGTAATTCTGAAAGCCAGCATTATATATACCGAGGCTTCTATTAATCCCCCCTGTAGAAGCAAATGCTACCTCTGACCTAGCAGCCTTCATATCTGGTTTTTAGGAAGGTTGGAATGGGGGAGGGGCTGGCTAAAAGGAAATGTGAACACACAGCAAAAAAAAAAAATCTGATGGGGTTTATGGTGTTCTCCAGCTGAACAATTTTCTGTTATATAATCAAATAAGTCGGTCATTAATCCTGTAATTATGCCTGGCATGGGGAAGCTTCTAGCCACAGCCTGGTGCGGGAGAACTGATTGGTGATTATCTACCTGATCGTTCTCAAATGCTGCGGGTGGAAGCGACCTAAATCAGGCTTGGCAGATGCTAGGTTTTGATGGCAAAAAGAGCCAATCTGGGCGTCCAGCACAGTAAGCGACAAAAGGAGCTCTTTCCTTCGCCAGCCAGAGAGAGGATAGATCTGATCTCACCCCCTCTTTCCCTTGTAATCACCGATCAGCTTCTGTACAAGAAGGCTTCGACTTTCCTTTTACTCCTAATATGCCCTATCGCCTTTTATTTTTCTGAATTTGGATGCAAAATAAGATAGGGGGAGGGGCGAAATTACGAATAACTTTTAGATCGCAAACGGGCCTCCACTCTCGCAGATACGCTGATTCCTTGTGTTTGGGCTGAGAACAGGGAAGTCCAGGAATAAGTCTTCCACTTAACCAGCAAATTTTGCGTCTCTTATTAATTTCGCGCTTGGCAAATGTACATTTTTCACGCCGGATGCGTCTTACCAGAGCTGTCTATGTATTGCTACCTAGTCTACTTACTTGTGTACTTTATAGAGGCAGTTAAAGTTCGATCAGTGCACTCTCCTGCTACTCTTGCAACTTCTCTGTAGCTTGAACCAGCCTTTGCCGTTATTTCTCTAAGCAATCCGAGTTCAGCAAGGTTTATTTGGTGGGGGGAGGGGGTGGACGTAATATATTCTTAGCAGTGCCTAGAGGAGCAGAGAAGTTTAACACAAAACATTAAAACAAATATATGAAAAAACGCCAGGATAATGCTAAACTGATCGTTTAGGGAGTACTGTAAAGATTTTGTTGCCCTTCAGGGGGTTTTCTCCCCCCCCCCCCCCTTTAACCTCCTTATCTTCCAATTGAAAAGCAATTAAAGGTTTCTATAAATCTCTCAGGTTCCTTTTATCCGGGGACCTCTGAAGCATGCTGTATTACCCTTCAGATGCCTCTTCTTTTTGTGCTGCGGTTGTTATTTCACGATTGTTGTGCCCGTATAATTCAGCCTTTTCTTCGCCCGTCTCTATAGATACACGTATAAGAGGAGAGAACGCGCAGGGGTTTCATCAAACGCTATTCAGCGCCTCTCCATTTGTTCTGCCCAGCGCTGCCCTTTTTCTGTGCTGGCTGCCTTTCCCCTGCTTCTGGAGCAGCAGTTATGGTAGAAGCAGATGGCTACTGATTGGGTGAGCTTTGTGGCTATAATGCTGAATACTTTATGGAAAAGGGCTTTATCATGCTTGGCTGGGCAGAGCAACAACGGCGCGAGATTTACGAGCAGGAAAAAATAAATCTTTTTTTTTTTTTTTAAGTTGTTGCGGGCCGCCTTCACGCCCAGTGTCAACTTGCTAGCTCCCACTATAGAGGAAAGCTCGGAAAAGTTTAATCACCACCGCTGGCCTAGGTGGGCGACCCCCAGCTTGTCCTGACCTAGCTTGAAGATGGCCATTCAGCCTTAGGGGAATATTAAACTGAGTGAGATTGTTAGAACGGTGTTTTAAAGACAGAAACATTCTAGCCGTCTATTTTTAGTTATTTTTAGTATTTTTATTGTATTATTTCATTTACTGAGATATGATTGTGCTAATTTATATTTGTATTGCATTTGTAATAATTCTGTACTGTTTGTGAATTGTACTCTACTTAGGTTGTTAGATTAATGTGGATTAGAAATGCAAATAAACGTGCTTTTTTGAGTTTGCATACCTACTGGAGGGTAGAGTTCAGGACAGTGATATGCTAATGCTAAGAGGCCGTGTTCTTGTGGTGAACAGGGAAAATAATCGCCACGTTCATTTTCAGTTACACACACAACACACACCTACAACATACGCACAGGCCTCACAGACTTAAACGTCTCATGTGAGATCGGCTGATGATAATTACGAGGAGTTCATTTTAGGACACCAACGACCGTCCCTGTCTTTTGCTTGTAGCTAAAATCACTTACCAGATCAATCTTGATTCCTTTCTTTTTACTGCCCCGTTGAAGTCTGGGGTTTCTGCTTATAACCACGTCATCTGTATTGTAACTCGCCTCCCTCACCCTTGGATCTGGAAAAGGCAAGTGATCGAGGCAGAATCCACTTCAAATCCCCCAAATTTCACTGTGGACTCTAATTAGTGGTCCCAAAAGCCCCAAAATATCAGTGATTAATTTGGAGAGGCAGACCTGCAATGTATAATATGCTTCACGTATTGGGTGAGAAAGAGAAGTGTTATACTGTTCTTACTTCTAAGAGTACCGCCAGAAAGATTTTGATGATATATTTTGGGATATTATTACACATCATGCATTTGAGTACCAGCCACTAATACTGATTTGAACGTCTACTGCTCCACTTATATTTCAGCTCGCATTAAAAACAAGGATAACAACACTCTCAGCAAATAAAATTAACAAAAGGAATCTTTATTGCACACTCTGATATAGTTTAGCCAATAACCAAGTGTAAATCTGAGAGGATGCAGTGCAGTCTCTTTCACTTAGACTAGGGGGGGGGCGGTGGTTACACGATTCCATATAAGCGTATGTCTAGTAAATCATGAAAACGTTTAGAAAATTTGCGATTAGGTTATGAAATGCTTGAGATAATCCTTGGGGAAAGTCAGCTCATGCGCTGGAAAACAAAATGAACTCACGGTATCAATGGCTACCTGAAGACACGACAGATCATAGAATTGTATTTTTGTTATAAACAGGGACAAATCATGAAATGAGGGGCTTTGCCATATGCCTTGCCGGTGTATTCTTAGTTGTGGTTTGTTGTGAGGTTTTATGTAACTCCAGTGTTGTTTACTGAAAAAGAGCACGTGTTTTGTTGAAGGCTCACTTAAGCAAGAGTCTTTAATAACGGGTTTAGCTCAAAATTTCATTTAGCCAAAGATGTAATTGGATTATGATCCTCCCTTTGGACAGGGTTGTGTAACTGGCCTGTCTTAAGTTGTTCTAATGATATACGGAATCGTCTTTAAACAAAAAAAAAACATCAGCTTTCTATTTAAAATACATGCGATGTATTTCTCTGAAGAAAGGGTTGGGGAACAAATTGAGGTGTATCCAGGGTTGGGTGTCTGTTGCCTGATAAACAGTAAACAAGGTCCTTTTAACTAGTACCTGCCTTCAGTTCAGACATCTATGAACCCTATGTAGGGCTTCTGATTTTAGTCCCCGGTAATCATCCTCCCCCCTTGCAAAAAAAAAATAAAACAAAGCAGGTGTTCTTTGGGAAAAGCCCTACTTATTCTAATAGGGTCTCACATCTCTCCTCGCTTGCCTTGGATGCAACCTCTTGTTTTGATTCAGTTGCAGAAAAGTAGGTGTTTGATTCAACTGGAAAAGTCACTCAACAATGGTGCCTGCCCAGAATGAACAGTGATGTTTTGTGCTTTCAAAAGAAATCCCACCTGGCTGGAAAATCAACCTCTACAGCTACAAATTATAACCTTCTAAGAGTAGAGGCTCTAATTACATGTTAGTCTGACATGTCCATTTAAGTCTTCCTCATTCTGATGCTCCTTTTCCCTGCTTCTATTCTTCCTGTTACATTTTGTTACCCAGATAAGTTTATGTCCATTTTTGCTTGTTTTCAGTCTTTGATTTCTGGTGTGCCTTGTCTTTTAAAAATGGGTTTTGTCAAGACCAGTGTTTTAATCACCTCTTTTCATAGGACCCTAAGATGAACATTTCACACTGACCAAAGTGATTTTCACCATTCTTTGAAATTCCAGTCCATAAATGGGAGCCATATTCCCAAAAGAACAGAAACTTCCTCGACAGTAGCTGAGGATTAAAATGGCATTCATTTCGTGCTGCCATAGTACACTCATGGGGGGTCTCCACAGCTCACATTTGGACTGCTGCCACTAGTGGCCTGAATAAAGATAATTAAACTCCGTACGACCTTCAGGAGGTCATTTTTTGAATGGTTACATGCATCCAAATGCATGTGCACACGTAAAATGGCAATGCTACTATTTATAAATGTAGATGTGGGTTATAGATTTTAAGGGGTTGTGCTCTGGGCATGGTTAGGGCAGTGTAAAACATTATACATGTATTCTACATTTTAAAATGAGAATGCAATATTTTTTTTAATGTATCAGCATTTACACCTGCCTGGAGGCACATCTAAGTGACAGCTACTTCCTCATTTGAACATGGACTCTTTGGCAGTGACTCTCTAGCATCTACCTGTTTAGTGTTTTAGTGGTGTCATGCTTATTGGTACGAGATATTTGCTTTATTGTGCATGCTTGTTAGAAAAAAATACTTATTTTGCTGGCTGTTGGGTCTCATTGTCATAATTTCTTATGTGAGGTTAGAACCCATAACAATACAGAGCAAGAAATTTGCCTTACGAGGTCACTTGGGAGCTGCATCTTTCATTCTTTTGTCTCTATGGCTAGGATCCAAGAGTTTGGGTCTGAGCAAGTAGCTGGGGCCTGTCTCTTCTTGGCTTTTACTTAAGACTGGGAAACCTGCCACCCCCCCCCCCCCAGGGAACACCATAATGTAAGGACCCTTACCAAAGCAGGAGGATTAAACCTGCTGAAAAGCAAACAGTTGTTACCTCCTCGCTTTCTTCTACCTTCCAATGACACGTTCTCCCGGTATGAGATGAGTGTGTGTGTCCAAAATAACCTTTTCATTTGGCATCTTCTTCATACCACACAAAGTTTAGAGCATGCCAGGGAAACATGAGAACTGTGCCAAGGGCCGGCCTCCCCTTGCCCCACCAGACCAGGGGCATGCATGCAGGTACATCTGATAAAATAAGCTTTGTAGTTCTGAATGCTAATTTTTCTTTTGCCATGATTATTTAGTTCTTGAAAAAATGTATATTATGGGCCAATATTTAACCTTGGTGGCCATCGTATTTAAAACAAACACACACACGAATTTGGCAACACTGCACCTATGGTCAACAGCAGAGAATACACATACCTGTGGAGGGCAATTCTACTTTTCTTTATAGAACACTGGCATAATATAAAATATTCACCTATATTTCAGACATGAGCATTTACGCCAGCCACAGAACCGCTGTAAATACTAGCACCTAGATTGTTAAAGAACATGCATAAATGCTGCAATTCTTTTAACTTATGCACAAAATTCTGCGCCCTGCCCATCCCCCACCCATTCGAATGCCCACTTGCTAAGTACAAGCCATTGAAAACCGGGGCCTATTTACAGAATAGTTGCATAGCTAGAATATAGTCATTTACATGTGTGTGTCCACATACTTGGCAGTGACATGCTGTCTGGCTACCTATATCTAAGTAGCTCCTTATACAATTACCCCCCATAGTGTCTGATTCAGTTGCTGTATAAACAGTTTAAGACAACCTTTGTGGCAGCTGAATATTTTGCTAGATGTATAGCTTGAAGGAATGCCCTCACTGTGCCCCAGCACAGATAAGATAGCTCCAGAATGTATAGGAGAAATATTTAGCCTTACTATCCATATATAACCACTGAAAATTCATGGGGCTTTATACATTTAGCAGCCTCTGCTAAACATGTAAATTCCTTTAAATATTAACCCCTCAGTTTTTAAAGTTTTTGAATATTTTTTCCTATTGCCACTTCCACCTGAAACTGGGAAATTGCCCTGGCCATAGCTGAAATAATCCGTACCTAGTAATTTAAGATGAGTCATTAATGAGTGAACTTCTGGAATTAAAATTTACTTGTTCTTAAATCAATAATCTGATCTGCTGGTTTTAAAGTTGTTTTTTTTTATTATTATTATTTCTACTGTAATATTTACAGTATATAGCGTGACCGAAATTATGTGCACAAATCTGGTTGTATTCTGGATTTCTGTGCACAATTTAATTACTTAGTAAGACAATTGGCACAGATAATTGCCACTTACAAGCACACTTAGTATTGACACATAAGTCACATTAATGAGAATTTACGTGCACAAGTGACTATCCAGCTTATAATTGAAAAAGAAAAACGCCTATATTGCGACCCAAATCGGGAGATAGACGTTTATCTCACAAAAACAAATAAAGCGGTATAATCGAAAGCCGAATTTGGACGTTTTCAACTGCACTCCGTCGCGGATGCGGACAAAGTTGATGGGGGCGTGTCGAAAGCGGAACTGGGGCGTTTTTAGCGAGAATTTAGGGCACTTTTCCTGGACCCTGTTTTTCCACAAATAAGGCCCCAAAAAGTGCCCTAAATGACCAGATGACCACTGGAGGGAATCGGGGATGACCTCCCCTGACTCCCCCAATGGTCACAAACCCCCTCCCACCACAAAATATGCTGTTTCACAACTTTTTATTTTCACCCTCAAATGTCATACCCACTTCCCTGGCAGCAGTATGCAGGTCACTGGAGCAGTTGTTAGGGGGTGCAGTGGACTTCAGGCAGGTGGACCCAGGCCCATCCCCCCCCACCTGTTACACTTGTGCTGGTAAATGGGAGCCCTCCAAACCGCCCCCCAAACCCACTGTACCCACATGTAGGTGCCCCCCTTCACCCCTTAGGGCTATAGTAATGGTGTAGACTTGTGGGCGGTGGGTCTTGAGGGGGATTTGGGGGGCTCAACACCCAAGGGAAGGGTGCTATGCACCTGGGAGCTCTTTTACCTTTTTTTTTGTTTTTGTAAAAGTGCCCCCTAGGGTGCCCGGTTGGTGTCCTGGCATGTGAAGGGGACCAGTGCACTACAACTCCTGGCCCCTCCCACAAACAAATGCCATGGATTTATTCGTTTTTGAGCTGGGCGCTTTCATTTTCCATTATCACTGAAAAACAAAAACGCCCAGCTCACAAATTGTCGAATAAAACATGGACGTCCATTTTTTTCGAAAATACGGTTCGGTCCGCCTCTTCACGGACCCGTTCTCGAAGATAAACGCCCATGGAGATAGACGTTTTTGTTCAATTATGCCCCTCCACGTGTATTCTGTAAAGTGGTGCACTTAAATTCTAATGTGCCCTGCCAAATAGGGAGCATGGCTAGTGGCGTGGAATGGGTGGATCATGGGCATTCGGAAAATTTACACACAAGGGTTATAGAATACACCTGTTCCATGCCTAATTTAAGTGCCAGTATTTATGCCAATTTTTGGATGCACCTAGATGTAGACACAGGCATGACCACTAGGGGGCTCATTTTCAAAGCACTTAGACTTACAAAGTTCCATAGGTTGCTATTTAACTTTGTAAAATACGCCTCCACATGTATTCTATAAACCTGCTAGGTGTATTCTATAAACTACATTGGCACAGTTTATAGAATACACTTAGGTGGAATTTTTTTTTTCAGTGCTAATTTTTCAGGCACCATATATAGAATCTGGTCCTATATGGCTAAGGGCAGGATATAAACAACCCAATAGAATAGATGGCATGGTCACGGTCAAGTGATTCCAATCATGCTGAACGAGAGAAGAAGTAATATTTATTATGCCAAAAGTGAAAGGGGAGGTAGGAATAAGACCCAGAGAGGAAAAGTGGGGGGGGGGGGTGAAACAATAAAAAAGCTGTTCTCTGAATAAATGTAGACAGTGCTATTGCTTTATATGATATGCAAGAGTAAATCGTCAACTCCAAGATGGAAGAGGCTATCAATTCTCAGATCCTTTTACTTTTCTATGATCAAAAATTTTGTGGTAGTGAACTAAAGGTGGATGAATTCCTTCTTTCCTGTATGCAGGTCAGGACTCTGTCCAGTAATAATATTGGTAATATTGAACCAAATTTTAGAAAGGACATCCAAGTTCATACATAGAACAGGATCTGCAGAAGTACAGCCTATTTGAAAATACATGAGAAATGGACACCCGTGGCTGGTTGCATCCACCATGAACATCCATTTTACAAACAGAAACATCCAAATTATGAATGAGACAAAACAAGGTACATGGAGGTCATTGTGGCAGCATAGAAAATCCAAGTTATAAAATGCCCACATAGACAGCAGTGTGGAATGGAAGAGTACCCTAAATGTTAGAGCAATGAACTGAATACTTCTGCTGTTTGTGATTTTTTTTTTTGTTTTAAATTGTGAGCTCTTTGGAGACAGAAAAATACTTACTGTACCTGAATATATAGGAAACCTGCAAGCCTGAAGGCTATTGAAGTGGTGGACATTTGGGTACAGTAGGTATTTTTTTGTAGGAAGGCTCACAATTAAAAACACACACACAAAGAGATGAAGTGGGATTTGAACTCACAATCAAAGGTCTCAGGACCCTTCTCTGACCATTAGGCTACACCTGCACTCCACATAAAAGTCTATTAAGAAGATCATTTTAAAAATAAAGTACCATGAACTTCCATAGTTCCTGAAACTGTCACAGTGTCCAGTACCCTTATTAGTTTCATAGTTTGGGAGGAAAGAGGACAGCAACCACTGGGGAATTAAGGAGGTGACTTGCCTTAATCCCTCCAGTGGAGAGCTGCCCAATCACAGCAACTTTCTGTAACCTGGACATGTGGAATATCAGTTCCAAATAACAACATCCATCCTTTTGGACATAGGAGTCTCTTCCTCTTCTGAAATTGGTGTTGGGTGTCCATATTTTGGCCCCTCCCTAGTCCCAAACAAAACACCCTCAGACCACACCCCTGCACCAGAGGGACACACTGCAGTTTTAGATGTCCATAGCCCAGTTTCATAAAAATCAGGATTTGAACGTCCATGGACTATGGATGTTCAAATTCAGTTTTTTCAGACACCCAAAACACCAATAGATATTCTAAAGTAATAACAGCAGCCTGGATTCATGTTGCTTTGTCAAGTGTTTAAACCTACAAAAAAAACCAAAGGGCCATAGAGACTGGGACTTGAACTACTTCCTGCACCAAATTCTGAAGCACTTTTTTTAAAATGCAAACTTCTGTAATGAAAGCTAAAGTTATCAAAGTACATTGTGCACATTCCTTTCATCAGAAAAACGGGAATACCTTTAAAGCAAGCAGGAGTCACTGGAAACGTAGCCTCCCGTTCATTTTAGTTAGTTAGTTAGTCAGTCAGTTACATGTAGAGCATGCTTTTTCAGTAGTAGCTTCAACATTGCATTCGGGTACAGTAGACATATCCCTGTCCCCAGAGGGCTTACAATTTAATCAGATACCTGAGAAAATGGAGATTTAAGTGATTTCCCCAAGGTCATAAGGAGCTTCGACTTCTAATGCTGTTGTGTAATTAATATCGTTCTGCTATTGATATGCTTCTACTGCAGTGTTTGACTAAAAATCCCTGCACCTAATTTGAGGCATCAGGCAGGTTTACAGCAGTTTCGCTGGAAAGTCCAGGGAATGTTCTCCTTTCCTGTAATGCACGTGGGGTTATTTTCCAGAACAACCTGAACCACCCTTCTCTGCCCCTAGTAATGTAAGCATTCATCCTACAGCTGATTAGCCTGAAAAGCCATATATTACAGTCTGCTTAAGGTTTAAATATTAGCCATAAATATACATATATTAGAACTATCTTTTGTATATCTCATATACGTTTAAGATCACCCATCAGCAAAAGGCACTTAGCTGTTGAAAACGAATATTAGTTACATTAGGCTGCTTTGATTCTGTAAGCTGTTTAAGATGATCATTTGTCTATAAAGATACGTGTCAACCGGTGGTGTTCACTGATCGCCTGACTAACAGTTGAATAGACAAACAAACCCAATCCACCGAAATGCATAAAAGTTATTCTAATTTAATAGTCTTATATCAGCTTCGATCTAAATTTCATATACTGACCTTTGAAGTATCCAGGAAAGCACGTAAAAATACTTATTTAAATAATTAAATATTTTGGAAGAAGACTATCTCTCTAGATAAAAACATCACATTTAGATTTTAATGAACAGTAAAGTCTGTGCTATTTCGACCCTGAAAGAACAATTTCGGGCCACTCCCAAGCTTTGTTTTTCACTGCCTCCCCTTCATCCTTATAACCTCAGAATAGCTCATATGGCACTGAAGAAAGTAGTTTTGCTCACTTGTACGCCAGAGTGATAAGAGCATTCCCAAAAGTTTAGGATTTTGTTTTCCGGGTTTCTCTCATAGGCAGGGAGTGTGGTAAGAGTGCGATTAGACCCAATCGGGAAGCCCAACAAGATAGTGCTAACCTTTGTTACCTGTTTTAGCTCAATTTCAATACTAAAACATCGACCTTAAAGCTTTTACACGGCTCTGTATAGATAAGTATTTCTGCAAAGTTTTGGGTGACAGACAGCAGAGCATCTCACGAATGAAAACAAGGTGTAGGGAAAATTTGTGTAGAGTTGCATGCCTAGACGAAAGTGACTTCATGACACTGTCACAAAAGCCTGGATGAAAAGCTATTTGCTTCTGATCTGTTGGGATGACTGTTTACAATTAATTCTGCAAAGCTGAAAAATAAGTAAAAGAAAAAAAAGAAAACGTTGAATAAAATTAGTTTCGCGATGATCAGACGAACTGTTGGCTGAAGGAGGCTTTCATCATTGGAGCATCTCGATGTTTAAGAGTGTGTTTCAGTAACTAGTAACACCAAACTTTATTTCAAGGCTGCATTCAAGTTTATAATAGCACAAAACTCTTTAAGGTCCCTTCCAAACAGATATAATTTGCGGAGTTTAGCCCCCCACCCACCCTTGTAATGGCCATTATTTAGTTAACTTGCAGCACAAAGGCAAGGACTGTATCATTCACAAAGCTTACAATCTTTTTAGAAGCATCTAAATGCCCACAGTATGTGACACTTGGACTTTTGCCTCTATGAGACCAAATGCTCAAGTATAGAGGATATGCAGGACCCCGAAAGCCAATCCTCCTCCAGCTTCTGGAGTATAAACTCCATATTCATCTGCTCCGCACATCTCTCTCTCTCTCTCTCTCTCTGCTTAATTTGATGCCTGCTTATTTGGGTTCTCCCGTTTTTACATATTTAATCAGGTGTTATATACGGCAGGTATTTGGATTCTAGGGTGCATCCAGGGAGGGCGTTCTTGAGAAAGTGGCAGTCTATTAGGGTGTGTGTCCTGTTCCTAGAGAAGGAGCTCTGTATGAATCAACATTGAGCAGAACAGCTAGAAGCTCCCTGCATCCCCTCCCCCACACCCATATCAGCTCACAGGTCTCTGATTCCTCTTCTTTTTGTATTTTCTCTAACCATCCTCACCATCCCTGCCTGCACCTACCTCTGCTTTCTCTTGCATACAACTGTTAGATTTTACTATTTCCCCCACACACACTCAGATAAGCCCCACAGCAACTCAGAAAGGTTTATAACATTATCCCTTCCTGCCCAGCCGTTTTAATTTATTCTTTGTTTTAAAAGATCCAAACTTTGTTTTCTGGCTTTAGGTTTTTGCCATATCAGGTAACGTCAGTTATTCTCCAGTTCTCAATCCTTAAGATACCTTTTGCGAAATAAATGTCCTGCCCTTTTCTAATGCATCAAGTCGGTTTAATACTAAACCATTCTCTTATGATTCTTGAATGGATGGAGAAATGGTCTGGGCGAGGTACTAGTTTGCAACTAAGAGTCCCTTGAGTTTCCGGGAAATATTGCTGTGTTGAAATGTAGTTTCACTGGGTTCTGCCCTACTTACTAATTACCGGAGAAGCTCAAAGACCAGCTTGTAGGAAAAATACTTGTCAAGGTTAAGCTGAAAACGTTGTGTCCAGTCTTCAAATTATTAATAAAGTTGTTTATTAACGAACATCCTCCAGTTTCTGGTAGCCTTGGTCGTTCTCCCACTTTTTTTACACTAAGCTGAAAACGCTTGCATGGGATATCGCGTGAAAAGGTGTTTTTGCAGTGCCCAGCTGTTAAAGATGCAAGCAGAGAGAGAGAGGGGGGGGGGGGGAGAACGTCGCTTTTACAGGTAAAAAAACATAATTGGTCCGTTATATAAAAGTCGCTTTTTACTCTTTCTTGCTGATCCCTGCATTGTCAGGTGGCTTTTGGATTCAACTTTTTTTCTCTTTCTCTTGGGATGAAAGCGGATGCAGTGGAAAGTGACGGCCATGTCTTATTCAGGTTCAAAGAAGGAAAGTCGCTGTCCATTCAGAACCACCCTCTAATCTGGCTAAAAGACGCGGGAGCGCGTCATTTCTGCCATATACATAGTTCTCGCCCTTTCACTTCCTCCCCTCTTGTCGCCTTCTTCCCGTCCAGTGCCCACTGCCCCCCCCCCCAACCCTCTGCCGTATTACTTTGCCCTCATGTTAGAAGAATCCAATGGTATCAGTGGCAAACATTGGAGCCTGACCCCTTTACATGTCCTGATAGAACCTCGGAATGTACTGGCAACTTTTTCATTCTTTAGTGAAAAGTTTCCCAGTCTAGCATAAATCTGTACCCTCCCTTTCGGCTTTGTAAATTGGATAGATGCTTGTTTTGGAGGCAGGTCCTGAAGAATATTATAACATGGGAAACGTGTTGCTGACTATAATGAGAAGAATGAACTATCCTGGCTAGAAGGAAAACATTGAATGCCTTAAAAAAAACATATGCAAAGCAATCTAAGATCTCTTCCCATTAAAGTGTGTTGGGGGGGGGGGAGATGTAGGGGGAGACTGCATGAGATGATGTATTGGTACACAGTACAATTACACTAGAGAAAACATGAAGTGAAGGCTGGAGCCAAATTCATTGCTAAATGTACATGTTGGAAGATTACTAGATTTTTCCCCTAACCTCAAGGGGACAGCACTTCACAATAGCCATGGTCTGCAGACAAGGAAGAGCCACATTCCTCGGCTGAATCAATGCAAAGTGAATATTGTTTCCTGGCTTTTACTAGGGTGCGTGAATCCGTAGGCCGATCGTTGCCCCCAAAACTTGAGGAAATGATCCCCGTCACTTGCAGAGAATGGTGCAGGCCGCATCTTTCGCTCAGTAATCAACGTGAGAACCAAAAAAGGGGCGAGAAGGCGCTTTGAGGTGTGTACATACATACCAGGAGTACATCTTCTTTATTTGGCTCAATTGTTACTTTTCAGGTCTGCTTTTGGGGAGGGGGGGGGGTGTAAGGTCATCTGTCCATGTTTGAAGGTATTAGGAAAAGTATTTACTGCCAATGAATGCCCAAAGCAGCCTTATTGTTGGATTTGTCTCAGTCAGTAGTTGATGAGACTTGGACAATATGAATCGCTTCATCTGCAGGAGCGTGGGATCCCAGAGGAATCCCCCCCCCCCCCCAATTTCTAATGGGTAAAGTAATACCGTATTATATGTTTCTTTTTATACCTAGCTTACAAATTTCTGTGAACTTTTCGCATTTCCAACAGTAAAAGAAACTGTCATAAACATATTGATAGAACTGTTTTTACTTTTCTGTTTTCGTATCTTGAGGATTACGTTAAAATACAGCAGAAGTCTTCCTACCCAAAATAGTAATCAAACCCCGTTAATAATGTGACTTTGGGATAAGTATTCCGGGGAGCCAGCCCCCGTGACCTTCTTAAGTCGCCGCAGCAGCTAGGCAGCTGCAGCAAAAGGATGCAGGGCGATCGGGGGCGAGAAGTGTTCGTCTATGAAAGAGTTAAAGGGGGGGAGGGGGGCATGGGCTGTCACGCGTCATTGGGCAGATTATGTGCAGCAAACAAAAAGTGTGTGTCTGCGTGCCAGTCAGTCACTGCATCGGGTCCATCTGTACAACTCCCTTTCTCGCTTTCTCCCTCTTGTCTCTCTTTCTCTCTTCTTGATTTCTACTTTATCTCTCCAGAACAGTGGATATCATCACCCTAACATCTTTTACTGTCATGGAAATATACTAATTCAAAAGACGCTGGAGGGGGGGGGAGGGAGGGGGAAAGAAGAGTCAATCTTATCCCATGCCAGCTTCCGGCTTCCTTGTGTTTAGGATTATAGTCTGACTTTATTTCTGGTAAGTAAATATGCATTTTTTTCCCTCCATTTTTGTAGCAGCTGGGAGGCAGAGAGATTGCAATGTCAAGAAGACTCGTACAAAGGAAAGGACTAAGAAGCGGGATGCACTGAGCTGGAGATTTTGTAGCCACGCGAACAATGACAGACCTTACGGAAAGGAACGAACGACAATCCTTCCCCCCCACCCCCACTCCTTATATATATTTTTTATAATAAGAAAAAAAACTGGGTTTTTATAGCCGATGATGAAGAGAGAAGAGGGGCAGTTTCTTAGGCTGCTGCCTTTTAATCAACCAAGGAGACAGAGAGGAAGAGCTGGAGTACCGCATTATTAAAACAATCGTTCCGAGGACCATTTCCCTGTATTGTTCGAGAAAATTGCATTTTAATGACCGCGTTTCCCGCTGTTATCCTAAGTGACGCTGGCGACCTCGGGCACAATGAAAGCTGGTGGAAAAAAGGACAGTAGCCGAGAGTTTTAAAAAAAAATGAATGGCTGCAACAAGCATTGAGGCTTAAAAAAAAGAAAGCTGCACATTTAAAAACAAAACAAAACAGGAGGCTACGATTTTTACTACAAATGTCTCACTTGTTTTGTGCTTTTCAGTAGAGTGGGTAGTAACCCTGTAGTCTGCAGAGATAAAGGGGGAGTTATGTGTTTTAGCAATGTCTGATGTGAGAATGCACAGATTTTTATATTGACATCAGGATGAAAATTGCTCGTCTGCAAACCAAAGTTTCAGGCATGCGTCTTCAATTTTCTTTGAAATGTTCCAATGTTTATTGGATAATAAAGCAAGGGAACATGAGCAGATGGCATTAATTACTCGAATAATATTATTTAATGTGTGCTGTGTAGGGTCTGTTTTCATATTGCATTTGGCTGTTTTTTTTCTTTTGGTTCCTTACCTGGGGGGAAAATGACAAGGTATCAATTATCTCATTATTGAAAATTAATGCTCTAAGAGTTGAGACGTTTTAAAGGTTTGAATTAATAATGAGCAATAAATATAAACGTATTCAAGGATTAAGATCGTATTTGAATGCTCTGCAGAAACTTTTTCAAACCGAAAAAAAAAGTATGCTGTCTGTTTGCAGTACTTAATTAGCATTCAAGTACTGAAATGTGTGTGGATAAATAGATAATAAACATTGTATCTTGCATACGTTAATAAGCTACAAGGGGAAAAGTGGCGAGTGGCACACTGATGTGAAAGTACCTTATAAAGATGTCATACCTAGGAAAGCAGAAATGATTCATTGCACAAAATGGTATTTAAGAGCAGTGCTTTCCGCTTGCACAATATACCTGCATACTTCACAAGTCACATTTGACTGGCTCTATGGTCTGTCTAACAATGTAGCTGGATTCACCCTCATCCATAAATAAGTGTGTGGAGGTAAAATAATTACCTCTGCTTGCTGCTTTAATTAAGTCTCCGAGGGAAAGTGCTGGATTATGGTAATGAGAAGACATACGTTCCCTCTTGTAGTCTAGAGCTAAAGGTTAGCTGACATGAAATCAGTGACATTGACAATCCACTTGAAATCCATTCGCTATGCTCTTCTGTCACAGCCTGCGAGAACCGGCCCCCTCTTTAGGGCACGATTTACCTCCTCTCCACCCTTCTCTGAAACAGGCTGATGGGGAGGCAGGTTTTTTTTTTTTTTGTTCCCGATTACTGAAGTTTATTTTGTTTTGAAGACTAGGGTTATGTCCCTCTTCCTGCATCTATGATAGCCATAGCAGATTATCTGTTACTTTGAATGTATGTCTGAATCCTGTTTTTAGTCTTATTTGTGATTAAATATATTATCGATATATCCGTTGCACTTGGAATGCTCGATTTTAAGAATGTGCCGAACGTCAATGTAGATAAGCACTGCTTTCATACTGTACCTAATAATATTTACAAAGCTAGATATGCAATGTTTATAAATTCACAGCTACATGCGTATCCTACTATAGGAAATCACGTAATGGTCCTTATTTTCCTATTAGGCTTCTCATAGTGATGGAAGACATCGGGGCTCAAAGGGGGATTTGGGATGGAGATGCCAAAGTTGTTCAGCAATGCTTGACGGACATTTTTACCAGTGTGTACACGACCTGTGATATCCCAGCCAATGCCATCTTCGGTCCCTGCATCCTGAGCCACACTTCTCTGTATGACAGCATAGCTTTTATCGCCCTCAAATCCACCGACAAGAGAACCGTCCCTTACATATTCCGGGTAAGATTTCACAAACAGAAAAAAAAAAAAGATTTTAAGAGGAAATGCACTGTGCTACTTCATTAAATCTAAATTGTTAAAGAGAACCTAACAGGAAAAGGATCATGTTTTCGTGGAGAGTCACACCTGCATTCCTTGTGACACTGCCGAATCACAGGAAAACAAAATTACTATTGTGTACAGCATAGGCTTTATAAATAACTTTATATGCTCGTGAGATGTATAGTTTGAGATTACTGCTAATGCTGATTCTCTTCATACAAATTTAGGAAAATTAATATTTTGTCATGTTTCTTCTGACACCAAATCATTTGAAATCTTTGTTTTAACAAGCTTAGCCACACCTTTTTCCACTAAATAAATGTATTGTTTGTTCCTAATTATGTTTAGACAGGCAATAAATAATGTCTAACAAATAAGTAATAGATTTTTTTGTAATTCACTATTGTCCAACTAATTTAAAATTTCAGATTAAGTATGTATTGTAAATATTTAATTCTACAGGGATTCTGGTTGTTTTAACAAGAAACTGCATGCTTACCCTGTACAGAAGACCCGAATTGATTTTGGTGGATTTAACAATTAATAGAATACTGGCGTGCTTCTTTCCCTGCACAGTGAGATTTATTTTGTTTGTACATATATATTTTGGCAGGTGGACACCTCAGCTGCAAATGGTTCCTCTGAGGGTCTCATGTGGCTCCGTCTGGTACAGTCTGCTCGGGATAAGGAAGAGCAGAATCTGGAAGCCTATATAAAAAATGGACAATTATTTTACCGATCCCTCCGCAGGATTGTGAAAGACGAGGAATTGTTGGTTTGGTATGGTAAAGAATTGACGGACTTATTATTGCTAAGCCCTACCAGGACCCAAAACAAAATGAACGGTGAGTGTTTGTGATCCTTTTTCTGGATTCATAAGGCCTGAGATTACTTAGACCACATAGAGATTGCTTTGGGCAGCCATTCTCCTCTGTAAATTCCTTCAAACTCACCAGGGCTCATGGTGACACTGTAATTAGGGATTTGGGAGGGGGGGGTGAATAAAAGATACAAAAATTAGGCTCTCCCAACCTCCTACCAAACACACTCGGCAACCCTTGATTTGAAATAGGGAAATCAGGACTTATATCTAAATTAAAAAAAAAAATAAACACAGAAAAAGAATCAATGCACAATCATCTCAAAGCTCAAGAAGGCCATTGTAATTTGCAATGCACTAATAGGACTAGAAAGAGAGGGTGTAAAAATGTGGTAAAAAGTTATGACCACAACTCCCTGCCCTCTTCCAAGTGTCCCTAGCCGTCTCTCCATTTCCAAATGAACGAAGTACTGAGCTGTCTTTCTCTCTCCCTCTCTCTGCAGGATGCTCTCCGCACACGTGTCGAGAATGCGGCCAGCGCTCACAGTTCGAGTTCCCGCACGCGGCGCACGTGCGCTTCCGCTGCCCCAAGAGGCTGCAGCGCCCGGAGGAGCCGCTGGAGGGCGCCAACACCAACCAGCAGCTACAACAGCCCAAGTACCGAACGGCGCCCGCCCCGTCGCAAGGCGACACCAAACCCACCACCGACTTCCACAACCTGGCGCGGGACCTGGAGAATTCCCGACCTCAGCAACGCCCCCCGGTCCCCGAGAGCCCGCAGCCTGCCAAGCGGAAGGGCGCCGACGAAGGGCTGGAGCAGGGCGCCCGCTTTCCGGCCGAGGAGCTGGTTTGCAGCCCACAGAGCTTCCGCCCCAGCGCCTACTATAGCCTAGAGGAGAGCGGCCGCCGACTGTACGCGCCTCCCAGCCCGGAGACAGGCGAGGCCAAGCGCAGCGCCTTTGTGGAGGTGAAGAGAGGAGCCACCGTCTCTTCTACAGCAGCAGTGGCCGAGCAGGGCGAGGACAGGGAACTATCCCCGGCTCCCTCCTCCTCCTCTGCCAGCAGCAGCACCCTGGGAGAGCCCGTGCCCGAGGGCAGCGCCGCCCTCACTTGCAGCAGCACCAGCGCCTTCAGTAGCGTGCAGCGCCTCGCCAGCTCCGACGAGCGCAAGAGCGCCTTTAGCCAGCCCGCGCGCTCCCCCTACGGCCACGCGCCCCTGCAGGGTCTCGTGCCCAAGCTGCTGCCAGCCGCGGGGGCGGGGTTAGAGTGCCACGTGGTAGGAGATGGCCCCGCCCGGATCTACCACGCAGACTCGCTGGCCGCCAAGTTGTCGGGCGCCGCTGCCGAGTTGGGCGGGGCCGGGGGAGGGGCAGGAGGCGGGGTCGGGGTCTCCAAGCGCAGCCCTTTCCTCTACGCTACCGCCTTTTGGCCCAAGAGCTCCCCGGCCGCGGCGGGGCCCCTCCAGCTGCAACTGCCCTCCACGCTCACCTTGCTGCCGCCTTCCTTCACCTCCCTCTGCCTTCCGGCGCAGAACTGGTGCGCCAAATGCAACGCTTCCTTCCGCATGACCTCGGACTTGGTGTACCACATGCGCTCGCACCACAAGAAGGAGTATGCTATGGAGCCCCTGGTCAAGAGGAGGAGGGAGGAGAAGCTCAAGTGCCCCATCTGCAACGAGTCCTTCCGGGAGCGTCACCACTTGTCCAGGCACATGACCTCCCACAACTGATGTAAGGGATTATGCAGTTTGGGAGAGCCACAACCAAAACCCCATCAAATGGGTCCAGGGATTTTAAAAAAAAAAAAAACTGTGGATTGGAACTCTGGAGAGGCACATTTCTTTTTCTCCCTGAATGCACGTATTTTCACTTTCCAAAAACAGCAACAGAAAAGTACATTTTTTAAAATGTCATATATTGCAGCATATTGATGCATTTATCATACGTTTCTACTTAAATTATTAAGCACTTACGGTTTAGATGTAACAATAATATATGTCAGGGTAAATTTTTATTTTAGATATAAAAGTTCAGTCGAGGGGGTGAGGAGGTTACACTCTCCGCATTATTTGATGACAGTTTGTGCTCTGAAAAACTAAGGACGAAATTCCACTAAAAAGTTTCCTTGGGAAGTGCATGTACCATGAAGTGATGGTAAAATTCACTGCAGAATGTCATCGATCCTGTGAATGTGTTTCCTTTTCATACAAAATGTAATTTTGTGCCAGTGAAATTAAGTCTGAAATAGTTATGTTTTTTCTTTCTTGAAAAAATTTATTAACCTTTATAGTTAAGCTGGGTATGTTGGATGTTTTCACAATAAATGACTTTATTTTCTTCAAAGCACTTGGAGGTTGGTAAGCATTTATTCAATATTGGAATTTAAAAATTTGAACCAGAACCCTGAGAGAGTTATGCTTCAAAGTAAATGCTCTGTATACAAGTCCATAATAGAAAAAAAAAAAAATATGTCTAAAATGTAGTGGACAAATGTCTGGAAAGCAACATCTTTAATTAATGAGGGGCTACCTCACACCCCCCTTTTCCATTATATACAATTATACCATGCATGTAAATATAACACCAATACATCAATTGAGACCAGACATTTGCTTGGATATAAAACAGGCAGCAGCTTTTTTTATTGGTGAACCGGGGCTATAAGGCAAATAACCTTATTTATCCAAATAGTTATAAATCACACTTCCTTAACTACATGAGGGCAAGACTAAAACTTCAAGAGGTGGACCTCCACGTCTGTATTGATCTGGGGCCTAGTGTACATTGCTGAGTAGACACTAATGCCCTGAATTAACAGCAACACCTTGACCGACCATACCAGCAAGGCCAAACTCTCATGCTGGGGCCCCAAGTACACCGCCGGGTGAACACTGAGGCCCTGTAGGCTAAAGCCCCTCAAGACATGGCCCTCCACGTTTGTATTGGACTGTGGCCCAATGTACACCGCTGGGTGAACATCTGGGCCCTGTCCAGAAAGACCTCCTCCTGCACCGGGTAAAGCTCGAGTAGCCCCCCCCCCCCCAAAGCTGTGACAATAAAGCTAGCCCCCTCCGTAAATCACATGGTAACATAAGAGTGGGAAGGGTGGGAGAGCAAGCCACCTCCAATGAGCAGGAAGGATTCTGGTCCTCGGTGGGGGCCATCCTTATGGCTCACCTCCCTTCCTGCCACTGGAAGGCCTAGAGCCCTGGAAAAGGTGGGTTGGCTAGTCCCACCCCCCCACCCCCATTAGGGTGGGCTCTGTACAAGTGTTCCCCCTCAATACTTCTGTTTTGGAACCTAGTGGAGATGTGTCTAGATTCATTTTCCATAGGCAAAGCAGTTTGCTGATCTTTAATACCCCCATAGTTCTTCACATTATGTCATTAGTACAGTAGCTATTAAGATTAGGGCAGGCTCATTATATCTTGCAGTTCATGTTGCCTTCTTCAAACTGGACACTATAATACTGTGTGGTTTGTTGAAGTTCTGATTGCCACCTTCATGCTACCGACCGCTTTAGAATAATAGCTAACCTCTTACCAAAACGCAATTGTAAGGTCTTTATTATTCAACCATGCACTCCTAGTAAGGGTGAGAAATGTCAACCTAAAAAGTACCCAAGAAATCGAAAAAGATAACTACAAATGCAAATGGGTTTAACTTCCTTTGGGAAACACAGGGCTGGAGCTAAGGGTGGGCATTAATGGGGTGCACTTGCTTTTTCGAAAAGGTACAAGGGGACTCAGGGCTCCCTGGTATACTTTACTGTGGTGGGCGATGGAATAACAGAGGTGTATTAGGCACATAATTAATAGAAACGTTTGTGTTGCATGCATCAGGAAATACAAGTGGGAAATAGAAAGAAAGAAAAAAAAAAAAACCCAGGCCAGAAAGGTTGTCCGCTTTGGTACTTGAGATACCTGCACTGAACTGAATACAATTGTCTATAAGCTACTCTAGGATCACATACCTTTAGCTTGTACGGTCGTATTTTCTGCTACCCAGCCCTTCATTTTACCTACGTAGTGTCACGGGTGAGTGTTGTGTGTCTGCAACTACAATGCACCAAAGAATGAGTCTCATAAGTGGCTGTTTTTTGGGGGCGATGTGGTTTTCTGAGGTTTTGTATACAGCATGCATGGCAAAAGGTGTCTCCCAGCTAGTAGTGTAATGGAATAATCCGTTTATTCCATACCCCAACCTGGACTTTACCTCACGAGGGGAGGGCATGGCAGGAGAGGAGGAGAAGGAGGAAAAATACCTACTAGTTCTACCTACGCAGTTTGGAGGGACAGGGTAAGAAGCTATAGCTCAAGTGTCTCTCTTTTTCTCACCTTTCAGAGAAAAAAAAATATAACCTTATGCCTCATGCACAACCTTTCAGAATTCGATGTAAAAGATCTGAATACAGCCTACCAGTGCCAAGAGTTTCAATAATCTTTGCAGTTTTTCAGGAAACGTTTAATTTAAAGCTGTGATTCGTTTCCACGGCCTTTTCGGAGGCAAATCGCACTCCAAAATTAGGAACCAGTTAATCAAAAAAAGAGATGAAATCTACAGATTGGTTACTAGTGTTTTCAATGTTTGGAAATATTTCATTTTTGGATAGTGAGGATGATTTCGAAAACACATCCATATGTAAAAACCCGTTCTTAATTTTGAAATGCTCATTTCCTAAAAGCCCTGTTCTTTTTTGCAGTAGACTTTACCTTACAGTGAACTGTCGTATCTACTGCCCTATTGTGACGTAACAATCGCTTAATAATGACTGCCCGTAAGTGTTCTGCAGTTATAAAGCGAGGACACTTGGTCATGCCTACATTTTGATAATAACTAAACTAGCTTGAGCTGCGAGCATTACATCTAAAGGAAAAACCACGTAGGAAATACACGTTTGTCCATTAAAAGTAGCCTGTATTTTCAGTATTGAGTAAAGTGGGGTGTGGAGGGCTGGGTGCACACTGTCCATGAGTAGCAAAGCTAAAAGCCAGTTAAGAAGGCGCTTAGGAGGGAGACAAACTTTCAAATACTGAAACACTAGGGGGGGGGGGGGGGCAATCCAAACTGAATACGTGGTGTGGATATGATTTAAGCTGCTCAAATCAGACAAATGACCGAATGTATTGGGAACATAGAAGCTCGGCAGAACAGTTAAGATTCCTGTTTAACCAAGTTGGGAGCTCCAAACTCATTCTCTCAATCTAGGGAAATGGGACTTGATATACCACCTTTCTAAGGTTTTTGCAACTACATTCAAAGCAGTTTACGTATATTAAGGTACTTATTTTGTACCAGGGTTAAATGACTTGCCCAGAGTCACAAGGAGCTGCAGTGGGAATCGAACTCAGTTCCCCAGGATCAAAGTCCACTACACTAACCACTAGGGACCTCTTCCCGCAGTATTTTATCGGTACTGTTGAATTCAGCTGGCTTTGGCCACTCACCCTGGAAGATTTAACCTCTTGAGGTACCGTTGGCCTGATCATATAGACTTCACCACTTCTTATTTATTCGTAACTTATAAATTGTAAGCTTATGCCATTGATATTTATTGTTGTTATCATTTTATATAGTTTATTTTCTTAGCTTTTTTACCCCACTAAAATGTGTGCACTCTTTATCGTACTCTGCTTTGTGTCTCCTACGAGTGCATCTGCGAGCTATTTGTCCCAAATCCGCCTTCTTTTTGACGTCATAAGCTATTCACCTCTTGTGCTGCGTAGGAGGTGTGGCTTAAATGTAGGACGCTGATATCTCCTCTGGAACAACCGGGATGGTAAAGAATGAGATGCTTTTTTTGTGTAGTTTTGCTGTTCTCTTTGCTTGCATTTCAACTCCTGCACTTTACCTAAGACTCCTTGTAGTTTTCAAGAAAAACTTATTTTTGGATGCATCCAAATATGGCACAGTGGAGTTTTACTGCATTCTAACGGTAGAAAGCCAAACTGTTCATTCACAAACTAGTGGGCTAATCTTTTTATTGGGTTACTCTTTGAATGGGCGCGTTATACAACCTTGAAACATTTTTGAGCTGCTGTCTGTTTGTTTTATGCTTTTTTTTTTGTTATGCGTTTTGAAGTGAGTTATCACATCAGAGTTCATTTGCTCTGCTCTGAGCCGCTGAGACACTCTATTTCAAACGTGCCAATAACTAACAAACAACCTGAATGCTTCCAGACTGTACAATAGGATTTTCAATGCCTCCCACCTCTTAGATGTGGCATTTTACATACTGCTAGAAGCATTTCAGTGCCCTAAGTCCTCAATGTCTATTCATTTTGAAAAGCCATTTTTATATACATCTATGTATGTAATAGCGGGAGAGAGGGAGTTTGCAGATGGACTGAAAGCTATGCATATTTCTTGATGAGGCATGATTTTGGATTTAATTTTGATACAGTATTCATCTCAATGAAAAGCCCTAATGGTCACAGTAGGGGTCACTGGGACTTTGATTTTTCACTCAGCAGCCATGGTTTAAAGCAGTCTTTCCCAAGTTCAGTCCTGGAGTATGCCATGCCAGTCAGGTTTTCAGGATATCCACAATGAAAAGGCAGGAAGAGATTTGCATATAATGGAGGCAGTGTTTGCAAATCAAGTGGACAAAGGGGAGCCAGTTGATATTGTGTATCTGGATTTTCAAAAGGCGTTTGACAAGGTACCACATGAAAGGCTACAGAGGAAATTGGAGGGTCATGGGATAGGAGGAAAAGTCCTATTGTGGATTAAAAACTGGTTGAAGGATAGGAAACAGAGAGTGGGGTTAAATGGGCAGGATTCACAATGGAGAAGGGTAGTTAGTGGGGTTCCTCAGGGGTCTGTGCTAGGACCGATGCTTTTTAATATATTTATAAATGATTTAGAGATGGGAGTAACTAGCAAGGTAATTACATTTGCTGATGACACAAAGTTATTCAAAGTCGTTAACTTGCGACAGGATTGTGAAAAATTACAGAAGGACCTTACGAGACTGGGAGACTGGGCGGCTAAATGGCAGATGATGTTTAATGTGAGCAAGTGCAAGGTGATGCATGTGGGAAAAAAGAACCCGAATTATAGCTACATCATGCAAGGTTCCACGTTAGGAGCTACGGACCAAGAAAGGGATCTGGGTGTCGTCGTCGATAATACACTGAAACCTTCTGCTCAGTGTACTGCTGTGGCTCGGAAAGCGAATAGAATGTTGGGTATTATTAGGAAAGGTATGGAAAACAGGTGTGAGGTTGTTATAATGCTGTTATATCGCTCCATGGTGCGACCACACCTTGAGTATTGGGTGTTCAATTCTGGTCGCCACATCTCAGAAAGATATAGTTGGAATTGGAAAGGTACAGCGAAGGGTGACTAAAATGATAGTGGGGATTGGGACGACTTCCCTATGAAGAAAGACTAAGGAGGCTAGGGCTTTTCAGCTTGGAGAAGAGACGGCGGGGGGGAAACATGATAGAGGTATATAAAATAATGAGTGGAGTGGAACAGGTGGATGTGAAGCGTCTGTTCACGCTTTCCAAAAATACTAGGACGAGGGGGCATGCGATGAAACTAAAGTGTAGTAAATTTAAAACAAATCAGAGGAAATTTTTCTTCACCCAATGCGTAATTAAACTCTGGAATTCGTTGCCAGAGAACGTGGTGAAGGCGGTTAGCTTGGCAGAGTTTAAAAAGGGGTTAGACGGTTTCCTAAAGGACAAGTCCATAAACCGCTACTAAGTGGACTTGTGAAAAATCCACAATTCCAGGAATAACATGTATAGAATGTTTGTACGTTTGGGAAGCTTGCCAGGTGCCCTTGACCTGGATTGGCCGCTGTCGTGGACAGGATGCTGGGCTCGATGGACCCTTGGTCTTTTCCCAGTGTGGCATTACTTATGTACTTATGTACTAAGTTCATGCATATTCATTGTGGATATCCTGAAAACCTGACTGGCATGGCGTACTCCAGGACTGGACTTGGGGAAACACTGGTTTAAAGTCAACTTCCTGGAGGTAAGGAGACAATTTTTGTGTATGTGGGGGGGATGTCTTCTAATCATTTTTACCGTTTTCCACATATTGGCAAGTTTGGAGTAGCTCTAAATCAGATTTCATTTTAGGGTATTTTTATGCAATACAAAGCCATACTTAAATCACAGTGTCTCAATAAGTGCATTTTGGCACTTACAAATAAGTTCTATCACTGGAAAACTGGAATTCATAGCTTTTAAACTGTATGGCATATGTTTGATAAAAAATACATCCGATTAAACCTCACTGATATTTTAAATGATAAAAGGATAGAATAAAGCGCAGAAGGTTCTGAATCAAACAAAACAGACTGTTTGTTGATGGCTCTATATTTTTCTTCTGTGGTGCAGTCACTGGAGAGATAGTAACTGCCCTCTCAAAAGAGCATGTAAAGCCTTATTTTATGGTTCTGATACCTCAGTTAAAATGCCCTTCAGTAGTACCAAAAATAACACATTTCATTATATGTTTATACTAGCTGTTGAGCCTGTAAAAACGGGCTAGTATAGGACGGGGGGGGGGGGGGTTTGAAAGGCCCCTTCTCCTCACCGCTGCAAGGGCCCCCCCCCCCGCCACCGAGCTCGCTGCTGCCCCTCCCCCTCTGAGGTCGCCGCTACGCCCCCCCCCCCCCCGGAGTCGCCGCCACCCCTCCACCCGGGCCGGGCCCTCGCTTCGCTATTGAAACAGTGTGGGAATGCAGCACACAGCTCAGATGAGCTGCTGTCGGCCCTCCTTCTCTGCCTGTGTCCTGCCCTTGGGGGGGGGGGGGAGCGGTAGCGACGGTGGTTTCATCCCTCCCCTTGCGCACTAGAGACACCACATGCCTTTTTGAATTCTGTCACTGTTTTTGTCTCTACCATCTCCCTCAGGATAGCATTCCATGCATCAGCCACCCTCCCTATGAAAAAGAATTTCCTGATATTACTCCTAAGTCTACCACCCCACAACCTCAGCTCATGTCCTCAAGTTTTACCATTTCCCCTTCCACAACCTCAGCTCATGTCCTCAAGTTTTACCATTTCCCCTTCTCTGGAAGAGATTTGTTTCTATATTAATATTAATATTAATAATGATGGCTTCCGATCAGATACCGCATTCAATTCAAGCTTCTCCTTCTTACCTACAAATGCACTCAGTCTGCTGCCCCTCACTACCTCTCTACCCTCATCTCCCCTTACGTTCCCGCCCGTAACCTCCGTTCACAGGATAAATCCCTCCTCTCAGTACCCTTCTCCACCACCGCCAACTCCAGGCTCCGCTCATTCTGCCTCGCCTCACCCTATGCTTGGAACAACCTTCCTGAACCCTTACGCCAAGCCCCCTCCCTGCCCATCTTCAAGTCTTTGCTTAAAGCCCACCTCTTCAATGCTGCGTTCGGCACCTAACCCTTACCGTTCAGTGAATCCAGACTGCCCCAATTTGACTGCCCCGATCGGACCGACCGTTCACTTGTCTATTAGATTGTAAGCTCTTTGAGCAGGGACTGTCTCTCTTTGTTAAATTGTACAGCGCTGCGTAACCCTAGTAGCGCTCTAGAAATGTTAAGTAGTAGTAGTAGTAGTAGTAGGCTATACATTCAGGTCCTTCAGTCTCTTCTCATCTGTCTTATGGTGGAGGCCCCATATTTTTGTCTCCATCCTCTGGACCGCTTCTAGTATTTTTACATTGTAGGATAGGGTACTTAGGCTGGTAGAAAATTACTAAGTATCAATTATTCAAGGCTCATTTCTAGGAATATCATACCTCCTATTTGGCCCTAATCTTGGCTACTAGGCTGTACCAATGAAAGGGACAATACCAAAATGAAAACATATTGTTTATTATGAATATTAAAATAACACTATGGCAATAATGCAAAGCAAATTACAAAAAATATATTTGTGCACTACAAAATAATGATTGTTTCATAAATAGATCTATATAAATAAAGATACATGATCACACTACATATCCTAAGGAGATTATTTATTTATTTATTTATTTGTTTGTTTGTTGCATTTGTATCCCACATTTTCCCACCTATTTGCAGGCTCAATGTGGCTTACAATGATCCGTCATGACATTCGCCATTCCAGATTAAAAGATACAATTGGTATTACATAAAGAACATGGATAACATAATAGAATTAAGCAATCAGTTATAGAAAGAAAACATTCAGAGTAGCAGGAAAGTGAAGATGCGATACAGATCTTATTGTGGAGAAATTACACCACTCTTGACAGCAAGTTATCCTACTGACCACAAATCCCGAGAAAAACCAGTCCTTCACAGACAAAAATCATGGACTAACTATACCCTAAACCATAGGTAATAAATCCTGCTTCTCTTACCCTGCTGTCTGTATTTTGCAGACTTGTCTTTAAGGAAGCTACAGAGCTGCTGCGGAACTGACCTTGTCAGCTTTTATCACAAGGAATTCAGTTCACTGGTGTGTTTAGGAAAATCAGTCTCTCTAGTTAGTCTATCCACCAACAAGAGTGATCTATCCACCAACAAGTCTGTTCTTCCGATCTTCTCTCTTCTGACCAATATTGACATCTTTCTGGGTCAGGTGATAGCTATGGACCAATACAAAAGGTGTACTTCTGTCCAGCAGAATTCATGGTGATGACAATGCAAGGCCTTCTGATAGCAGCAAAGAAACTCTTATCAGTCACAACTCTGATGGTAGCAACCTCCCTCTGAGTTCACATATACTCCTAGAGACTAGCTCCTCTACTTTCCCAGGAGATAACCAGAGGCTAGTTTGCAGTAAACTATTGTGTGCTTGGATAAAGTCATCACAGCTAGGGCAAGCAGTAATATTTCATTGTAGGAAGCAGGTTTCTGATATATTCTGATGTATTCAGGGAACAGGCTGTAGAATCCATATTGGTTGGTAAAAGATGACTCAGGCTTAGCAGACCTCAGGAACAACAAACAGAAGAAACCTCCATGGCAACCAAACCAAACCAACAGGAGTAGAGGCTAAACAACAGACAAAGCTAACTCTGGAGATAGTGCTTGAAAGACGCTTTATTGGCTGTTTGAATAAAGGACCCAACACGGTCCGTGTTTCGGCGTCACAAAACGCCTGCTTCAGGGGTCACAAAGTGGACAGATTATTTAGCCTACTTACAATCTGTCCAAGAAAGTTGATACCGGTCCTGAAGGAGGGCAAAAGGCAAAACCCGACCATCATTATCAACACATTGCTTAAACATCGTAACGCCTTTCTGAACCCAGCAATGAAACACTTTTTAGATGTACCCACTGGGAAATTCTGATTGCCCCATATAGGCAACTAGTCAGTAACATGCTTATTAAGAAGCATTCTCTGTTTTGGGAAACAGCCAAAGTGGTCTTGTGGGGAGGTTCGATAGCTTATGTCAGTGAACACAACAAAAAAATTATGCAAAGTATAGTGGTCTTGGAGAAAGCGTTGTGAACGGTGAGAAGAATTTACGCTCATACCCCTACAGCACCTAACTATGAAATTTTGCAGTCTACTTGCACTGCCCTAAACTCTTGTTTACAAGCGGGGACACTAAAATGGCCACATATAGAAAGTATAAGCTTCATACATTTGGAAATAAACCAGGGAAGTTGTTGGCTAGGGTGGTTAAGGCATGGGGTTGCCCACGTTACATTCATTTCCTATGAGCACCTATAGGGGAAATCAGCTCTAAACCGATAAATGAGGCTGCTATTATCTATGATTATTTTAGTAACCTATACAAGCCTCCTCTGGAGTCCCTCCCTAATCAGGTAGCACTCTATTTACAGTGCTTGGGTTTACCCCATCTTTCAGAACAAGCTCTTGCCCATCTTGATGCCCCCTTGCATAGGCGGTCGGTGGCACAACTGTTTGGGGAGGCTAAAGGGGGCGGGGTTAGGGGTGGAGCTTAAATCTATAATTGTCTGATAACACGCAGAAAAAATAAATAAATAAAAATAAAAGTCACAATTAATACCTTTTATTAAATTTAGATATTAGAT
The DNA here is from genome assembly GCF_901765095.1 of Microcaecilia unicolor. Taxonomy (NCBI): domain Eukaryota; kingdom Metazoa; phylum Chordata; class Amphibia; order Gymnophiona; family Siphonopidae; genus Microcaecilia; species Microcaecilia unicolor. The sequence goes on from NC_044032.1 coordinate 386,197,771, forward strand.
ATGTATCATATGTCAAAGAATAAAGTGGTTGCTCAAAGCATATTCTAACCACAATCGCTCAACTGCAAAACACTATGCACAACTTTGTCCAAAAACACACTCAGAACCTTACTGTACCATAAATATTACACTGGGCAGACCTAATACACCAATATACCACCCATATGGAAAATGCAGACTGTCAACAATATGAAACAAGGGATCATCATATCATCACAATTCTCATGTAGAGCCACAAAACACCCTAATTCATGTTTAATGTGGGATAAAATGCCATAAATAAGTAAATAAATATAAACTTTTAATGTTGAGCGCCTGATTCTCAAAGTGGACATATTCCAAACACTATAATGAAAATAAATTGATCTTTTCTACCTTTGTTGTCTGGTGACTTTTTCTGATCATGCTGGTCCAGTATCCGTTCTGCTGCTATCTGTCCTCAATGCAGGTCAGGAAGTCATCCTCCTTAATATCTCCCTGGCAACCCAGGACACCTCCAGACAACCCCCCCCCCCCCTGCTTTCCCAGCAGTAAGGTAAACAAACCATAAACCAATTTCTACAACTGCTAGAGGGCTTTCACTGCAGCTCCTGCTGTGAGGATGGAGGTAAATCAACAATTTAATCCCCTCACAGCAGCTGGACTCCACAGCTGATCCATTCTGCTGCAGCAGGGGGAGGCTTAGCCTCTCCAAGCCTCTTATACCGGGCGCCTATGCCCCCTTGGCAAGCTAAGGAGTTGCAAAAAGCTATTAAATCCCTGAAGAATAACATGACTCCTGGCCCAGATGGTTATAGGGGGGAGTTTCATAAATTGCTTTAATATCAACTTTATGGGCCACTGCTGGCATATTACAATGTGGTGGTGCAACAGGGTTCTTTTCCTTGCCATGCAAACACTGTTCTCGTTAGTCTTGTTCCAAAACCTGGGAAGCCCCTAGAAGTCCCTAGTTCTTATCACCTAATTTCCCTACTTAATGTGAATGTTAAATTGCTACATAAAATATTAACAGAAAGGCTGGCCACCTATTTGCCTGAACTTATCACAGGGGATCAATTGTGCTTTGTGAGGGAAAGCCATTCTGTTCTCAATGCGTACAAGATATTGTTAGCAATGTCACACTGCCAAATGTTTGAGGTGCCTTCTCTGCTTTTAAATTTAAATGCAGAAAAGGCCTTTGACAAGATACACTGGGATTATTTGTTTTCTGCCTTACAACATATGGGTCTTTCTGGATAATTCATGGCAGCGATCAAGGCCCTTAATTCTTCTCCTACTGCTTCTATCCTTGTCAACAGGATATGTACAAATTCTTTTCCCATACATGTGGGTACTCAATAGGGGTGTCCTTTGTCCCCTTTGTTATTTTTATTTTCCTTAGAACCATTGCTATATATCATCAGAGGTTTCCTGGAGGTATGGGATGTGGAGCTGAAAAAGACACGTCTCAAGGTATTGGCATTTGCAGTTGATTTACTTGTATTATTGTCAAATCCATGGGAGTTTCTCTCACCCTTAATACAGTTATTTGAAAACTATGGGCGCCTGTCTGGGTTTAATCTAAATTATCAAAACTCAGTAGTGTTACCTCTTCTTCCAGAAGTATGTATTGGTTGGACTGCCCCTTCCCTTTTACCTGGGCTACGACTTGTATTAAATATTTGTGTATTAGTATTCTGGGAGATTTGAGTAAACGATGCATTTAATGTACCACCTTTGCTCAGAGGTTTTAATTGTAAATTACAACTCTGGCAAACGTTACCCTTGTCATTAATAGGGAAAGTACACCTTTACAACATGATGTTAATCCCAAATTTTTTATACCTGTTCCAGATGCTTCCAACTTTAGGACTTTAGGGTGAAAGTTGGAAAACTTTTGATGAGATGACTCCAGAGATTCCTGTGGAGGGGTAAATGACCTCGACTGCCTGTGTTTCATATATTAAAACCTAGAGATAAAGGGGGATTGGGCACGTAGCACCTTTGCTATTTATGGATTACGAGCTGTATGCATCACGTCAATGACTGGTTTATGGGTAGAGAGGATTTTTCACTGACCTCTTTAGAACTGCATCAACTTTCCTGTTATCATTTTAGCACATTGCTGCATGCATCTCCTGGGAAGCTCCCTTTGACATTAAAGGATTATTTATTGTTACAACTCCTACGTAAGGCATGAGGGTAGGTTTGCACTTTTCACAAACTTTCTTCAACAACTACACCATATTTGCCTATCAGAAATAATCCAGCTTTTCCACCGGGCTGTGATAGCCAAACCTTCCTAAACTAGGAGGCCAAAGCAATATTTATCTTTATCAATTGTTCAATGAAGAGGGTGGCTTTATGGAACTTCAGACTAAGTTATCTCTACCACAGACTAATGCCTTTGAATATCTTCAACTACATTATGTTCATAGTCTTCCTACGCCTCACTTAACTGACGAAGTCCATGCAACTTTAACCAGTGTTTACACTTTTGGTTCTCAACAGCACTTCCCACTTTGTTTACACCATGTGACCTTTGCATGAGGCGACTGATGAAATCGGTTTTAGAAAAAGCACTTTGAAATGGACTGAGGAATTGCACACAGACATATCAGCAGATCAGAATGATGAATTTGTGCTTGGTGGAAGGAAACTTACAGATAATTTTACCTTGTGGAAATTACAATACAAATTTCTATTGCACCTTATGTTTCACCACATCGAGTTTTTAAAGCTTCGTTGCAACCTCTTAGTTGTTGCCCGAAGTACAAGTCTGACAAAGCTACCTTGGGCCACATTATTTGGTTCTGCCCCCCCCCCCCCCCCCCCCGTGATGCAATTTTGGATGAATGTGCTGGCTTTTGTTCATCTCCAATGGCGACATAGGGTGGAAATGCTACCTAATGTGTTGTTTGGTCAGTATTGTATAGCTCGCCCTACCCCAAGGGGACTACAATCATTTTTTAAGAGAGCTGTACTGATGGTGCATGTTTTGGGTGCATGTAAATCCATTTTTCAGTGCACCTGTAAAAAAGGCCTTTTGTATTTTTGCTGAAAATGGACATGTGGCAAAACAAAAATTGATGCGCCTCCATTTTAGGTCTGAGACCTTACCGCCACCCATTGACTTAGCGGTAAGGTCTCACACGTTAACCGTGCGGTAATCATCTACACGTGTAGAGTGACGATTACCGCACAGTTTCTGCTGTGCACCGGAAAATACAAATTATTTTCCCGTGTGCGTAGCGGACGCGCATAAAAAATGAAATTACTGCCCAGGACATGCAGTAGCCAGGTGGTAACTCCAAATTGACGCATGTTGGGCACGCATAGGCTCCTACACGGCTTAGTAAAAGGGCCCCTAACTGTTTTTATACTAAATTGCGAGAAGCCAAGCTAAACCACCACAGAATGGAGTGAGCCAATGTTCCACGGACCCTGACAAAGGTTGCGAAACTATGGCCATTGTTGGCCATGGAATAGAGGTATCTGGAGAGATGAAAAGTCAATACATCTCAAAAAGCTAAGTAAATTGCTTGCTTGGATGTTATATATAAATTATAATAAAAAAATTGGGGAGGTTTTTTAGCCATTGATGACTGCATGAACTCCTTTAAGTGATCGACTCTGCAGCCAAGAAGGAGTCAGTTGAGGCTTTTCCTCCCGTTTTTCGTAAAATTAACAAAATTGTTAAAAAGTGATAAGATTTGATAAGTCTGATTTATTAAAAAGTTGACATATGCTCATTTGAAGAGGATTATTTGGAAGTTGTGAAAGATGACCACAGACATTGCGCTATTTACTGTGTTCTGCCAAAGGACAGAAATATTTATTTACCAAGCAACTTATCTAAAGACCCCATACCAGTACGTAACTTGAAAATGCAACTATACGGCTAGGCCATGCTTTACTGGCCACAATCAGAAGAAATTTATATGTTTTGTGTGTATTAAGATTTGTTATATTTCTAAGCTTTGTCAGGTCACTATGGTTTACATTAAAAAAAAAAAGTCCTACAGCAAAGGTAAATTTCACTGCAGTGTTGCTACATTTCACCAACTTTACCCATTTCTGGGTTGTTATGAAGTTCCATGTTGTACACCTCCCACATAATTAGTATCTGCAAACAATAGACTTGAATAAATTAATGTGGTAATTATGTAAACAATGGCTGTATTTACTGTAACTAATAATATATTGTACCTTGTTGTTTTGATTGACTGAAATCCTGTGTTTAAATTTGAACTTTACAAGATGAGATAACTGCAGAATGATTGCTCAGATTTTTAAAAAAATCCATTGCTATATTTTTATATTTTTGTTGAAAATAATAGATCTCCGTGGGTCTCACCTAAGTATCCAACACAGCCTGTTTGAAAAGGGATGGAGACCAGAGCTGAGAATATCCTTAACCCCCTGATTCTCTGAAAGTCACCAAAGATTGCTCGTGCAAATTTGTGCATGCAATTTAATAGAATAATGAGCCAATTAGTGCCAGTAATTGGCTTTTTAACAAGCAATTATTGGCCCTAATTAGATCTGATTGGGACTTATGCACATAAATTTAGGCATTAGATCCATGCCTAAAGTTTACACACAGCTCAAAAAAGGGAGAGTGGAAATGTGAGGGTGATGAGTAATGTTTCCTCTAAGGAGTGGCCTGGTGTATGCAAATTTTTTTCGTGTAAGCAACAAGTTTTCAAAGCCAACTATTTTTGAGTGCCAGTATTAGCAATGTATTTCTGTACATAGCACCAAAAAAAAAAACAACAACACTTTTGTGAGCAACCATGTAAAATCTGTGAGCGATGCTCCTAAAATGTATGAGCAATCACTTATACACTCTGCTTAGAGGGAACATTGGTTGTGGGTATTTTTGGGGTGGATGAGAGACATTGTTTTTGAGTTATGCACATAGGGACCCTTTCACTAAGCCACGTGGAGGGGCATAATCAAACGGGGCCGGCCATCTACAAGGGCGGCCATCTTCAAGACCGGCCCCGTAAAGCGGCATCCCAACCGTATTATCGAAACAAGATGGTTGGAGCCAGCCAGCATTGGTTTTCAGCGATAATGGAAACTAATGACGGCGATCTCAAACCCGGCCAAATCCAAGGCATTTGGTCGTGGGAGGAGCCAGCATTTGTAGTGCACTGGTCCCCCTCACATGCCAGGATACCAACCAGGCACCCTAGGGGGCACTGCAGTGGACTTCAAAAATTGCTTCCAGGTGCATACTTCCCTTACCTTGTGTGCTGAGTCCCCCAAAACCCACTCCCCACAACTGTACACCACTACCATAGCCCTTAGGGATGAAGGGGGGCACCTACATGTGGGTACAGTGGGTTTGGGGGGAGCTTGGATGGCTCCCATTTACCACCATAAGTGTAACAGGTAGGGGGGGATGGGCCTGGGTCCACCTGCCTGAAGTACACTGCACCCACTAAAAACTGCTCCAGGGACCTGCATACTGCTGTCATGGAGCTGGGTATGACATTTGAGGCTGGTATAGAGGCTGGCAAAAAATGATTTTTTTTTTGGTGGGAGGGGGTTGGTGACCACTGGGGGAGTAAGGGGAGGTAATACCCAATTCCCTCCGGTGGTCATCTGGTCAGTTGGGGCACTTTTTGGAGGCTTGGTCCTAAAACTAAATTGACCAAGTGAAGCCGGCCAAGTGCTCGTCAGAGCCGGCCTTCTTTTTTCCATTATCAGCCGAAGCCGGCCACCTCATAACCATGCCCCCATCCCGCCTTCCATACCCTGCCAAAACGCCCCCTTTAACTTTGGCCGGCCCTGCGACGGAAAGCAGGTGAAGCCAGCCAAAATCGGCTTTTGATTATACCGATTTGTGTCGGAAGATGGCCGCCCTTCTCCTTCGAAAATAAGCAGGATAGATGCCTATGCACACCCAATGCACATCAATTTTCAGTTACCGCCCGGCTACCGCATGGCCCTTGCGGTAATTTCATTTTTGATGCATGTCCGCTAGGCACTCCGGAAAATATTTTTATTTTCTGGCACACAGGCGGTAATCATCATGCATGTAGACCATTACCGCCCAGTTACCGCATGAGACCTCACCGCTAGGTCAGTGGCTGGCGGTAAGGTCTCAGACCCAAAATTGGAACGTGGCAATTTTCATTTTGCCACATGTCCATTTTTGGCAAAAATAAAAGAAGGCATTTTTTACAGGTGTGCTGAAAAATGATTCTGCGTGCGCCCAAAACATGCATCTACACCACCGCAGGTCCTTTTTTTCAGCGCACCTTTGTAAAAGGGCCCCATAATTATAGAATATGGGTGTTCCATACATTAATTTAGGCGCAGGCATTTCCACCAGATTTTCATTGGTTCAAATGGCAGCAGCTAAATTTACATGTGACCTCTCCACTTTAAGTGTGTATTCTATAAACCTCACTGAACATTAGGTGCAGCTTTTGGAATTCTGCTTAAGCGGGATTTTTCGGCACCGATTTTTTTTTGGGTGCTATTAATAGAATTCACCCCTGCCTCTGTGTAGATCTATGATATGTCCACATTTTGAAAATTGTGTGCAATTCTGGTTGACTCAGTTCAAAATGGTACAGCAGAAAGGGGATGGGATTTGATGTACGCCTTTCTGTGGTTACAGTCAAAGCAGTTTACATATTATATACAAGCACTAATTATGTGCCTGGGGCAATGGAAGGTTAAGGGGTCCTTTTACTAAGGTGCGCTGAAAAATGGCTTGTGGTAGTGTAGGCGTGGCTTTTGGGTGCACGCTGATCCATTTTCAGCGCGTCTATAAAAAAAGCCTTTTTTTAAAAAATTTTGTCGAAAATGGATGTGCAGCAAAATCAAAATTGGTGCATGTCCATTTTGGGTCTGTGACCTTACCACCAGCCATTGACCTAGCAGTAAAGTCTCATGCAGTAACCGGGCGGTAATGACCTACATGCGCCAAACGCCACCTGGCGCGTGTCCGATATGCGTGGCTGAAAATACAAAATTATTTTGCAGATGCGCATATCGGACAAGCACCAAAAATGAAATTACCGCAAGAGCCACATGGTAGCTGGGCGGTAACTCCATTTTGGCGCACATTGGGCACGCGTAGAGCCTTATGCGCATTATTAAAAGGGCCCCTAAGTGACTTGTCTAGAACCCAAAAAGATTCTGAGAAGGATAAAAAAATGATAAAAGGAGATAGAATACTTCACTTATGAAGAACAGCTAAAACGATTAGGCCTCTTCAGCTTGGAAAAGAGACAACTGAAAGAGGCTATGATAGAAATTTATAACATCATGAGGGGGTTGGAAAAATTAACTTTTTGAACAACATAAAAGCAAGACACTCCATGAAACTAAAGACCAGCAGACTGAAAATAAACCATAAAAGTTATGAAGTGCATAATTAGACCATGTAATCAGTTGCTGAAGGATGTGATCTAGGTAGCTAACATGGAGGGGCATAATTGAACGAAAACGTCTATCTCCATGGGCGTTTATCTCCGAGAACGGGTCCATGAAGAGGCAGACCGAACCGTATTTTCGAAAAAAAATAGACCATGTTTGTCCATGTTTTATTCGACAATTTGTGAGCTGGGCGTTTTTGTTTTTCAGTGATAATGGAAAATGAAAGCGCCCAACTCAAAAACGAATAAATCCAAGGCATTTGTTCGTGGGAGGGGCCAGGATTCGTAGTGCACTGTCCCCCCTCACATGCCAGGACATCAACCGGGCACCCTAGGGGGCACTTTTACAAAAACAAAAAAAAAGGTAAAAGAGCTCCCAGGTGCATAGCACCCTTCCCTTGTGTGTTGAGCCCCCCAAATCCCAGTCAAAACCCACTGCCCACAAGTCTACGCCATTACTATAGCCCTAAGGGGTGAAGGGGGGCACCTACATGTGGGTACAGTGGGTTTGGGGGGTTGGATGACTAATAAGCATTAAGCAGCACAATTGTAACAGGTAGGGGAGGGATGGGCCTGGGTCCACCTGCCTGAAGTCCACTGCACCCCCTAATAACTGCTCCAGTGACCTGCATACTGCTGCCAGGGAGGTGGGTATGACATCTGAGGGTGAAAATAAACAGTTGTGAAACGGCATATTTTGTGGTGGGAGGGGGTTAGTGACCACTGGGGGAGTCTGGGGAGGTCATCCCCAATTCCCTCCAGTGGTTATCTGGTCATTTAGGGCACTTTTTGGGGCCTTATTCGTGGACAAACAGGGTCCAGGAAAAGTGCCCTAAATTCTCGTTAAAAACGCATATTTTTTTTCCATTATCGGCGAAAGGCGCCCATCTCTGATCGGCCGATAACCACGCCCCAGTTCCGCCTTCACCACGCCTTCAACACACCCCCGTCAACTTTGTACGCTTCCGCGATGGAGTGCAGTTGAAAACGTCCAAGTTCGGCTTTCGATTATACCGCGTTATTCGTTTTTGGGAGATAAACGCCTATCTCCCGATTTAGGTCGCAATATAGGCGTTTTTGTCTTTCGATTATAAGCTGGATAATGGGTTTAAAAGAGATTTAGATAAGTCCATAAAAATGATTAGCCAGGTAGACTTGGGAAAGTCATTGTTCATCTCTAGAAATAGCTATGGGAAACAAAGATACTTTTGAGAATCTGCTGTGTAGTTGTGACCCCATCTGGGCTTGATAGACTTTGGTCTGACTCAGCACCATGTTTTTATGAGCAGTGTTCATGTCTTCCTAGATTCCAGTCATGCTGCTAACTCTTCTAGACCTAACTTCTTGTGTAATCTAGTCACCTTTTTTCTCTTTTGATGGCCACCAGCTTTTAATGATGAGGGTAGGGTTCGATGGCCATTTCTTTCAATGAGAAAGGTGAGTAGTGGAGTGCCACAGGGATCTGTACTAGGACCAGTGATATTTAACGTATTTATAAATGATCTGAAAATCAGAACAACAAGTGAGGTGATTAAATTTGCAGATGACATAAAACTATTCAAAGTTGTTAAAAGATGTGGGCTGAGAAAAGTTGCAGAAAGACCTTAGAAAATGGGAAGACAGGGCATCCAGATGGCAGATGAAATTTAATGTGGAGAAACACAAGTGAAGCACTTTGGGAAGAATTATCCGAATCATGGTTACCTGATGCTGGTGTCCACTTTGGGAGTCAGCACACAAAAAAAGATCTAGGTGTCTTTGTAGACAATATGCTGAAATATTCTGCCCAGTATGTGGTGGCGGTCAAAAAAGCGAACATGATGCTAGAAATTACTAGAAAAGGGATGGTAAATAAGACTAAGAATACTATAATGCCTCTGTATCGCTCCATGGTGTGACCTCACCTTGATCGCAATATCTAAAAAAAGATACAGCAGAATTAGAAAAGGTTCAGAGAAGAACAATCAAAATGATAAAGGAGATGGAACACCTCTCATACGAGGAAAGGCTAAAGAATTTAGGACTCTTCAACTTGGAAAAGAGACGGCTGAGGGGAGAACTGATTGAAGTCTACCATCCCGAATTGTATAGAATGAATAGAAGCGAATCAATTTTTTACTCTTTCAAAAAGTACAAAGACCAGGGGACATTCAATGAAATTATATGGAAATACTTTAAAACAAATAGAAGGAAATACATTTTCACTCAACAGATAAGTTCAGAACAGTTAAGTTCTGGAACTCTTTGCCAGAGGATATGGCAACAGTGGTTAGCGTATCTGGATTTAAAAAAGATTGGACAAGTTCCTGGAGGAAAGGTTCATAGTCTGCTATTGAGAGAGACATGGGTACATGTGACCTGGATTGGGCACAGTTGGAAGCAGGATACTGGGCTACATGGACCATTGGTCTGATCCAGTATTTATTTTTTTTTTTTGTTACATTTGTATCCCACATTTTCCCACCTATTTGCAGGCTCAGTGTGGCTTACATAGTACCGTAAAGGTGTTCGCCAATTCCGGTAAGAACAAATACAGTAATGTTGTGGTAGAATAAGGTTCGTGTGTTCAGACACATTAGGGAATCTTAGAGAGGAAGAGTATGGCTATTCTTATGTTTTTATGTTTAGTTATTGATAGTTAGGTCTCATTGCATTCATGTGTGTTAGTGCAGGGTAAGGGTAACACAATATAAAGTTAGTAAATCTGGCCCCAAGTCCCTAATGCAGCAGGTTTCTTTGAACTTAGATCTGCCGCATAGGTTGGCATTTCAGGAGTGTTCTGTAGGCATTGGTTATGACTCCTGCCTATTATTCTAATGTGCCATATTTTGGATTAACATCTTATCTAAAAGCCTTGCAGCTTGTTTAAAATGCTGCTGTCTGCTGGACAGGCTGCTTTTTAAAAGACCAGATTCCTCTATGCATTGCATTGACTTCCTGTGTTGGTGAGTAAAGTTTAAAATCACCAGTTTGACTTACAAGATCCCGAGGGGAAAGCTACCCAACTACTGTGGATGCTCTATACTTGGTAAAGAATCACCTGAACCCTTTGCCCTGGTGATCGATGGCTTCTTTTCGTAGCCTTGACAAATCATTGTACCATGCGCCAATGCATAGCTTTTTTTTTCCTGTCTGCCCCGCTTGTTCTACGGAATAATTTCTCCTAAAAGAACAATTGGAGGCGTTTATTCCTCTTTTGGAAAATAAGTTCAAAGCGTGTTTTCTTCCCCTTGCGATTTTTAATTTAATTCATCTTCTTTTTTTTCTGCTGTAGGACAATTTATTTTCCCTTGAAAGAAATGCTTTTTTCATATTTTGATATCTTCACTTTTTTATTTGTTTCTATGCGGTGGGTTGATTGTATTTTCGTCTTTTGTTTGCGTTTTGTTTTATATGTTTTTTAATCATTTCTTACATCACATTATACTACTACTACTACTACTACTTAACACTTCTAAAGCGCTACAAGGGTTACGCAGCACTGTACAGTTTAACAAAGAAGGACAGTCCCTGCTCAAAGGAGCTTACAATCTAATGGACAAAATGTGCAGTCAAATAAATTGGGGCAGTCTAGATTTCCTGAATAGAGGTATAATGTTTAGGTGCCGAAGGCGACATTGAAGAGGTGGGCTTTGAGCAAGGATTTGAAGATGGGCAGGGAGGGGGCCTGGCGTATGGGCTCAGGGAGTTTATTCCAGGCATAGGGTGAGGCGAGGCAGAAAGTACTCTGCCTAGGTGGATCTATAAATTCTTACAAGCAAATGAATGTCAGCTGGGGCAAATTCCATAGACTCGTTTGCCCAATCTTTTTATATTTGGGAGGTGGCTGACGCCTTATCTTTTCACAGGTAGTGGTTGAGCCTCAGCCGGCTGCTCTACTGCTTCCGTCCCTGGCTCTCTGTTAAGTGACAGCAGCCACTGTCATTGAATCAGTGTACTTACTGTATTAAGCACTAGCCTCAGCTAAAGGCACTGACAGCTTTCCCTCTTGTACAGCTATTTCTCCCTAAAACGCTGCTAGGCATTAAGAATCCACCTTCATACCAGATCTTGAATATTTCTAACACGTAAACTCAAATCCATTCTCAAGCAAACTGGTTGTGTTGTCAGGTATCGGCTTCCTACTTTGCTTTATGAAATGAATTAGCTTCGAATTTTCTTAATAGGGATTTTGAATGATTCGTGTAATTATTAAGAGCAGCCCTCTTTGGACCTAGAATTTTATAACACTGCTAGTTTGAGGTTGGTGCTGTTCTCAGGGCTGCCGCCTTTTTTTTTTTCACTTCATTTGCCTGAATTATAAACGGATCTGTTCCTGATGTGCAAATCGCTGACAGAAGCTCCTCAAATGCTAGGAGAGCAGAAAATCCAAAACTAGCCGAACAGCGACACCAAGCGCTGAAAAATGTGTAAAGCACCATCACCACGATCGGGAGGTTAAACATCCACTGGAATGATCGATGTGAGAGATTACCAAGAGTTACCTAGGGTCAGGGAGAAAGACAAAAATTCAGTTTCAAACTCCTGCTGGGGACGAAGTTTTTAAAGAGAGGGAGATAAATCGTATAATAAATGACAGCCTTGGCCGATTTGAGGAGGAAAAAAGGATATTAAATCGCCTTCTCTTTTGATTTATAAATAAAAATAGAAAGCAAGGGGATACCTTTTAATCGGACCAAGGAAATGTGTAAAGTTTTGAGGAACTTGTGTGGTGATAAGCTAGGTGTGCAGCTTGACGTGCTCGCCCTCTTTTGGATACAAGACACATGCACACTGAATATGGGCAGTTGGGTGGAAATCGTTCTTATGTTTGACATAGTTACTTTTCCTTCCATCTCAGTCTGAACCAATGCTGAGATTCTAGTGTCATGAGTCTACATTCTCCCTACATTCTCCCCTACTTAGGCTACCAGGGATTTTGGGGGGACTGAGACGGGGGGGGGGGATGTGTGGGGGGCGGGGAGGGAAGGGACTACTAGATTACCAGGAGAGTAGTGTATGTTGGAGGGAGGGTGGGGGGTCCAGGCCACCAGGGAGACCCTAGACCACCAGGGCATATTTTTTCATATTAGGAGGAAGGAGTCAGGTCAGGAGGGTGGAGTGGGTGTCTCTAGACACTGAGGATATTGGGGGGGGGGGGGGTTGAGGGGCTGTTGCATGCCAGGTGGCATGCTTCTGACAAAAATCAGCTTTTCTGATTCAATCACTAACAGGAAACTTGGCATTTACTGCCAGATTCTATATAGCACACCTATTTATTATTAATTTAGATTTTTCTCACACCTTTTTTCAGTAGTAGCTCAAGGTGAGTTACATTCAGGTACTCTGGATATTTCTTTGTCCCAGGAGAGCTCACAATCTAAGTTTGTACCTGAGGCAATGGAGGCTTAAGTGACTTGCCCAAGATCACAAGGCGCAGCAGTGGGATTTGAGCTGGCCACTTCTGGATTGCAAGACTGGTATTCTAACCACTAGGCCACTCCTCCACTCCACCTAGAAATGAGTGCCAAAATCCAGGTGTATTCTATAACAATGCAGATAATTGCCTTAACAAGCTAATCAGCATTGATAACCACACTTAAGAAATAATGAGCACTAATTGGCAGTAATTAGAATTTACACACACAACTCACTAAACGTATTCTGTAATGAACTGCACCTAAATTCTAATGTGCACAGGGAAATGGACATTTTATGGCTGTTCCAAAATTTATATGCATAGTTATAGAATATGGACAGTATGTGCAACTCTATGTGCAGGGATTTATGCCTCGTTCTCCTTGGTGTAAATAGATGTGCATAGTTTTAGGTGTTGGGATATTGACTAAGTATATTCTATATACCACACCTAAATCTAGGCGCCGCTTAAAGAATACACTTAGGTGGAAATGTTTACAGTGCAGATTTTTTAAGTGCCTTATATAGAATCTGGTCCTTAGCGCTGGGCCACAGGAGCTGAACTGAAATGTTCTAAGTTGATCTTTTTCTCCTTTCAAATTTTCTACCACCAATTTGAATTTGTCCGTACATCTTGCTATGCACTATTCCAGTTGTTCCCAAACCTGGTCCTGGAGGCACCCAGGCCAGTCAGGATTTCAGGATATCTACGATGAATATTCATTAGATAGATTTACATGCAGTGGAAGAAGTGTATGCAAATCTCTCTCATGAATATTTATTGTGGGTATCCTGAAAACCTGACTGGCTGGGGTGCCTCCAAAACCAGGTTTGGGAACCACTGCGCTGTTCTATAACAATGTGCACCCAAATCCCATAGTGTGCACCCCAAAAGGGGTCATGGCCCTGGGAGGTGCATGGGCAGGTCAGGGACATTCCTAAATTTTGCACGCAGTGTTATAGAATACTGGGGATATGAGCCCACATTAGATGTCAGATGTTTGCCGATTCTACTAAAGTCATTTTGTGCGTTTTTAGCAGTTGAGTATGATTGAGCTGTAATATAAGCTGATTTGTTTCATTCTTATTCTTATGTATATTCCATTGGCTTAACAGAACCCCTGACGAAGGGTTGGGTGCCGAAACATGGTCTGTGTTGGGTTCAGTTTGTCAGCATTGGATCAATAAACTACTGCTCTGATCACCTTAAAGATTGTGGTCGGCTTCTTCCACTCCTGTGTCCGCTTGCCAAGAATTACACCTAGGTTCAACAGGTGTGAGTCAAAATCAGCACTCAATGCTCTTCTATAATAGGCTCATCTTTTTCGACACCAATTGTTGAGTGCCATTTACTGACGAAAGGTTTGAAGAAGGGCCACAGAGAGGTGGCAGGAACACATTTGGTAGAAAGGTCAATATCACTCCTTTTACAGAGAAGAAGGTTTGCATAGAACTAGCAAAATTGAAAATGAACAAGACAGTTGGGCCCCCTGGGATACATTGTAGGATATTAGAGAAGTTCTGGTTGCTCCACTGAGACTTCTGCTCAATCATTCCTTGGAGCAGGCAAAAGAGAGGGAATCGGAGTACAGCAGAATAAACCAAATGGTGAAAAAAGCACAAAGGGCCTCCAAGAACAGGTTGGCATCAGAATGTGGCTTTAATAGACAGATCTCGCCCGGTGCATCCCAGGATGCACTGTGTAGGCAGGAGTGAGTGGGCGTTGCTCCTGCCTCATTCAGGGTACGGATTTGGGTGGATAGGCTTAGGGGTCAGAGGTGGAATGGGGGGGGAGGGGTCCCACTAGACAACCAGAGATTTTTGGGGAGACCTGGGGAGTGGAGGGAGGAGAATACTAGACTACCTGGAAATTTGTGGGGGGTGGTAGAAGGGAGGGAAGGGGCTGGGAGCTACTAGACTACCAGGACATTTTTTTTTTAATATTAGGGGAAGATCAGGTCAGGAGAGGGCCGGGGGCTACTAGATCACCAGGATGAGGTTTTCTAATATTAGAAGGAGGGGTTCGGTTATGTGGGGGCAGGGTGGGTGCTGCAAGACACCAGTGATATGTTTGGGGGGGGGGCAGAAAGAGATTTCTGGTTCAGGGTAAGGGGCCGATGCATGCTGTGGCATACTTGTTTTTTGTTTTGTTTTTTTGTATGGCAACTTTCTTGTCAGTGCCTGAGCAAATCACCAACAGGAAAGCTAACATTTAGCACTGAGCTGCAGATTACTGCTGAGATTTTTAACTCAGCATTAATTTGAATGTTCATTAGTTTGAGCATACTGTAACAATTTTTGGTGCTAATTTCAGGGTACAATGAAGACTCTACCACATATCTTTGAGCATTGGCCCCTCTGGGTTTCCATCTGAGAAGATGTCACTTCCATATGACTCAAATGCTCTTCATATTTAGAGAGCTTGGAAACTATCTCCTTAGAATAAGCAACAACTTTATCCATAAACCTAACATCAGTATGAGATACTATTTTTCAAATTCCACTAAAAATACCTCACTTGATGGTACACTAGGGGCTGAGGAAAGCAGCTGCATTACCATTGAGGGAAGAATCTGTGGAAGAAGGACTTGATCCACTCTAGACAAACCCTTGGCTGTTGGTCAGGGTTTTTTGTCAGTTGCTGTGAGTCAGTCAGTCAGTCAGTCACAGTGGTTTGAACCACCAACATGGTACCCATGAAGTCCAAAGATGGGGGTGGAGGAGTTCTAGATGTAGGGCTCTAGAGAAACCCCAGACAGCTGAGAATTATTAAACACTAGTGAAGATGTTAAAAAACAACCACACTGAAGGAGAAAAAAAATCAATGCACAAAGAAGCCCAGCGCTTTTATATATAGATAGATAGATAGTTATAGATAAAACCTTTTAAATATTTGAAGGTCTGTATCATATCACCCCTGTTTCTCCTTTCCTCCAGGGTATATCAATCAACCAATCAATCAATCTCCAGGTTTAGCCCATTCAGAACTGTAGTGTTTAAAAAAAATATCCATCTCTGCTCCTTATAATTTTGTATCACCTCCTTCCCATCCTAGTTCAACTTTAATTATTACATACCAATGATGTAAAACTATTGACCTTTTAGCCTATGACTTAATGCTTTTTAATAAAAGAGCAAGAGACTTGAAGGAGTTGAGTCAGTTAGGTGTCATTTCGCTGAAGTAAAGCAAAGGCCGTGATCCACTCCCAAATGCTTTTTCATTTTCTAGAAATTTGGGTGTGTGAGTTATTCTTTCCCTTGGCTTCATTCAGGGACAGGGAGTAAGAACCAGAATTATCACACCATTGGCTATTACCACATTGTCTATATCCAATTAACTATTCTATATTAGTAAAATAGTCAATATGTTTATATGAAAGGATTTTCAGCCAATGTTTTACCTCGCAGATAAGCAGATAAGGGTATTCTTTGAAGTATTCATGAATAAACACCTCCCAATGCTTAAACAATAGTGCTACCACTGATAATATATGTGTTAAATAAGGAACTACTGCTACTATCTTATCATGTGAAGGACCAATTTTTATACTGGAGGAGAGCTTCCTATTGGGCAAACTTGGCTCTGTAATAAACTTTCATAATCACTGAGTTAGGATATCCTCTTGCAATAAACCCTTTCACCATTTGATCAGCATGATATTCAATTCTGTTAGAACAGAGAAGATCCAGTGTATACATAAAAATTGACTGATGGGAAGGCTAGACCGTAACCGGTAAGAATGAAAGCTGTCAAAATGGAGAAAATTATTTTAGAAACTTCTTTTCAGTACATGGTAGTAGAAATGGTTGAACCTTCACAATATAATTTGACTTCCAAAAAATCCAATTGTGAAGTATTACTTGTTGCTGTAAATTGCAAATTATCTGTTCATGAGGTCAACCATCAAATAAATTAGTTTAATTGTTCCACATCATCATCCCATAAGAAAAATATATCATCCAGAAAACTTCTCAAGTCCTTATCGATTTGAATCATTCTGATCAATAAACCAATTTTTCTTCAAAGTTTGCCATCACTAGAGTGGCCACTGAAGGTGCTACTGAAGTCCCCGCAGGGACCCCCTGGATTTCTTGGTAATAGTCACCTTGAAATCTAAAATAATTTTTTTCAATGACCAAGGCCACTAACTCCATCAAAAATGATGTAGAAAGCCTTTGATTAGACCTAGAATACTTCAGAATCAGTGGTGGCACTCTCAATTGGATTAAGGGTTTTCTAACCACAAGAACATATCGAGTTAAAAAAAAGCAAACATATTGTCACTGTGGAAACCAGACTGCGGAGTACCGCAAGGATCACCACTATCACTGATCCTTTTCAACCTCATGATGACTCCACTAGCCAAGACCTTATCCACCCAAGGCCTTAACCCATTTATCTACACTGATGACGTTACATTATACATCCCCTACAAACATGATCTGGTAGAAATCACCAACAAAATCAAGCTAAGCTTAAACATCATGAACTCATGGGCAAATGCATTCCAACTAAAACTCAATTCAGAAAAAAACACACTGTCTCATCATCTCATCCCAATACAATACTTACAAACCCACAAACATTAACACCCCAGGATACACCCTCCCTATCTCAGACAGCCTGAAAATTCTCGGAGTAACAATCGACCGTAACCTATCACTAGAGACCCAAGCAAAATCCACCATAAAGAAAATGTTTTTCTCAATGTGGAAACTCAAACACGTGAAACCATTCTTCTCGAGGGAAATATTTCATAACCTGATACAGTCAATGGTACTAAGCCACGCAGATCACTGTAAAGGAATCTAAGTGGGATACAAGGATCAAATCATAAAGGAACTTCAGACCACCCAAAACACAGCATCCAGGCTTATATTTGGAAAAACACGTTTTGACAACAGCAAAGCACTCCAGGAAAAACTGCATTGGCTACCAATCAAAGAACGTATCACTTTCAAAACATGCTCAACTGTTCATAAAATTATTTACGGTGAGACACCGGGATACATGACAGACCTCATCAACCTGCCAACCAGAAACACCACAAAATCTGCATGATCATACCTAAACCTCCACTACCCAAGCAGCAAAGGACTCAAATACAAATCCAGCTTTTCCTACCTAAGCGCAGAACTATGGAACATGTTGTCAAAAGCAATAAAAGCTATGCTCGATCACCTAAATTTTCGGAAAGCACTAAAAACAGACCTGTTCAGAAGAGCATACCCCACTGACTCAACATAAAAATACCTGGACACTTGCGACACAATGTAACCAAAGACCGTAACAGACATTACCTTATTTTTGTTACATTTGTACCCTGCGCTTTCCCACTCATTGCAGACTCAATGCGGCTTACATGGGGCAATGGAGGGTTAAGTGACTTGCCCAGAGTCACAAGGAGCTGCCTGTGCCTGAAGTGGGAATTGAACTCAGTCCTCAGGACCAAAGTCCACCACCCTAACCACTAGGCCACTCCTCCGCCTGACTCGTCTTCCCCCTTTCCCTCTCTGTTCCCCCCAATTGTACCTACCATACATGTACCTCATTCTACCACAATTTCACTTTGTATTCATTCATACCATGTATTTGTTCAGACCGGAATCGGCTAACGCCGTTAACGGTAATATGTAAGCCACATTGAGCCTGCAAAAAGGTGGTCAAATGTGGAATACAAATGTAACAAATAAAATAAAATAAATAAAATACCTGGCTAACAAGAGAATTAATGTGGGAGCACTTAGCATGACCTAAATAGCACACAATCTGAAAAAAAAAAAAAAGTAGAAAAGCCCTCAGAAAGTGGTGCATAAAATGTGCAGTTATCATGCAGTAAGATTCCACATTAAAACGTAACTGCAAATTTTAGTGCAGTTTTTTGGTGGTGATTTTAAACCGGGTCTCTAATTTGGAACTTCATGTCAGAGCGTTCAAGTTACTCAGTTCCAGGAGGGAGATTTTGAGCCACTCCTGGATTTCTGACAACCGCATCCTGATGCATTGAGGGGCTCTTTTACTAAGGCACGGGAGGGCTAACGTGTGGGTAGTAGGTGCCAAATTGGTACTACCGCTGAGCCCACTCGCTAGGCTGGCAGTAATTCTGAGGGGTCCTTTTACTAAGGTGCGCTGAAAGATAGACTGCGCTAGTGTAGACGCATGTTTTAGCCATGCACAGAATCATTTTTTAGCACACCTGTAAAAAAATGCCTTTTTTTATTTTTTTTTGCCGAAAATGGACGTGCAGCAAAATGAAAATTGCCACTCGTCCATTTTGGGTCTGAGAGCTGATCACCAGCCATTGACTTAGCGGTAAAGTCTCATGCGGTAACCGGGTGGTAATGACCTACACATGTCAAATGCCACTTGACATGCGTAGCTGATGTGCGCCAGAAAATTAAGAAAATATTTTTCAGACGTGCATAGCGAACGCTTGCCAAAAATGAAATTACTGCAAGGGCCATGCAGTAGCCGGGCGGCAACTCTGAATTTCGCGAGTGTTGGGCGCACGTAGTCGCTTACACAGCTTTAGTAAAAGGACCCCTGAGTATGGTGCATGCCAAATCCCACAGTAGAAAATAAATTTCTATTTTCTACCGTGGGGGATGTTCCCGGTAGTCATCAGCAGTTGGTGTGCACTGCATGGTCACTGCTCGGGTAGCTCATGGGCCCTTACTGCTAGGTTAATGGGTGGTTGTAAGGGCTCAGGCCATAAATAGGCGCCCACTAATTTTAATTTCAGCGTACGCCCATTTCCCAGCCCATTAAAAAAAAAGCCCTTTTTCCCAGCCGTGGTAAAAAATGGCCCAGTGCATGCCCAAAACACACGCCCCCACTACCACAGGACACTTTTTTACTGTGGCTTAGTAAAAGGATCCCTCTGGGATCTACAGCACTGATTTCAATGGATAGTGTCAGGGACTACAAATATCACATTGCTCTGGCATGTAAATTTAAATCCAGGACTGCCAAAATGTCATCCTCCTGGAAATGGATAACATAGTAGCTCTGTTATATTGTTGACCTGAAACATTTTTGAATTTGCTTCCTTTCCCCTGTTGTACTTGGCATGGACAGTAAAGACCACTGCTGACCTCAGCTTGGTACCTTCTCTTTTGTTTTTTTTTAAAGAAATTTACTTTTGTGCACAGAGAAAAGAAATGTGCAAATATCAACTCATAATTTTCCTTAAACAGTAATCAAAGCAAAATGACTGCCATAGTTGTGCTTTCATTATTTGTAGAAACCTCAAGGGGGCAAGGCTTTTCATAGAACCACAGAGGTCCAGGCCAGACCAAATTAGGAGGCCCCAGATGCTAGAGCTCATAATAATAATAATAATTTAAAAAAGAACAGCTGAGACAGATTTTAAGCTGCATAAGTGTGCAAACGTTTTTATATTAAAATCCAGTTGCCAAATTCATTTTATGTACAGTTAAAATAATATTAAACAAATAAACAGAAACATTTATTCCAAGTGTAGGCCTCTTTTCTGTGTGAGACCTGGTCCCAAGGTCTTGTCCAAGGGAAAAACATCTGGGGAATTTGCACCAAGGCCTCTACTTCTAATTATTTCTTGCTTTACAAATGGAAATAGAGAGTTGCACGGGGACAGAAATCTTACCCATCCCCGCCCGTCCCCGCTGGAATCTTACCCGTCCCCACCCATCCCCACTGGAATCTTACCCATCCCCACCCATCCCCGCAAAAATTTAAACCATCCCAACCCGTCCCCACCCGTCCCCGCAAGAATTTAACCCATCCCCACCCATCCCCGTAAGAATTTAATAGTACATAAAAGAAAGTTCCAGTCAGCTCCCTCAGTCTCTCTCTGGATTTGAGCCATAGCACTGTAGGCAAGGAAGGAACGGAAGTTGGAACTTGGAACACTCTGGTGCGCACATGTAAGATTTGTCTCTGATTCACTGGCAGTGTGTGCTGAGAGGTCGCCACATGCACGCGCCAGTAGGTCAGGTGACATCTGATTCTCGTGCCTGTGTCAGAGCTGAGGTCTGTGCACCAGCCTGGGAGCAAAGAGGATTAATAGTAACATAGTAAGTGACAGCAAATAGACCTGAACGGTCCATCCACTCTGCCCAATAGTCACACTCATGATCAATTCATCATTAAATCAACGAGTGTGATATTATATACTTGATTATGGTCTTTCTTTCGTGTTTCTGGAACAAAGACCACAGAAGTCTATCTGGCCCCATCCTTATGTTCCAACTGCTGGAGTTGCCATCGAAGCCCACTCCAGCCTATTCATGTTCTCATTTGTGGGACACAGACCATAAAAGTCTGTCCAGCACTGTCCTCATGTTCCAGCCACTGAAGTTGCTGTCTAAGCCCTTTCCAGCCCATCCTACACCAGATTGCCATGTATGAGACACAGACCATACAAGTCTGCCAGGTATCAGCTCTAGTTCATCACAGCCAGAGTCGCCATCTAAGCGTCACTTGACACATCCACACACATGCAGCCATTTAAGGTTAGGTTTTTTATAACTTCCATTTTCTAATTAGAGATCCTCTGTGTTCATCCCACGCCTTTTTGAATTCCGTCATCATTTGTGACTCTACCACCTCCTTAATGGAAGACTTTCCACATTTATGCTGTTAAAGCAAGGAGGAAGAGGAGGAGGAGGAGGAGACAGCACTCAAAGAAATTGGTGTTCGGTAGATGAGAGGCTGGTGCAGGTGGAGCTTACAATTCCACGAGAAGCCCACAGAACTGGTTCCATCCCCGCGGGAACCCCGCAGGAACTGACTCCGTCCCCGCGGGAACCCCGCAGAACAGCTTCCATCCCCGCGGGAACCCCGCAGGAACTGCCTCCGTCCCTGCGGGAATCCCGCGGGTTCCGCGGGATTCCCGCGGGGACGGAAGCCGTGCAGCTCTCTAAATGGAAACTCTTTCAGTGTGTCTGGTCATAGTTTCTATATAGCGCCCCAAAAAGTGAACTAAGAAATTGAAGATGGATTTCAATATATCAAATGACTCTTTTAGCAGGAGAAAAAGACCTCAGACATTGCTAATTAGCAATGAGGGTTTTTTTTTTTACCTGTGATTATATCAATCGTTGAAAGTTAAATATCTTAGTCTGCCATTGGTGTAGACACTGTGAGAATTCTTTGCAATGTCTGAGGTCTTTTTCTCTTGCTAAGAGAGTCATTTGATATATTGGAATCCATCTTCAATTTCTTAGTTCACTTTATGGAGAGCTTTTGCAAATTGTTTTGTGAACATTTATAGCCATTTTTTTGAATTCATAGTTTCTATATATACACAATCCCAGGACTTGGAAGGCACAAAGTCCCAGGTGGACATGTGAAGCCTTATTTGCTAAATACCACTGTTGACCAAACTGATGGAAGGACTAGTAACACAGCAACTAATGGAATACTTGACAAAATTCCCAATTCTTCATAAATCCCAATCAGGTTTCAGACCACAAATCAGCACTGTGACAGTCATAACCACCCTGATAATGAAATTCAGAAGCATAACATGCCAAGGACAAAATGTATTACTATCAACATTCTTTACTACTACAATTCGACATATCGAGTGTGTTCGACCTAGTAGACCACACCACAATAATGACACTGTTCGACTACATAGGAATCAGCGGTGCAGTGGCAACATGGTTCAATGGCTTCCTAAAGACCAGATCCTACATTGTAAAGATGTCGAACCAAACATCAGCTTCATGGCTCTCTGAGTGTGGGGTACCACAGGGATCACCAATGTCACCAATACTGTTCAATGTAATAATGGCACCACTCGGACAAAAACTGGAATTAATGGGTTTCAACCCATTTATATATGCAGATGATGTCACCATCTTCATTCCTTTCCAAACCAATATCACAAACATACAGGAGAAATTAAAAAAAGGACTGGACCTCAAGGAAGAATGGGCAAAAACTTTCAAACTCAAACTGAATAGAGACAAAACCAAATTCTTAGTACTAACTAGCCCACACAACCCCACATCCTACCAAAAATTCACAATCAACCAACAAACATACCACATCGAAACCCAAACTTAAAATACTAGGAATCATTCTCGACAAACATCTAACACTGGACAATCAAATATCAGCAGTAACATCAAAATGTTTCAGAACACTATGGAAACTGAGAAGAATAAGAGACTATTTCCCTAGGCAATCTTACTGGATACTGGTCCAATCAATGATACTATCGCAACTAGACTACTGCAATGCAGCATACGTAGGGTGCAAGGAAAACACACTAAAATTGCTGCAAACAGTCCAAAACACAGCAGCAAGACTGATTTTCAAGAAATAGAAATACGTAAGAGCAACCCTACTACTTGAAACACTACATTGGTTACCAGTCAAGGCAAGAATATTTTTCAAAGCGAGCACCCTAATCTTCAAGATACTATTTGGAATGGCACCTGAATATATGCTCAACCTGATAGAACTATCCTTAAGAAATGCCAGCCCAGTAAATAGAAACTACCTACTCCTACACCTACCCAAGTGCAAAAACACCATCTACAAAACTGTCTACACAGCAGGATTTAGCTACCAGGGTTCCAAATGGTGACTCTCAATACCAAAAACTATAAGAAGCATCACAAATCTCCACCAATTCAGGAAAGAAATGAAAATGACCTCTTCAGGAAATTTTACAGCTAGTCGCAAAGATATTGTTGCCTTCCTTTCAAATCTACCTCTTCAAAACTATAGCAATAAACATCACCAAAACTCTACAACCGAACACAAAAGCTACTTCGACCTTTTCCTCTTCAAATCCATCTTTTCAAAACCCTCTGAATAACTGCACGAACTATAAATGCCCTCTCCACTTTGCACAACATCATTGTAACCCCACCAAAATGTAAACTGTAAGCCATTTTGAACCGAAATTTGTTTTTGGATAATAGTGGGGTACAAGAATGCATAAATAAAATACAAAAGGTTTTTTAATTTACCAAACATTGGGGGCCCTTTTACCAAGCAGTGTTAAAAGGTGGCCTGCTGTGTAATTGGCATGTGGATTGCTGTGCGTCAAGGCTACCCTGCACCGCAGCGGCTAAAAGAGCATTTTCCCAATAGAGGCAGTAAATGGCTGTGCACTACTTACAAATTTACTGCTGAAGTTCCTACTATTTAGGAGGCAGTGAGGGCTCTGGTGGTAACCTGGCAGTAATCGACTCCCTGCCCACCAGCACTAGAAAATAAAAGCTATTTTCTAGCACTGGAAATGACACATGGCAGAACCAGAACTATCATTGGGCTCCTGGGAGAGCCCAGCAGTAAGGCCAATTCGCTGAGCGCTACCCCGGCTGTAGCCCATCCACTAGTTAGTAAAAGAGCTCCCATTATCTATTGAACAACAATTCCAAGCTCTCTTGAAACTTAATAACATGACTTCTCCCCCATTCGCCCATCCTTTCACCCCCTACCCCTAACCTGTTCCCAAGTTTTGTGACACCCATCCAACTGGCTCTTAATATCTATCCTCTCCCAATCATCCAATAGAGCCATTCAATGTAAATCAGTCTTACATTGTAGCACTCATTTCTCTGAAGATTCCCAACTTTTCAGATCTTTCCAGTCTATTATACTTCAAGGCAGGGGCATATCTGTAATGGGGCCACGGGGGCCAGGGCCCCCGTAGATTTGGCCCTGGACCCCCCTACCAACGGCTCTCGCACCCCCCCCTGCCGCCGCCAACCTGCCGTCGCCTACCTTTGCTGGTGGGGGATCCCAACCCCCGCCAGCTGAAGCCATCGTCCTTCTTTCGTTTGTTTTCTTCTTTCTGAGTCTGACTTGTCTCTGATGTCCTGCACGTACACAACATGCAGAACGTGTGCAGGACATCAGAGTCAGACTCAGAAAGAAGAAAACGAAGGAAGGATGACAGCTTCGGCTGGCGGGGGTTGGGGTCCCCCGCCAGCACAGGTAAGCGACAGCGGGTGGGGGGGTCGAGAGGGTAGTCAGGCGGGCGGGCAACAGTTATTGGAGGTGGTTCTGGTTCTGGCGGTGGGGAGAGGGGGTGGCGGCAACGGCGCCAGGGGGGGGTCGCCGGGGGGGGCTAAAATGTGCCCTCTCACCTCGGCTCTGGACTCCCCTACTAGCGAAGTCCAGATACGCCCCTGCTTCAAGGCTGTTGAATATTTTGTCGATAGGCACAGAGGACTAGATTCTATATATCACACCTAAAAAATTGGTGCCGAAATGAAATTCGCCTAAGTATGTTCTATAAAGTACACCTTAATTTAAGTGTTCTTTATAGAATAAGCCTAAAATTTCCACACAGTATGTAGAATATACTGAGCACCGGTCTGTGCGATTAAATTTAGTCACGGGCAGTTACACCAAGTAAACTTTGTTAACTAATTAAGTTGCATGTACAGAATACAACTGTATTTGCATACACAATATAAGTCACGCTATATAGAACCCGGGGGAGAATGGGAGAAAGTCCTTTGTGAATAGGGCCAATAGTGAATGCTTTAAAGTACCTGTAACTCATTTCTTCCTTTGCATCTTTTTAAATTTCTCTTTTTAACATCTAATGAATCCTGCTTGAATAGATCTCACACTTTGAATTTCCTGATAATGTGATTTTTCTGAAAACGAAAACAAAAAATTTTATTTTATTTTTCAAAGTATTTTATTAGTTTTCCATATATAACAATAACACGGGGTAGCAAATACAGGGATTCAGGATCAGAAGAAAAAAATAAGGAGGAAAGGGAAATAGGAGAGAGAAAAATCCAGGTGTCTGGTATATAAATATCTTTTATAGGGTCAATAGTAGATCTATCTATCCAGAATGAAGATAAGACTCCAATGGCGACCAGATTTTTTTCTTGACAATTGTTCGGAACTTTTCTGTCATGGCAAACTCAAATTTCTGATGCTGCAGAAATTGCACTAAACAAACCTAATTATGGGGTCTTTTTACCAAGCTGTGGGAAAAAGGGCCCTGCGCTAGCAGCGGGAGCCATTTTCCCCGAACATCATTGCCCTTTTTACCGCAGCGGGTAAAAAGCCCCCAGACACACATGGTCATGCAGTAAGAGAACTCTTACCGTGTGACCATATGGTGGGGAGTCCTTACAGACAACCATTGATGTGGTGATAAGGGCTCCTGCGCTAATCCAGCGATAACCAGACAGCACGCGGTGATGCCAGATTACTGCCGTGCAAGCAATTTCTGTGGATTTTCTTTTTCTCCAGGAAGTGGCGCATGCTCAGGGCAGGAGATCCAAATTCCAGTTTCAGCTTGTGATAATCTCCACCTGAAGGAACTGTGTAGCTGTTTTAGGCATGCACTGAAGTGGTCTGATCAAAAGGAAAATGAGATTTGCTGGTCATACACTCAAGGCTTTAGTGGCAAAGTAGTCAACCTAGTACTGGAAGGCACAACGGACTGCAAAAAAGATAGAAGATGACATAACAAGTGGGGAAAGCATGCAGAGCATGGTTCATGGAATTCTTTCCAAATCCTTTGCGTGTGTGCGTGTGTGCATGTGCGTGTGTATCTCTTGTCTTTGTATGTGTTTCTTTTTTTTTTTTTTTAATTGAAATTTAACTTTTACATTCCACCAAAAGAACGTAAATTGGAATTATAGGAAATTATTTGTATGTGTTTCTGACCTCAATGGGAGGGGGCAGGCCATTTGAATGGAATGATACCCAAATAATCATTTGTGTTGGAAAGAATATTAATCAGTTGTGGCAGTATATTAAATCATTGGATATCACCATTAACAGATTTCAGAGACTAGATTTTACAGTTTAACCACAAGGTGCCACTGTCCTACAGCAAAAGCTATTGCCAATGCTTCACCACTAGTTAATACACATTGCAACCAGATAAGGAAAATAAACAGGGCTTCCTCTCCTGGGTGTTTATAAATTGTAAAATTTGGTGCTTATTTTTCACCTAATTAGGGTGGTCTTGATAGTACATAAGTCTGTGTTTATCAGACCACAGGTACTATTGCTGAGTACCTTTTCCAGTGGAATCAAGTGAGTACTTTTGTGTCATTTATTAGGAGCTGTTAGCACAGAAAAGGCACAAAAACTAAATTGAGTATACAAGACAAGATTAGGGAGGGGTAACAGAGTATCAGGGAAGTGGTATTTTTCGTTTCCTCACTCCTTTTTGCTGGTGTTTATGTGTGCTTGTACCCATGTTGGCTCTATGTTTCCATGTGAATATCTGTGTTATCTCTATGTATGCCTCTAACCTAGAGAGAGGTAATTTGAGTGGAGTGGCACTTAAACAGTCTGTTGATCTGGAAAGAATAACAAAATGAAACCAAGTGTGATAATGTGTCTAACCATTACATATCAACGTCAGTTTGAAAAGATGTATTTGACATTTAAACCATAGGGTGCCACTATTGCACGGCAACAGGTACTGCTGTGCTTCTCCACCATTAGGAGGTCGTACACATACTAACCAGCAGCAAAGTACATGGTTTAGTAACAACTGAAAATCAGCTTAACTGGTTAAGTTGTCATGCGAGAGTGGTCTGGGCCTCCGGGCACTGGGGGTGGTCTGCCATCCCCAACCGCCGTGCTGCTGCCTCCCTACTGCTGCAGCCGACGCCCCCATTGCCCCGGTCCTACCTGAAGGGCCCTGGTAGTCTAGTGGTCTCTGTGTGGGGGGGGGGGAGCATGTTCTTTCCTGCTGCTGTTCTGCTGCTATTCCCCCGCTTGCCATTGCCACCATGTTTTCAAAATGGCAGCCAAGACTTCCCGCTGTAGTCTTGTGGGTCTCAACAGTCTCGCGAGACTTCCGCATGGAGTCTCGGTCACCATTTTTAAACTACATCAGCTGGGCAGTGGGAATAGCAGCAGCAGTACAAAAGGCAGGAGAGAACATATAGGACCAGGAGAGGGCTGTAGTGTGTGGCAGGCATTCAAGCAGAGCCTCTGGGCCCTCAGGCACTGCCCGGTTGCCTGAATGGTCAGTCCACCCCTGCTGAGCACCAGCATCAGGCAGTCACCACACAGCCGAACGCTGTCTGAATATAGGGGGGGAAATAGTTCTTGGGCAGCATATTGGCATATGCACATGCATGTGTACACATACACACATATGTGATAGTATTCAAAACATTTACTTGTGTAACACATACATACATGTTAGTGCCTAGGTTATTCAAAAAATACTTAACTTCAAGATAATGGTTTTTTAAAATATTGTTTATTGAGTTTTTTATGTAGTCATGACAAAGAGGAATAGAAAAAGTTATGTACAAATGAACAGTTAACAAAAAAATACAATTATTTAAGAAACATCCCAAACTGCTGCATATGTCATTTAAGAAAGAAAAGCGAAAAAATAGTGTTGATATTGCTGGATTAGAGTATATATTGATTATTACAATAAGAGCAATATAGGTTCAGCAACTATAGAAATACTTAAATCAGTTTATTCAACAAAATAAATCAAAAGGTGTCCACACATTTTTAAAGTTGGAAATTTGACGATTTTTGATAGCTGTGGCTTCTTCACAATTTCTTATAGCACAGAGGTGATTCCATCATTCCTGTGTGTTCAGATTTGTGCTGTTTTTCTAGTGTAAAACAATGATGTGAGAAGCCAGAGGAAGCTCACATGTCCAAAAGTTTATCATTATGCTCGGGGAGCTTGAAATCTGGAGCAGAGGATCTCAATATAGCAATCATATAGGAGATTTTAATTTTAGTATCTAGCTTTAATATTATGGAAATTCTGTCCCAGATGTTTAACCTGAATGATTTAATATATGGACAAAAAAAATAGTTAATTGTCATAAAGACCCCTCTGGGGCAGAGCAGGACCAGCATCTAGGTGGGATGCTAGACTATGTGATTTTTAATAGTTTGTTCGAAGTCCAGTAAGCTTTGGGGCCCTTTTTGACAAAGGCACTGAAAAATAGCCTGCGGTAGTATAGATGCATGTTTTGGGTGCACGCAGAATCATTTTTCAGTGCACCTGTAAAAAAAAGCCTTTTTAAATTTTTGCCGCATGTCCATTTTGAGTCTGAGACCCTACTGCCGGCCATTGACCTAGCGGTAAAGTCTCACGCGGTAACTGGGCAGTAATGACCTGCGCGCGTCAACTGCCACTTGGCGCGCTTCCGAAAATAAAAATTATTTTTCGGACACGCTTCAAAAATGAAATTGCCACAAGAGCCACATGGTAGCCAGGTGGTAACTCCATTTTGGCACACGTTGGGTGCGTGTAAACGCTTATGCAGCTTAGTAAAAGGGCCCCTTTATGAGCAATAAAACAGGAGGATTGTGTAATACCTGCAAACAATGAAGGCCTAATAGTTTTAGACCAAAAATGTTTCCATTTGGAGTCATATCAAATTCCCACTCCCAGGACTGATTTCCTGTAAGCAAGGATTCAGTTGTGAGCTCTGAAAAATATGCCTGATTCCTTAGCTCCTGACTTCTGTAACATTGTCATTCGCACTTCAGGCAGCTCTTAACACATACTTAAAACTTAAATAACTCAAACAACATTTTTCTTTTTTGGAATAAAATTTGGCTGCAGCTTTATTTTTAAATATTAATAAAATTCATTTACTTAACATCAACTTAGTAACATATCATTCTTTCCACCAGGTTAACTTCACAAATGCGGTTAATAATGTTAAGCCCTTCGGTAACGAACTGGCTCACTTTCTCCCCACTTCACAGTGTGATTAATAATAATGTTAAGCCCTTCGGTAACGAACTGGCTCACTTTCTTCCCACCTTACCCCCCTCCCCCCATGTGACTTACGGTACCGTCAAGCCACCTCTTACTCATGGCGGTTCCGCCCACGAGTTCATTTCCATTTCATATATTTCATAATATTCATTTAACCGCTTCTGGTGCCTCTTAAACCCCTCATCCAGGCACCCCTTTCATGTAAAAGCTGCTACCCATATACCCCCAAATCCTCCCCACTTTCCCTAAACTTCTCAAAACCTCTGTCTCCACCACACACTCCCCACACCCAGGGCGGGCTGGGATGGGTCTTTAAACTCCCTTCTACTCACCCTAACCCTCACCTACCTAACTAAAAACTACTTCTAAGCTCCAAATCTTCACCCTATCCTAACACTTCCCTTTCAGCCAATCCTATCCCTGTTTTCCTACCCAATCCCCTTCCTCCCCTTCCTGTTGCTAACCTCACCACTAACTACTTCTAAACTTACTCTCTCCTGCAACCCCCCCCCCCCCCCACCTTTCTTTACTTATTCTGGCTGCCTTGGCTTCAGCCAATGTTAACACCCTCACAGCTTAACTGTGAGGGCTTCCTTACATATTCAAATCCCAGTGCTGCTCCTTGTGATCTTGGGTAAGTCACTTAAACCTCCATTGCCTCAGGTACAAACTTAGATTGTGAGCCCTCCTGGGACAGAGAAATATCCAGAATACCTGAATGTAACTCACCTTGAGCTACTACTGAAAAAGGTGTGAGCAAAATCTAAATAAATAATAATAATAATAATAAATAATAATCCAGAGATAGCAAGCTATTTTACTCTAAGCTTGAATTCTTTACTTGATCAGCTGCTGAATTCATCCATGGCAGATAAAAATCATAAAGTGGATGTGAGCTGTGTCCCTCTTCCTGCTTCCAAAAGGCAGACGCATATGCCGCCATCCCCAATGAAGTCACAAAATGGCTCCAATTCTGATATTACTCTACATACTATTATGGAGGAGATCCTGTCTCTGAAGGATCTTCTTCATGAAAATTTCAACTCCATTGGTTACCATACACACGTTTCTTGTCTCTTCTGCTCACCAACCCACAGCACAGAAATAAAGGATTCCTTGTAGAAATCAAAAGCACTCTCACTCACCTTCACATCAGAACAGGCATCCCATGAAGTCCATAAATCGTTTATATAAGAATTCCCATTTAAGGGGCAATTCTACAAGGAGTAGCCTAGTTCTAGGTGGCCAGATAGCACAAAACAGTGGTGTTCTACTCATTTATGTGCCTAAGTGGCTATTTGAGCATGTAAATGGCCTATTATAGAATATGGATGAGCAGAAAAATGCAAGTCATGCTCCACACCAGAAATTTCAGAAGGAATCCAGGCCCAAGTCTCAGTCTGCTTGTCTGACATTGCTGCCTGAATGTCCACCACCATCTGAAACCAAACAGGGTCAAGACTGAGCTCTTTATCTTTCCCTCTAAACCCACCTCTCTTCTTGCCCCATTCTCTATATCTGTGGATAACACTTTCATCCTCCCTATCTCACCAACTCGTAACCTCGGGGTCATCTTTGACTCCTCTCTCTCTTTCTCTGCAAATATCCAACAGACTGCTAACACCTGTCGTTTCTTTCTCTATAATATCACCAAAATTTGTCCCTTCCTTTCTGAGCACACTACCAAAACTCTTATCCATGCTGTTATCATCGCTCGCTTAGACTACTACAACTTGCTTCTCACAGGTCTCCCTCTAAGCCATCTCTCTCCCCTTCAATCTGTTCAAAACTCTGCTGCACAACTTATATTCCGTCAGTGTCGCAATGCTCATATTAGCCCACTCCTCAAGTCACTTCATTGGCTCCCTATCCGTTTCCACATACTGTTCAAACTCCTCTTATTGACTTACAAATGCATTCACTCTGCAGCTCCTCAGTAACTCTCCACTCTTTTCTCTCCCTACACTCCTCCCCAGGAACTCCGTTCATCTGGTAAATCTCTCTTATATGTAGCCTCTTCCTCCCCTGCAAACTCCAGACTCCATTCCTTTTATTTTGCTGCACCATACACCTGGAATAAATTTCCTGAATCAGTACGTCAAGCTCCAGCTCTGGCCATCTTCAAATCTAGGCTAAAAGTTCACCTATTTGAGACTGCTTTTAACTCCTAACTCCTATTCACATGTTCAGTACCCATGTCTGTTTTATAATTCCCACCTAAAGTAATTCCTTTATCCTTTATTTGTAATGTTTGTCTGTCTTGATTAGATTGTAAGCTCTGTCGAGCAGAGACTGTTTCTTACATGTTCAATGTACAGCGCTGTGTACGTCTAGTAGTGCTATAGAAATGATAAGTAGTAGTAACAGTAACTCCTCATTCTTTCCTTCCCCTTGAAGAGGGGGAAACCTCCTTGTGAGTTATCTCCTCTTTCTAGTCTCCCGTAAAAGAGGATGAAGAGTCCCTCCTAACACTCCCTCTTATACTTCCCTCCAAATCAAAGGCTCACCCATTGGTGAGGACTACCAAATTAGCCCACTCTAATTACATTCTGGAGCAGGGACCCAAAGAAGGGCATAATCGAACGGGCGCCCAAGTTTTCCTGAGGGTGCCTTCGCAGGACGTCCTCGGAAAGGGGCCAGGAAACCCATGTTATTGAAACAAGATGGGTGTCCATCTTTCGTTTTGATAATACGGTCAGGGACGCCCAAATCTTAACATTTAGGTCGACCTCAGAGATGGTCGTCCTTAGAGATGGTCATCCCCGGTTTTCAGCGATAATGAAAACCGAGGATGCCCATCTCAGAAACGACCAAGTCCAAGCCGTTTGGTCATGGGAGGAGCCAGCATTCATAGTGCACTGGTCCCCCTCACATGCCAGGGCACCCTAGGAGGCACTGAAGTGGACTGCACTAATTGCTCCCAGGTGCATAACTCCCTTACATTGGGTGCTGAGCCCCCAAAACCCACTCCCCACAACTGTACAACACTACCATAGCCCTAAGGGGTGAAGGGGGGTACCTACATGTGGGTTCAGTGGGTTTGTGATGGGTTTTGAAGGGCTCACATTTACCAACACAAGTGTAACAGGTAGGGGGGGATGGGCCTGGGTCCGCCTGCCTGAAGTGCACTGCAGTACCCACTAAAACTGCTCCAGGGACCTGCATACTGCTGTCAGGGATCTGGGTATGACATTTGAGGCTGGCATAGTGGCTGGCAAAAAATATTTTTAAAGTTTTTTTTAGGGTAGAAGGGGGTTAGTGACCACTGGGGGAGTAAGGGGAGGTCATCCCCGATTCCCTCCAGTGGTCATCTGGTCAGTTTGGATACCTTTTTGAAGCTTGGTCACAACATGGACCAAGTAAAGTCGGCCAAGTGCTCATCAGGGACGCCCTTCTTTTTTCCATTATCGGCCGAGAACGCCCATGTGTTAGGCACACCCCAGTCCCGCCTTCGCTATGCTTCCGACATGCCCCCGGGAACTTTGGTCGTCCCCTCGATGGAAAGCAGTTGAGGACACCCAAAATTGGCTTTCGATTATGCCGATTTGGACGACCTTGGGAGAAGGATACCCATTTCCTGAATTGTGTCGAAAGATGGGCGCCCTTCTCTTTCAAAAATAAACCTGAAAATGTCTCACCATTATATTCAAGGTAAGTACATTTTGGTTCCTGCCGTATGGGTGTGTATATGTGTGTCTGTGTTTGGTTTGATTTTGTTTGTATATGTGTTTTGTGTGTATCTGTATATCTGTATACATATCTGTGCATGTATATGTCTCTATATTTCTGTGTTGGCTCTTTGTGTGTCTGTAACCTGGCGAGTTACTGTATATCTATGGTTCTATGTTACAGGAGCTGGAACTGCTTCTCCCATAGAAATTAAACCATGTCTATAGACATTCTTGACCAGATATGCATAATTTCTTTCCAACAACTATTAGGCTGGAAAGAATAAATAAAGATGAAGGCTGGGAAAAATGGCAAAAGTACCTTTGCATCAAAGTTGGTTAAGTACATCAGTATTGCCACATTGGGACAAACCAAAGGTCCATCAAGCCCAGCATCCTGTTTCCAACAGTGGCCAATCCTGGTCACAAATACCTGGCAAGATCCTGAAAAAGTTCAATATTTTCTATGCTGCTTATACTAGAAATAGCTGTGGATTTTCCCCAAGTCAATTTAATAATGGTCTATGGACTTTTCCCTTAGGAAGCCGTTCAGACCTTTTTTAAACCTTGCTAAGCTAACTGCCTTTACCACATTCTCTGGCAACGAATTCCAGAGTTTAATTACATGTTGAGTGAAGAAACATTTTCTCCAATTCGTATTAAATTTACTACTTTGTAGCTTCATCGCATGCCCCCTAGTCCTAGTATTTTTGGAAAGAGTAAACAAACAATTCACGTCTACCCGTTCCACTCCACTCATTATTTTATAGACCTCTATCATATCTCCCCTCAGCTGTCTTTTCTCCAAGCTGAAGAGCCCCAGATGCTTCAGCCTTTCCTCATAAGGAAGTTGTCCCATCCCCTTTATCATTTTTGTTGCCCTTCTATGTACCTTTTCTAATTCCATTATATCTTTTTTGAGATGCGATGACCAGAATTAAACACAATATTCGAGGTGCAGTCGCACCATGAACCGATACAAAGGCATTATAACGTCCTCACTTTTGTTTTCCATTCCTTTCCTAATAATACCTAACATTCTGTTTTCTTTCTTAGTCACCGCAGCACACTGAGCAGAGGGTTTCAATGTATCATCAACAACGACGCTGAGATCCCTTTCCTGGTCGGTGACTCCTAACGTGGAACCTTGCATTACGTAGCTATAGGTCGGTTTCCTCTTTCCTACATGCATCACTTTGCACTCGCTGACATTAAACGTCATCTGCCATTTAGATGCCCAGTAAGGTTAGAGATGCATATTTCCCTGAAACTTTGAACTGAGGGGCTATAAGTGGGAAAATCATGTGGCACAGGGCTCCTGGAATTCTTTCCTACCCCACTGTATGTGTGTGTGAGTGTGTGCTGAATATTGACTGGGACTCATAAGGGGATTCTTTATTCTCCCAGAAGGCCCCCCCTAATCTAATCTAATCCAGGCATTTATTGACCGTTCATCCTTGATATGGGTCCACAGCGGTTTAGAAAAGACTAGCCAGATAAACTCTGGGAATTACAAAATATAAATGGTACTACAGATAAACAGACCATACTGACATATACATCTTGCTGAACTGAGTATTTTTGGAACAAAAATGTTTTCAGATATTTCCGAAACAAAAAGTAAGGAAGCTACTGCTTAGCAAAAAGAGGTGAACCATTCCAAATATGAGCTACGTGATGGGGGAAAGAGCTGTCCCAGACTTTCTTAGAATGCAAACCCTTAATTATTGAAAAAACAAATAGACAACAATCTAACATACAATAACTGTGTCTGGAGGATGAGGTAGTGATCAACCCAATAAAGTAGACAGGAACTAAACCATGTCAGGTAAATCTTAGCTGCCATGGAGCAGCAAGAAAAAGGACCAAAAAAAATGTAATGACAGGAGAGTGAAAGGAAATAAATAAGAGATCAGTGGGGGAGTGGAGAGGATGACAAGGAGTGTAATGAGATACCACAGACTACAAATATCATGGTGCGCAGTGATGGAAAACAGTATCATTCATGATATGGATTTTAAACAGATGATTAATAGCAGCCAGTGGAGCTCTTGGAGGGAATGGTAACAGGGAAAGTGCAGGAGGGGATGTAATTCAAGTTGAGTATCTGTGCTTTGGATAAGCTGAAGCAGGTGATGAAGAGGAGGAGGGGAGAGCAAGGAGGATTGAAATAAAGCAGTCTAGATTTAAGATTATGAATGCTTGAATTCCTAACTTGGCAATTTAGAAAAGCTGTCAGTTTTGGAAAGTTGGTGGTAGTTCGTCTGTTTTTTTTTTACCTGCTGTTTCTGTCTTGGTCCTTTGGGTTTTCAGTTCCACTGGAAGTTAACTGACATTTTTTAGGTTATGGCACTATAGGCCTTCGTTCACAGCTACCTGGGAATATATTCTCTAATGTTATATATCCAATTCAACCCAGCCATCATAGAGACAGTCCTCAGCCACAGATGTTACCATTTTTATTTTTGTTTTTTTATGTTGTTACATTTGTACCCCGCTCTTTCCCACTCATGGCAGGCTCAATGCGGCTTACATGGGGCAATGGACTTGCCCCGAGTCACAAGGAGCTGCCTGTGCCTGAAGTGGGAATCGAACTCAGTTCCTCAATTCCCCAGGACCAAAGTCCACCACCCTAACCACTAGGCCACTCCTCCACTTATATTCAAGGTATAATGATAATCAAGAGCCCTTCCTGTTGCTGGGAACTGTGAGTTCTATCTCAACACCCTTTTTAGCACCAGTTGACTCAGAGAGCAAAGGTCTAGCCTGGGAATCAAACCCAAGCTTCCATGTGGGGGTGGTGCAACCCTGGTGGTGGTGTATTTTAGGACTTATGAACATACTAATAACAGATTCATCTTCATCTTCCCAAAAGAAGGTACAAAATGGGATAGGTCTCAGGAGACCCTAATTATAAACCTGCTGGTAGCAACCACCCTATGCCCCAAACTCTAAGAGAGGTGCTGCTGAACCTGAGCACAAGTCTAGAATACAATGAATCCCAGTAGGGACCCTCCTCATCTCCAAGATGCTTACTCCGTACAGGTCTGAGTGGGAAGCGAGAGTGAGGTGATGCTACCAGCAGGTAGAGGTTCTTTCATGATATGGTGCAGAAGGACCTCTGGGGAATATTTTGCAGCCTAATAACACTACAAGGGTAGGAATGCTTGAGGGGGCTTTTCAGATGTGCACGCAGGCCCTACATACAGGATTGGAGGAGTGGGGATCAATTTCAGGCTAAAACCCCACCTTAAAAGCCTCTCTATCATGGTGGCTTGGCCAGGAGCAAAGCAGTTCTTGATCTGCCAAAAGCAGCCTAAAAGCAGCTCTCATACCAAGCCAACTTTGAGAACCCCACCCAGCCCCCATCCATTTGCCCTGCAAGGTGTTGTCATTTCTGGGATCTCATTTAAACAACCACAGCACAAGGTGTTGTGAAACGTATTCTTCTACGTAGAGGGGAATAATCGAACGTCGCTGGCGAAATAGGTCACCGGCGATCTATTTTGGTAGCGGCGCAACAGCTGGCCGGAACTATATTTTCAAAAAAGATGGCCGGCCATCTTTTTTTTAGATAATACGGTGTGGGCCGGCGAAATGCCTTGGTTTGAGATCGCCAGTTTTCTTTTTCCGCGATAATGGAAAAAACTGCCGGCGATCTCAAACCCAGCGAAATCCAAGGCATTTGGCCGTGGAAGGAGCCAGCATTTGTAGTGCAATGGTCCCCCTCACATGCCAGGACACCAACCGGGCACCCTAGGGGGCACTTCAAACATCTTTTATAAACAACCAAATTAGCTTCCAGGTGCATAGCACCCTTCCCTTGTATGCTGAGTCCCCCAAATCCCCCCCAAAACCCACTGCACACAAGTGTGCACCATTACCCTAGCCCTAAGGGCTGAAGGGGGGCACTTACATGTGGGTACAGTGGGTTTTGGGGGGTTTGGGAGGGCTCAACATTACCCACCACAAGTGAAACAGATGGGGGGGGATGGGCCTGGCTCTGCTTTTCTGCAGTCCACTGCAACCAACAACAACTGTTCCAGGGACCTGCATACTGCTGTCAGGGTGCTGGGTATGACATTTGAGGCTGGCATACAGGCTGGCAAAAAAGGTTTGTATTTTAATAATTTTAGTGTGGGAGGGGGTTGGCGACCACTGGGGGAGTAAGGGGAGGTCATCTCCCATTCCCTCTGGTGGTCATCTGGTCAGTTGGGGCACCTTTTTGAGGCTTGGTCGTGAAAATAAAAGGACCAAGTAAACCTGGCGAAATACTGCTTATCGCCAGGTTTTATTTTTCCATTATCCACGAAAGCCAGCCATCTGGTAGCCACGCCCAAGCCTGCCCATGTCCCTCCTTCGCTTTGCCGCCAACACGCCCCTTTGAACTTTCGCCGGTGAGGCGAAGGGAAAGCAGCGAAGCTATCAGAAATGTAGCTTTCGATTATACGCTTTTCGCCACTGTTGCGAAATTGCCGACCATATCCCGATTTGTGTCGGGAAATAGCCGGCGACTACTTTCGATTATAAGCTGGTTAGTGTATTTGATTAGGTTTTTTCTCATGCTGTTCTCTCTCTCATCTGGTTATTTTTCAGATCTTATAACAAGAATCCTTCCTCACACCTTCCAGACCTGATTCCTCCATTTGCCTGGAAAGTGACACCATTTCCAGGATCGCATTTAAACAAACATGGTACAAGGCACTTGCACCACAGCTGTATACCTAAGGAACAGGACATGCTCCTTGGGTGCTCCCTGAGGCACCTCCATCTTGATCCTTCACATCATTCTATTAATTTTTCTCTTTACTAATCTTTCTCCCTTGATGGCTGGTTCCTCATCTGCTGCTCCCATTTGTCACATCTCTACTTACTGGGGCCATCAAAGCCACAACCCTGCCCCTAGTATTGCTCTACCTCCCACTCAACAACAACTCTTTATCCCCTCTTGCACTTCTCATGCTTTGGTGCTGCACTCTGGTTCCCTTAGGGTCAGTCTCCTCAACGCCTGTTCCGTTCACCGCGAGGGACCACTGGTATCTGACCTCATAACAGCTCATTAGTTTGTGCTATTATGCATCACTAAAACTTGGCTTAGACCGGGTGACAATGCTTCTCTTACGGAAGTGTGCCCTCTGGATATGCCTTTCTTCAATTTCCATGCCCATCTCAGCGCTGGCGGAGTAGCATTTATCTGTTCTAAGCCCCTCCTTATCTCCCCCTATTCTTTTGAACCTCTTTCTCTGTTGGACATAGCTGTCATCAGTGTTGCCACACTATCCTCGTTCTTTGCAGTTGTGCTTCTTTATCATCCTCCCCTGCCAATCGCTGCTTCTCTCAAGGAGCTTCTTGCTTTCACCTCTGAGTTCTCTGCTTGATACACTCCTCTCTTAATGTTAGGTGATTTTCATCTGGCTATACCTGAACACTCTTCCTGATTTCTGGCTTTTACTGCGGGCTTCGAATTAGTGCAACATGTCACTTTTCTGACTCATCTTAAAGGGCACTATCTTGATCTTATTTTCTCTCAGTCTATCTCTTCACTCTCCCTGACTTCCCTCTCTTTGACTCCCCTTCCCTGGTCTAAGGAACTCCTGAGAAAATTAGAGTCATGGGACGGGCGGCAATGTTCTGATGCAAATTAGGAATTGGTTATTGGACAGAGAACAGAGGGTAGGGTTAAATGGCCATTTTCCCAGTGGAGGAGGGTGAATAGTGGAGTGCCGCAGGGATCTGCAGTGGGACCGATGCTATTTAACAATTTTAAAAAATGATCAGGAAGTTCCGAACGAAAAGTGAGGTGATGAACCCCCCCTGTTTAATAAGCTGTGTTAGAGGCTAGTGGTGCCTAATGCCAACACAGGCCATTACTTTGAGTGATCTGTGTTGGCATTGCCGTGCAGTTTCATAAACAGGAGGGTAAATTTGCAGATGACACCAGGGGCTTAGCCAGACTTCGGCGGGAGGGGGGTCCAGAGCCCGAGGTGAGGGGGCACATTTTAGGCCCCCCCCCCGATGCCGCCGACCCCCCCCCCACCACCATTGCTGACACCCACCCACCCCCACCATTGCCGACCCCAACGCCACCAACAACTTTGCCCCCCCTGCCGATGACCCTCTCGACCCCCCTCCCGCCGCCAACCCGCCGTCGCCTACCTTTGCTGGCGGGGGACCCCAACCCCAGCCAGCCGAGGTCCTCTTCTTCTCGCAAAAGGCTTCCTTCTGTTTCTGACATCCTGCACGTTCATGCAGGATGTCAGAAACAGAAGGAAGCCTTTTGCGAGAAGAAGAGGACCTCGGCTGGCGGGGGTTGGAGTCCCCCGCCAGCAAAGGCAGGCGACGGCGATGGCGGGTTGGCGGCGGAAAGGGGGATTGAGAGGGTCATCGGCAGGGGGGTCCATGGCCAAATCTACGGGAGTCCAGACCCCCCTGGCCCCATGTAGCTACGCCACTGGATGACACGTGAATTATTCAAAGTTGTTAAAACACATGCGGACTGTGAAAAATTGCAGGGAGGCCTTAGGGAATTGGAAAACTGGGCATCCAAATGGCAGATGCAATTTAGGGCCCCTTTTACAAGGATGTGCTAGTGTCTTGGAGGAAAAGTCCATAATCTGTTATTCAGACAGAGATGAGGAAGCCACTTCTTGCCCTGGGATTGTTAGCATGGAATGTTGCTACTATTTGGGTTTCTGCCAGGTACTTGTGACCTGGATTGGCCACTGTTGGAATCAGGATATTCTTATGTTCTTATGACCATTATCTCTTGTCTTTTACTCTCCTTCTCACCCCTCCACTGCTCCCTCCTTGGTCTTACTCTGTGTGCACATGTGTTCTCAGTGCCTCTCATTACTTCCAACTCTCCACATCTATCTCCTCTCCAGTGGCATACCTAGGGTAGTTGACACCCGGGGCCGGTCATTTTTTAACACCCCCCTCCAAAATCCAGTACTAGGCATACCGAGAATACAAAACACTCAGGACCTATAGAGCAATTCTATCATACCATAAACAGTCATTTCTATGAGTCACACAAGGAAAAAGAAAGCATCTTAAACACTACAGTGAGCACTAGAACATCAATTCACCTATTGTAAAACGAAACCAGACAGATAGTACAGATCGTCAATCCTGCACAGTCAATGCCAACTGAAAGTCATGTCTTTTTCACAAACACAGATACATCCTAATCCACTATAGAATAAGTAATCATAAACTTTCTATTTAGACAAAATGCCAGACTCTGCATACAATGCAACACCACAGAAACAAAAAATGTCCCCTAGTACTGTGCAAAATATAAAGGCAGCAGATGTAAATTTGAAAAAAACTAACAAATACCAATCACCACTTTACAAATTAACAAATAGAAATAAAACAAATATAGAAAATAAAATACCATTTTATTGGACTACTACATTTAGCTGTCAGAGGCCAAAACCTTCTTCCTCAGGTCAATACTGTATAGTGTGTTACAGTGTCCTAACCTGACCTGAGGAAGGGGGTTTTGTTCTCCGAAAGTTAGTCAAAATTTATTAAAATTAGTCCAATAAAAAGATTACCTTATTTACATGTTCTATTATAAACATTAACACAGCTACAATACTACTTTATCCTAAAGCAAAAAAAAATAAAAATATATATTTTATTTACAGTTTGTTGTCTCTGGTTTCTGCTTTCCTCATCTTCTTTTCACTGTCTTCCTTCCATCCAGCATCCGTCTTCATTCTTTCTCTGCCATCCAATGTCTGCCCTCTCTGCTGTCCCCGCCATCCAATGTCTGCCCTCTCTCCCTGCCCTTTCCATTCACTGTCTGCCCTCTCTCTCTCCCCCTTCCATTCACTGTCTGCCCTCCCTCTCCCCCCCCCCCCATCCATCCAGGGTCTGCCCTCCCTCACCCCCTTCCATCCATCCAGGGTCTGCCCTCCCCTCTCCCCCATCCATTCAGGGTCTGCCGTCCCTCTCCCCCCCATCCATCCATCCATCCATCCATCCATCCATCCATCCATCGTCTGTCCCCTCTCTCTCTCTCTCTCTCTCTCTCTCTCTCTGCCCCTTTTTTCAGTCCCCAGTTCCAGCCCTCTTATCCCACCTGCCCCTAGTTCTAGCCCCAGCCCACATCTCCCACTTGCCCCCCCTTTTCAGCCCCACTATCCCACCAGTCCGCAGTTTTAGCCCCAGCCCTTTTCTCTCACCAGTCCTGAGCTTCAGCTCCAGCCACTTCTCCCTGTCCCCTTTTCAGCCCCCAGTCCCCCCAGTTTCTGCCCCTGCCCCTTTTCAGCCCCCAGTTCCAGTACTAGCCCCCTTATCCCAGCTACCCTCCTTTTCAGCCCCCCCCCCAGTTTCAGCCCCCTTCATCCACATGCCTTGCATTAGGGACCCCTTTTCAGCCCCAGACCCATTTTCCCACCAGCCCCAGGCATGGCTCCCATTTTCTCGCATGGCCCCTTCCCCACCCCCCCCCCTTCTCCCCACCCATCCCCTTCTCTCCTCTTCTCCGATCTGAGATCCCCTCCACACCCCCTCCCCACCCCAGTCCTCTTCTCCCCTCTTCTCCCATCTGAGACCCCCTCCCCACCCCAGTCCCCTTTTCCCATCTGAGACTCCCCTCCCCACGTCCCCTTCTCCCATCTGAGACCCCCACCCCCCTTCTCCCCTCTTCTCCCATCTGAGACCCCCACCCCCCTTTTCCCATCTGAGATCCCCCTCCCCACCCCAGTCCCCTTCTCCCCTCTTCTCCCATCTGAGACCCTCCTCCCCACCCCAGTCCCCTTCTCCAATCTGAGGCCCCCCTCCCCAGTCCCCTTCTCCCATTTGAAAACCCCCTCCCCAGTCCTCCTCTCCCATCTAAGCCCCCCCAACTCGACCCACCTGCCACCTTCGTGGAGAGACGACAGCCCTCGTCTCCTGCCTCCATCCTGCTGTGCCTTAAAGAAAAATCTGAAAAGCGGCGTGGCAGGCATGCTTCAAGTCTGCCCTGCCTGCTTGTAAAAGAAAGCGGCAAATCTCGTCGACGTCGCAATGTTGCGTCGGTTCTTCCCTCACTGGGTCCCGCCCTCCATGAGGGCGGGACCCAGTGAGGGAAGACCCGATGCGACATCGTGACGTCGATAAGGAGGTTTGCCGGTGCTTTCTTTTACAAGCAGGCAGGGCAGACGCGAAGCATGCCTGCCATGCCGCTTTTCAGATTTTTCTTTAAGGCACAGCAGGATGGAGGCAGGAGACGCGGGCTGCCTGCAGTCTGCAGCGCTGACGGAGCATCCCCCCCCCCCTACTGACACTTGGGGCGGACCGCCTCCCCCCCCTTGGTACGCCACTGCTCCTCTCTACCTTCCTTCACTGCTATTAGCCTTCCTGCACCAGATGACTCCCTTGCTATCCGTAGCTTGTCTCTAGACCCATCTCTTGAGGCCTCCTTTGTAGAACAGGTTCAAGACTTGCACAAGTCACTTTTGATATACTTAACACTGTTTCTCATCTACTCTTCTTCTCCTGTGCAGCTTATAAGTGTGCTCCCTGGTGGTATCAGGTGAGTTCCAACTCGGACAGTTCCCACCTACCAATTCCCCCCCCCCCCCCCAAGACAATTCCCACCTAGGACAATACCCCCCAAGACAATTCCCACTTAAGAGGGATAATTCCCACCAAG
Organism: Microcaecilia unicolor; assembly: GCF_901765095.1. Taxonomy (NCBI): domain Eukaryota; kingdom Metazoa; phylum Chordata; class Amphibia; order Gymnophiona; family Siphonopidae; genus Microcaecilia; species Microcaecilia unicolor. The sequence goes on from NC_044032.1 coordinate 386,240,570, forward strand.
GACTCCCCCCCCCCCCCCCCTGTCATTTCCCACCCTCCCTAGCCTTTTTTTTTCACCGACTGTAGCTTTTTTCTTGTATCGGATCCCATAAGTCCTGGTAAATCATAATCAGTGTGTCATTTTGAGGGGCTGAATTAGGTTGAAACCTAGTTTGGAACGATATGGGGGCATTGCCCCCCCATATGTACTGCAGTTTGTATTTATTTATATACTTATTTATGACATTTAGACCCTGGATTAAACATGAATTAGGTTGAAACCTAGTTTGGGGGATGTGGGGAGGCATTGCCCCCTCATATGAACTGCATGTCTGGAAGGGAAAAGGGATACATAAAAGATAATGTTGTAGGGGGGTGTGAGGGGGTACTGGTCCCCCCAAACGATCTGGAAGAGGAAAGGGAGGGAGATTACTTGTCCTAGTATGTTTTGCATTTTTTGAGTTATGGATGGCAATTGGTTCAGTGGGAATTGTCCAGGTGGGAACTGTCCAGGTAGGAACTGACCTAGAACCCTCCCTGGTATCATAGCGGACTTATGCTTCTAAACGTTCAAGTGCACTCTGTAGAATGCAATTGGTACAAAACCAAGATTAACTCTTCCTACATTATCTTTCATATTAAATACCATGAACTCCATGCTGCCCTCTGAGCTGCTATGTAATCTTACTACTACAAGAGTATTCTGGATACAATTAACCAATCCCTTACTCTTTTTCTCGTTTTTGAAGAAGTGGCTCCTGTGACGCCTTCTCCCAATTCTCTACCCATCAACTATTTAGCTAAGGTTTGGTAGACTAAAGCTGCCATCTTTGTTCTTCATTGAGCTCCTCCTCCTTCTCTCCTCCACTACCTCTTCCTGCCTTATTTGTCCCACCCTCTTCTACAGATGAAGACCTTGACACTCTTCCTATCCCTTCTACTTTAATTAAGAAATTCAAGATCCTCTTTCATTCATATCTTCATGATATGGTAATAGATTCATTAAAATCTGGTATAGTTCCAGCAGCCTGGAAAATTGCATATATATGTCCCAGGTTAAAGGATGCTTAATCATAAGGTATACAAAAATGTTTATAACACTTTTTTGCATTAAATACATTTAAATTGTATATTGATGCTCAATTGCTTATGGAATTGTAATTTTTAAAAAGTGCTCAGTCTGCCTGCTGTTATAAATTTGGGGCCAATTAGAATGGCTCCTTATATTTGAGAACGCCAAAGTGCGATGATGGTTCTCTACTCAGCCAGTCACGTTTATTATGAGTGACATGTGAACTGAGCACTTTATAAAAAAAACTACACTGGCTCCCAATCAAAGAATGCATTGCTTTCAAAATCTGCACCCTGGTTCACGAGATTATCTATGGTGAAGCCCCGGGATACATACTACTACTACTACTACAAATCATTTCTATAGCGCTACTAGTCATACGCAGCGCTTCACAATTGAACATGAAGAAAAGACAGTCCCTGCTCAAAAGAGTGGATACATGACAGACTTGATCGACCTACCAGCTAGAAATACATCCGAATCAACACGAACATATCTAAATCTACACTACCCAAGCTGCAAAGGAATAAAATACAAATCAACTTACTCATCCAGTTTTTCCTACATTAGCACACAACTGTGGAACGCATTACTGAAAGCCTTGAAAATGACTTACGAGCACCTCAACTTCCGGAAAACACTAAAAACTAACCTGCTTAAAAAGGCATACCCTAATGATCCAACTTAAATGTCTGATCTCTGCAACATAACAAAACTAAAGTACGTAATGGACATAACACAACTCTCCCGCTGTACGATTCCCTAATATGGCTGTGCCACACGAACTTTACCTACCAAAACATCGCTTTGTATTTGTTCACACCGATGTCGGCAAACGCCTCTCCGGTACTATGTAAGGCACATTGAGCCTACAAATAGGTGGGAAAATGTGGGATATAAATGTAACAAATAAATAAAATAAATAAATGATGAAATTTGAATCTCACTATGCCAATGTTCCTTGATGATCCTTGTCTTCTTAGATCTTTCCTCCACTTTCGATCTTGTTGATCACAATCTTCATCCTCTCAGGCTCTAACTCTTGGGGATTACTGGTACTGTTCTCAGACGTTTCGTTTTTTTTTCACTCTAACTGCGCCTTTCAGCTTTCCCATCGTTCCTCCACTGTCCAGACATACACATTTTTTGGAGGCATCCCTCAGGGTTCTATACTTGTTTCTACTCTTTTGAACATTTTTTGCCCCTATCCTGACAGTCATTCAATCACTGATGATCTGCATATCCTGTACACACTACCTCCTCCTCTACCACTGCAGCCCTCAATTATTGTATTGCCTCTGTGTCAGCTTGATTATAAGACAAATTGCTCTTTCTAAATGTGTCCAAACGCAAAGCTGTTCATTTCCCCAATCCTGTCTGTCTTTCCTCATCCCCCTACCCCCCTTTTCTGGTCAGATAGTTCAATTTCATGAGTCTGTAAAAATCCTTAGTGTCACCTTTGTTTATGTTTATTATTCATTTGATATACTATTTATCGCCGTACAATTCAAAGCGGTTTACATAAAAAGAAAAAAAAATACAATCAAAACAGAATGCCAGTACTAAAATAGGAAAGCCCAACCACTCAATCAAGAATACAACTTTCTTTGATGCTTTATTTTCCTTTAGACCACAAATTGACTCCATTATTCGGTCCTCATTTTTTGCTTTTTACAGAATCCGAGCTGTCAAGCCCTACCTTCCCTCCTCGTCAGCTCATACTCTTATCTTGACCCTGGTAATCTCCGGCTCTGGTAATCTCTGGCCTCAATTATTGCAATTGTCTCTTTGCAGGTCTTCCACTCATCTCTCTTAAATTGTCAAATGTCTTCACAATTCCCCATGCTTTGACTGTGTCACACCTCTTTTAATTGCTGAACATTGGTTACCCCTTTCTTTCAAAAATAAATTCAATCTTCTCACCTTTCTACCCTCTACCCCAGACTATTCATCCAGACTCTTAATCCCTTTTGTGCCTACTCGGTCACTTCAGTCTTCCCAACAGGCCTTTATTATATCTCCCATCATACAAATACCTATGTCCTGAGGAGGTGCTGAGAAAGGACCTGCTGAGTGGAGGAAAATTTCACTGTTGTATCTTACCTGCTAGAAATTGCATTTAAACGGGGTTGAATAGGTAATTTCATTGTCTTTTTTGATATTTAACAAAGTCAGTTTAGATCAGTGGTTCCCTAACCTGGTCCTGGAGGCACCCAAGCCAGTCAGATTTTCAGGATATCCACCATGAATATTTGCTATATTTGCCCACATTCTATAAATAAAAAATTAAACACAAAAAGAAAAAGAAAAAAAAACATAAAGTGGTTTGTCTATGAAAGAGCAGGGGTTTAGCTATGTGGGGCCACGGGGGCATGGCCCCCATAGATTTGGCCCTGCCCCCCCTGCCGCCAACCCCTTTGACCCCCCCGCCGCCAACCCTCCCCCGCCGCCGCCGCCGCCACCATCGGGTACCACTGCCAAAGTCCTCTTCTCCAGTGTGGGGGAGGGTTGGCGGGACCCCCAAAAGCAAAGGTACCTGACGGCAGCGGCGGAGGAGGGTTGGCGGCAGGGGGAAGGGGGGTCAAAAGGGTTGGCGCCGGAGGCGGCAGTGGGTGGGGGTCAAAAATGTCAGGGGGTCGGCAGTGCTGGGGGGGGCTAAAGTGTGCCCCCTCACCTCAGGCTCTGGACCCCCCCTCCCACTGAAGTCTGGCTACGCCTCTGAGTATTATCTCAATACCTCTCTCCCAGTGTTCTGGGATGTCAATCCCCTTGTAGAACAGCAAGTCAAATATGTGACCTTTTTGTGGGTTGGAAAATTGATCACCTGTGACCAGGTGGTATCTGGGGTTTTGATATGTAGATTATTAAAGTCTCCCATAATCACCAGCCTAGGGAAACTCAAGGTCACTTCTGTAATGAGATCAAGGAGTTCTTGAACAGATGGAGTGCTGTTATGAGGTGCTCGGTATACCATGAGCAGCCAGATTGTTTTTTCCTCTTCTAACTGTATTAAAAGGGATTCTGATTCATTTAGATGCGGGATGGCGATTCTGCACAGTTTGATTATGTCTCAAGTCAAGACCACTACCCTTCCAACCAGGGCCGCCGAGAAGGGGGGGTCCAGAGGGGGCAAGGTTCCCCTAGGGCTGGCCTCCAAGGGGGGACCCAGTGCGGGGGTCTCTCTCTCTCCTGCTCCTGACAGGACCCGGGTAATCACATCCTGACAGGATCAAGAGAGAGAAAAGTCCATTCTGGGCCCCCTTAGAGCCTGGGGAGGAGCAGACACAGGTCTTCGGGGCCTCTTTTTTGGTGGTGGGGCCCCGTCAGCAGAAGAAACCTTCCTCCAGCGCTGTGCTTCACTCTGCCACATTACCTGCCCTGCGGCTGCTTTTCCCCTCATGTCGCGCATGCTCGGTTTTGATGAAATTGAGCATACACAACGTGAGGTGAAAAGCAGTCACAGGGGCAGGGCAGACAATGCGGCGATACAGGTACAAAACCGAGCAAGGAAAACCAAGTTTATCAACTACATTTCTCAAAATTACTGCATGTTCAGCCTCACTCGAGTTGTCTTCTCCAGTTAATAACAGTGCTGTATGAAGCAGAAATCAAGACAGCAGAATCAAATACAGTCCCATGTTTCAAGACAGCAGAACTGCAACTGGAAACCCTCCGGATCTAAGAATGAAAGTAAGAATAAAGAAAGTGCTGTAAATGAGCAAACAGGTACACAAGACTCTTACCATGGTTCCGTTTCTGCAAAAGCACGGTCTCATATCAAAAATGGATCCCTGGCAGGAAAGCAAGGTCTCAGCTCAAAACATCTTTAATGTTTGCTTTCTTTAGCCCTTTTCACAAAAGTTTCTGCCCTATAGACAAAACAACTTTTTTTCTCTTTCGACTGACCAAAAGTTCATGCCATGCTCTAAAAACAAAGATCACAGATTAAAATTTTTTCACCAGTTCCCTTGCTGCACAAGCAGGGTCCCAGATCCAAACATTATGGTTCCCTTGCATAAAAGCATGGTCTCAAAAAAAATTAAATCATGAAAGCATGGTCTCAAATCAAAAAAACAGTTCCCTCACTGGAAAAACATGGACCCAGATCCAAAAATTCATACATATGTAACCAGGTGGGTTATATATTGTTTTCCCTTTTTTAAATGTTGTACCTGGGGTCTGGGTGAACTTGGGCCATTCTGGGGGCTTCCAGTGTCATTGGTGGCCAGTGCTGTGGCTCCAGAGGCATTTTCCAAGACTTCTAGAGCAGCTTGCCGCGGCGCTGCCAGGCCAAGGAGTGCTGTTTCTTGGCCGGGCACAATGGAAAGGAAGGCCAGTATTGGCCTGTAGAAGAGGCTGCGATAGCACTCCTGGACCGGCACTAGACCCAAAATGAGGCCGGGGGCCTTGATTTTTGAGGTGCCCCGGCAGGAGTTCCACAACTACCATGGTAAATCGCGATGGTTTGCTGCGGCTGTGGAGGGACCTCCGGGACCTGGACCAGTGGTGGAGGTTGAGTGAGGACACTTCTGGGGACAGATAAGGGGTCTTGTGGCTCAAGAAATTGTTTAGTTTATTTTTAAAATGTATTTTTTGGTCCCGTTGGGCTGGTGCTTAAGGTGTTAATTTTTGAGGAATTTTAATGGTAGTTTTGGGTCCCTGAGAACCTCTTTAGCTGGCCTAGTACTTTGAAACTTTTTGAAAAATATATTTTTATGATTAAAAGAGAAGGTTTTAGTTTGGGCCACTTCTGAGCTTTAGATTTGGGGTTTTTTTTGAGCAGGCATCGCTCAAGGGTGTGAGTGGAGCAATGCAGAATTTTATTAGAGTGAATGTCTCCAGTTTTATAGGAGTTTTGATAGAGATTTATGACAAAAATATGTAAACATCTTTAATTATGTGTTTAAATTTATAAAAAAATGTACTGTATGTGTAATTCGATGGCACTAATGGTTACAAGATACTTTGACCAAATTGCATTGTAATTTTTATGATATTTCTTTCTAAAACTGTAACTTTTTTACTATTTCCTATGGAGAAATTCTTTTCCAAAATGGAAACTGTGAAAAATGCTAATTAGGGTCCATGCTACAGACATCCTGTGTTCTGAGACCTGATTGGCTAGCAAAGGTCAGGTGGTGACTCAGAGTCACCGTCTCCCTTAACAACAGCTTGCATAGGAGTGGGGAGAGGGACTGAAGACACCAAAGAGTGAGGATGTGTGTGAGGGATTTTTGAGACAAAAAAAGTGTTTGACAATGAGTTTCTCTGAAAGTGCCCGAGTCCTGAGTGAAGGTAAAGTGAGCAGGAAGTGAAAGGTGTTGGATTTGAGCAGAGAAAAAAACATCTAAAACTGATTTTTTTGTTGTTGTTACTTGTGTGTTGTTTAAAAGTTTTGCAGTTAAGACTGAGGAAGAGAGACCAGGTGCATAATTGTGTGAAATAAGTTCAAGTGGATTAATCCCAGTTAACCTACTAGGAAAACTGGTCTCCAACATTTAAGGTTGGTCCTGGGGTATTGCAGCTTGCGCGTTCTGCATGATCTGCTGGTGTGGTAGTGAGGGAGAGTGCATGCTTTTGGAGATACCAAGTTGCTGAAGGCAGTGTGACTGCAGCGTTCAATGAAGAGTGCCTTTCTTTAGTCAGGGTATACAGTAAAGAATAGGACAATTATTTAAGGTTGCAAAATTATTAATTATTTTGTCGGCTAGAAAGCCACAGTTATCCCTGTACACCAGCTAGACAAGTAGAAAGGCTTTTTTTGTTGATTTTTTTTTTTAATGTGAGGCAGTAGGTTCCTGAACTGGAAGAAAAGAACCTGAGCTCCAACGTTCAAGCAAGGAGAAGAAAGAAGCTCAAAGAAAGACCAAAGTAAAGATAAGTCTGCACTTCCATGCATATCAAAGAAAAGGACATGAGAAGTCACTGAGTTTAATCTAACTTACCTGTTCTAGAGAGGGTGCTCACACCTGAATATATAAATTAGTTCAAAAAGAATCAATTCTTGAGACATACACTACAAGAAAGTTATAACTATAGAGTAAGAGAGAGCAAATAAGATAATTTGGTCAATACTTATCTGATGGTTTCACTTAAATTCCTAAGCAATACTACTGCACCTGTTAGAGAAATTTGAATTGTTAGTTTATTTTTGAATGTACGTTTATGCAACAAAAGAATCTAATTTGTTAACAACACCACATTTTCTATACACCGAGTTGGGTTTAAAATAAAAACTAGTAACATCTGTCTGGTTACTGGTTCTTAAAATCCTTTTAGTTTCCTTTCCTGTCCATAGTTTAGAACTTTGGAGACAAGGTCGGTTTAATTTTGTCTGAGCTCAGAGGTGAACTTTGAGCTTGAGATATTCGGCCATGGGTAATAGTACAGCTTGCAGGACCTTAAAGTCTTGGAAGCTACACATAAAAGCATGGGCTCAAATCACAAACAGGAAGAGAAGCCAGGCACTTCTTAACTTGGATGAGGGGTGCATGAAGGAATATCAGCTGCAAAGCATGGCTCCCTTGCAGAGAAACACAGTCCTAGCTCAAACATGGCTCAAAGATGGTTTCCTTGCAGTGTGTAAAGCCAGAAAACAGGAAGAGAAGCCATGCACTTCTTAACAGCAATGCGATGATGTCACTGGGGGGGGGGGGTCTGTCGGATATGCCAGATAGTTGGATTAGCAAAAGTCTTGGATAATCAAGACTGTACTGTAATCCTAAAATGTCTAGATGCTGTTTACAAATGACATCTTGGATCACTAAGGATTTCTTAGTAGCTGATCTGGCATTCACCAGACCTGATAGAGTAAAAAATCAATCCACATTTTCCCGTTCTGTACCACTCAGGATTTTGTAGACCTCAATCATATTCCCCCTCCCCCCTCAACCCAGCCGCATCTTTTCCAAGCTGAAGAGCCCTAACCTCTTTAGCCTCTCCTCTTATGGGAGGCATTCTATCCCCTTTATCATTTTGGTCACTCTTCTTTGAACGTTTTTTAATTCCACTCTATCTTTTTTGAGATGCAACCACCAGAGAAGAACACAGTACTCAAGGTGAAGTCGTACCATGAAGTGCTGAGTGTACAGTACTGATATTTAGTGGTACTATGCATATATTCCAGAAAGCAGGTTACTTCAATAACCTCAGAGGTATTCCATACGCTCATTACTTTGTCCATGTGAAGGAATAGATAGTATAATAAAGAGCACTCCCTCACCATGATGCAGTTCAGCCTCCTTGCAGCAGGGGGCACTAGCCTGCTGAGGCTAAGGCAGTTGCTGAGTCAGAGGGGTGGGGCTCAGATCAGGATGGAGCTAAAAACCCTGAAGCTGAATAGGTCAGAGAGGCCCTAGGTGGGAGGAGAGAAGGTGCCCTTAGTGCTGATGAGCAGTGATCTGGCTGAGGTAAGCCACTTTTGCTTTTTGACTAAGACTTGCAAGTTGTGTTTTGAGGTCTGGCTGGAGCCAGATCTGGGACTTGGGAGAAGAACCAAGAACTTACAGGCTTTGTTTGGGGCATGGCATGTTTTGGTAGTGTGGCCAGAGGCCTGCTTGAGACTGTGGCTATTGAATGGAGGAAGGTTTTCAAACTTATGTACTTGGCCCTGTGAAATAACAGGCCTCAGGACTCAGATAAATAAATACTTATTTTTACTTATATCCTTTTGTCTGGCTGAGTTCTTCCACTAGCCCACCCTCAACCCTCCCTCAGGGTATCACAGTCCATTGTCAGATTAGCTAGCTTCTCATGAACTCAGTCTTCTCAAAATCGTTTGAGATCTACCTAACTTGTATTCCTATTTGTGGTTGTTTCCTGCCCTCCTGCTCTCAAGCCCTTGTGAATATCAAACTGAAATATTAAGCAATTCCTTCTTTTCCTCTTCAGTTGACAAATATATTCCTCCCCTTTAGTTTTGAGTCTCACAATGACACTTTTACACTTTGTCCTGCCACTAATATCTAAAAATTAGTCTTGCCCCTCCTTAATTCCATTTGCATCTTTGCTTTCCTAAGTACTTGCCCAGTTTCTCTTACCATTTTCAGATATTGGTGCATGTCTTCTTCTTTCTGCAATATCATGTACTTTATGAAGGCGAACCTTATTAAACTTTCCTTTTAAGCTCTTTATGTTGAAACTACAGTGGCCTCTTTTTCTTATTTACTTTTCTAACAAAATAGCTTGTCATCTTTTGTGGTAAGAACTGAGGGTCACGGTACTAAAGTTCCATAGCCTCATGTTTACTAGCTCAGAGTTCAGTCCACCTTGGAGAGGAATCCACACTCCCTTTTGGATTTAGCCAACAGCAAAGTTTTATTAAGAATTCCAACCTGTGCACAAGTAGTATGCAGCTTTCCAGTTATAGGATACAACATACATAACTCTTCTTTCACAGTTCATTCACTTTCTCAGCTGTTTGCAGCTCCCCAAACAATCCTGGCAGCAGGCTGCTTCTTAAGGGCTGTGTCTCAGCTCTGCCGTTCAATGGAAGCACAGCCCCTGTCTCTCCACTCTGGGCAATTACTGAAACAAAAGTCTTTTCCACTTATAATCCAAATAATGTTTTCTTCTACTCAGCTCCTGGTTTCCGGGGGGGGGGGGGGGGGGGGGGGGGGGCGGTTTTGTAAGAAGCAACTACCCACTTAGCAGTTTATTCTCACTGTGCTTCACATTACTGCTTTAATCCACAGTGTTCACTGAGAAACAAAAACCAGGGACCACTTAAACTGAGTTGTCTTTACTTTCATCCTTAGTTTCACATTATCCTTCTCTGACCTTATTCCCAGGTTGCTCGCTTCCCGTTCATGGCCAGTTCCCCTGCCACTTGGGGTTTCCTTCCTTTTGGCTTTGCTTGCCTTTAAGGACCTGTCCCCTGAATTTTCAGCCCATTTTCTCCCATTTAGCAGGTTCTTTAGGGACCTGTTCACCCTGGGATTCTGATCCATACTTCCTATCCTTGCCTTCCTCCAGAGGACTGTTGGTTCCTCCCCAGGACTCCTTGAGCTGAGGCTCCTCCCTCCCAGCTCTTTATATTTTTTTATTTTTATTTTTTAGTTCCAACAATTTTTGTTGAATTTTCAAATAAAGAGAACAGTGGTTAAATTAGCCAATGTTTATTTCTATTGAGCTTATTTTGATCATCTGAGTAAGTCACAACCAGTTGAAATATTTTGAAAAAAGGCAACTTAGGGGTCCTTTTACTTAGGTGCACTGAAAAATGGCTTGTGGTAGTGTAGGGGTGGGTTTTGGGCGTGCACCAATCCATTTTCAGTGCACCTGTTAAAAAAGCTCTTTTTAAAAAGTTTTTCCAAAAATGGACATGCGGCAAAATGAAAATGGGCATGCATCCATTTTGGGTCTGAGACCTTACCGCCAGCCATTGACCTTGCAGTAAAGTCTCACGCAGTAACCAGGAGGTAATGACCTATGCGCACCAAATGCCACTTGACACGCTTAGCCGACACATGCCAGAAAATAAAAAATATTTTTCAGGCACGCGATAGCTGTATGGTAATTCCATTTTGGCACGTGTTGGGCGCACATAGACGCTTACACAACTTAGTAAAAGGGCCCCTTATATTTTTCAGAAATCCGGACAAATGGGCAGATTGGCAAAACCTGCCCGGTTGCCCGGACATGTCCTCAAAAAGAGGACATATCCGGGTAAATCCGGACATATGGTAACCCTACTTAGAGATCCTATGTACCTGTCCCAAGCTGTCTTGAATTCAGATACTGTTTTCGTCTCCACCATTTCCACAAATTCACCACCCTTTCCATGAAGACGTATGTCCTCAGGTTACTTCTGACTCTATTCCCTTTCACCTTCATCTTATGCCCCCTCATTTCAGAGCTCCCTTTTAATGAAGAGATTTGCCTCCTGTGCATTTATGCCACATAAGTATTTAAATGTCTCTATCATATCTCCCCTATCCTGCCTTTCTTCCAAAGTATACAAATTGAGATCTTTGAAGTCTGTCCATATATGATTATGATGAAGACAACTGACAGTTTTAGTAGCCACTCTCTGAACCAACTCTATCTTTTTGAAAGTGCAGCCTCCAGAATTGTACACAATATTCTAAGGGCCCCTTTTACCAAGCTGCAGCAAAAGGGGGCCTATGCTGGATTCAGGCGTGTTTCTCACGCATGCTGAGGCCTCCTTTTACTGCAAATGGTAAAACGAAAGTCTCGCTTTCCTTCAGGAAATGGCCATGCAGCAAGTAAAGCATTTGCCACGCAGCCATTTTGGGGGGGGGAGCCCTTACTGCCACCCATTGAGGTAGCGGTAAGGGCTCCCATGCTAACCCAACGGTAACCGGGCAGCACATGGCACTGCCCAATTATGGCCAGGTACACTCCGGCGCTACAAAAATAAATTTTTGTAGCGCCAGAAATGATGGCATGCTAGGGGTGGGAAGTACCGCTGGGCTGCTATGGTAGCCCAGCAGTACTTCCTGTATAGCTAGCGGTAAGCCCTCATTGGGCTTACTGCCACTTAGTAAAAGGAGCCCTAAATGAGGTCTCACCAGAGTCTTATACAGGGGCATAATCAACTCCTTTTTCCTAATGGCCATTCTTCTCCCTATGCACCCAAGCTTCCTTTTAGCTTTCGTCATCACCTTTTCTACCTGTTTGGCCACCTTAAGATAATCACATTCGATCACACCCAAGTCCCACCCTCTTTCATGTACAAAAGTTCTTCACCCCCTACACTGTTTTGTTCCCTCAGGTTTTTGCAGCTCAAATGCATGACTGCATTTTTTGGCATTAAATCTAAGCTTTGAAAATCATAAACTCTAGAAGAAACCTCTAAGCTTTTAAAAATATTTTTCTATATGCATGTGATTATCATTTACATTAAATAATGTGAATTATGCTCAGTGTTCAGTGCATTACACATGATCGTAATCAAGTATCACAGTTTGTAATGTCACCATCCTGCCATCATAGCACAAGAAACCCTAACCAACCTCCCTATCAAACTGATTACCTTGCTAAGTAAAGTCACAATGTATAAATGAAAGATGGCACTTAACTAATTTGTTTTGCTTATAAAGGTGGTGGGCTTGCTTGTTCAAATCCAAAATATAAACAGGATGCTGTAAACTGTCCCGGTCAATGTGTAACACTGTGGTGCTGTGAATACAGTGAAAATTTCTTCTGTCCAACTTTTTCTCCATAATGGTTTAGTCACAATAAAGACAGGTTGCCCTCTTTAGTCCTCTACAATTGAATCATGTTTCGCTGATATGGCGTCCTATGGTTCGCCAGTAGAATCCGGTTATACTGGAGTTCGGTCAACCGCAGGAAACCCAGCCTGGTAGGAGGAGATGCAGCTACACAAATCCCATTGCTGGAAGTGAAAGCCTGCTGAATGCAGTTTACTGCCTATACAACCTGAGAAGGAGCATGGCATCAGGTTTATGTAGCAACATCTCCTGTGGGTCCAGCATCTCTCTTCACTACTTCATCCCCCACAGTCCAGGATCTCTCTCTTTATTCACACTTGTTCTCCCTCCCTCTCTCCCCAGTCTGGCATCTCCACCTCTCCCCTGCTCCCCTCCATGGTCTGGCACTCTCCTCTCTCTCCTTTCAACTCCCCTCCACAGGTCCAGCATCTCTCCTCTCCCCCTCCCCCTCCTCCTTCAGGTCTAGCACTTCTCCCTCTTCCTCTGTCCCCCACATGAATCCAGTACCTTCTATCTTCTTCCCTCAGCCCCCACAGACCTCTCCCTCTTCTTCTTTCAGCCTCCCCAAGTCCAGCACCTTCTTCTCCCAGACCTCCTGTTCTGCTCCCCTTAGTCACCCCCAGTAAGTCCAGCATTTATTCCTCTTCTCCCCAGCCCCTCAGACCTCTTGATCCTCCCCTCAGCCAGCAACCCCCTCCCCCCGCCTGTGAGTTCAACATTTATTCTTCTTCTCCCCTCAGCCTTTCCTCAGACCCCAGACCTCATGCTCTTTTCCTGTCAGCTCCTTTCTCTCCTACCCAAGTGTGCAGCACTTCTCCCTCATCCTTTCCCTGCCCAGGTCTGACAAATCTTATTTCTTTGCCAGCAGCAGCAACCATTACACACTGCCCAAGCTGAAGCGGTGTTTTTCCTCTGCTGTGCCCCACCCTCACATAAACAGGATATTGTGTCAGAGGCGCGGATATGGCAGGGTCAGAGGAAAAACTCTGGGTTGGCTCGGGAAGCATGTGCTGGGTGCCACTGCTGGTACAGAAACTAGGTTTGGCGGACGAGGGGAGAGAATGAGAGAGAAGTGCACACACGGATGGGAGGGAGAGGACTGAGGGAGGAAAAGCAAGAGGTCTGAGCATTTGAGGGAGGGCTGAGGGGAGTGTTGGAATGTATTGTATTTTACATGCATTGCCTGTCACCTATTATTTCTCTGTGATTACTCTGTGACCTCTGATGTGAATTACTTAGAGAGGTCACATAGCTATGCAACTTCCTGTGGGGGTTTAGATGCAGCACATGGAGCACATGGAGCTCATGATCTCTCCTAACCTGAGAGGATCTATGGTGGTGTGAGCATCCATTACCATCTAAGCACATGGAAGGAGCTGATAATACAAATGTATAGTAATATGTATATATAAGCCTGTCTGATTATAATCTAACTGCAAACTGTGAGTAAACAGATGTTTTGTTACTTCAACTTTAAAGTGACTCAGCAGTGAATTATTCTGGGGTGAATGAGAGAGAGATGAAGAAAGAAATTAACATTTCTAAAGCTGAAGCTGTGTGTACTAAAATCTGCTAATTATTTACTACAAATAATCCAACAGGGAGGACGGACTTGGGCAGGCAGAAAGGGAATGGAAGAGACAGACCATGCTACACCTTTCAAAACCACTGGCTTAAAGAGCAGTGGGGGGGGGGGGGTGGGGGCTAGAACCACGAGTGTTGACATCACTTCTTTGGGCCAAAAAGTGTCGGAATGCTGTTCCACCCCATTCTGGCACAAATTAAGCTGGGTCTCGCCCAGGTTTCTCAGTGCCACTACTTTAAACCAATAGAGAAATACTTCTGCTCTGACCTCAGTAGTAGGCAGACACACTATGACTAGACAGATGCAACTTCTGGCCTTTTACTAAAAAGGACCCAGCTGAAGTGGACAGAAAGTGGTAAAACATAGAAGTGTCTATTATGATCAATGGGAGGAACTGGTGGCAGCAGGAAACCTCTTCTGACAATAAAACAGGAACTCGATCTTGCATCTGTGTCTTAATGTCCAGATCCTTCATGGCCTCTGACCTTTGCTAGTAGGGGACAGCCTTCATGCCAAACATTAGCAATATAGGACCAGCCATCGGAAGCATGCATAGTATGTCATCCAGATTAGTATATTAACAGGCATTGGGTGTGAGACTGAAGTCTGCTGGAACCAGAACCTGTAAAGTTGCTGACCTGTTTAGGTGTATGAGGGTCTTCTATCTACATACAAGAAGAAGGAGGAACACTGGGCTACAGTTGAGAATTCCATCAATGCACCCTGATGACATCAAGATTTGCAAGAACGTGAGCACCCCAGAGGAAGTGGACTACATGAGAAGCAATCTAAAGAGATTAGAATAATAGTCTAATGTTTGGCAGTTAAAATGCATAGGCGTAGTTTGACTGTTTCATTTGGGGGGGCAAAGGATGGGGCGGAGCATATTAGCATATTCATTTGCTAATATGCTAATATGGAGGAAGGAAGGAAGGGAAAACTGGAGAGAAAGAGGGGTGCACCCAACCAAACGGTGTTAGAGATCTGGCCATCTGGATTTATTTATTTTCTCCGCCATCTTGTAAGGCACTGCCAACCCAACAAAAACAGTGTTAAGTACTAGTAGACTAAAGATGGACCAATAAACAACAAGATGGAGGTACAAAACGACACGTGCAGGCAGCTGAGCAGGTTTACTAGGGTTGCTAGAGGCATTATTATTTTAACATTATTTAAAGTCACAAGAAAAATCCAAATCTCCACTCTCCTCTAACAAGATGGAGGTACAAAACGACACATGCAGGCAGCATTTAAAACAAATTGGAGAAAATATTTCTTCACTCAGTGTTATCAATAGAAATCAAACAAAATAAAACATGGAAAAGAAAATAAGATGAGACCTTTTTTATTGGACATAACTTAATACATTTCTTGATTAGCTTTCGAAGGTTGCCCTTCTTCCTCAGATCGGAAGTAAGCAAATGTGCTAGCTGACAGTGTATATAAGTGAAAACATTCAAGCATTACTATGACAGTCTGACAGGGTGGGAGGATGGGGGTGGGTCGGAGGTATGCATGGGGACATCAAAGCTTATCATTGATATTCTAACAGGATGGGTGTGGATAGGTGAGGGGTGGGGTGATCAAAAGAGACATGCTTTGATGTCCCCATGCATACCTCCTACCCACCCCCATCCTCCCACCCTGTCAGACTGTCATAGTAATGCTTGAATGTTTTCACTTATATACACTGTCAGCTAGCACATTTGCTTATTTCCGATCTGAGGAAGAAGGGCAACCTTCGAAAGCTAATCAAGAAATGTATTAAGTTATGTCCAATAAAAAAGGTATCATCTTATTTTCTTTTCCATGTTTTATTTTGTTTGATTTCTATTGATAACCTTAAGAGTGGACTAACACGGCTACCACACTCCTTCACTCAGTGTGTAATTAAACTCTGGAATTCGATGCCAGAGAATGTGGTAGTAGTAGTAGTAAAAGCAGTTAGCTCAACAGGTTTTACAAAAGGTTTGGATAATTTTCTAAAGGAAACGTTCTTAAGCCATTATGAAGATGGATTGAGAAAATCCACTGCTTATTTCTAGGATAAACAGCATAAAATCTGTTTTACTGTGTTGGAATCTTGCCAGGTACTTGCCACTGTTAGAAACATGGTACTGTGGGCTTGATGGCCCTTCAGTTGGCAACACTTATGTTCTTATGCTCTTATGGCTCAGTGTCCTGTTTTAAGGGGACATCCTGGATTACTCTTAAGCGCTTAATACAGCCTCTTCTCTTATTTCTGGGAGATTCAAAGAGAGAATAGAGCAATTTCCTCCTGCTGCTACTGTCAGACTACTGGGGAATCAACAATAGGAAAAAAAAATCAGGAATTAAAAATATAAAATGACTCAGACTATCTGCATTGAATATATTTAATAGCCGTAGTCATGAAACAGTCTGCTATTATCACATGCCAAAATTTATCCCATCCTCTGCTTTTACTGGTGTGTAGAAATGTTTGCAGCTATTACTTGGTTCCTGTACTGAACTTTGAAAAACCTAGGTGAGAGACAGAATGGAGGCCTGCCCAGATCCTTTATTATGCATCCCCTGCTGTAGCACAAACTTATAAGCTGCATTGTATTAATACAATCCAATTAAACAAATTGTTAAAGACATGAACACAAAGGACAAATGGTTCACAATTGCCCTTAATTTTCTGTCTCTGAATGGAAGCATAAGGGGAGTTTTCAAAGAGCAGCCTGCTCCCTGATACAGCATCCTCAGTTAGAGTAGTCACAAAGAAAAAATCCAAATGCTCTAACAAGATGGCGACGGCTGCGCGCGGGAGTGGAAAAAAAAAGAGATAATGGTTTACCACGTCTTCTTCCTTCCTTACTGTGGACGAGGCTTCCAGCCAGCCCAGCACCGAAACAACTTATGGTTACGCGACGAAGGAGGCTTGTTGCAGGCAGCAGCGAATAGTAAACCGGCACCAAACAGGCAGGCTCGACTCCGTCCTTCGCTTCCTGCCCTCTCAGCGTCCCGCCCAAAAGGAAATGACATCACTGGAAGGCGGGACACAGACGCAGAGAGGGCAGGGAAGTGAAGGACGGAGTCGAGCGTGCCTGCCTTTTACTGCAACTTCGTCTTCGGGGCGGACGGGCGGTGGTAAGTCATTGCGTGCATTTGCCGTTCGCGTTTGGGGGGGCAATGCCCCCCTCGCCCCCCCCAGTCTACGCCCATGTTAAAATGTAATGCAAAAAAGTGTAGAGTGATGCACACAGGGTGTAGAAAGAGTCGCATTTGCTAGGGGTGAAAGGCTGATAAGCACAGGCAGGCAGAGAGACTTTGGGGTGATAGCGTCAGAGGATCTAAAGGCAGCAAAACAATGTGGCATGGCAGTGGCTGTAGCCAGAAGGATGCTAAGCTGCATAGAGAGAGGCATATCAAGTAGAATAAAGAGATATTAATGCCTTTGTATAAGTCCTTGGTGAGGCCCCATTTGGAGTATTGGAGGCCGTATCTTACTAAGAACATCAAAAGATTTGAGGTGGTTCACAGAAAGGCGACAAAAATGATATGGAGCTTGTGCCAAGAGACATATGAGAAGAGACTTGAAGACCTCAATATGTATATCCTAAAGGAAAGTACGAATGGGGGAATATGATAGTTGTTTATTTAAAAAGTATTAATGTACAAACTAATCTTTTTCAGAGATGGGGAAGTCATGAGTTGAGGTTGCAGGATGGGAGACTGAGGAGCAATGTCAGGAAATACTTTTTCACAAAAAAAGTGGTGGATGCTTGGAATGCCTTTCCATGGGAGATTGTGAAGATGACAGAATTCAAGAATGTGTGGGATAAACAGAGGAACACTAAATAGAAAAAAAGGATGGAATCCAATTAAAGCAAAACTTAGATGACCTCGTAACTGGAATGAGCTTTAACTGCAGCTTTAGAGGACGGGATTTCTACGGTCCATTTCCTGTAAATGGCAAAAACAGATCAGGATCAAGGCTGGAGTGGGATTTGATGGCAACTCCAATAGTTGGGAAGCAGGACCAGTGGCAGGCAAACTTATAAGGTCTGTGTCCCAAAATTGGCAGGGAGAGCCAAAGATTTATACCAGTGTTAAACCATGAAGAAGTGGAACCAGTGCAGAGTGCCAGATTCATCTCTGGCCACTTTGTTGGGGAGACTGAATGGACCATGCGGGTCTTTATCTGCCGACATTCACTAAGTTACTATGGAACTTGTTTTCAAAGCATATGGACATCTCAAAATGCCCAAATGGATGTCCATGTGCTTGAAACATCCAAATCCCAATTTTGCAAAGGTAGAAAAGGGAAGTCCAAATAGCAAGGGAGCAAGTTGTGGATGTGTTTTGGGAGGGACTAGGGGAGGCCCTAAATCAGGATATTCAACAGCAATTACCAAATGGGAAAAAATATCTAAGTCTAAAAAGGGCATCTTTAAAGTTAGACCTGTTTCAGTCACGTCCAGCGTGCAAAAAGATGCTGTGATTGAATAGCTGATCACTGTAGGGATTAAAGCATGACACGTCCTTAATCCCCCGGTGGTTGCTGTCTCTCTCCCCAGACCTGCAGAGAGACAAAGCCAGGCTTGGGACAAACACCTGCCCCTTGCCCCTCCCCCCCCCCTTTCATGAAAAATGCATACTATTGAAAAATAGTACACACACAAGTGAACAGTGCTCACATGCACAACTATTTCTCAATAGTGCACACTGCAAATGGTGCACACACTATTCATGACAGATGAAATGCGACAAAAATTCCAGGTTTTTTTATTGTCACTTTTTAGAAAATTACATGGGAAATTTCATTTCAGATTACTTCACATCCCTAATAATTACCTAAATGTGAACATCTCTGAGAAAAAGTAACTAAAATCACAAAAACAAATGAGATTTTAATGAATTCTGTTAGAGTAAACAATTTGTAATACAATAGTCCAAACCTCATCCTTTTATGTGAAAAAAAACATATAATTTTTTCAGACTGCTTATGGACACAGGACATGAAAAATTGACCTTTTCTCAACATTTTGGATCCCCTGCTTTAATCAATTTTTCTCACAGATGGTCGCAAATAATAAAGAATTCCATCTATGTAATTACACAGTGCTACAATGAATCTCTTACTTATTGTCAGGGACCTATGCACATATTTTCAACTTTTTTGACAGAAGTGTGACTTCCCAAATTTGTTTTAAATAGTGATCTGGAGTCCTGTGAATTTTCAAGTG
Source organism: Microcaecilia unicolor (assembly GCF_901765095.1). NCBI lineage: Eukaryota > Metazoa > Chordata > Amphibia > Gymnophiona > Siphonopidae > Microcaecilia > Microcaecilia unicolor. The sequence continues at coordinate 386,259,613 of NC_044032.1, forward strand.
TTTAAAATGAGAGAACTGAAATATTAATAATTTTTAAAAAGGAGTCAGGTGAGTTAAGAGTTTTGTAAATAAAATTTTCAAGTTTAATCCTTAGGAAATTGAATTTGTATTAGCATCACCTAAACACAGTTTCATAGGACATTTGGTATTTCCAAAGCTTTGCCTGGAATCTCTTCTCTCTCTCTTTCACTTGTACCAGGGGTGTCCCTATGCTCGAGAGGAAAAAAACATGTTTCAATCAATGGCATCTCAATGATTTTAGGTTAAAAGAAATGGCTGTATCAGTCCACGACAAGGACCAATTTTGCAGAACCGAGTCTTGACAAGTAACATATCACTGAGAGATCTTGCTCCTTCCAGGCTCTGATGCAGGCAGGACAGGTGCCTTTGATATTGGGAAGAAATGTGGTTTTCTCATTGCTGTAACATATGCATAGAAATTGGTCTGGGTTATCAATCAGTAACAGGAAGACGAGAGATACCATTTAATCCATAGCATGCAAAACTTCAGCATCAACCATATGCAGATCCTGCCATTTCTGTGTGTCTCCTTCAACTGATTTGCAGATGAAGTCTTCCAGATGCACATCTGCCCTTTAAAGACCACTTTTACAAGGAGCTTTACTTTACACCCCAAATGAAACAGTGCCATGACGAACACCATTTTCCAACAGTACCTCCATAAATTAAGAGGGGAAATGTAAGTTCCTTCTTTATAAAACTTCCCTTTTCAACATACCTACTTCATATGTGATGCATCCTTCATGTTTAGTTTGGGATTCACAAAAGCCTGATTGAAATTAAACAGCAAACAGTTCACTATGTCATAGCATCAGGGGATAAAACCAACTTTTTTGTTAAAAAAAAAGGTATTCTTTAAGGGTAATCTGAAGCCAAGGGTCAACCAATTTGTTTCAAAGGAATAGACAAGTTAATTCTGGAGATTTATATGCTCTCAAACCCCCAGCACCTGTTTCAGGACTTGTAAAGCAGAGAAGATGACACAATAGTGACTCTCACCGTCTTTAAATACTTTCAGCATCCCTGGCTTCTAGAAAGCAGGTCGCACAGTTTGCAGCAGTTCTGCCAGAGTTGTAACCCAAGCTTGAATCCCCTTCCTGATTGGTAATCAACGGACTTTGTTTTGCTGATTTGCGGTGCGCAAATATGTCAAGGTGGGTTTTCTGCGATGTGCTTAGATCCTTGAAAATTAACACAATTTAGAAAATTTATTGGAAAAGTTATAAGGTAAACTGAACATAATGATGTCCTCTTTCAATCAAATTATGTGATTTGGTCTGAGCTAAAAGGTAATTTTAAGTTTTAAATATACAAATATACAGACAGATATACAATAGTGGGCATAAGTCCTGCATCGCCTGAGTAAATTACCACTTTTTGATGTAATTTATCACTTACGTCTCTTGCTTGAGGAAATATATACTAGTTGCTATATATCATTTTGTTACACATATCATCCTATATTCATTTAAGTCACCATCATGCACTGTTTGGGTAGACTTGTAGGTAACTGCATGATGTTGATGGTAAATATGGAATTGTGCCCAAATATGAGGATCAAAATCAGCCAGTCAGCACATAGAACCAGATTTTATCAACGGGTACCAAAAATTCAACACACAAAATTCAGCGCTCAACTTTGGACGTGAGAACTTACACCAGCTGAAACCTGGTATAAATTCTGGTGTGCAAATTGGACACAGATCTGCGCTATTCTGTAACACTGTGTGCATGTCTTGTGAGTGCTCCTGACCTGCCCATGCTCCTTCCATGGCCACACCCCCTTTTGAGTTGTATGCAATCCAATTTAGGCACCCATTGTTACAGAATAGCACATAGCCAGGTTGATGCCCAAATTATAATTAGTGCCAATTAAGTGCTTACTGGTTCCAATAACTAAATTATTGGAGCTCAATAATTATTTTGGATGCTGATCTAGGATCTGCACCCAATTTTGAGCAACCTTTATAGAATCTGGGGGTTAGTATATGACCAATCAGAAGCAATAGTAGCCAGCCACATTTAGACCTTGACTTGATATGGGAACTATAGATTTCCCATGATGTCAGATATGGGAACTATAGATTTCCCATGATGTCAGATACTGGCACATTTTATTCCAGTTGACCAGCACACCAAAAGCCATGAAATCCAAAATTTCAGTACTTGTTAAATTGAGTCAGGATAGTTGTTCTTCATGAAGAGGGTTATTGGAGCAGAGAAATTACATCAAGAGAAGAGTACAATTAGAGTACCATGATTCGAGTACTACAGAAGATGATGGAGACTGGAAATACAAAGGACAGGTACCACTCTGGGTGACTATGGAAGACAACTGTCAGGCAGGATCGTATTTTGAGAAAGAAATCTCTCACAAATATTAAGCTTATATTGCCTTAGCTGTTAAGAGAATGGCAGGCCAAATGTTCAGTTACAGTGAGTTCATGCACTGCAAGAAGAAGGTGCCTAGAATTTGGTCTGAGAGGGTGCAAGGCCAGGGAGAAACCACTACTGGCACTCAAACAAAGGAAAAAGATGATTGGCTTGGGCTGTGAAATATTCAAAGTGAAGCAAGGAAATGTAGGAAAAGGTCTTGTTTAGTGACAAAAGTATATTTTGCATCTTTGGGACTATGTAAGATGATCTGCAGGCAAGCAATTCAATCCAGAAGAGGTCCTGTGAGAAGGCTTCCAGAGAGGGAGAGATCTTCATTGGTAAGAATTTGCAGGGAAATTGTTTTTAAACTTGGGGAAAGTTAAACTTAGAATTAAATTGGTAACCTCAGGGACTTTAATTTACGTTACTCTGCTCACTTGGCAAAGGAGTTTAAGGAATAGTTTTTCTTAGCATATACAATCTCTGTTACAGTTCCATAGGCTATCATTTAATGGGGCTATTTTACATTTACTATAGTAAAGCATAGCTGACAGGCACAGGAAACCTCAGTTTAGACATTTTAACTTTAGCCATTTCAAAGACATCGCTACCAATACAAACAGAAAGAAAGGTAGGCTCATACTTGTGAATATCTAGTTAAAATTATTTGCTAGAGAGAAACCTTTACAGAGAACCATTTGCAAGAGTTTTCCATTTAGGCAGCAAGATAAACCCTGTGTTCAGTTATCTGTCAATCAAACCACAATGACTGATTAAAGGAAAAGGTTCTAAGGGCCCTACTGGCACACTGATTGCAGTGTGAATCACCAAGGAAGCACAAACACATAAGTAGGGCAGGGCCAAGTTCCCCTCAGTCCAGAAGAGGTGCTGTGAAAAGACTTCCAGAGAAGGAGAGATCTTCATTGATAAGAATTTGCTGGGAAATTGTTTTTAAACTTGAGGAAAGGCAGATTGAGAATTAAACAGGTAACCTCAGCAACTTTATTTTCAGCTATTCTGCTCACTTAGGAAAGAAGTTTAAGGAATAGTTTTTCTTAGCATATAAAGTCTTTGTTACAGTTCCATAGGCTAGCACTTAAGGGGGCTATTTTACAGTTACTATAGCATCAGTATAAACCACAGCTAATAATAGGCACAAGAAGCCTCAGTTTAGACTTATTCCCACCCAGTCACCCAAACTCCTGCCCACCTCTAGCCTAATCTCTGATTTATAGGCTCTTAAATAAATTAGGAGGCTATAAATTTAATTAGGGCATCTCTATCAGCCAGTAATTAGCTCTTAGAAATACAGTCTACTTAGATCCATAGAGGGGAACCTACTAATATAATAATAATAATAATAGCAGCAGAGCCTAGCATATAACTAACAATCTTAGGGGACTTTAGTTTACATATTCCCACTCCATTAGCAACTTAATTAAGAAATCACCAATAATAAGATGCAGGCAGCAGTCCAGCAGCGAGATGGAAGCTATCCAGACTTTTGCAATGTGTCACATGTTTATCTCCAAGTTGGTAAAAAGTTGTATATGTGTACTCAGTGCAAAGAGGTCCTAGCACTCAGAGCACAGGTCCGATCTCTAGAGGATAGAATAGCAGAAATTGGAGGAGCTGAGACAGACAGAGAGGTCTATAGAGGGGGCCTACAGGGACACAGTAGAGAAGTCTTATCTCCAGTCTGACAATCTCTGTGCTGCCATGGAGGTGAATGGTCTCCTGAAGGAAGAGCATCACTGTGGAGAGGCAGGAAGTGATCCTGTAGCATGATTAATTCCCCTGTTGCTCTCTGAGTTGTAGGAGTTACTCCTCTCTGCTGGTGTGCTTCCCAGACAATGTCTCAGTCTCAGCCCTAGGCCGCCCTGCACTCATATCTGCAAAGTCACATGAACCCCCCCCCCCCCCCCCCCCCCCCCCCGTAACAAATTTCAATCCCGGAACTAGAAATTATTGACTCTGTTCCTCTGCTTACTGCCAGAAGCAAATAATTGCTCTCTTTTCTTCCTCGTGTAAACTCTGATCAAGACAGTCAAAGAAACCTATCTCCATGTGTCTTCCCCCAAATTATAATGCTTTATCAGTTTCTCACTGGTGGAAAGCAGCTATCATCTATTCTACTGGCCTACAGGTTTCTGAGGTCCCTTCTCCCTTCACCTACCTTGAACTTCTACTTGTCAAATTGGTTACCTCCCGCGCTCTTCACCCTCCCACCCTCTTCACCTCCTCCTTTTCTATTTTCCTCTCTCTAGAGAAATGGGAATCCTGCTTTCAGGCCCTTGTGGCTGCCATAATACACTTCCCTAATTTACTTATTTTGGGTGACTTTAACATGCATGTTGACAGAAAAGCCAAACTCTTCTTAGATCTTCTGGCTGATCTTTCTTTGCGATAATGGATTTCCTTCCTGACCCATATTGCTGGTCATACTTTAGACTTACTCGTCACTTCACAGGATTTGCCTCTTTGACCCCTCTTTCAGAACCAACCATTTCCTTATTCTTTTTGAATTCTCCGTTTTCACTATCCCGCCATTGCCATCAGTTACTACCAGATGTTGGATTAGACCTCTCTCTCATATAAACACCAATGACGTTTCCCTAGCCCTCTTTGCTCTTCCCATGGACTTTTTGTCTAACTCCCTTGATGACCAGGTTGAAATTTGGCACTCAGTTATGACTCGTAACCTGGATAAAATTGCTCCTAAAAATCTAATTCAGTCTAACTCTTCCCACAGTAACCGCTGATTTTCCTCAGATCTCCACCTGCTTAGGATTCAATAACCATCGAGCAGAAAGACTCTGGAAAAAATCATGAACCTTAATTAATTTACGTAAATGTAAAGCTCTCTACCACTAGTACAATTCCCACTTGAAGAAGGCCAAAAAGGCACACATCACAAACATGCTCTTGAAATCCCCTAATCCGTCTAAGGATCTTTACTCAATTTATCGACAGTCGCTCAAACCTTCAAAGATGAACTCGACCATTGATGCCCCCTCAGCTGAGACATTACCCATATATTTTGTACATAAAATTGACACTTTATTATAGCCATTTCCATCTCTCACTGGAACAGTGTTTGCTCCTTGCCCTCCCTGGGTTTATTTGATTAGTTTTCATTCCAAACCCAGTCACTTCAGTTCACCTATTGTCCAAGTGATCCTATACCACCTCTTTGATTAAAACTACCCGAGTTGGGTATGCTTCACACGCTCCTAGTGGTAATAAATCTCAGTTTAACTACTGGCCACTTTCCAAATTCTTGGAAGTCTGCTATTGTCTTTCCCTTACTGAAAAAAAATGAACTTAGCTCCTTCTTTACCCAGTCATTGCTGACCTGTCTCTAACCACTCATGTATGAAAAAAATACTCAAAAAGATAGTGTTCTACCAGTTCTCTGACTTCTCCGCTAGCTTTTCATCCATGTCAATCCGGCTTTAGGCTTCATTTTAGTATAGGAACTGTATTAGCATTGCTGCTTTGTGAACTTCATTCTCAATTTGACCAGCACAAAATTGTTTTGGCAGTCTCTCGTGACCTTTCTGCGGCGTTCGATCTTGTCAACAACTCTCTTCTACTTTCTCATCTGTCAATACTAGGCATCTCTGGTGATGTTCACTTCCTTTCTTTCTAAATGTTCTTTTCAGGTTACCACCCCCACTTCTGTTTCTCAAAAAACAGCATTTTATTGTGGTATCCCCCAGGGATTCATTCTGTCTCTGTTGCTATTTAATCTGTTCCTAAGTCCTCAGGCAACCCTTATTCAGTCTTTTTTTTATTTCTCTGCCTTTTTCTTTGAAGATGATATTCTTCTCATTTATGTGACTTATCTTTCTTCTCCCACAATTTCTCGACTTCAGACATGTCTGTATTCAGATGCCAAGTGGTTATTCGAACACCAACTTGTGCTCAGTGTTGACAAAACTGTTACTTCTTGGTTCTTTGATTCCTCTACCCCCCACCCCCACCTCCTACCCACCATCTCCTTTTTGGGCATATCTATTACCCTGGTCCCTCATTTTCACTATCTAGGGGTTATCCTTGAGTCTTACCTATCATTTCTACCCAAGATCACACACCTAAGCTTTGCTCTCTCAACAACTACTGATTAGTTCTTCCTAGTCCTAAGTGCCCATCTTTAGAATCTATCATACACTGTGCTTTTTTCTTTCAGTTCGTATTGTTTGGAATAATCTTCCCCTCACTCTTCGAAGTGATTTATTTATTTATTTATTTGCATTTGTATCCCACATTTTCACACCTATTTGCTGGCTCAGTGTGGCTTACAATACATTGTGAATGATGGAAGTACAATTAGTTGCAGTACATTATGGGTTGCATTATGAAGAGTTATGGGAAGACAGAGTAAATTCAGGAGATCATTTTGGAATAGAACAGCGGAATATAACAGTGGTGAATTGAAAGGGGGACAAAACAGTATCGAGGGAACATAAAGGTCTAACAATTTTATCTGTGGGTAGGGTTTTAAGAGTGGTGAGGATATGGGAGAAGAGACTTCAGAAGAGAGTGTATTGGTGCGTATCTATTAGTTTGTATGATCTGTCTTTTAAAAGTTTTAAAACCAACCTTAAAACATGGCTTTTTAGGCAAGCCTTTGGGGAGATAGTTGATTGTACTCTCCAGGTAGAGACATCTCCTAGTTCTTTTACTTTCTCCTTTTCCCTCTCTTTGTACGATTGTATTGCTTTCCTATCATCGATTGTAGTTCCTTTTCCCTTTCCTGCTGTTATTTTAGCCTGTACACTGCTCTGTTTCACTTCAGTGGCTAGAGCAGTCTAGCAAGTAAATAACAATAAATAAATAGGGACCTGTCCTCCAGGTGATGCAATATCCTCTTGCACCAAAGATATATCTCCAGGCGTTTCTGTCCTGGAGAGAAGGGTTAGGATGTCTATTGTAGTTGGAGATTTGATCACTTTGCATAACTTATTAGAAAATGTACAAATAAGATAACAACGTCTATGAATATCTATTATCCCTGTTCCTTCTATGTATCCCTTTTGTCTAACAAAAATCTCAATAAAATCTCCTTTAAAACAAACGAGCCCAGCTGTCAAAAACTATGTAACATAAGATAGTAAATGTTGGCAGATAAAGAACTGAACAGTCCATCCAGTTTGCCTCTCTCTCTCTCTCTCTCTCTCTCTCTCTCTCTCTCTCTCATCGAAGCCTATTCCAGCCGTGATCCTGATCTCACTCCAGTTATGAGGTCACTTAAATTGTGCTTTAATTGGATTCCATCCTTTTTCCATATAGTGTTCCTCTGTGTTTATCCCATGCATTCTTGAATTCTGTCTTTGTTTTTGTCTTCACAACCTCCCGCAGGAGGACATTCCAGGAATCCACCACCCTTTCTGTGAAAAAGTATTTCCTGACATGGCTCCTAAGTCTCCCACCCTGCAAACTCAACTCATGAATATAGATTAGACCAGAGGTTTCCAAACCTATCCTGGAGGACCTCTAGCCAATCAAGATTTCAGGATGTCCACAAGATAGACCTGTGTGCAGTGGAGGGAGAAGACCAAGGAATGGACCATTTGGGGAAAGGTGAGGTCACAGGATGAGGATCTGGGGAAGGAGCCTCAGGAACAACATTAGCAAATGTTCACAGAAAGGGTGCTGGATCCTTGTGACACCCAAGGTCAAAGAAGCTGTAGTGGGAATCAAACCCAGGCTGCCAGGCTCAAAGCCCACTGCACTAACCATTAGGCTACTCCTCTGCTCTTCCCCTGCAGGTATTATATTGGGTCAGATGGGACATTGTGGACCACTTTTGTTGAAGGACAGTATATTTATTTATAAAGCAGGGGTGGTGGGTAAAATAAAAAATGTATTCTCCAGTGTTGGATTCAGAGTACAGCTCCCAATTTTTGGCATTGGAGAAATGCATTTCAAAATTTGGTACTTATAGAAGCAAGGGATGCACATATGACCTTGAAAAGAAGGAAGACAATTGTGGTCTGTTTGGGAACCATATGTATTATTGTTATCTCCCAGAGTACATAATCTCCTATTGAACCAGATCTCTTTGTAATTTGGAGAAGTTTTATATTTGGGGAAGGGTTTAGGAGGGAGAGGGGGTAGGTAAAAGAGGAAGTTGGGGGATTACGATGGACTACTCTGATTATTTAGAACATTTGCACCTTAAGTGGGGGGCTATAAGAGCCCAAGCTCTCCACATTTTCTCTATCTTTGTAAGATTCTGTTGAAGGATTACTTAGGTGCACTGACACTATTAATATATGATCTTTGCCCCTTGTCCTTTGCATCTCATGGGGAGCAGGGTGTTGGGGAAGGGGGTGGGGGGAAAGTGAGGGAAATTGTATATTAGCTTGTAGGGGCCAAGGTACAGATAAGAAGTTAAACACAAAAAACCTTGATGGCTGATTCTGCAGCCGGTAATTGCCTTGGCTGTTTTTTTTCATTGAACTGTACACATGTTCTGGTATTTGTGTTGTTTATAATTCATCATCAATAAAAAAATATTTTCAATAAAATATGCATGTTCACGAATAGCCAGGAATGCAGTACATATGCATGTCCGCGAATGTGCAAAACCACAAATCTTGAATGCGCAAATACCAAAAACATACTGTAATTCAGTGTTTATTGCATTGTTTCCCAGGTCGGTCCTGGAGTACCACCTACCAGTTTACAATGAATATGCATAAGATACATTTGACTACAATGGAGAGAATGTATACAAATCTATCGCATGCATATTTGTTGTACATATCCTGAAAACCAGACTGACTGGAGAATACTCCAGGACAAGCTTGAAAGGCACTGCTTTACTAGATTCATAATTTGGAGAACTGTCAATCCAGACAAAATAAAAGAGAGCTCATCCACAAAAGTTTGCCCAAGTGGTCAAAGTGGCTGTGATTAACATCCTGATTTTAACAGTAACTCTTGAGGCTGTCATGCAGAGTCTTGTGCAGTCCACAGGTCCAGGGGACAGTAGGAAAAGACAGTTCAGAGACATAGCGCAAGAAAGCAGAACCCAGCACCAGTTAGAGATCAGAGGGAAAGTGCTTTCTCCTAAACATGCAAGTTCCCAGATTACTAAAACAGCTAGTAAAAGGCTAAAAGATATGTTAGAGAAAAAATCTGGCACAGTGTAAGTAGGTGGAAGGAGGAGGCGGTAACCTTATACACTGTTAGGCATAAAACAGGAGATTAATTGACCTTCCACTCCAGGAAAACACAGTTTCTCCTAAATAGCAATCGAAACAAGCTGGTTGCCCACTTTCAAGGCATAGGAAGTATTCTGATAGTTTTGGGGAGGCATTCAACTGGAAACAAAAAAAAGGCAGTGTTTTTGGAAGAACCGTAAAGAAAGTTGTATGTTATCTTTTTGACTCATATTAAAAAGTAAATAAAAAACCCAAAGAACTAAAACTGTCTAACTTAAAATGCCACAGTGCTTATTGAGAAAGACTGGGACTAAGTCTTAACACATAGGACACTTGATATCTGCACCATAAAATATCCTTAACAGCAGACACAACCCACCAGAAAGAAGACAGCACCAAAGAAATGATTAGAACTGCTAAGTGCTTTTGGCATGGAAACAGATCCCCTTTCCATGGATGCCCCTGTTACACGACTGCCTGGTGCTATGTGACAAAGAGAGCCAGTAATAATCCGTGAAACACATTAACAGCTAAGGCAGGAGCAATCCTGGAATCTGTTCCGCTGCCTTTATTATTTTTTGAAAGGAATTTGGTTAAAGTCTGGTGTCGCTCATCATCCATCAACAGATGCTTCAGCTACTGGCCGGCTATCCCCAGAGGATGCTCCTCTATTGACATCTTCTGGCCAAAGTCAATAAAATGTCATTGGCCTTCACTCGCCTCCAACAGGTGTCTTCTGCTTTCTTCTGTCAATAGGGAAAAGTCTCCCTGTGGCCTGGCTTATTCACAGCCCGGTGTCTCCGTTTAGTGTCTCCACTGACAGGTGGTCCCCTCGCTAACCAGACAACAGGAGCTTCATTGTGTATCCTGCAAAGGGCAAGTGAGCCATAACGGTAAACCAAGGAGTCCATCTGATCTTATTCTAACTAAAGCTCTAGAAATCCAGATTGGGCCCCCTTCCCTCCCCCCCCCCCCCCCCCCCAAAAAAAACAAATATAGCAGACAGTACATTATTCTAGCCTATTTCTCACATATTTTAAACAGTGAGAAAGTATTCATTTCCTTTTGAAGGCATTGCTCATCCCTGTGCAAAAAAAGAAACAAACAGCCTGGTTTACTGGACATAAATGTAGTTGCAGTGGTTTCAAACAGATGCACAATTCAATTTTCCAAATAGGTATCATTCTCTTAAGATGTGTTTTGGATGACACAGAAGTTGTGGGCACGGTGATTGGCTTGTCCGGAGCCCAAATTTTTAACAGAGGGTGAGCTTCACCCAACGCCAGCCTGGATGATTATGACAGGCTTTAGGAGGGGCCTTGCTTGTCCAGGCCAGAGAGGAGGAGTGGCTTAGGTCAGGGGTGCGGTGATGGCCAGGGCAGAGAAGGGTAGGAGATGTCTATGAGCCCTAACAAGCCCTTTAATTGGGCAGAATCTTTTTAACTTTGTAATGAGGGAAATATCATCCAATGGGATTCTTCCTTTCACTCAATTGGGAGGAGTTGGATGGGGACTTTTTAAGGCGGAGCCTCCTGGGAGTAGGATGCATCCTGCTTACCGTCCTACTCACCCTTACCTGGATGCTGTCTTTGCTTGGTTCATTGCAGCTTGGTGGGGGGGGGTACCTGAGCTAGCAGCAACTTTAAAGGAGGTCCTTTGAAGAGTGCCTTAACATTCACAGGGTGGTCAATATCAGGCCTATGCTCGTAAGCTTAGGATTTGTTTACTCTGGACTCCTTGCTGGGTATAGCAGGTTGTCCCCTTTTGTTATGTTGTTTAAATGTTCACTGCTTGGGTAAAATATTGCTTTTCCACCAAAAAAGTGAAGCTGCAGCCTTGTTACATACCATTACAATATGTTCTTACTTAAGAAGTATTGTGTGTTGAGCATGTTCATTATGTATATTACCACTGGGGGGGGAAATGTCTCACATCCCCTGTTAGCCCATAAGAGCATCATAACTTAGAAGGCAGGCTAGACAATTGGCTATATGCTGGGAACTGTGGATTGAAGTGTCTGTGAACCTTGTTAAAATAGAATTTGTTGTAAATTTTCTATTACAATTTACTTTCCTAGAAGCTCCAGTTACTTCCATTAGGCTCTTCTGCAACAGACTCCTGATCAGGGTTCCATGCTGGCCAGTGAAAATTCACAGGCTTGTGATACAAGACAGTCATGAGTGCTTTAGGGTCTGATTAAATCCTCTCCTCAAGGTCACCCATTAACTCACAACTTCTTGTGTGCATCTGTAACTGCAGAGTGTATCTACTTTGGTGTTCGTGTGTTTCCTATTGGGAACAGTATAGAAAAAATCATGTCCTGATTTAGGGGCCCTTTTACTAATCCACGGCGCCTATGTGCGCCCAACATGCGTCAACTTGGAGTTACCACCCGGCTACCATGTGGCCCGTGCAGTAATTTTATTGTTTATGCTTGTCCCTATGCGCGCCAGAAAATATATTTTATTTTCTGGCGCACGGCAAAAATTGGGCGGTAACTCTGATTTGACGCACGTAGGCAATTACTGCACGGTTAACACGAGAGACCTTACCGCTAAGTCGATGGCTGGTGGTAAGGTCTCAGACCCAAAATGGATGTGCGCCAATTTTTATTTTGCCACACGTCCATTTTCGGCAAAAATTTAAAAAAAGCATTTTTTACAGGTGTGCTGAAAACCCATGCCTACATTACCACAGGCTATTATTCAGCTCACCATAGTAAAAGGACCCCTTAGTGACATTTCTTTTGCAATGAAATAGGAGATCAGAGTATAAATTATTCGCTTTTCTCGCCCCTTCAGCATCTATGGGGAAATTTAATTAATCAGTCTTTCGGAAAGGCAGCATTTGTAGCTTAAAAAAAAAAGTCCAAAATGTAACTTGGGGAAGAAAATCCCTGCCAAAAGCAAAAGCAGGAAAAGCCCTGATCCAGTTTTATCCAAGTGCGAATGAGCCTTATTTGACATCTCCTTGAGTATCTTAATTTCATTTCATGCAGGAAAAGAAGAATTATGTTCCCTTTAAAATATGGTTTTCCACAGCTAAAATTAAGGGCTCCTTTTCCTAAGCCGCAGTAGTGATTCCCGCGAAAAAGCCATTCAGTTCCAACGGGCTTCATTGCATTTGACGCACGAGAATCACTACCACAGCTAAGTAAGAGGAGCCCTAAATAAAAACCCAAAAGGAGGAGAAACCAAAACACATGTACTACACAAGAGAGAAAATCCGAACATAAGCCCAAATGTTGTACAAACTCAAGGGTCCTTTTACTAAGACGCGAAACTTTCTATGCGCACCCAATGCATGCCAAAATGGAGTTACCACCTGACTACTATGTGGCTCTTGCGGTAATTTCATTTTTGGCACCGTCCGCTACGCAAGTCTGAAAAATATTTTTTATTTTCTGGTGCACATAGCGGCTGTGCGCCAAGTGGCATCTGATGCACGTAGGTCATTACAGCCCAAATTCTTTACCACTAGGTCTGTGGCTGGTGGTAAGGTCTCAGACCTAAAATGGACACGCAGCAATTGTGATTTTGCCACACATCCATTTGCGGCCAAAAAAAAAGCCTTTTTACAGGTGCGCTGATAAATGATTCTGCGCACGCCCAAAACCCGCGCCTACACTACCACAGGCCATTTTTCAGCGTGCCTTTGTAAAAGGGCCCCTCAGAAACAAAATAAACAAAACAGACCCAGTGGCGTAGCCAGAGGGCAATTGTTGAGTGGGCCAACAAGTTGAATGGGTGGGCACTAGAGTTGCCAACTTTTTGAAAGAGAAAAATCTGTCACCTGAAGCACCCATGCCCCGTCCCTATCCCACTCCCAATAATTTCAGTGAGGGTAGCAGTGCAGCCTTCAGTGACTGCAGGACACATAGAGGGGCATAATTGAACAGGGACAGCCATCTCTAAGGGCACCCATCTCTAAGGATGTCCCAGCGAAGGGGCAGGGAAACCACTATTATTGAAACAAGATGGGCGTCCATCTTTCATTTCGATAATACGGTCGGGGACGCCCAAATCTCAACATTTAGGTCAACCTTAGAGATGGTCGTCCTTAGAGATGGTCATCCCCAGTTTTCGGCGATAATGGAAACCCAGGATGCCCATCTCAAAAACAACCAAATCCAATGCATTTGGTCATGGGAGGAGCCAGCATTCATAGTGCACTTGTGCCCCTGACATGCCAGGACACCAACCGGGCACCCTAGGGGGCACTGCAGTGGACTTCACAAATTACTCCCAGGTGCATAGCTCCCTTACCTTGGGTGCTGAGCCCCCAACCCCCCCCCCCAAAAACCCACTCCCCACAACTGTACACCACTACCATAGCCCTAAGGGGTGAATGGGGGCACCTACATGTGGGTACAGTGGGTTTCGTGTGGGTTTTGAAGGGCTCACATTTACCACCACAAGTGTAACAGGTAGGGGGGGGGGGATAGGCCTTGGTCTGCCTGCCTGAAGTGCACTGCAGTACCCACTAAAACTGCTCTAGGGACCTGCATACTGCTGTCATGGAGCTGGGTATGACATTTGAGGCTGGCATAGAGGCTGGCAAAAAAAAAAATTATTATTTTTTAGGGTGGGAGGGGGTTGGTGACCACTGGGGGAGTAAGGAGAGGTCATCCCTGATTCCCTCTGGTGGTCAAGTTTGGGCACCTTTTTGAGGCTTGGTCATGAAAAAAAGCGACCAAGTAAAGTCGACCAAATGCTCGTGAGGGACGCCCTTCTTTTTTCCATTATCGCCAAGGGTGCCCATGTGTTAAGCACGCCCCAGTCCCGCCTTCGCTACGGTACCAACACGCCCCCAGGAACTTTGGTCATCCCCGTGACGGACTGCAGTTGAGGACGCCCAAAATTGGCTTTCAATTATGCCAATTTGGGTGACCCTGAGAGAAGGACGCCCATCTTCCGATTTATGTCGGAAGATGGGCGCCCTTCTCTTTCGAAAATGCCCCTGATAGAGGGTTAGGGGAAGTAAAAGAAACTGCATTATTGAGCTCCCATCAAGCCACAGTCCCCCATATGGTAAGCATCCGGACATATGCTTCCCCATATGGTATTGAAGCCAAATATATCCTACATCCACGGAACCCCCTGGCCCTCCTCTAACAATGGATAGAAAGCAGACCTAGAACATTCTAAGTCTCCCTGGATGGCTGGCTGGGTTCGTAAGCGTATGCAAATGACGTATACGTAATCGGAGTTCAACAAAAGTGATGTTTCTCGCATCACTTTTTTCACATAGCAATTCAAAGTATGTAATGTTGCTTATATCACTTGCTGAGTAGTTTGCAATACCTCACCACTTCTGCAGATAACTATTGGTACTGTTTACCTATTTAAACAACTCACTTTTGCAAATTAATACAGGCATGGGTTCACTAGGTTTCTTTCTCTTTTGTCTGACTTGTAGTTTTCCTACCACCTCTATGGTTTTCAGCTTATTTCACTTACACCCGCTCTTCTATAAAGCTGCTTGATGAATTTTATAATTTTTGAGTAACCATCCAGTTACTAGAGCAGCAAGATATGTTCCTGGGCCTGTGAAAGTAACAGGTCTCAGACTGAAGTTTAAATAAGCATTTATTTCATAATTACTACTACTTATCATTTCTAGAGCGCTACTAGACGTACGCAGTGCTGTACACTTGAACATGAATAGACAGTCCCTGCTCGACAGAGCTTACAATCTAATTAGGACAGACAAACAGGACAAACAAGAGATAAGGGAATATTAAGGTGAGGATGATAAAATAAGGGTTCTGAGCAAGTGAATAAGGGTTAGGAGTTAAAAGCAGCATCAAAAAGGTGGGCTTTTAGCTTAGATTTGAAGACGGCCAGAGATGGAGCTTGACGTACCGGCTCAGGAAGTCTATTCCAGGCATATGGTGCAGCAAGATAAAAGGAACGGAGTCTGGAGTTAGTGGTGGAGGAGAAGGGTGCAGATAAGAGAGATTTACCCAGTGAACGGAGCTCCCGGGGAGGAGTGTAGGGAGAGATGAGAGTGGAGAGGTACTGAGGGGCTGCAGAGTGAATGCACTTATAGGTCAATAAGAGGAGTTTGAACTGTATGCGGAAATGGATAGGGAGCCAGTGAAGTGACTTGAGGACAGGACTAATATGAGCATCACGACACTGGTGCAATATTAGTCGTGCAGCAGAATTTTGAACAGATTGAAGAGGAGAGAGATGGTTAAGTGGAAGACCTGTGAGAAGCACAAAGCTGAACACAGATTATGGGCAGCTTGGTGGAATAAAGATCTGGCACGATTGGGCTTCCCCAGCCATCCCGGGATACTTCAGTGAGGACGCGCTGTACCTTTCGGATATTGCGCAAGACCTGCTCATCAATGACTTCCAGGAGGTACTGGAGCAACATTTCTAAACACATTGCTTGACCCGGGGAATGCTTTGCGAGCCTAGGGACTGTTGGAGGTGTTGGAGCAGCGGACAAAAGGAGCTCGTCGCTTGAGGCCAGGACAAGGCAGATTGATCACCTAGCTGGCTCTAAACGACAGGTGGAATGCTGGGCTGCGGTACTGTGTAAAACCGGAAAGCCACGCGGCCACGCTGGAGGCGAGAACATGGCTGGCCGCCACATGGACCAGTGAGTCATGCTCCCTAGCTGGTGAGGCAGGGCAGGGAGAGGAAGTCTCTAATACGTTGGACTCAAGGCTTGGGTGCTTCCTAGGGTTATATGAGGAGTGGCCTAGTGGTTAGAGCACTGGTTTTACAGTCCAGACCTGGCTGGTTCAAATCCCACTACTATTCCTTGTGATCTTGGGCAAGTCACTTAACCCTCCATTGCCTCACGTGCAAACTTAGATTGTGAGCCCTCCTGGGACAGAGAAATATCCAGTGTACCTGAATGTAACTCACCTTGAGCTACTACTGAAAAAGGTATGAGCAAAATCTAAATAAATATTTGACATTCTACATGGAATCTTGCTACTATTTGAGATTCTACATGGAATGTTGCTATTCCACTAGCAACATTCCATGTAGAAGCCTGCCCTTGCAGATCAGCAATGCGGCTGCGCAGGCTTATGTGCAGGACGTCAGACTCACAGAAACAGAAGCCTGTGCGGCCGCATTGCTGATCTGCAAGGGCAGGCTTCTACATGGAATGTTGCTAGTGGAGGAGTAGCCTAGTGGTTAGAGCACCGGTCTTGCAATCCAGAGGTGGCCGCTTCAAATCCCACTGCTGCTTCTTGTGATCTTGGGCAAGTCCCTTAACCCTCCATTGCCTCAGGTACAAACTTAGATTGTGAGCCCTCCTGGGACAGAGAAATATCCAGAGTAACTGAATGTAACTCACAGCAAAAATCTAAATGAATAAATGTGTTCAATAAAGCTATGGCCATTTACTCCCAAAACATTTGCATTCTGTCCAGTCACTGTGTGCCTTATGTGTGAGGGTCGGGAGTGTGAGTGTGTGCAGCCTGCCTATGTTACATTATAGAGATGGGAAGCTTTAAATGTGCAGTTAATAACACAAGAGGTCAAGTCTACACATCCTCTGTCACTTTTGTGACTTGATCGTATCCATCCGGACATTAAAGGTTCCCAGAAATAATGTAGTAGACTAGCTAGGGTTTTAAAAACTTGAATCATGTTTTCAGCCACAACTATTCCAAGAATGCAAGCAAGGTAGATTTCTAAAACGAGAGCAGAGCGTCTCTTAAAGGCGAAGTCTCCGATCTCATGTTTCCTAAAGTTGAACCCAACGCCGCAAATCATCAATCATTCACTGGGATCCTTCAAACGGCAAAAGCGAAGCTGACAAATTTGTTCTGCAAAACTGACCGTACCGTATCCACATTTGCTGCTGTCCACATATACTTTGAGGGATATTCAATTTTGCGTTCTTCATCCTCCAGGCGCTTATGAAATGCTAGAAAATGAGTAAATGTTAGCGACCACAAAGGGGGTCTTAAATATTCTTTCACTCCCCCAAAGCCGAGAATGCTTAGATTCCTGTCCCCAGACAGCCTGGCTGAGAGTTTGCGCCACAGTGCCAAGCTTGCCTATAACCTAAATGCACTGCCCGTCCATAAATGCACTGCCCGTCCATTACCCTGGATATCTCCGGAGAACAAGGGCTTTGCTGGAAATCCCTCGATCTCTTGCTTTTAAGGGCCATTTCTGTCCGGATTTCCTCCACTGAATGACCTATTTCCGACGCCTCTCCTGGGACCCGTTTTCTCTCTGCTACAAATGCTTTTCCCTCCCCTTACTGCCTATCCTGGTGGTGCACCGAGAAGACGCATCTGGCTGTGTCCCAGCTGCTGCCACCGTCAGGATGGCACCATCGGGGCAAAGTTGTCAAGGGAGGAGGGGGGTGGCACCTGTCGGCTGCCAGCTTCTTCCAGGGCCAGTTCCTGTCCTCTGATGGCCTTGCCCCCCGTCTCTGCTTAAGAACCCAGCAAAGCAACAAGCCAACCAACCCCTCAAACAGCGACTGGGGAGCCTCCTCTCGGCTGCATTCGTGCATCAAGCGGTGAGATCACCGGCCGTATTAATATCTCGGACAGTGCCAGTGATGTTTATCAGTCTCTAGTACGGTATTCGCACAGCTGGTCGCCGGACCCGAGTGTCCCCCCCGAAGCACAGACCCAGTAAATTGCCGCTGGGCAAAATGCACTGGGGACCCCTCCCGCCGGAAGAATGAGCTTGTCCTTACTGCTTGTCTGCAGCCACCTGATCCTTATCGCCTTGGCACAAAAACAGCAATCAGCCCCCAAATCATCACTCGGAGCCCCGGGCAGAAGCAGCAGTCAGCAGATTAACCCTGCCCCCTCTGCGGCTCTCGGGGGCGACGGATCGGAGAGCGGGGGCAACCTTCCCTGGAGCCCAGCGGGTCGCCGGACGGGGAGTCTGTACTGCACGGTGGGCATTGGCTTTCATCTGCAGATCCACCCCGACGGCCGAGTGAACGGCTCCCACCAAGCCAGTCCTTTCAGTAAGTTGGGGGGTTTTTTGCAAGCTGACACGTCCACTGCTCGAGCCTGGGGATAATAAAAATATGAGAGCAGCGAGTTTCGGAAGAGTCCAGCACTTCTAATGGGAGCTGCCTCAAGCCTCTGCGGGAATCGTTTGGCTGAAATGCTTCCTCTAATTTACAATTGCTGGTGTGTGTGTCCCCCACCCCTCAAATAAGAAACCTTGGAACCGGGGGATGGTCCCAGAAGACGGATAAACAGAAAGAGAACGTTGTTTTATAAATGTTTTCCCTGCCCCACCTTTTACTGAGTTCTATTATTTTCTCAATTTCGGCCCTGCACAGAAATCCAGGTTTTGGGTTTGTTTGGGTTTTTTTTTACCAGCTCCGACTAAGTAAGTGTATGGGATTTCTTGAGCTCTGTGCATCTGGGCCTGTGTTAGGGCCAACCCCTACAGAGCAAAAGAAATTCGTCCAGCTATTAACAAAGCGAGGAAAAGAAAAAAGGTAGCACTGCATCGTGTATGCTTTCAAAACAAACAAAAAAAATAAAGGTTCTAATTGTTAAGTCAAACCAGATCCAATCTAATCACTACACAGCGAATAGCATACAGTATACGATTGTCCACTTTACCTGCTTCACTATCAGCCGGAAGACTGAACACACACACGCACAAAAATCAGGATTTGCTTCCCGCAAGAAAATGCGGGTAAAAACGAAGCCCCACAGAAAAACCCAGAGTAAATAATACTTTTAGAAGTTGTATCGATTGGCACCATCCTGAGAAAGATGCGAAACAATTAGAGAAAAACAAGTATTCCAGAACTGCCCATAATCTAATCTCTTCCGAGCCACCCGAAAGGAAACTTCTGGGCAGTTCAATTTCAGACACCAGTTTCTTCGGATCTTGGCATGTAGGGTCGGCGCTGGAAGAAGCAAAGACCGAAAACGGCGGTCACAGTTTTGCAGGTTTAGGAAAGTAACTTCTTACCACACTTTCTAAACCAGGGAGCTCACAATTTGTTCCCCAGGTCGGGTGGATTAAAACTGACTCTTGGAGCTTTCAATTTAAATCTTTAATAATAATAATAATAACAATAATTATTATTATTATTATCTCTATCATCATCACCTAATCATTCACTTATGAATTACCCCAGCATTCTCTTTTCTTTGAACATAACACTTAGGGGAAAGCAACCTTTTCACAGCTCGTACAGGTCCATAAACACTGAATTTCTGGCAACAGTGAACCAAAGTATAAAACAATTAATTATACATTATTACTGATCAGCAGTGAACGCATCCCCTGTTACTAGACAGAACTGAATAATCCCATTCCCTGCCATACAGAAACAAAGGGGGCAGTATTGAAAAGTGGGAAGAAAATTAAGGTAACATTTCAAACCCTGCGATAATAAGATCAGGAATTTAAATTAGGTCGAACAATCCTTGTTTCCTCCCATCTAAACACTGGGTATGGCGTGCCACAGATGAAAGCATAATAATAAAAATAATAAAGTAACCGTTTATAAAACAATCAACCCCTTCCTCTTTCTAGAAGACAAATGGATCTGCTGGAGAGTCCTAGGTGCAAGAGCAGGACAGGGCCGTGTAGCAGTAGCGCCTGACAGGTGCGGCTGCAACAGGGGAGCTGCATCCGAGCCTCTGAGTCCCCTCTAAACCCTTGGACCTGTTTTCGATCCCTCACCCCCGACACGGATACAGAAGCAGGAGGAAAATATCCGCAGACAAAATCCGGATCCGCCTCCTAGAAGCGAGGCACGTTTTATCGCAGCCTCTGGGAGATGCTGGTTTCCCGGCAGCCTGCTCCCTGCAGATTCGGGGGCTTTTCCTTTCTTCCCACCCACCCACCGGTATTACTGGCAGCAGCTCCTGGGCCATTTTTCCTCCCTCCCTCCTCGAGGAACTGGCGCCGGTAGCTAAGAACACTTCCACCAATAATAAACTCTACTGAGCAGAGCCTCAAATATTAAATATTAACAATTGACTGCAGAAAATCAGACATTGCACGTTCAAAGATCGCAATTCTGTTACCAAAATGGCACCTGGGCATTTTGAGACCTTTCCCTCTCCTATCCACAATTCCCATTTTGTTAAGAGAATTTTGAGCTTCCAACCTGTAAGGTCTGATTTTCTGCAGTCAGCTGGTAGCTAAGAAACCGGGCTCAAATGCCCGAGTGGCTGCTGATGGTCAATGAATGAGGGATGAAAACATTAAGCGCTTCAGTTTCCCGATTGTTGAATAAATGAAGTCTCTAAGACAACCCCCATTTTCAGTTTAGCTGTATATTATTATTAAACTTGTGAAGAGCCAAGAAAAGCTATTCCAACCGCAAAGAAAAAAAATCTCTCTCCCACATACTTTCCCCTGATACTGGTTGGGTCCAGCGCCTGTCGAGCCCCCTTTGTTCAGCTGCAGATCTCCACTTCCACGGATCCACATTTAATAAGAGGCGCTGTAAATTCCTCAAAGAAGCCAGGAATTACTAATAATGAGTAACGGGTAAGAGCGGGGCACTTTAACCGAGCTGTGTAAAAAGCAGGGAATCCCGAAGGTAGGGGGGTCATTGGGCCTTAAACGATGCTGTACGGAATGGATCTGTCTTCAAGGTACATAAAAATCAGTCCCCCCTTAGGACTGAGGAAGAGGGTTGGTTGGTTGGTTGGTTGTTTTTTCTGGTGATACGTGTGCATATTGCTTGTATACGTATATATTTTTTCATAATATAGTTCATGTATAATTCATAGCCAGCATCAGCTGTCAGATGTTATATTTGAACCACTCTGTTCGACTGGTTAGAGAGAGAGAGAGAGAGAGAGCACGTTTCTGGTGCAATTTCTGTGTGATGGGTGCCAACAGGAGCTTTTTAAAAAAATCTAATTTTTTTTAAAGTCGATTTCTATATTTTCGTATATGCGATCCGTATACATTTTCCGCCAAACGAAGACCTGCTTGTGTTTCCCCAGCTGGAATTCCACATTCAAATCCTAAACCGGGATCTAGAGAAAAACCAAACCCGAAAGCTATGGAGTGGAGAGATGGGGGGGGGGGGGGGTAAAGTTTCTCAGATATAAACACACCGGACACTCGAAAGAGGCAGCTATTTTGATCACAACGAGTTCGGAAGAACTGTGTTTTATTTTTCTGTCCTTCTAGGTGTGTTGGAAATATTTGCTGTCTCTCAGGGGATTGTAGGAATACGAGGAGTTTCCAGCAACAAATTTTTAGCCATGTCAAGGAAAGGGAAGCTTCACGCAAGTGTAAGTAAAAATTATTCTTATATAACTATGTATAAATTAACCACGGTATATTTTCTAAACACATGCGCATGTGATGAAAAAGACGTAACAGTCATAACAGAAATCAGGATAGAAGCGGAAAGACGGAAATTTAAAAAAACCGTGTATTGTACTTAACATGTAAGAGTTTAGCTTTCTACTGAACCCTAGACTGCACTGTTTATTAGGGAAATAATATTCTGATTATTTGCATTTATGAATGGGAAAATGTTGATTGGAAAAACCAAAGAAGTATTTGCTTAGTTTTGAAAATAGAATTTGTACGGCTTCTTTAATCAAAAAATGTTTATGTCCCTAACGGTCTGTGTGTGTGGCCAAACAGGGACAGATTAGTAAGATTAAGATTTTTACGGGTCAATAATTAAACTGTCCGTGTTGATGTTGAGACATGCAAGGAATCTTTTTATCTCTCTCCTCCCATGAAGATTTGCGTTTCCTCGCTTGCTTTTTTTCTGTGGTTACTTTTGCCCTTGGAAATATCATCAGTAGATTTCAAAATGTTTGTCGTTTGTTCTTTCCCTGCTGTGACTTGAGCACCCTGTGGGGAGATAACAGCGTGGCTCACCGTGAGAGGATATTAAGCGCATTGTGGATGCGTTTAATTTTTACCTTCAGGGTGGCAAATTTTCAGGCAGCCCCATTTTCGCAGGTGAAACATTGGTTTACCCACGCAAGTGGCTTTGAACATTTTCGTCCCCTTGATTTAGGGTTACCCTATGGCTCCAGAAAAAGGAGGACAGATTGAGCCAGTCTGGGTTTTACTTCCACTGTCATAACATGGTAAAATGTATTATTTTGAAGAAGGCTGTATCAATAATATTTTAAAGGTCAATACAAATTGGGATCTCAGTGAAGACTTGTTTTCTTTCAGTTCTACATGTGATCTTTTTAATGCATGCCATTTGCCCCCTCATTGAACATGGGAGGCTAATACTGGCCCAGCAAGACATAGATGTTTATCAGGAAGCATATTTTAACAGTGTTCTAAATAAATTACATAAAAATAAACATTCCTGTATTTTGCACTATTCTGATTCCTGTTCAGAGATTTTGTTGAAAGGTTCAGTACTACTGTGCAGCCTTTGAGAGCGTTTCAGCCTGCAATTAAGATTGTAAATTGTGATAAGAGATTTAACTACCACATTTGTTCTGGCTTTCTAAATTTGGTTTTTAAGAATATTTCAAATTGTGACATCATACACTTTGTTGAAAAGAAATGTAAACAATAAAACAAGAATTATTAACAATTAACAGCACAACCAATTTTTACCAAAAGCCCCTCCCCCACCTCCTCCAGGTTTCCTCCCATTCACTCAACTCTTTGGGTCCCTTCTCTTTCCTGATCCAAAATGAGTAAGAGTTTTATTTTAGACTGTGCAAGTATTGGTGTGCTAAAATGAATACACAATACAAAATGAAAAAAGAAAAATGACCGGTGGAAAAACATGAAACTATACTTAAAAGGCACAAAAATATTTTGCTTACAAAGTCCTAGTTTTCATTATCATGCTTCGACAAATATAGATTTTGTTCAGAACAGTAACCCACACACTCCTGTTCCATTTACAGGAAAGAAACCAGACCTGTTATAATGCAAACAAGTAATGACTTTTTCCTATTCTACAATCTCTCTTAATCCTCCCATCCCCCTTCATGACACTGAACCAGGGGCAGTGGAGATCTTCCAGTATTTATTTAATAAGCATCAATTTTGGGAGAGGGGTTGCATTGGGTTTTCATGTTCCTGTTTATAAGCAGAAGCCTGCGATAGATAGATAGATAGATAGATAGATAGATAGATTTCAGTGGAGCATCCAAACTGTAAAAAATCATCTTTTTTTATTGACATCCTCATTTACATATAGACAGAAAGATAGGTTTTATTTGCATATATACACATTCTTTTCTTTTTTAGAGTGGAAAAAGTTTTTGTTGTATGTTTAAAGGATCTCTTTTATGAAATTTTATCAGCATTGTTAATAGATACAGGGAATTCCAAAATTAACTTCAAGTGTTCAAAAAAAATTAAACCACTTGGGAAGTCTGAGTGCAGCCAAACCATTATATACCACACATTTATTTATTTATTTAACAAAATTTATAACCCGCCCATTTAGCCATTTGCGCAGGGTACAAGAAAACAAACATATCAATTAAAAACACACATTTCTTCAAACCCCCTTCCCCACAGAAAAAAAAGAAAAGAAAACCTGATTAAGAAACTCCAAATGCCTGACAAAACAAAAATGCTTTCAACTCCTTCCGAAAAGAAGCGAATGAACTACCCTGCCACAGGGGCAGAGGAAGAGCGTTCCGCAAACAAGGACCAGCCACCATAAAAACCCGAGAATGTGTCGCCTGTAACCGAACCGACCAAAACGAAGGAATAACCAGCAAAGCCTGATCCTGAGATCGAAGCGACCGAACAGGGCAATAAAAACACGGTCTCAACATCAATTCATGCTGGGTTTCACCGTGCAACGCCTTAAGCACAAGTGCCAAGATTTTAAACAAAATACGTTGGCAATAGGCAACCAATGCAATTCCTGCAACTGCGGGGTAACATGATCAAACCCAGGCCCGTGCCGATGCGGTAAGCGGGGTAAGCACCGCAGGAGGGTGCCCACCTCTGGAGGGCGCCGCCGCAGTGCTTACCCTCGCCCCGCGACGCCGAGGCCTTTAAATCTTTTACTTGCAGTCGCAGCAGCGTCTGTGAAAACGGAGCGCTGCCGACGTCTCCCTTCCCTTCGCGCTCTTGGTTCCCTCAGTGTCCCGCCTTCTTCTGACGTCAGAAGAAGGCGGGGCACTGAGGGAACCAACGAGTGCAAGGGAAGGGAGACGTCGGCAGCGCTCCGTTTTCACAGACGCTGCTGCGACTGCAAGTAAAAGATTTAAAGGCCCCCAGGGCACGCAGCGATCATCTTCACGGGGGGAAGGGGGGAGAGGGGCGCGCGCTCGCCAACTGTTCTTCTGCGGGGGGGGGCGCCAACATTTCATCTGCGGGGGGGCGGCATAGACCCTTGGCACGGGCCTGATCAAACCTGTGTGCCCACATCAATAAACAAGCTGGAAAATTCTGCGCTACCTGCAAAACTTTTAAAGTCGCATGCGGTAACCCGCACAACAAAGCATTGTGGTAATCAAACCGAACCATGACTAAATCAAATCACTAAAAACCAACCTGTTTGAAAAGACATACCTTACCGATCCAACTTAAATGCCTGATCTCTGCAACACAACCAAACTAAAGCACGTAATGAACATAACACAACTCTTCTGTTCTCCGATTCCCTAATGTGTCTGTGCCACATGAACTTGATCTTACCACAACATCACCCTGTATTTGTTCACACCGGAGCCTGCAAAGGCCTCTCCAGTACTATATAAGCCACATTGAGCCTACAAATAGGTGGGAAAATGTGGGATACAAATGTAATTCTACTATATAAATGAAGAGTGACCGATGTGCTGCGTATGCGCAGAACAGCGCAGCTGTTCTTCGCATCTGCAGCATGTCACAGGTCTCTCTCGATGACGCCCCCTCCAGCGCGAGCCTCCCGACCACATCGCTCACAAGAACAGCCAGTGCTTTAATGTAGTTTAAAATGTACCTGGAGCGGGGTAGGGCGGTGCAGGGATGCGATGCCTGGGGCCTCCAGTGGTGTTGGGATGAGGTGGGCGGCGGTTCCCATCGTGGAGATTGAAGACGGGAGTTGGGAGGAGATTGGGATCGCTGTGGGTTTTGAGGCGTTGTTACAGAGACGGAGGGGGGAAGCCCGAAAGCTTGGGGAGTGTTCTGGGGCTCTGATTGGCCCTGCGTCAGCGTCTGGCGTCGACGTGATGACGTCAGACGCATGTTTCGACGCAGGGCCGGGAAATCCATTCTTTTAAAGGAACCGGCTCCTTTTAAGGAGTACAGCCGGTTCCGAAGAGAGAAAAGGCCCGGCGTGGGACCGGAGGATGTGGGAGAAGTGCTCCGGCTCTGTGCACATGGTAGTGCTGCTCCCAAGGTTCTCTGTGCCAGTCACAGCTCTGCGAGGGGGAGAAAAGAGGTGCACACACACACATATACACACTCTCACTCTTTACATTTCAGAAACAAAACAACTTGCCCGTTGTAACGGGCTTTACGGCTTGTAAATAAATACATAAATAAGCCTGTACAACACTACGAAAATTCTGTGTAGATACAAAAATTATGAAGCCTTGCAACTAATCACAGTTTTAAAAATACCGTATAAACCACCGATGCTACATGCGGCCTAAAGGAAAGAGTAGTATCCAAGATCACTCCCAGACTGTGAATCTTCGACGATATTTGCATACACACACATGTGCACAGGCATGCACACCACACTCACAGGTACACAAACAGGGGCAGTATTAGGGGAGGGGGTGCAAACAGGGCAATGGTCTGCCCATACTAGCAAGCTTTGGGGCCCCTTCCAAACTTGTGCCCTGGGCCCCAGCATGCCTAGCACTGGCCCTGCACAGACACACACTCTCTCTCTCCTCTTAAAACAAATGCGCTCAATTACAAACTGAGGGCTGGCTGTAGGTCAACATAGCATGGAACTGCGTCTCAGTTGTAACGTGCATGTTATTGCAAATTACTTACATGGAGTCCATTTCAGTTCTGTTCCCGCACAGCAAGGTCTAATGCCAGCACAATTTGTAGGCTATCACCAGCCTCTACCACGCAGGGTAAAGTAGCGGGGAAAAAGAATTTTTACCCCTAGTGTTTAAGCAGATGGAATTTTTACAAATCCCATCCCAAATGGCAGATGTTTTGTTTCAAAGTACAGGAAATTATTTATACCTCACTAGTCGAAATTTGCCCCTTGCTTTTCAGTACATTGTAGTGCAAATAAAGGCCAGACAGGCACAACTTCTTATCTATTATGGATAGGTATATAAATATATAGACATAGATGCACATATTAGGGGTTCGCATTTAGTTCACTAATAATTTGATTATTTTTTTTTTAAATTTAACTAGGATTACATGTTTAAATCATGATCAGAAGTTTTGTTGTCTGTTGTCCAGCATTGCTTTCTCTCCTCTGCCTATCCTATTTCACCTTGGCATAACGTAGCAGAGACAAGGCATCCATGTCAGTTGCAAGCAGCATGTGGGAATCGCTACCGGAAACCCTATGAAGAGCCAGATAAATATTCAGGGGGAGGGGGAGAATGCTGGACCTGTGTGCTAGAGGAGGGAGAGGTCAGCAGCAGCAAGACAGGAGAGAAATGGACGTCTGTGTGTCAGGTGTAACAGGTTTAACAGCAGAAGGGAGACACTTGGGTGTAAGTATAGGGGAATGATGCAGCAGAAGAGAAGAAAGGTGGGCATTTGTATCTCTATTGGGGGGGGGGGCAATGTGCTGTGGGAAGGAAGTGTGTGTAAGCAACTTTTCTTTATATTCAGCAGGTTAAAAAAGTTTCTGTGCAGTGGCAATTTACCAGTATCAAGCCATCCAGCCCAGAGATGCAATTAATCATGTGATTTAAAATTTTTAATACCACAATTAATTTTGATTACAATTTTTAATCATGGCCCACCCCTAATATATATGTATATGTGTGTATGTATTATGTATATCTATTAAAGCCTAAATCAAGTCGGGTGTGGAAATATACACTCGCTAGAATACAGAATACCAAAGCTTTCCACAAACTGAAAATGTCCTAATTAGATTGTACATATACCGATGATAGTCCCAACGTGTATAAATCGTGTAGCTCCAAAACAGAAGGAAAAAGCACTCAAAGAGCTCTTAGATCATCAAAATAAATAAATCATCAGAATTGCAGGAAGTAGTTCACAAGTGGAAGGTTTTTTTCTGGCCAATGATAAAGAGAAGCTCATTTTGATCTGATTAGCTCTGGCAGATTTTTACGATCTAAGAGCTCTTTGGGGCCTTTTTCCTTCCATTTTATGTATACCCATTACATACATCCCTTCTGTGTTTAGACATCTGCATTTAAACCAGGTCTAAGGTTGGCCTAAATGTTGAATGCACTCGTACCAGGTTACACTAGTATTATATAATGGAACCAGGCTCTTACTATGCGCCCTAAGTCTGTCTAAACAGAGGTGCCGAGTTATACAACTTCCTCCTTTGTGCTGAGGCAGCAACCCAAAACTCTCCAAATAACAGCAATAGTCAGCTGCTACACGGACAGTTTGTATGTTTAGACCTGCTAAAAGCCTGATCCCCACAGCTGAAAATTATCCCCTTGCAAACTGCTTTGATGGTTCCCCTCCTAAGGCGGTATAGAAAATGTATTAAACTAAATTAAATGCAATGTCAGATCCATACAAGCCATAATTTTACTTCGCAAAAGTCAAATGTGGCAACAAGTCTTGAAATAACCTTTAGCTTTATTGGTCTTTTTTTTAAGGTATGAAAATTACTAATAGGTAACTCAAAAAGAGCGCTTGTGTTAGACCTTTGAGATAAACCAAAGCATGAGAAAAAATTCCCAGGGACTGAGCAAGGTTTGGTATTTAATCTTTGTTGATTAGACCATACCTCCTGGAAAAAGACTGTGTTTTTAGCGAGTGAGCATGATACCCTTCATAATCTGGGCCTGTATCATTTATCACCCTAAAAGCAGGCCATGAAGTCACAGTTTACACAAAAATCATTCTCTTGTCCACTTGCTGAAGACTGGTGCTGAGAGATCAAAGGTTGCAGGCTTTTGCAAGTGCAGGATGGGAAACAGCCAAATAATTCCCAGCCTAACTGGACTCTCTCAATTTATTCTGAGCCATTCTGGTTTCATTTTACCACTAGTTTTAAACACATAGGGCTAGATTCTGTACACCTAAATTTTAAAGAACAGGCTTAAATTTCCACGCAGTATAAAGAATATGCTGAGCGCCTCTCGGCATGACCACATTTGGTCATGTCCATGTAGGCCATGTTTTACTTCATGTAAATCCTGACGCCAAAATTGGGCGCTGAGCGGGTGTATTCTATAATAATGCACATAGATTTTAGAAATGCCTATGCCCTGCCCAAGGCCATGCCCCATTTTCAACTATATAATAAAAAAAATCCCAACAGGAGAAACAATGTAATTTCAAAATTCAAAAATAGTCAATCCTACACCAAAATGATAAGAAGAATGATAAGCTCGGGTGTGTTGGAACACATGCCTCCACCAAAAATATGGCTGGAGATTTTTTGTTTTATTTTATGTGCTGCTTGAAAAGAGAGTTCAGTATAGGCTGTACATACAGCCGAGCATATTTTTCAGTGAGTCTAGCCGCTATAAAAACCTGGCTCACTTCTAAGCTCTATACATCATGTGGTACTGTCTTAATTCAAGCCCCCTATATTTGTGTGAGTGAAAATTAAATTAAATAGTGTAGTATCCCACACCTATAAATCCATTTTCCAGTGACAACATTTTTTATGTATATATTTTTATATTCCAAGACATCCGATACTAAATTAGACCCCCCATAAAAGAAGAAAAAATCCGGGACCATCTCTCTCCCGGAAATACAAAGTTTGGTCTTCCTTCCTTCAAAGAACCCAAACTAACAAATTATACTGAGCACCTTGAGAAAGGGCAGAAGCAAGACTTAGCTTTCCAATTTAGTTGCAATTTTCACTGTCCATTCCTCTACGTCCGACAGAAATTTCCGTTTCAAGTCCTTCCTCAGGGACGCCAGTGCCTCCTTCAGCTGGGTCTGTTAACTCCAAGTCCTTTTCATCTATGCCACTTACAATTGACATGCATCACATTACAGACACTTCGGGCTCCTTTTACTAAGCAGCGGTGAGCCCAACGCGGGCTTACTGCTTGCTATACAGGAAGTACCACCAGGCTACCCCAGCAGCCCGGTGGTACTTCCCAACCCTTAATGTGCTTTCATTTCCGGCGCTACATAATTTTATTTATTTTTGTAGCGCCAGAGTGTAGCCGGCGGTAATTGCACTGCCTGGTTACTGCTGGATTAATGCGGGAGCCCTTACCGCCACCTCAACGGGTGGAGGTAAGGGCTCTCCCCCCCCCCCCAAAAAATGGCCACACAGCAAGTGCTTTATTTACTGCTTGGCCATTTCCTGCAGGAGAGCGAGACTTCCCTTTTACCAGCTGTGATAAAAGGGGGCCTCGGTGCGCATGTAGAACATGCGCCAGCGCCAGCCCCCTTTTGCCGCAGCTTGGTAAAAGGGGCCCTTAGTGAGTTGTGCATGTAAATCTTAATGCCAATTAGTGCTGATAATTTATTTGTTGTTTATTTGCAATTTGGGTAGTGTAGGTTTAGGTAGGATCTTGATGATCTGACTTTGTTTCTTATTGGTAAGTCTATGAGGTCTATCATGTATTCTGGGACTACGCCGTATATGATTTTGTGGACTAAGGTGCAGATTTTGAAGATGATCCGTTCTTTGATTGGGAGCCAATGCAACTTTTCTCAGAGGGGTTTGGCACTTTCGAAGCGTGTTTTGCTGAATATCAGCCTGGCTGCTATATTTTGGGCGGCCTGGAGTTTTTTTATGAGTTGTTCTTTGCAGCCCAAGTAGATTCTGTTGCAATAATCTGCATGGCTTAGGACCATTGATTGCATTAGGTATCAAAAAGTTGCTCTTGGGAAGAAAGGTTTTAATCATTTTAGCTTCCACATTGAATAGAACATTTTCTTTGTTACAGAGTTTACTTGGCTCTCGAGGGTAAGGTTGCGATCGAGTGTGACACCGAGTATTTTCAAACTGTCCGAGGTAGGGAGGGTATTTCCTGGAGTATTTATGGTTGTGGATTTGTTATATGGAGAGGAGAGGATGAGGCAATGTGTTTTTTCAGTGTTCAGTTTCAGTTGGAATGAGTTTGCCCAGGAGTTCATGATGTTCAGACTATCGTTGATTTTGTTGGTTATTTCTGTCAGATCATGTCTGAAGGGGATGTATATTGTAACATCATCTGCGTAAATGAATGGGTTAAGACCTCGGTTGGATAAGGACTGTGCCAGTGGAATCATCATCATGTTGAAGAGTATTGGTGATAATGGTGATCCTTGAGGTACTCCGCAGACTGCTTTCCACGGTGGTGATATGTTTGACTTTGATTTTACTTGATAAGTTCTGGTGGTTAGAAAGCCTTTGATCCAGTTAAGTACGTTTCCTTCAATCCCGAAGTGGCCTAGTATTCTATAACAATTCTATAACAGGGTGCCTAATTCCCTTTATAAAACACTAGCTTAATGGGTATATGCATGCATATGCACTTAGACACTTGCAAGGAGGGTCCTCCTGACCCAGAAACATACCCTGTGTGGTGCACCTCCCAGTGCTCCTGCTCCACCCACTCTGTCAGTGCCAAGCAGGGATGCAGCATACCTCGCTACAGCCTTGGCACAAGCACTTATGCCACCCGGTGTAAATGCTCGCATCTAAGATCCAGAGATATGTTTCTAAGTTTAGCATTCTGGGTCCTTTTACCAAACTGTGGTAGAAAATGACCTTAGCGCATCCTTACATGGGTCATTCCTGCACACTAAAGCCATTTTTACCACTAAGGTAAAATCAGGGGAGGCCCAAGGCAAGATGCCACCTGAGGTAGGGCTGAAATGTTGCCCCCCCCCCCCCCCCCCCCCCACCAGGCCATGTTCTGGCATCTCCACCCTTCCTTCCTCCAAGCATTCCCCGATTTTACGTTCTTTTTATGTTTTTTAAAATCCAGCAGTGGCAGCGATTCCCATACACTGCCCTGCCACTGGCACTGGCCTCTTCTCTACTGTGGTCTCCTCTAAGGAAACAGGAAGTTACATCATAGAGGCGGCTGCAGTAAAGGGAAGAGGCGGTTACCAGGGGCAGGGTAGCATATGGGAATCGCTGCTGCCACCAGCTTTTAAAAATTGTAAAAAGGTAAAATCGGGCGACAGGGTGAAGGAAGGAAGAGGGAAGATGCTGCTCCTGAAAGAGTGCCGCCTGAGGCCCCCAGCTCCAGGTGGCCTAATGGTCAGGCCGCCCCTGAGTAAAATAACCGATTTTTCAATTTTCCTTATTAATGGCTACATGCTAATTTTCCCGTTAGCACAGGAGCCCCTATCGCCACCCATTATATAGATGGTAAGGGCTCACGCATTATGCACATGCTAATCAGTTAGTGTGTGGCAATGTAGCTGCACTAACCAATCAGCACAGAACACATTCACTCTCTGTCCCAAACCCGCCCCCAGCACTAAAAAAGATCTAGGTGTCATTGTAGACGATATGCTGAAATCTTCTGCCCAGTGTGTGGTGATGGCCAAAAAAGCAAATAGGATGCTAGGAATTATTAGGAAAGGGATGGTAAATAAGACCGAGAATACTATTACACCTCTGTATCCATTGTGCGACCTCACCTAGAGTATTGCGTTCAGTTCTAGTCGCTGTATCTCAAAAAAGATTTAGCGGAATTAGAAAAGATTCAAAGAAGAGCGACGAAAATGATGAAGGGGATGAAACTCCTCTCATATGAGGAAAGGTTAAAGAGGTTAGGGCTCTTCAGCTTGGAAAGAGACGGATGAGGGGAGATATGATTGAGGTCTACATAATCCTGAGTGGTATGGAATGAGTAGAAGTAAATAGATTTTTTTACTTTTTCAAAATATACAAAGACTAGGGGACACTCAAGGAAGTTACATGGAAATACTTTTAAAACAAACAGGAGGAAATATTTTTTCATTCACAGAATAGTTAATCTCTGGAACCAAAGAATATGGTAACAGCAGTTAATATATCTGTGTTTAAAAAAGGTTTGGACAAGTTCCTGGAGGAAAAGTCCATAGTCTGTTATTGAGATGCACATGAGGGAAGCCACTGCTTGTCCTGGGATTGTTAACATGTTGCTACTATTTGGGTTCCTGCCAGGTACTTGTGACCTGGATTGGCCACTGCTGGAAGCAGGATACTGGGCTGGATGGACCATTGGTCTGACCCAGTACAGCTATTCTTACGTACTTATTTTTTAGCATGTGGGTAGCACGTACACAAGCAAAAATTACTGTGGGACACTACTTGGCCATTTCCTGCAGGAAAACGCACTTTTTGCTGCAGTAAGCACACATTAATGCTTACCACAGCTGGCCCCTCTGTAAGTTATGTATGTAATTATGCACCCTCCCCCCCCCCCCCCCCCCCCCGCCCATGCTTTGCTTAGATGCCACCCATCTGCTAACTACATGCTGTCATAGATATCTGTGTAGTTACAAAATAGCGTATAGGTGGTTGTGATACGGAGAGCGAGGGTTGAAGGTGGGCCTGCACAATAACACAGCTGGACAAAGGTGTAAAACTGACTCAAGTGCTTTATTAACAAAAACCTGAGACCTGTTAAATCACAGGGCCAGGAACACAAGGTGAAAAAGTCTCTTTGGTTTACCGAACACAGTCTTACCCAGGGCCTGTGGCTGCCATGCTCCATACACAGTCTGTACGTTCTTCACTTTCTCTCTCTCTCCTTCTGAGTTCCATGTCTGGCTCCAGCCAGTTCCCAGAGCAAGGCTTACCGCAGCCAAGTCACGGCCAATAGAAATAGGTTGTGGAGGCACTTGCTGGGGCTTCAGTTCTTCCCTGGGCCTCCTTAATCCCATGTTGGCCCTATCTTTTATACTTCCTGGTTCCTGTACCTTCAGCTCCACCCCTCCCATCTCACTTCCTCCCTGGGCGGAACAAATGGTTTTAAGGTGGCTCAAGACATCTGAGGGCCTGTCCTTAAGGATGAAGGGCAATGTTCTGTATACCCCCTTACAGTGTTATATTGACATATATGCATGTGCGTGTGCACCAGTGTGTATATGCTAGTATTCTAAACATTTACACACAATTCTATAACAGTGCACCTATATTTAGGTGCCTAGAGAGTGCCACTGTGGTGCCTATTCTATAAAAGAAAGCAGGCCCCTATTTTCCTTTATAGGCGAGATATCTGCCTGTGCTTTATACACAAGCCCTTATGCCAGCCATAGAGCTGGTATTAGTTCTCATGTCTAAACGCTGGAGATAGAGATACGCATGTAACTTGTAGTAGTAAATGTAAGTCCCACCCCTGATTTGTCCAGACTCCGCCCATGTGTACACCTACCTGTCAAATACGTGCTATGTAGGATACAGATAGATTCAACACTTACTCTGATCCCCCAAATCTAAGCAACCTTCAAGAGCCGCTTCTATCATTTGTGACAACTACGCTGCCTTCCTCCTTACATTGAGAAGGCAAGTCTCGTCATAGTGCTTCATGCCATGATAACATCAAGACTGGATTACTGTCAGTGGCGTTCTAAGGCTGGCTGACACCCGGGGCGGATCGCCGATGCGCCCCCCCCCCCCCCCCAGGTGCAGCACGACCCCCCTGCCGAAATTACACCCCCCCCCCCGGGTGCAGCGGGCCCCCCCAGCAAAATTACAACCCCCCCCGGGTGCAGCGTGACCCCCCCCCCGGGTGCATTTTTACCTGCTGGAGGGGTGCCGCGCGCCTGTCGGCTCCAAGTCCGCTCGTTCCCTGCTGCTCCCTCTGCCCCAGAACAGGAAGTAACCTGCGCAGAGGGAGCAGCAGGGAGGGAACGAGCGGACTCGGCCAACAGGCGCACGGCACCCCCCCAGCGGCATGCACCCGGGGCGGACCGCCCCCACCCCCCCCCCCCCTTGGTACGTCACTGATTACTGTAATGCACTCTACAATGGTCTGACTACAAAGAGCCTGCACCAGCTCCAACTGATTCAGAATGCTGCAGCAAGACTCATAGAAGGTTGCAAGTGACATGACCTCATCACACCATTTTTGCAAAAACTTCACTGGCTACCAGTACAGTACAGGGCTAAATTTAAAACTCTATGTCTGATCTTCAAGGCCCTTAAAGGCAATGGCCCTGAGTACATGAAGAACAGGATCATCCTCTACACACCTCCAAGGACACTAAGGTCCACCCAAGGAGTATCCCTACCCACACCCTCTCCAAAAGACATTACACGATGTGATACCCACAAGCGAGCCTTCTCTGGAGTAGCCCCCACACTCTGAAATGCACTCCCTGATACATACTATGTCTGTGTTTGACTTTTCCTTGCTGTACACCCCCTTGAGTGAATTCCTTCAAAAAGGCGGTAAATAAATCCTAATAAATAAATATGCGTAAAGTTATAGAATTGCACTTAGGAAGAATTTTGGCATTTACATATGTTTTCAGTGTGTTAATGTTAATGCCCACTTTATAGATTTACCCCCTTAAATGTTATCACCAGCCCTTGGAAAACCAATGTGCTTGTATCAGCTTCACCCTTATTTGGACTTGGGGTGCAATGTGAGTTATGGAAATTTTTCCCCTCTTCCACTCATAACTGATGGGATAAAGCTTTTATCTGTTGGGTTGTGTAAATGTGATATATGAAGATTTCTCTATATCATGTACAGGAAAGGCACACATCAGCTTAAGGGAGCTCAACGTGAAAAGAAACTCTACATTACAAAGCTATTATGTGGTCTGCTTACTCATATGAATAGCTTTTTGTTTAAAAAGATGTTGCATGAATTCTTAATGCAGTGTAACAGTTTCAGGCTGCTGGGGTTTAACAGTACTTTCCTGATGTCACTTAGCAGTGCAGTACAAACACTTCCATGAGATATAAATCACATTTAGCTAGAAAACAGGCAAGGAAGGACAGGGAATTTGACTTCTATGGTCTGTGAAATGGCGGGCAGAGAGGTTAAGACATGTACTATGAGGGTAATTCTATAACAGAGTGCCTAGGATAACAGGGTTAGCAAACACCGATATTAAGTCTATTCTAAAAAGAACATAAGGCGTCTGTTTTATAGATTACTAGCACTAGTAGCAAGAAGTAAAATACACTTGCATTTAAGGTGTGATTACTTACACCAGTGTTTCCCAAGTCCAGTCCTGGAGTACCCCTTGCCAGTCAGGTTTTCAGGATATCCACAATGAATATGCATGAACTTGATTTAAATATACTGCCTCCATCATATGCAAATCTCCTTCACACATATTCATTGTGGATATCCTGAAAACCCGACTGGCATGGAGTACTCCAGGACTGGATTTACACTATAGCTAGTATAAATGCCCGCACCCAGATGTTAGCTAGAACAAGCATATCTGTGCACTCTACCCATATTCGTCCCAATCTCCTCCCATGCACATGCCCATCAGCAAAGTACATGCCATCAAAATGTGATGTGCACTTTTCCACAAGTTGGTAGTCTACATGACATCACTTACATAAGTACATAAGTACATAAGTACATAAGTACATAAGTAGTGCCATACTGGGAAAGACCAAAGGTCCATCTAGCCCAGCATCCTGTCACCGACAGTGGCCAATCCAGGTCAAGGGCACCTGGCACGCTCCCCAAACGTAAAAACATTCCAGACAAGTTATACCTAAAAATGAGGAATTTTTCCAGTCCATTTAATAGCGGTCTATGGACTTGTCCTTTAGGAATCTATCTAACCCCTTTTTAAACTCCGTCAAGCTAACCGCCCGTACCACGTTCTCCGGCAATGAATTCCAGAGTCTAATTACACGTTGGGTGTGTTGGATTATTTGTAGTAAATAATTAGCAGATTTTAGTACACACAGCTTCAGCTTTAGAAATGTTAATTTCTTTCTTCATCTCTCTCTCATTCACCCCTGAATAATTCACTGCTGAGTCACTTTAAAGTTGAAGTAACAAAACATCTGTTTACTCACAGTTTGTAGTTAGATTATAATCAGACAGGCTTATATATACATATTACTATACATTTGTATTATCAGCTCCTTCCATGTGCTTAGATGGTAATGGATGCTCACACCACCATAGATCCTCTCAGGTTAGGAGAGATCATGAGCTCCATGTGCTCCATGTGCTGCATCTGCTGCATCTAACCCCCACAGGAAGTTACATAGCTGTGTGACCTCTCTAAGTAATTCACATCAGAGGTCACAGAGTAATCACAGAGAAATAATAGGTGACAGGCAATGCATGTAAAATACAATTACATTCCAACAAACCCCTTCTCATGCATAACTGTCATGCAATTATTTATTCATACAAAGTCCAAGCTTTATACGCAGATTCACAAAATGTTCTCTGGGTAACGGTTTGGTCATGATGTCAGCTGTCATCTCACTGGTGTGACAATAGTGTAGACTGATGACCCCTTCTTTCGCCAACTCTCGCACGTTGTGGTATTTCGTTGCGATGTGCTTGGTGCGTGACTGAACCTTGTCATTCTGTGACAGTCGGATGCAGCTCTGATTATCTTCCATTATCTGGATTGGTCTCTGTTCAGCTATTCCAAAATCCAGCATAAGTTTTTCAATCCACATCAGTTCTCTGCACGCTTCCGATACGGCCACATATTCAGCTTCTGTAGAAGACAAACTCACAATACTTTGTTTATGACTGGCCCATGAAATTTGTACATTTCCATACATAAACACATATCCACTTGTGGATTTATAATCAGAATGATCCCCTGCCCAATCTGAATCACAGTAACATATTAGTTTTGGATTACTATTGGCTGAAATCTTTAATTTACAATCAATGGTACCCTTTAAATACCTTACCATCCTTTTAACTGCAGTCCAATCTGATTTGGTAGGTGAGCTGACCCTTCTGCTCAAAATTCCTACTGCATTTGCTATATCAGCCCTGTATGTGGTAGCTAGATATAAAAGCTTACCTATGGCTGATCTATATTGGATGTTATCTGGTAAAGGTTCTCTTACTGTTTCATCCTTCAGAAAATCAGTGATCATGGGAGTGCTTACAACTTGGGCATCTTGCATACCTAAACTTTCAATAAGCTCATTTATTTTCTGCTTCTGGCTTAGAAGATAAGAACCATCATTTTGTTTCTCAATTTCTATACCAAGATAGTATGACACATTTCCAAGTTCTTTTATCTCAACATTCAGGTTTAAACACTTTACAATGTCCTTGTACTCTTGCTCACTTTTGCTTGCAATGAGCAGATCATCAACAAAAGCTAAAATGTATGCATATTGTCCATTTGTGCACCTAGTGTACAAGCATTTATCTGCTTCACCTTGCTTAAATCCTAAATTTGTCAATATTTCATGCAATTTTTCATTCCAACATTTTGCACTTTGCTTTAATCCATAAAGACCTTTGTTTAATTTACACACTAGCTGTCTTTGTTTTGTATTTATGAAACCTGTTGGTTGTTCCATGTACAAGTCTTCAGTTATATCTCCGTGAAGAAACGCTGTTTTCACATCAATGTGGTTGACTTGCATGCCTTTTGAGACTGCAATGCTCAGAAGTGTTCTTATTGTCGTGTGTTTCACTACAGGTGCAAACACTTCATCAAAATCTTCTCCATATTTTTGAAGATATCCCTTTGCGACTAATCTGGCTTTATACCTTTCCACTTTTCCTTGTGCATTCCTTTTTAACTTGAATACCCATTTGCATCCTATAGCTTTCTTGCCAGGAGGTAATTTTGTAAGAATCCAAGTATTATTTTTATCCAATGCATCAATTTCTTCTTGTGCAGCTTTATGCCATTCAGCAGCTTCTTCTGCTGGCATTTTCTCAATCTCATCCCATGTTAAGGGCTCTTGAGCTTCTGCTGACTTTGTTAGGTAAGACAGTCTTGGGGGTGGAACACCTTTGTTTTCCCTGGATGAGCGTCTGACAACAGGTTGGTCTGACCTTTCCGCATCCTCTAAATCTGAGAGTCCTTCTCCAATTGATTCCCCTTCTCCAACTGTACTGTCTTCTTCAATGATCCTTTCTGTGTCTGTTTCCTCTGCCTGTTCCTCGTTAGATACAGATGAGTTGCTTTCAGACATCTGCCTTGGTATGGCATTTATATACACTGGCATGTCTATTATGGTTCTAGTTTCATATTCTGGATGATAAGGCTCATCTGGGATAATCCAGCCTTTATCAACCCTTTTGTTTTCATCAAAATATGTAACATGTCTTATGCCAACAATGCCAGTTTTCAGATTCAAAATTCTATATCCTTTGTGTCCTGGAGCATAGCCAACTAAAATGCCCCTTTCTGTTGTGGAATCCAGCTTATGCCTTCTTTGCTTTGGTACATGAGCATATGCTGTACTTCCAAATGTTCTTATGTGTGACAGGTTTGGCTTCCTACCATGCCATGTCTCATGTGGTGTGCGCTCAGCGCCTTTAGTTGGCATTCTGTTTTGTAGGTACACTGCTGTGAGAATGGCTTCCCCCCATAGTCTTTTAGGGAGATTGCTATCTGACAGCATACATCTGGTCATTTCCACAAGTGACCTAAATTTTCTCTCTGCAACAGAATTTTGTTCTGGTGTATAAGCTACTGTTGTGATATGCTGAATGCCTTCTTGTTCTAGAAATGTGCGCATGCTTTGTGAAGTGAACTCACCACCATTGTCGGTCTGAAGAACCTTTGGTTTTCTTTCAAATTTATTGCTCACCATGGCTACGTATTTCTTCAGCATGTCTGTGACTTGACTTTTCTCTTTCAGCAAATAGGCCACACAATATCTAGAGAAATCATCCAAGAATATTAGCACAAATCTGTTATTTCCCAATGATGGGATATTAAACGGTCCACATAAGTCACTGTGTATTAAGTCCAGCACTTTATTACTCCTATTTCCTGTGTATGCAGGAAATGAGGGTCTCACACCTTTTTGAGTAACACAGTCTATGCATTTCTCCATTTTACCAGCATCTGCACTTATCTGAATGCCAGTGGCCAGTTGCTTACTGTAAAGATCCTGGATCACCATAGAATCACGATGTCCCAGGCGGCTGTGCCAGATTTCCAGACTACATTTACCATCATTCTTCCTTACTTGCGCCAGATGTGAGGCTTCACCTGAAATGTTCAGCTTATAAACATCATTATGCATAAAAGCTTCAGCATACACTTCATCATTTTTAGAGATTGTGCACTTACTATTTTCAAAATGAATCGCAAATCCCTTCTTATCTAATGTAGATACACTAAGCATATTGCAAACTGCTTGGGGAATATACAAGACATCACTTACAGGAATTTCTTTAACTTCATTAGACACTTTGCATTTTAAGAATCCAATACCTTTTGCTTGGATCTTAGCAGTCCCTGCGTTTGCAGTTTTAAGAATACCTTCCTCTGGACACATTTCCTGAAAGAAATCCTTAGAATTGGTTAAATGGCATGTGCTCCCTGAATCCAAAATCCAAGTACTTTCATTTGAATTATTATTTACCATAGTCAAAGATTTTTCTGCCATTAGAAAGCCCTTGTGTTTATCTTTGTACTTCATACATTTCCTGGTTTGAAAATTCTTTAGTTCCATTGGCTTAGGTGAGCTAGAGGGAGTGTTTTGTGTTTCCTTACACCATTTAGATACATGTCCCTCCTTTCCACATGAGTAGCAAATCAGCTTGCCCTTGGGTGGAGTTTTCCCATAGCTCCGCCTTCCTCTGTTCTTTGCCAAGAAATTTGTTTCATTTCTCTCTGACTGACTTTGAGAACACATCTCCTCAGAATCATTTATTATGCATTCCTGCCTTAGTTTTGATGTTGCCTGTTCAAAAGATTGCCCTTCAATGGCCTCATTTACAGACCTAAAAACATCAAACTTCTTTGATAGTGAGGTAAAAGAAATGCTCTTTTCAATGCATCACACATGGGAATTCCAGAAAGTTCTAGCTTTTGAAATGAAGACATAAGATGCATAATGTGATCATTACATTTACTTTTATCCCTTAATTTGGTTTCATTCAACTCTGCCAACCAAATTGGTTGCTGCTTTGCATATGTAGTTGCATACATAGTTCTCAGTTTATATAAAATGTCCTTTGGTGTATCTTTTCCCTCCACTAATATGGCTTGTTTCTCTGAGAGAGCTTCCAAAAGCATGCACTTCACATAATAGTTTGCATTGTCCCATTCAGCCATATTTTCAGCTGTTCTGTCTTGATCTAAGCATATATATAATCCTTTTGCTCGAAGGAGACATATGAATCTTAATTCCCATTGCTGATAATTAAACTCAGTTAATTTAGGCACCTTGAGAGAATAGAACAATGGTGAATTTCTTCCCTCAGCCATTTTCTTAGCCTTCTGTCTGCTGTGTGGGGGGAGAGAGAGACAGACTGAATCTTTCCTTTAAAACTTAAGAGAAAAATGTGGCCTTTTTTTCTGCCTGGTAATATTTCTCTTCTTTTTCAATTCCTGGACCCTGGGCCCATAACCCTTTTGTTGGATTATTTGTAGTAAATAATTAGCAGATTTTAGTACACACAGCTTCAGCTTTAGAAATGTTAATTTCTTTCTTCATCTCTCTCTCATTCACCCCTGAATAATTCACTGCTGAGTCACTTTAAAGTTGAAGTAACAAAACATCTGTTTACTCACAGTTTGTAGTTAGATTATAATCAGACAGGCTTATATATACATATTACTATACATTTGTATTATCAGCTCCTTCCATGTGCTTAGATGGTAATGGATGCTCACACCACCATAGATCCTCTCAGGTTAGGAGAGATCATGAGCTCCATGTGCTCCATGTGCTGCATCTGCTGCATCTAACCCCCACAGGAAGTTACATAGCTGTGTGACCTCTCTAAGTAATTCACATCAGAGGTCACAGAGTAATCACAGAGAAATAATAGGTGACAGGCAATGCATGTAAAATACAATTACATTCCAACAGGGTGAAGAAAAATTTTCTCCGATTCGTTTTAAATTTACCACACTGTAGCTTCAACTCATGCCCTCTAGTCCTAGTATTTTTGGATAGCGTGAACAGTCGCTTCACATCCACCCGATCCATCCCACTCATTATTTTATACACTTCTATCATATCTCCCCTCAGCCGTCTCTTCTCCAAGCTGAAAAGCCCTAGCCTTCTCAGCCTCTCTTCATAGGAAAGTCGTCCCATCCCCACTATCATTTTCGTCGCCCTTCGCTGTACCTTTTCCAATTCTACTATATCTTTTTTGAGATACGGAGACCAGTACTGAACACAATACTCCAGGTGCGGTCGCACCATGGAGCGATACAACGGCATTATAACATCCGCACACCTGGACTCCATACCCTTCTTAATAACACCCAACATTCTATTCGCTTTCCTAGCCGCAGCAGCACACTGAGCAGAAGGTTTCAGCGTATCATCGACGACGACACCCAGATCCCTTTCTTGATCCGTAACTCCTAACGCGGAACCTTGCAAGACGTAGCTATAATTCGGGTTCCTCTTACCCACATGCATCACTTTGCACTTGTCAACATTGAACTTCATCTGCCACTTGCACGCCCATTCTCCCAGTCTCGCAAGGTCCTCCTGTAATCGTTCACATTCCTCCTGCGACTTGACGACCCTGAATAATTTTGTGTCATCGGCGAATTTAATTACCTCACTAGTTATTCCCATCTCTAGGTCATTTATAAATACATTAAAAAGCAACGGACCCAGCACAGACCCCTGCGGGACCCCACTAACTACCCTCCTCCACTGAGAATACTGGCCACGCAATCCTACTCTCTGCTTCCTATCTTTCAACCAGTTCTTAATCCATAATAATACCCTACCTCCGATTCCATGACTCTGCAATTTCTTCAGGAGTCTTTCGTGCGGCACTTTGTCAAACGCCTTCTGAAAATCCAGATATACAATATCAACCGGCTCCCCATTGTCCACATGTTTGCTTACCCCCTCAAAAAAATGCATTAGATTGGTGAGGCAAGACTTCCCTTCACTAAATCCGTGCTGACTTTGTCTCATCAGTCCATGTTTTTGTATATGCTCTGCAATTTTATTCTTAATAATAGCCTCCACCATCTTGCCCGGCACCGACGTCAGACTCACCGGTCTATAATTTCCCGGATCTCCTCTGGAACCTTTCTTAAAAATCGGAGTAACATTGGCTACCCTCCAGTCTTCCGGTATTACACTCGATTTTAGGGACAGATTGCATATTTCTAACAGTAGCTCCGCAAGTTCATTTTTTAGTTCTATTAATACTCTGGGATGAATACCATCAGGTCCCGGTGATTTACTACTCTTCAGCTTGCTGAACTGACCCATTACATCCTCCAAGGTTACAGAGAATTTGTTTAGTTTCTCCGACTCCCCCGCTTCAAATATTCTTTCCGGCACCGGTGTCCCCCCCAAATCCTCCTCGGTGAAGACCGAAGCAAAGAATTCATTTAATTTCTCCGCTACGGCTTTGTCCTCCTTGATCGCCCCTTTAACACCATTTTCGTCCAGCGGCCCAACCGACTCTTTGGCCGGTTTCCTGCTTTTAATGTATCTAAAAAAGTTTTTACTATGTATTTTTGCTTCCAACGCTAATTTCTTCTCAAAGTCCTTTTTTGCCCTCCTTATCTCCGCTTTGCATTTGGCTTGGCATTCCTTATGATCTATCCTGTTACTTTCAGTTGGTTCTCTTCTCCACTTTCTGAAGGATTGTTTTTTGGCTCTAATGATTTCCTTTATCTTACTGTTTAGCCACGCCGGCTGACGTTTAGTCTTTTTTCCCTTTTTTCTAATACGTGGAATATATTTGTCCTGAACCTCCAGGATGGTGTTTTTAAACAGCATCCACGCCTGATGCAAGTTTTTTACTCTGCGAGCTGCTCCTTTCAGTCTTTTTTTCACCATTTTTCTCATTTTGTCGTAATCACCCTTTCTATAGTTAAACGCTAGCGTACTTGATTTCCTAGTTTCACTTCCTTCAATGCCAATATCAAAACCGATCATATTATGATCACTGTTATCAAGCGGCCCTCGTATCGTTACCCCCTGCACTAGATCATGAGCACCACTAAGGACTAAGTCTAGTATTTTTCCTTCTCTTGTCGGCTCCTGAACTAGCTGTTCCATGAAGCTGTCCTTGATTTCATCAAGAAATCTTATGTCCCTTGCGTGTACAGATGTTACATTACCCCAGTCTATATGCGGGTAATTGAAATCCCCCATTATTATTGTGTTGCCCAGTTTGTTTGCGTCCCTGATTTCCTTTAACATT
This sequence comes from Microcaecilia unicolor, assembly GCF_901765095.1. Lineage (NCBI taxonomy): Eukaryota > Metazoa > Chordata > Amphibia > Gymnophiona > Siphonopidae > Microcaecilia > Microcaecilia unicolor. The sequence continues at coordinate 386,303,455 of NC_044032.1, forward strand.
TCCGCATCCGTCTGTTCGTCCTGGCCAGGCGGACGGTAGTACACTCCTATCACTATCCTTTTCCCCTTTGCACATGGAATTTCAATCCACAGTGATTCCAAGGAGTGTTTTGCTTCCTGCAGAATTTTCAATCTATTTGATTCAAGGCTCTCGTTAATATACAATGCTACCCCTCCACCAATCCGATTCACCCTATCACTACGATATAATTTGTACCCCGGTATGACAGTGTCCCACTGGTTATCCTCCTTCCACCAGGTCTCAGAGATGCCTATTATATCTAATTTTTCATTTAGTGCAATATATTCTAACTCCCCCATCTTATTTCTTAGGCTCCTGGCATTCGCATATAGACATTTCAAACTATGTTTGTTGTTCCTAAGTACATCATGCTTAGTACTTGACAGTATTAATTGGCAATCTTTTGTCTGATTTTTATTGTTATTTAAAGATACCCGATCTACTACAATCTCTTTTGCAACCTCACTATCAGGATACTCTATCTTCCCTGTTATGGTGATATCTTTGAAAGATACCTTATCCCGAACCATGCTCTTTTGAGCGACTGTCGGCCTTCCCCCCATTTCTAGTTTAAAAGCTGCTCTATCTCCTTCTTAAACGCCGATGCCAGCAGCCTGGTCCCACTCTGGTTAAGATGGAGCCCATCCTTTCGGAATAGGCTCCCCCTTCCCCAGAATGTTGCCCAGTTCCTAACAAATCTAAAGCCCTCCTCCCTGCACCATCGTCTCATCCACGCATTGAGACTCTGGAGCTCTGCCTGTCTCTTTGGCCCTGCGCGTGGCACAGGTAGCATTTCAGAAAATGCTACCCTGGAGGATCTGGATTTCAGCTTTCTACCTAAGAGCCTAAATTTTGCTTCCAGAACCTCTCTCCCACATTTTCCTATGTCATTGGTACCCACATGTACCAAGACAGCGGACTCCTCCCCAGCACTATCTAGAATGGCTCTACCATTGGGTCAACTGAGGCGGGGGTCTCAGGCGGCATTCTTCATGGAGTAGCATCTTGCCACTGCCACCAGCTAGCCAGCCCAACTGCTTGCATCTCTCCTTCCTCCTGGGCCGATATCACTCCTTTCCACCCCCCACACCAGCCATGGTTTGGCTTCACCCCCCGTCCTTTCTCAACCTCCTTCCCCAAGTCTACCTTCTTTTCTTGTTTTCCAAACCTTGGTGACAACAGCCATAGGCACTGGCTTCTTCTCTGTACTGCGGCCCACCTCTCTGATGTAACTTCCTGTTTCCTCAGAGGCGGGCTGCAGTAGAGAGAAGAAGCCGGTGCCAGCAGCAGGGCAGCATAAGAGAATCGCTGCTGCCACTAACTTTTGGATAACAAAAAAGAAGGTAGACTCAGGGAAGGGGGTTGTGAAGGGGGGAGTTGTCAGACTGCAGCTGGTGGGGAGGGAGTTGAGAGAGTATGTGAAGGGAGAGATGTCGGATATGGGGGGGGGGGCAGGGGGCTGGGGGCACCATCTCATCCATTGCTTCAAGTGGCAGATTGCCTTGGGCTGCCCCTGACTTACACTCGTAAAAGACTAGAATACTGCTATTTACATGTGTTCCTGCCACTTAAAACTAGGTCGCTTCTTCCAGAATTACCCCCTTGGGGGCAATTTAGAAGTGCACACAGGTGTAAAAAGTACACACATGCTTTTCCTTTTGTAGACCTTGGTGAAGTTTCAAAAACAAAAGTCTGCACAAACTTCCACTGTGAAGATTGTGCAGACTTTTGTTTTTGAAACTTCACCAAAGTCTACAACCTACGTTTACACATGCACTTTGCCGCACACATTTTCTGAGTTAATTTACATGCATATTATGGTGGAATTTTCATACACTTGTAAATTCAAACTTTGTCTCAACCCAGCCCCAGGTAACACGTCTTCTTAAACCGGGTTAACTGTGTACAGGTTGTATATGTGGACATAGTTACCAATTGGGGGTGCTAAGCACAGGCATGACCCCTCCCTGGAAACAATGAAGGAGCATGCTTAGTACTGGGGTGCCTCACACCCACTGCATCCTCAGAGCTAGCACCTGTGCATGTGGAACTTCACATGTACACTGAGCAAACAATTTTATAAAAACAAATTTCTGCCTTTACAGTATTGCTTTATATGCATAAGTGCTGTTCAAAATTATTCTCATAGAGATCTGCTAATTAACTCGATAATTAGCTAAATACTCAATTTTCTTTAAACAGCTGTTTTGTTTTTTTACATTTTCATTCTTCTCTTCCCCCTCCCCATCACACCACCAGAACCTTTTCAATATATAATCTTCTGAGTTCTCTAGCAGTGACAGAAATTGCCGTTTTCGTTTTCTTTAGTTATTAGTTTTAGAAAGTAAAAAATTTCATGTGTCCAAGATACAGAACTACTTTCACTTTGAGAGTGAAAATGAGACCTTTCCATTTTTTCCCCATAAAACATTCATCTTTTGAAAGACATATTTCCACATCTATCTGTAGAATCCCAAAGGTTCTGCCCCCCCACCCCCCCCAAGGATCTGCAGAGACCTCTAGTGGCTTCACCAGGATAATGTAGTCTGACCTTTTTCTCACCGTAACCGTTCTGGAACAAATGATGGCCCATTTGCTTGGATTGACGGTAGTAAGAGAAGTCACTGGGGCAATATAAATACCAAGCCTAGAGGGAGTTTCCTTGTCTTGGGTTCTTGTTTCCTTGGCCATTGTACCACACAGTGAGGGAAAGGGGCTGATGCTTCCCAGGTCAGTGCAACATTACCACTAAGGGATGAAGGTCTTTGGTTAATACTGCCTCTGCACAGAGAGGGGAGGAATGGAGATCAGTAACAGAGCCTATAAAGCTGCTGTACAGGTCACAGGTGAAAGCTAGACCAGGGAACCAACCCACCACCATGTTCTTTCAAGCAGAAAATCTAGAATAAGAACTGTACTTAACTAACAGAGGACTTACAGAGCAGCTTCCCTCTGGAGAAGAGATTCAGAGAGAGTAAAGTGGTAAAAAGATTTATAAGGGGAGAATATTCATTAAAAAAATGTACTAAATACATAAGTGTTGGAAATAGCTTTTCTCTACCTCTGCCTGTATATAGTAGTTAGTGGCCATTCTGCTGTGTATTTTGCCTGAAAAAATCCGAGTTTCAGTAAACTCTTAACTTTTGGTCTGGGCTGACTTATTGGAAGAAATGAGATTGCTGAATGAGTGGATTACTTTGCCAATTAGCTTTCCAGCTCAAGCTGGTCCCAGCCCTGACACTCTACAGACTATAAAAATGTATTAAAGTAACCTGCCTGATGCATATCCGGGCAAGTAAGGGTTACATAAATACCACCTGAATGAATAGGGACTGGATTGGCACAATTAAAAAAAAAATCCACCAATCAATTCTGGGACAAAAGACTAAAATTGTAAGGTACAAAAACTAATTACATTTGAAGTATTTGGACTGTTTTACTTTGGATTGAAACAATTCTGGCAGACACAGGTGAGCCCAGCAGCAAGAGATGTTTTGCCCAGCAGCGAGAGTGCCATGTAGAGAAAAACTGACACAATTTTGTTGATTCTGGGACATTTTTGAGAGTTCTTCAAGTGATTTTGTAAAAATTCAAAGATGGAGCAGTTTCCTACTATTGGGCAATACCAGTGCCTATGCAGAGATGTGTGTCCCAACATGAGAGGTTCACGCCAAAAGGTATGACACCAGCACCACATGTTCCTGCCCACCTAATTGAATACCACCAGAGCACGTGGAGAGGGCCATGTATTTAAGCTGCACCCTGGAGGACTGGCATCATTGTGAGGAGGACCTCAGCCTGAACACAAAGCAGAACCCAAACATGCCAGCCAGTGAACTAGGCCCTGACTCACCCCAAGGCTGCAGATCTGTGCTATGATCCAGACATGAACTCCAGGAAAAGAGGACTGTCGAAAAGTTGCATTGCTGATCACATGATTGCCCACCAACTTAGCCCAAAATGATCTTATCTGTGGGAGGCAGGTGGACCATCAGCTGGAATAGAAGCCACCAGTGCTGCTAGGACCAGGACTCAATTCCAATTGCTGTCAATAGTGTGACAAGGACTTCTTTAAATCACAGGAGTCCTCTGACTTGCAAGGCCCAGAGAGGTCCCCTGAAGAGACAAGAAGCAGTGAGGCAAGAACCTTGTGGCCTTCCAAGTGGATCCAGCTAAGAAAGTAGCCACACACAGAACATCAGGATCAATGTGGTGAGTACCAGGCAGTGGCCTTCCCTTCCTCCCAAAAGCTCTGTTGAGACCCTAACAACTAGTGTTCCCCAAATTGAACTGAGTCAAGAGGGAGGAAGACATAAGGCTGGGGGCAGAATACTGTCACCATTAGCAGCAGAGGGACAAGGGTTGCCAGAAGGAATGCAGGGCCACCAAGATCAGTAGGCTGTCAGCTAAGCCTGTGGCCTGTCAGTCACTGAGACAGCCCCCTTATTACTGTTCCCAAAGTACCTGGCCTAGGATAAGCCACTACACAAAGGATCTATATAGAAACCCTCCAGAAGTATGGGTTAATCGTCTACCACCAGCCACACCCCAGCCTGTTCCACAGCAGGGGAAGAGAAAGTGGAAACCTGGGAGGTGGGCAGTGCAGCCATCACAGCCAGTAACCATTGGTTGCCTGCAGAAAGTCAAGAAAGATGTGAGCATTGGCCTACCAGTTGCTAGAAAACTTTTTTGACTATGTGTGCTTGGCTCTAGTAAGCTTGAAGGACAGCTCATCCTCAGGAGTATGATGTGAATGGAGCATATCCAGACCCAAAATTGAGCAGATGATATCAGAGAGATGCGGATTTATAGAGGTAGGGAGAAGCAACCCAGGATCTCGTCCTTTGAGTCCAGCCCTGTCCTCTGGTATGATCAATCTAACATTGTTGCCTATGCTGTCCAAACTTCTTAGAGATCCCTGGGATTCTCAGATGTGGAGAAGAAGAAAGTCTACTACAGCTGAACTGTGAGGGAGTGATTAGTATAATGGCAGGTGTCCCTGAGAACACTCCCTCACTGATGTAACAGTTAAACCACCTTATAGACTTTATTTATTTATTTATTTGTGACATTTATATCCTACATTATCCCAAACAAGTTTGAGTTCAATGGTCTGACTACAAAGGGCCTTCACCAGCTCCAGTTGATTCAGAATGCAGCAGCAAGACTCATAGAAACTTGCAAGCGATGTGACCACATCACACCATTTTTGCAAAAACTTCATTGGCTACCAGTACAATACAGGGCTAAATTTAAAACTCTATGTCTGATCTCTATGTCTGAATTTCCATGACACCTCAGCTTGAAATTGCCTCAATCAGAATCCACAACAAAACCCTACGTAATCATCTGAATTGTATCTTGTTTTACAGACCTCCAGGTAACTGGAACGAAAACCAGACTAACTTTACAGACTTCATCTCAAACACATGTGTAGCCAACTCCAATGTACTAGTACTAGGAGACATCAATCTTCACTTAGAAGACCCAAACTCAACCAACGCACAAGAATGTAAAGAATTCCTCCACCTATGGGATCTCAAATGGCCAAAAATGCAAGCAACCCACATCAAAGGGCACACACTGGATCTCATCTCACATAAACTTTCAACAGACCAGAACTTGATAATAACAGACATTAAATGGACAGAAACACCTTGGACTGATCACTACAAACTAAACCTATCCCTATACTGGCGGATGAAGGGACCACACCTAACCCAAAAACACACATCCTGCAGAACAAGAGGTCATGTACACACGACAACATTCTGGCAACTGATGTACGACAATGAATGGACAGCACAAACAGACTCCATATACTACCTCTTGGAATGGGATAAAAGATGCAAAGGTATACTAGATGCAATAGCACCCTTACGAACAAAAACATCATGTAAACACAACTCGATACCATGGTTCAACGATGAACTGAAGCAGCTAAAATTGAAATCCAGGAAACTCGAATGAGCATGGAAAAAAACAAAAGATGAACACTCACTCAACACATGGAAACAATCACTAAGGAAATACAAATACACAATAAGACAGACCAAAAGATCATACTATAAAACTAAAATAGGGACAGATTACAATGACACAAAGAAATTATACCAACTCGTGAATAAACTCCTAGACACCAACTTGGTCACTACATCAAATACAGACATCCCATCTGCAGACAAACTTGCTAAGTATTTCAATGAAAAAATTATAAACCTACGCAACATGCTACCTTAGGACAACACTGACATCGAAAACTGGACCCAACCACTGGAGAATACCCGGCTGACCGAATCTGGCTAAACTTCGCCCTCCTTACCGTCGATACAGTTGCAAAGGCAATCAGCAGGTTCTCCAACACTCATTGTAAACTAGATACCTGCCCCAACTACCTAATGAAATCCGCCCCGGACCGCTTCATAGCAGACCTCACATCCCACCTAAACTACATGCTTCAGCAAGGTCTCTTCCCTAAGGAAAATGGCAATATCCTACTTACCCTGATACCAAAAGACACCATGAAAAAACTAATGAAATGACGAACTACCGTCCAGTAGCATCCATCCCGATGTCAGTCAAACTGATGGAAAGTATGGTAGCCAAACAACTAACAGATTACATACACAAATTCTCAATATTACAAAAATCACAGTCAGGTTTTCGCCCCCAACACAGCACAGAAACAGTACTACTTACTCTCCTAACCAAATTCAAGCAGGAAATAGCAACAGGCAAAAACATCTTCCTCCTCCTCCAATTTGACATGTCATAGGCGCCCGGTATAAGAGGCTTGGAGAGGCTAAGCCTCCCCCCTGCTGCAGCACAATGGATCAGCTGTGGAGTCCAGCTGCTCTGAGGGGATTAAATTGTTGATTTACCTCCATATTCACAGCAGGAGCTGCAGTGAAAGCCCTCTAGCAGTTGTAGAAATTGGTTTATGGTTTGTTTACCTTACTGCTGGGAAAGCAGGGGGGGTTGGCTGGAGGAGTCCTGGGTTGTGTAGCTGGGTCCCCCTTCCAAGACCCAGCCAGGCTCAACCCTGCTTAGCTTCCTTCTTCACCTGAATGTTGCCTCACTCCACACCACCTTGGCCTGTTCTGGGAACTCAGCGCCAGACCCCCTGAGAGCTTGCAGGACTTCCTCCTCTCTCTATTGTTTCCACAGAGGCTCAATCAAGGCAAAACGTTTATAGAAATAAAAAAACTTTATTTTTTTGCTTCCATTCAGCATAGACACAAAAGGAAAACACATTACTCCAAGGTTGTTTGGCAGCAACCTTGCTGCCAAAGTCTCATTCAGGGTTTAAACAGTCCATATAACTTCACTTTAGCCAAAATTACTTCTTTTAGGGAACAGTACATTATCAGAAAGAAAACACAATAGCTTGGTAGGTTGCAGGCCCAGACCTTTTCAGTATGAAACCGTTTACACAGTCTTTCTTACAGCACAGCTACACAGCTTTGGTCCCACCTGGTTCAGACTGGGGTTTCAATTGTGCCCAGCCCTCTTTCTCTCCCAGGGGCTGCACCTGTTTCCTCTTTAGTAGAGATCTCCCCCAGCACCTCAGTCTCTCTCCTCTGGTCTTCCACCAGTCTCTCCAAGGCACAGCTAGCCACCCTCTTACAGCAGCTTTTCGGGTTTGAGCCAGAGCTCCAATCTCCATCTGTTCCCCCTCTAGTCCTTCAGTAACCTCCATTTTATCCTCCTCTTCAACTTCCCCCGCCCCCAACCTCTCCAGCTGGCCCGCATCACCTTCCTCAGAGACCATTTCCCAATCTTCTATCTCCTCCCCTAACTCTTGCACAGCTGGGTGGGGAAGAGAGGGATTCTGGGACTGGTAGTTCCTCCTCTTCTTCCTTAACCCGGCCAACCTCTCTGCCTCCGGTAGCGCAGCTTTCTGAATGTGGGTGTTGTGCACATGAAGTCTGCCCCGTTGGGGTTCCCCGGCTGCCTGCACCTCCCTTCTGCGTGCCTTCCCGGATCCCCTTTCACCTACCCTCTCACAGTTGCCAGGGAGATATTTAAGGAGGATGACTTCCTGACCTGCACTGAGGACAGATAGCAGCAGAACGGATACTGGGCCAGCATGATCAGAAAAAGTCACCAGACAACAAAGGTAGAAAAGATCATTTTATTTTCATTATAGTGTTTGGAATATGTCCACTTTGAGAATCAGGTGCTCAGCATTAAAAGTTTATATTTATTTACTTAATTATGGCATTTTATCCCACATTAAACACGAATTAGGGTGTTTTGTGGCTCTACACGTATCATGATATTATGATCCCTTGTTTCATATTGTTGACGGTCTGCATTTTCTGTATGGGTGGTATATTGGTGTATTAGGTTCTGCCCAGTGTAATATTTATGGTACAGTATGGTTCTGAGTGTGTTTTTGCACAAAGTTGTGCATAGTGTTTTACAGTTGAGCGATTGTGGTTAGAATATGCTTTGAGCAACCACTTTATTCTTTGACATATGATACATATCTAATATCTAAATTTAATAAAAGGTATTAATTGTGACTTTTATTTTTATTTATTTTTTCTGCATGTTATCAGACAATTATAGATTTAAGCTCCACCCCTGGCCCCACCCCTAACCCCGGCCCCTTTAGCCTCCCCAAACAGTTGGGCCACCGACCGCCTATGCGACATGTCTAGTGCGTTCGACATGGAAAGCCATAATATACTAATACGACTACTAGATAAGTTCGGGATAGGCAGAAACATACTGAACTGGATCAAAGGTTTCCTAACCACAAGAACATATCAAGTAAAATCAAACTCAAACATATCATCACCGTGGAAAGTAGACTGCGAAGTACTACAAGGATCACCACTATCACCAATGCTCTTCAACCTAATGATGACCCTCCTAGCCAAGACCTTATCTAACCTAGGTCTTAATCCTTTCATCTATACTGTCGCGTCTCTCGCGCTTGCCGCGCTCTCGAGGACCTTGGCATACCTTCAGGCTTCTTCCCCGGGAGCGCGGGGTTTGTGAGTCCATAGGCCACTACCGTGGAGCGGCAGTGGCAGGCAAAATCACCTTCCAGGTAGAGAGGAAACAAGACTGGACCGGAACTCCGGACTGGAGTGCTACACCGGAACACTCGGAACTGGAACGCACCGGACGGGTGCGCACTGGAGTGGGGCCCGCTGGACTGGACACACTGGAGTGGCCCCACTGGACTGGAACATACAGGAGTGAAACCCGCTGGACTGGAACACACTGGAGCGGAACCCGCGGAACTGGAACACCCTGGACCTAGGCTTCACCTATACTTGACTGCCTTTCCCCGAGGGTTGAGCCCTATGGTTCTGGCAGCCGGTAGGACTTACAGGAACAGCAGGAATGAAGATCCAGGAGTGCCCCCTGGCACCTAGGCGAAGGCAAGGCAGACAAGCAGGACTGTCTGGGTTCTGGCAGTCGGCAGGAATCAACACAATGACTAGTAAACTGTACCCAGGCTAATAGGAACGCTATACCTAGGCAAACCAGTCATACACAGGAACATACACAGAGCAAACTCAGGAGACTTGGAAGGCTATACACCAGCTAACAACTAAGCTGTGCCCAAGCTAACAAGTCATGCCCTGGAAACAAACGCAGAACACTAGCAAAGCTTTACACAGGCTACAAGCCAGACGGTGCCTAAGCTGGCTAGTCTGCACTAGGAACAAACACAGAGAACTAGCAGAGCTATGCACAGGCTACAAGCCAGACGGTGCCTAAGCTGGCTAGTCTGCACTAGGAACAAACACAGAGAACTAGCAGAGCTATGCACAGGCTACAAGCCAGACGGTGCCTAAGCTGGCTAGTCTACACTAGGAACAATCACAGTCTTGGGATAGTGGCTAGCAAGGGCGGCTAGTCTAACACTAGGAACAAACACAGAGAACTAGCAGAGCTATGCACAGGCTACAAGCCAGACGGTGCCTAAGCTGGCTAGTCTACACTAGGAGTGGCTAGCAAGGGCGGCAAGTCTAACACTAGGAACCAACACAGTCTTGGGATAGTGACTAGCAAGGGCGGCTAGTCTAACACTAGGAACAAACACAGTCTTGGGATAGTGGCTAGCAAGGGCGGCTAGTCTAACACTAGGAATAAACACAGTCTTGGGATAGTGGCTAGCAAGGGCGGCTAGTCTAACACTAGGAACAAACACAGTCTTGGGATAGTGGCTAGCAAGGGCGGCTAGTCTAACACTAGGAACCAACGCAGAGAACTAGCAGAGTTATGCACAGGCTACAAGCCAGACGGTGCCTAAGCTGACTAGTCATGCACTGGAAACAAACACAGAGAACTAGCAGAGCTATGCACAGGCTACAAGCCACACGGTGCCTAAGCTAACTAGTCATGCACTGGAAACAAACACAGAGAACTAGCAGAGCTATGCACAGGCTACAAGCCACACGGTGCCTAAGCTAGCTAGTCTACACAAACACAGAGCACTAGCAAAGCTATACACAAGCTACAAGCCACACGGTGCCTAAGCTAGCTAGTCATGCACTGGAAACAAACACAGAGAACTAGCAGAGCTATGCACAGGCTACAAGCCACACGGTGCCTAAGCTAGCTAGTCTACACAAACACAGAGCACTAGCAAAGCTATACACAGGCTACAAGCCACACGGTGCCTAAGCTAGCTAGTCTAAACAAACATAGAAACTCACACAGAGCAAACACTGAAACTGTGTACAGAGCACTCTATACACCAGGACCTTTAGATGAGATGCAAAAGCCAGGACTGTAGTCTTCAAGTGATTAATAAAGCCCTTCAACACCAGAGCCACAGCTGCAGCAATTACCTTGCAACCAAACAGAGGCTTGACACACAGAGCAGTCATCCCATAGGAAGGAACAGCGGGAGCCATCTTGGATACTGGCAGAGAGGAAGAGGCGGCAGCCATCTTGGAAGAGGCATAGCCCACACAGGTGAGGTTCAGTAGGGCAATCAGCACACAGAGCCAGAGAGAACCTAAGACAGACACAGACACAGAGACAAGCAGAAGCCAGCACAGACACTGACTCCCAGAAAGAGGGTAAGTCTGAGGGTTGTCACGGCCACGGACGGGACATATACAGACGATGTCACAATATACATTCCTTACAAATCTAATCTGACTGAAATCACCAACAAAATCAAAATCAGCCTGAACATCATGGGCAAATGCATTTCAACTAAAACTCAACAAAGAAAAAACACACTGCCTCGTCGTCTCATCCCAACACAGCGCGGACAACCCCACAACCACAACACCCCATATTACACCCTCCCTATCTCAGACAGCCTGACAATACTCGGCGTAACAATGGATCGCAACTTAACACTAGAGAGCCAAGTGAAATCAACAACAAAGAAAATGTTCCACTCAATGTGGAAACTCAAACCCGGAAAACAATTCTTTCCAAGGGAAACATTTCACAACCTGATACAATCAATGGTACTAAGCCATATAGACTACTGCAATGGAATCTATGCGGGATGCAAAGAACAAACCTTAAAGAAACTTCAGACCACTCAGAACACGCCAGCTAGGCTTATCTTCGGAAAAACGCGATTTGAATGTGCAAAACCCCTCCGCGAAAAACTACACTGGCTCCCAATCAAAGAACGCATTGCTTTCAAAATCTGCACACTGGTTCACAAAATAATGTACAGTGAAGCCCCAGGATACATGACAGACTTGATCGACCTACCAACTAGAAACACATCCGAATCAACACAAACGTACCTACCTAAACCTGCACTACCTAAGTTGCAAAAGACTCAAATACAAATCAACCTAAGCATTCCGGTTTTTCCTACATAAGCACACAATTGTGGAATGCACTACCAAAAGCCTTGAAAACCACGTATGACCATCTACACTTCCAGAGACACTAAAAGCTTACCTTTTCAAAAAGACATACCCTACCAATCCAACATAAATGCTTGATCTCTGCAACTCAACAAAACTAAAATACATAATGGACATAATGCACCCCTTCCGTTGTTCGATTCCCTTATGTGGCTGTACCACATGAACTTCATTCTTACCACAACATCAATCTGTATTTGTTTACACCGGAGTCTGCAAACGCCTCTCCGGTACTATGTAAGCCACATTGAGCCTGCAAATAGGTGGGAAAATGTGGGATACAAATGTAACAAATAATAATAATAATCTTCAAGGCCCTGAAAGGAAATGGCCCCAAGTATCTGAAGAACAGGATGATCCTCCACACACCGCCAAGGACACTAAGGTCCTCCCAAGGACTTTCACTAACTACACCCTCTCCAAAAGACATTACACGACGTGATACTCGCAAGTGAGCCTTCTCCAGGGTAGCCCCCACACTCTGGAATGCATTGCCTGAAAGGCTCCGCTTAACACAAGACTATCTGTACTTCAGGAAGCAGGTGAAACCTTGGCTCTTCAACCAAGCCTTTAATGGAAGAAGTAACTAACTTGTTAGTCTCACTCACACACACAAGGATTGACTTGAGCTGCACATACTGCAGCGGGACATTTTTATCCACTCCTACCCTAGCTGAAATGATATTTAACCATCTCTCTGACCTCATGTGCAACTTTCTTCAAATCAGTCACCTTACTTTCTAATTCTTCCTACTTTTGTACTCTTCTATATGTTACAACTTTGCCTTACCCTTCACTACCAATTATAATGTTCTATTACATATTGTGTAGTCAATGCAAGTAGTATACCATGCCATACTTTGTATTGTTACTTGAATATTTTTCCTGCTGTAATTGCCTATTGCTCATGTTTGATCTATTCTTACTGTACACAGCCTTGAGTGAATTCCTTCAAAAAGGTGGTAAATAAATCCTAATAAATAAATAAATAAATGTGGCTTACAATACTGTTGTATTGGATACATAACTAAGACTAATGCATAAGAAAGTAATTTGTTGTAAGAATCCAATTTTACAATACAATATCATAAACATACTGGGATAACTATGGATATTAGCATTTAGAAAATCTATTATGAATGAGAAATTGTACATGAAGCAAAGAGAAAATTAATGATAAATAGACTAATAACCAATTCAGGTAATAATTAATTGTTTGAGATATGGTTGTTCTTTGTGAGACTTTGTTTGAATAGGAATGATTTGAGGATATTGCAGAATCTAGTATATTCCTGTATATTTCTTATTTCTAATTTCCCCCAAAGTGGGGAATTAGCAGCATGCAAGCAAAGTGCTTCCTCCCACTTGCTACCTCAGCTCATCCTAGTGCTTGCCTAATTCTCTGCCTTAACTGGCACTGCTTCATAATCCAGTTCCATCTGCCAGCCAACCTGGGTTTTGAGAAGGCTTAGCCTCTTCAGGGCTCTTATACCAGACACCTATGCCTTTGTATCGGTCCATGGTGTGACCACACCTCAAATATTGTGTTCAATTCTGCTCACCGCATCTCAAAAAAGCTATAGTGGAATTAGAAAAGGTACAGAGAAGGGCAATGAAATTGATAAAGGGGATGGAACGACTTCCCTATGAGGAAAGGCTGAAGCGTCTAGGGCTCTTTAGCTTGGAGAAGAGACGGCTGAGGGGAAAGATGATAGAGGTCTATAAAATAATGAGTGGAGTGGAACAGGTAGATGTGAATCGTTTGTTTACTCTTTCCAAAAATACTAGGACCAGGAGGTATGCGATGAAACTACAAAGTAGTAAATTTAATACAAATCAAAGAAATTTTTTCTTCACTCAACATGTAATTAAACTCTAGAATGCGTTGCCAGAGAATGTGGTAAAGGCAGTTAGCTTAGCGAGGTTTAAAAAGGGTCTGAACGGCTTCCCAAAGGAAAAGTCTATAGACCATTATTAAATTGACTTGGGGAAAATCCACTGCTTATTTCTGGGATAAGCAGCATAAAATGTATTGAGCTTTTTGGGATCTAGCCAGGTATTTAATGTTTGTAAGCCACATTGTGCCTGCATGAGTGGGAAAATGTGGGATATAAGTGACCAATAAATAAATAAATAAATTTGTGACCTGGATTGGCCACTGTTGGAAACAGGATGCTGGGCTTGATGGACCTTTGGTCTGTCCCAGTGTGGCAATACTTATGTACTTATGTACTTCTCTCTGTGTGTTTTGCAAGAGCATAAAACAAAAGGAAGAAGAAAGAACCAGCAGACCAGAGTATATTCTGCTTTTCTTTCCCCTCATCCCCCACTTGCTGTGACCCTGAGCACTTCATCATCCCCCTACATTCATTATGCCATAGTTTATTAAAATATTTTGAACCAACCTAAGAATAATGCAGACACACTGTAGTCTATAAGTTTCAGATATGAGACCGATATGGCCTTGCATTACATTAAAAAGAGCCCAGCACTTTCAGAGACAAATCCAGCCTCTGGGATTCTGAGCAAATGGCATTTTTAAAAATCTATGAGCAATTATCCTGCAATTTGCTTCACACTCCAGGGGCTACCATGTTAGCAGAATCCCAAATTAGTTCATTCTCATACATCATCACATATATTCAGTTAATTTCAATCCAGCACAAATCCTTTTCAGGCAGAGCTGTCTAGTGTTGTGGAATTTACTTCCCATGGGTCTAAGGATTGAATCGAGTTATTCTATCTTCCACAACTATCTGAAGAGCTGGTGTTTCCCAGATGTTTAGGGGCTTAGATAATTTTTTTTACATAAGAGAAGGATTGCCATACTGGGTCAGATGAGAGGTCCATCTAGCCCAGTATCCTGTTTTCAACAGTGGCCAATCCAGGTCACAAGCATCTGGAAGGATCACAAAAAGTTGCAAGATTCCATATTATGTACCCTAAGGGTAAGCAGTGGCTTTCCCCAGCTTTACCTTAATAGCAGTTTATAGACTTTTCCTTCAGGAACTGGTCCAAACTTTTTTAGAAGCCAGCTATGGTACCTGCTTTTACAACATCCTCTGGCAATGAGGACCACTATCACGTGTAGTATGAAAAAAATATTTTATCCTACTTGTTTTAAATGTACTAATTAGTAACTTTATGGCATGCCCCTAGCCTTTGTACTTTCTCAAAGATTAATCAATCAATTTGCATTTACCCATACCACTCCATTCAGGATTTTACGGACCGCCATCATATCTCCCCTCAGCCATCTCTTCTCCAAGCTGAAGAGTACTAACCTCATTAGCCTTTCCTTATATGAAAATTGTTTCATCCCCTTAATCGTTTTGGTCACCCTTATCTCTAACTTTTTGAATTCCACAAAATCGTTTTGAGATGTGGGACCACAACTGCTCATAATACTCAAAAGTGTGGTTGCACCATGGAGCACTACAGAGACATTATGTTTTATTCTCTATTAATTTCCTAATAATTCCTAGTATTCAAGGGTAAATTTTCTTCTGGTGGCACTCAGCGTTTTGCTGATCACCCATGGCATTATCCCCAGAAATTCAATGCTGAGTCATGTCCGGGCTCCGGCATTGAATTTCCAGGTGCATGGAGCCAGCGAAAACATAGCCAGTTAAGAGCAATATTCAGTGCTTAACCAGCTATGGCAAACTGTGTAAAGACATGGAGGCGCATTTTTGAACGGGGACGCCCATCTCTAAGGGTGTCCATCTCTGAGGACGTCCCCGCGAAGGGGCGGGGCATCCCGTATTATCGCAATAAGATGGGCTTCCATCTTTCGTTTCGATAATATGGTCGGGGACGCCCAAATCTCAGCATTTAGGTCAACCTAAGACATGGTCGACCTAAATGTTGAGATGGTCGACCTTAGAGATGGACGACCTCGGTTTTCAGCGATAATGGAAACCGAGGATGCCCATCTCAAAAACGACCAAATGCAAGCCCTTTGGTCATGGGAGGAGCCAGCATTCGTAGTGCACTGGTCCCTTTCACATGCCAGGACACCAACCGAGCACCCTAGGGGGCACTGCAGTGGAATTCACAAATTGCTCCCAAGTAAATAGCTCCCTTACCTTTGGTGCTGAGGCCCCCAAATTCCCCCTAAACCCACTCCCCACAACTGTACACCACTACCATAGCCTAAGGGGTGAATGGGAGCACCTACATGTGGGTACAGTGTGTTTCGGGTGGGTTTTGGAGGGCTCACATTTACCACCACAAGTGTAACAGGTAGCCCCCCGGATGGGCCTGGGTCCGCCTGCCTGACGTGCACTGCACCCACTAAAAACTCCTCAAGGGACCTGCATACTGCTGTGATGGAGCTGGGTGTGACATTTGAGGCTAGCATAGAGGCTGGAAAAAAATGTTTTTTAATTTTTCTTTTGGGGTGGGAGGAGGTTGGTGACCACTGGGGGAGTAAGGGGAGGTCATCCCCCATTCCCTCCGGTAGTCATCTGGTCAATTCGAGCACCATTTCGAGGCTTGGTTGTGAAAAACATTGGACCAAGTAAAATCGGCCAAATGCTCGTCAGGGACGCTCTTCTTTTTTCCATTATCAGCCAAGGATGCCCATCTCTTAACCACGCCCCCCGTCCCGCCTTCGGTACACTGCCGACACGCCCCCGTGAACTTTGGTCATCCCCACGACGGAAAGCAGTTGGGGACGCCCAAAATCGGCTTTCAATTATGCCGATTTGGGCAGCCCTGTGAGAAGGACGCCCATCTCCCGATTTGTGTCGAAAGATGGGCGTCCTTCTCTTTCGAAAATGAGCCTGATGGTCATCTATGATCACTTTTATAGAATCACATTAAGATTCGCTTGCATAGTTGTATGTTGTATATTGTATATTTTGCTCAAAAGTAGCCCTTTTGTGCTATAGTTAGTCTCCTATATGTTCAATTCATTTTGCATCCTTGGAACAATTTCTTTATTATTTGAGTTATGATACTTTTTCCTATTCTGACTGAGGTTATTACTTTTTGTATTATTACACCGTCTGACTATAATATTTATAGATTCTTGGATCAGTTTGCCTTTTGGTTTTACTGATCATATGTATTTTGTTTTTCTTTCCATATTTTGTATTGTTTTATAAATATTAATAAAAATTATTGAACTTAAAAAAAAGTTATAGAATGAGGGGACTAGTCTCTTCACTATGGCCTTGTCCTCCTTGAGTGCTCCTTTTACTATAATAGTCCAACAGGCCCCTTCCCAGGCTTCTTGACTGAAATGTACCTGAAAATATTTTAAACTAAGTTTTACCTTTAGGGCAAACTTTTTTCAAGTTCTCTGTTTGCCTGCCGTATATTGCTTTGCATCTAACTTGCATTCTTTATTTCGACCCATTTTCCATTTTTAAAAGGTTCTTTTGCCTCTAATAGTCTCTTTCGTCTCACGTTTTAGTCATACTGGTTGTCATTTGACCTTCCTTCTACCTTTTTTGGGATAAGAAGATACTATTTTCAAACAACACCCACTCCTGATTTATACCCTTAACCTTTGAAGCTACTCTTTTCAGGGGTTTTTTTTTTTAACCTTTTTCCTCATTTTATCAGTTTTCCTTTAGAAAGTGAGATGCTAATGTAGTAGATTTCCTTAGTGTCTTCACTCCAGTTATTCAAATTTGATCATATTATGATAACTGCTGCCCCAACACCATTACCTGCTCATACCAAGTCCTGCATTCCACTAAGATCTAAAATAGCTCTCCCGTTTGTTGGTTCTTGAACCAGCTGCTCCTCGAAAGCAGCCATTTGTTTCATCTAGGAACTTTACATCCCTACAGTTTCCTGATGTTACATTTATCCAGTCAATATTGACGTAAATGAAATCACCAATTTCATATTCAGCCAGTAGTCGTCGGTGTTTTTTTGGCTGCTGCTGGTGTTATGCCTGGATTTTCTGTGGATAACACTCTCATCCTTCCTGTCTCATCAGCTCGTAACCTTGGGGTCATCTTCAACTCCTCCCTCTCCTTCTCTGCACATATTCAGCAGACTGTTAAAACCTGTTGTTTCTTTCTCTATAATATCACCAAAATTCGCTCTTTCCTTTCTGTGCACACTACCAGAACCCTCATCCACACTCTTATCACCTCTCGCTTAGACTATTGCAACTTGCTTCTCACAGGTCTCCCACTTAGCCATCTCTCTCCTCTTCAATCTGTTCAAAATTCTGCTGCACGACTAATATTCCGCCAGTGTCGTTATGCTCATATTAGCCCTCTCCTCAAGTCACTTCACTGGCTTCCTATCCATTTCCACATACAGTTCAAACTCCTCTTATTGACCTATAAGTGAATTCACTCTGCAGCTCCTCAGTACCTCTCCACTCTCATCTCTCCCTACATTCCTCCCCGGGAACTCCATTCACTGAGTAAATCTCTCTTATCGGCACCCTTCTCCTCTTCTGCTAACTCCAGACTCCGTTCCTTTTATCTTGCTGCTCCATATGCCTGGAATAGACTTCCTGAGCCGGTACGTCAAGCTCCATCTCTGGCTGTCTTCAAATCTAAGCTAAAAGCCCACCTTTTTGATGCTGCTTCTAACTCCTAACCCTTATTCACTTGTTCAGAACCCTTATTTTATCATCCTCACTTTAATATTCCCTTATCTCTTGTTTGTCCTGTTTATCTGTCCTAATTAGATTGTAAGCTCTGTCAAGCAGGGACTGTCTCTTCATGTTCAAGTGTACAGCGCTGCATACGTCTAGTAGCGCTATAGAAATGATGAGTAGTAGTAGTAGTAATTTTAAGTGCCAGGCCATGTCCAGCCACTGGCATTGAATATCTAAGTTTGCATGGCTGGCTATCCTTTATCCGATTAAATGCATTATTCAGCACTTAACCACCTAAGTGAAACCAGATAAAGATAGGACTGAGTTTTATACAGTTCACTTTGTCCAGTTAACCTAGGTAGTTAAGTGCTGAATATCAAGACTTAAGTGCCAACTCTACCTTTGGACTGCCCACAAAATAGCCGGCTATGGCTATAGTGGTTAGTACTCACTGAATATCAGCAGATAGCCCTGCCGACGACCCTCTCAACCCTCACTCCCACCGCCAACCCACCGTCAACCCGCCGTCGCTTACCTTTGCTGGTGGGGGACCCCAACCCCCGCCAGCCGAAGTCCTTTTCTTCCTTCCTTCGGTTTCTGATGTCCTGCACGTATGGTGGGAGGGGTGGTTGAGAGGGTAGTCGCGGGGGGGGGGGTCAAAGTTGGTGGTGGCGGCGAGGGTCGGCAATGGCGGAGGGGGGTCGGCAGTGCTGGGGGGGGGCTAAATGTGCCCCCTCACCTCGGACTCTGGACCCCCTTCCCGCCGAAGTCTGGCTACGCCCCTGCTGCATACGTGACAAAAATATTCATTTATACCTGCCCTAAGGCTAGTTCAAATGTCCATGCCTGACACTTACAATAGCATTTTGTACAGAAAACTAACCCCCCAATATTTAAAACTATTTAACCAACCAGGAACATCTCCTGGCTGGTTAAATGGCACTTAACCGGCCATCCAGCTATATTCAATGGGAGACAGATGGTTATCTCCCTCTGAATATTTCCAGTTAGCACTGAGGGCTAGATCCTATATATGGCACCTGAAAATTGTGTGCAGAAAAAAAAACACGCCTAGGCGTATTCTCTAAAGCACACCTAAATTTTATAGAATAGGCTTAAATTTCCACACAGTATATAGAATACTCTAAGCGCCAGTCCACGTGACTAAATTTAGTCACGGTCAATTGTGCCAACTAAATCCTCATGTAAATCCGGAGCGGGTGTGTTCTATAACAATGCACATAGATTTTAGACACGCCCACAACCCACCTATTCCACGCCCATAACCATGTCCACTTTTCAACTATGTGACTTAGAATTTAGATGCAGGATACAGAATACCCTTAGACAGTAATGCGTGTAAATTCTAATTAATGCCAATTAGTGCTGATAATTGCTTGTTAACATCCAATTATCAGCGCTGATTAGCTTGCTAACTAGTTGTTATGTGCATTGTTATGTAATATGCTTTGATTTCTACACTGAAATCTCAGTGCGATATATAGAACCTGGGGGCTAACGGATAACTGGTTGTATCACGCGATATAACTGGTTATCCGCTAATATTCAGTGCATCGCCAGCTAAGTTTGGTGGCCAAATTAGGCCACCAAAATAGCAGAATATCTTTAGCCAGTTTAAACTTAACTGGCCAGCATTGAATATTGGCTTGGCTGGTTAAATTTAAACCAGCCAAAAACACCTGGATATTCAATGCTAATCACCAGAAACAGCCAGCCATTGAATCCACTGCTGGTTGAATATCGGGGGGGGGGGGGGGGTGGTATGTGCCTAACATTTAGGCATTGCACTAATGCCAGCTATAGAGAAATATAGTTAGGAGGTAGGGAAGGGGCGTAAGAAATTGCATATTCTGATATGGTTCAACTGTACACACTTCATTCAACTTGCATTTGATGTACTGCTGGATCTGTTCTTTTTAGTGCAGTGTCTTAATTTATATCAAGGGTACTGGCTGAAATTAGATTAGACCCTCTAGCATATGGTTAGTTTTCCCAGAGAGCACAAGACTATAAGTGGATTCCAATTAGGCAGGTTGGGCTAAAAGGTTAGGACACATGATTCCTCTGTCAAATGAAAGCAACACATTTGCAGAAACTTGACCCATATGTCTTAAGACTGCTGGTCTAAATAATGCAGATAATGCAAAAACAGCATCTGTCGTTCTTTCCTCTCTTGGCAGGATAAAGTTATTTCATGGCCTAATGAGTTTCAGCCAGTACAAAGTGGATTCTGTGCCTGTCACTCACCAAAGCCTCTTTGATATGACACCCATTTTTCAGGACTTTCAGCTGAATTGTAGATAGAACATAATTATTTGTGGGTTTTCTAAGTCAATACTCTTGGCTTTTTTTTTTTTTGTTATCTTAGTTTAGTGCCTTGTGTTCATCCTCTTTCTTTAGATGGCAACTTAATTTTAAAAAGAACATTTTTAACAAATTGAGAAATAGCATTAATTCAGGCACAGTGTGTTTGTGTGTGTGTGTGTGTGTGTGTGTGTGTGTGTGTGTGTGTGTGCACCATTAATACAATTGAAAAAATTAATGTTTGCTAATGCATTGGACTGATTCAACCTTGCTTAAAGGTCCTCTTATTAAGCCTTACATACTATGGCCATTTTTACATCAGCAGTAAAATGGCCAGTTTTTTATTTATTTAGATTTTGCTCACACCTTCTTCAGTAGTAGCTCAAGGTGAGTTACATTCAGGTACACTGGATATTTCTCTGTCCCAGTAGGGCTCACAATCTAAGTTTCTACCTGAGGCAATGAAGGGTTAAGTGACTTGCCCAAGTTAACAAGGAGCAGCAGTGGGATTTGAAGCGGCCACCTCTGGATTGCAAGACTGGTGTTCTAACCACTAGGCCACTCCTCCATTCACTAATGTCACCATTACCGTGTGGCCATTAAAAACAATTACCAAATGTGCACTTACTGCCACCCATTTTGTAGGTGATAAGGGCTCAAGAAGTAATCCTATACTAATTAGTTAATGCACGGTGATGTAGACACTAAGGGCCAGATTCTCTATATGGCGCCTAGAAAATCTACATGGAAAACATTTCCGCCTAAGTGTATTCTATAAGCGGTGCCTAGATTTAGGCACAGTATATAGAACACGCTTAGTTGATATCCTAATGCCTAAAACTGCATGCCTCCAATAAATCCTGGTGCATAGATTTAGGTGCAGAAGGCTATATTTTATAAAAATGCACATGCATTCTGAAACGCCCATGAAATGCTCATTTTCCCACTTATAACCATGCCCATTTTTACCTGTGTGCATTCAAATTTAGGCACAGTGCATTATAGAATATGCTTAGGGTGCGTATTATATGCTTAGGGTGAGCGTAAATTTTAATTATTGCCAATTAGTGCTCATTATTGCTTGTTAATTGCTGTTAACAATGTTGATTGTCTTGTTCAGCCAATTAAGTTACATGGGTTGCTACAGAATATGCCTGGATTTTGGCACAGATATCTAGGTGCGCTATATAGAATCCAGGGGTAACCAGACGATATTCAACATGAGTTAACCAGTTGGGAATGGCCAGCAACCGGTTAACTCGAATCTTGGTGGATAATCGGTCATTTTCAGCAACATTTAACTGGTTATTACCGCTGAAAATGCTGGTTAGCGACGAAAATAAAGCTGGAGATGTTGGAGGTGTTCCGTGGACGTGATCAATTAAGTCCCGATGCTTGGAACTTAACCGGCCAAGCTTAGCTGCCAAATAAAGCTACATAAAAAGCAGGCCTTTCTTTGCCCACTAAGCCAAGGCTGATCAAACTTGAATATTCACTTTTTTTTTCCAACATCTTTTTATTACATTTTTGAAAAAATTATAACATACAACAATCAAGATATGTGATTCATAATACATTACCTATATGAGCAAGAATAAAAGTATAACAAATACATATGCAGTGTATAAGAGATAGATGAGATGGTACTTGATCAGACAAACCTTTAGGCACTAAAAATGTATAAATCAAATGGAACCCAAATTTTCTTAAAGTTAAAATGTTTACAGGATTTAAAGGCAGCTGCTTCCTCATATTTTCTAATAGCACATAGATGGCTCCACCATTCATGTATGTTAAGCTTAGAATTGTCTTTTCAATGAAGCACAATCAGATGGGTTGCAAGTGCCATCATGGTGTCTAGTTGTCTGTGGTGTGTATTAAAGATGTTCAATCCTAGAGTAGAGGAACACAGAATAATTAAGCTATAAGTAATTGGATTGCCAGAGTCTAAAGACAGTATGTTGGAGATCTTGTTCCATATCAAGGACCAGTAATTATAAAATGTAGGACAGTAAAAAAAAACAAAAAAGTAGCTGAGAAAGAGAGCCATTTGATTCAGCACAGGACCAATATTTGGAAGGAAGGTTCTTTCTAGTGATTTTAGAGAGTTTCTCTAGAGTCCAATAGGCGTTATGAAGAATGAAAAAAGAAGATTGATAAATCCCTGCAGATAAAGTTTGACGATTAGATTTAGACCAAAAGCATTTCCAGTCAACATCACCAGGTTGGAGATGAAGGGAGGATTCCCAGGTTGATTCTACGATATTGCAAGGATTTGTAAGAGTTAGTATCTTATATATTCTTGGAGCTTTTTTGTTACGTTTAGGAGTTCCTGGAATAATGAGATGAAATCGGAGTTCAGTTGCATATTTATAAAATCTTGATGATGTTTTTAAAAACATCCAAAAATCAAGAGTGGGATGTGGGCAGAGAATATAGGATAATTAAAAGAGACTATGAGGCTCATTTTCAAAGCACTTAGGGCCTCTTTTACTAAGGCACACTTTATTAACTCGCTTTCCTGCTTATAAACGAACGAGAAAAACGCCCAATTTCCGATCTAAATCGGGAGATGGACGTTTATATCGCAAAAACAAATAATGCGGTATAATCGAAAGCCGAACTTGGACGTTTTCAACTGCACTCCATCGCGGAAGTGTACAAAGTTGACGGGGGCGTGTCGGGGGCGTGTCGGGGGCGTGGTGAAGGCGGGACTGGGGCATGGTTATCACCCGAACAGAGATGGGCGCCGTTCGCCGATAATGGAAAAAAAGTATGCGTTTGTAGCTAGAATTTAGGGCACTTTTCCTGGACCCTGTTTTTTCACGAATAAGGCCCCAAAAAGTGCCCTAAATGACCAGATTACCACCAGAGGGAATCAGGGATGACCTCCCCTGACTCCCCCAGTGGTCACTAACCCCCTCCCACCACAAAAAAATGATGTTTCACAACTTTTTATTTTCACCCTCAAATGTCATACCCACCTCCCTGGCAGCAGTATGCAGGTCCCTGGAGCAGTTGTTAGGGGGTGCAGTGGACTTCAGGCAGGTGGACCCAGGCCCATCTCCCCCTACCTGTTACAATTGTGCTGCTTAATGCTTAGTCATCCAACCCCCCCAAACCCACTGTACCCACATGTAGGTGCCCCCCTTCACCCCTTAGGGCTATAGTAATGGTGTAGACTTGTGGGCAGTGGGTTTTGAGGGGGATTTGGGGGGCTCAACACACAAGGGAAGGGTGCTATGCACCTGGGAGCTCTTTTACCTTTTTTTTTGTTTTTGTAAAAGTGCCCCCTAGGGTGCCCGGTTGGTGTCCTGGCATGTGAGGGGGACCAGTGCACTACGAATCCTGGTCCCTCCCACGAACAAATGCCTTGGATTTATTCGTTTTTGAGCTGGGCGCTTTCATTTTCCATTATCGCTGTAAAACAAAAACGCCCAGCTCACAAATTGTTGAATAAAACATGAACGTCTATTTTTTTCGTAAATACGGTTCGGTCCGCCCCTTCACGGACCCGTTCTCGGAGATAAACGCCCATGGAGATAGACGTTTTTGTTCGATTATGCCCCTCCACATTAACTAGTTTCCATTGTATACAACCCTTTTCCCCATAGTTTTAAACTGAAATTTTCTCTAGAGGTAGAAACTTAACAGCCAAGAATATTAAAAAGGATAGTAGCACGGTTCAAACTGTCCTAAAAGAAAGTTATTTTCCGTTCTTTGCCTCCTGGAGAGGTAGCACTACTACTGACCTGAATTAGGTGTTAATTACGGTATGAGGAAGTAGAATATTTGCAAAGGTTACTCAGGGCAATCTGATTACTGGGTTAGCTTCAAATGGTTTGTTTGAAGCACTCTCCTTAGAATCCAAACTATATAGAGAGGAAAGGTCCCATTTAACTTTCCTTCTGAGAAGTTCTGAGAGAAGAGGACATTTCTCAGTGTAAGTGACATTATTTTCCTCTGTGCTTGGTAACTTAAAGATTGGGCTTAAAGAATTGTAGAATATTGATAAACATAGAATTTTAAAAAGAAGAAGAAGAAGCAAACTTTATTAGCTAGTCTCCAGACCCTTTTCTCCACAGTTTTAAAATTTGAATTTTCTGCCACAGCATTAACAGATAAATTCTAGAAGGCACAGCAGGGCCTAGTTCAGTCCACATTCCCACCCACCCACCCACCCCAGCTTAACTCTTCATTTATAGTCAATTATTCTAATTAGTACAACAAGAGGAGAGTTTTCATTAGAGTTTTAATTACATGTTTCTGAGAAGCAAACACTAAATAAATTACATATTACACCTTATAATTTTAAGGTTCTTTATATTCATCTGATATTCCTAGTACCTTAAGAAGTTTTAATTAAACAACTCTATAATACTAAGATGCAGACAGCAGTCCAGCAGTGAGAGGGGTGCTATCTAGTCTTTTGTATTGAGTGTCACATGTATGATTATCTCCCAGTTGGTGAGAGGTTATATGTGTGTGTTCAATGCAAAGAGCTCCTAGCTCTCAGATAATGAGTCCATTCTCTTGAAGCTAGAGTAGCAGACTTGGAGGAGCTGAGGGAGACAGAGAAGTACATAGAGGAGGCCTACACAGACATTGTAGAGAAGTTCCACCTCCAGTCTGGTAGCTCCTGTGCTGCCTTGGAGGAAGGAAGTCTTCTAAAAGGAAAGCATCACCCTGGTGCAGCTGGAAGTAATCCTGTAGCGAGGACCAGCCCACCATGAGATGCACTGAGGATGTGTCTCCAGGAGCTTCTGCCCAGGATTGAAGGGTTAGGATGGCTGTTGTAGTTGGTGGATCGCCTGGTCCCTTGCCTGCCTGGTGCAAAAATGGCAGACCTCACACATCCCCTAGATAGGGGAGGAGCCAGCTGTCTTGGTACACATGAGTTCCAATAACATAGGAAAATGTGGAAGAGAGGTTCTGGAAGCCAAATTTAGACTCTTAGGTAGAAAGCTCAAATCCAGAATCTCTAGGGTAGCATTTTCCAAAGTGCTACCCTAAAGCACTACCCCAAAGACAGGCAGAGCTCTGGAGTCTCAATGCATGGATGAGGCGATGGTACAGGGAAGAGGGTTTTAGATTTATAAGGAACTGGGCAACATTCTGGGGAAGGGGGAGCCTATTCCGGAATGATGGGCTCCACCTTACCTAGGGTGGGACCAGGCTGCTGGCATCAGCATTTAAAAAGGAGATAGAGCAGCTTTTAAACTAGAACCTGGGGGAAGTTATTCAATAGCCCATGATTCAGAACAAGGTATCTATGAAAGATATCACCAAAACAGGGAAGATAGGGTATCCTGATAGCGAGGTTGCAATAGAGACCATAGTAGACTGGGCGTCTTTAAATAAAATAAATACCAATATCAATGGCCATTCCTCCGTGTATTTACTTGTGGAACCTCCAAAATATTTTCAAAACCACACAGCCGGTTCCCAAGTGTATAGTTATTATGTCATTCACGTTCATTAGTCAATTCATTTCATCGATATATTCTCTATTTCTTAGTGACCTCAGCGGTGCTCATTGCTAGCTAACTTTCATAGCAATGGATCTAGCATCCACCTCTTCATCGGTTCACTATGTATATAGTGTCTCCTATAACATTCTTATTTTTAGTTTCTATTTTTAATTCTTATTTAACCAGTATATCAACTGATACTCATCTTTTTTAGATGTGTCAGACCAGGGGATTACTAGCGTCCAACATGCATGTTTCGCCCTTGCCCTGAGCTGTCTCAAGGACTGACCCCCTTAGCCGTCTTCAGCGTCAGCTTTGCTCTATAATTAATGGGTTATCTCCCTGCAAAGTTTCCGGCCATTTAATCACTTTGAAAATCTACCTCGTAATTTCTTATTCTGTAGTAGACAAAGTCTATCCATGTTCTGCATGTGTGACTGAGGTGAAGGATTCTGGTACGGGTATAGGGACTGTAGCAGTTTATTCTAGTTTCCCAATAATAGATGTATTGGTGCACTAGAAGCTGATGTAATACTTACACAAAGAAGAACAAATCTTTGCACCAAGCAAACAAAAAACAGCAACAGCAAAGGCGAGAAAAGAAGTCCCAAAGCAAGCAGTGTGGTGCAGAAACTTTATCAGTTGGTAAAAAAGACTCAACATGAATCGTGTTTCAGCCCCTCGGCCTGCATCAGGAGTCTGTACCCTTGCTTTGTTGATAAATAGAACTAAAAGCACAGGCACACTGAGAAATGTGTCTTAAGCAGCACAAGTGTCAATGAAGGAAAAAAGCTCTCATTCTAGTTTATAAATAGCACAACGTATAAGTATTTGCCACAAATGCAGTGGCGGCAACAGCTCTAGAGTTCTTAATTCTTCCTTTCAAAAGTTATTGTATCAGGGTTAATTTCTTTGATTTGTTCTGCTCTGATCACCTCCTCATGCCTACGTGGCCTCCCTCGGAAGAGAATATCCTAGAGCTGGACTGGAAACTCCTGAAAGAATCAAGAATTTGCTCTAAGGATCTGAAGTTGACATGTTTCATTTGGCATGTCTTAAGGAAGAAAAGCATGACTGCTCTCTGCCCGAGACTTGACAAAACACCTGAACAAATTGTCTCCATGAGAAGGGATGTCTAGCAGATGGGACTGAAGAGAAACATGAAGACCATCTTTTTAGTCAAAATCAGCTACAGGCTATGATTCTGGCAGACAAAAGACAATATAGTATGCTGTGTCAGCGTTAAACCTTATTGGTCATAGACATTGCAGAAAGGGAAGTGAACAACTCCATATTTTTGGAAACCCATTGAGATGCTTTTTCTACTGTGTGCTGCTACAGTGAGAGTAAGTCTTTGCCCTAGATTAATGCTTTGCACTTGTTAGACTCAATCCACTAATCAGTTCTTCCTCATGGTTTTTGTTTTTCAGACTCTGTGAGGTGCTAACTTCTGCCTCAAGGGTTAGAGTACTCCCTGAGACTAGGAGGGGACAAGGTTACCCTGATGGTTTATGGAGGACCCTCAGGTGCTTGAAGCCCAGAGAACCAGCTACAAGCTCCTTAAACCAATCCAGTGAGCATTTCCTTTTACATATCTGTTGTTGTCTGTAGTGACATCTTGTTATGTGTCTGTAAATGTTTGGCATGCTGGGCTAGAACTTGGTGTGTTCCTACCATCTTTACAGGGCCGGCGTGGGGGGCAAACAGGACAGCTGCCCTGGACCCCACAGCTCCAGAGGGCCCTGCGGTCCAGGCATCTCTTCCCCTTCACCCCACCACAATCTGTCTCCTCCTCCCTTCCTGATCTTCGTTAAAAATTTATTTCCCTTCTTAGAGGGGCTCCAGCACAACAGTCATCCTCACAAGCTGCCTCTGGCTGCCCCGAAGCTTTCCCTTTCTGCTAACATCTGCCCAGGTGAAAACAGGAAGTTACTTCAGAGGGGGCAGATCATGGCAGAGATTGAACATTTTGGGGGAAGCTACAGGCAGCCTGTGAGGATAGCAGCTGTGCTGGGGCCCCTCTGAGAAGGGAAATAAATTTTAAAGAAGACCACAAGGTGAGGGGAAAGGAGGGAGACGGACCGTGGTGGGGAGAAGGGTAAGAGATGCCCGGACCATGTAGTAATAATGCAGATGGGGCGGTCAGGGGGAGAAGGCAGGGAGGAAAGAACTTCAGGAGCCCCCTCCTTAATTTCTGCCCTGGGCCCCAGCATGTCTAAAACTGACCCTGCTTCTTTTATGTGTGTCATTTGGTTCAGCCTTTCCACCACAGTGCTTGCTCTTTCCTTCTGTCCATCTATGTTATACCACTGCATGTGTGCTGTGGTTTTGTTTTCTTTCTGTGCTTTGGGTGTGGCCTTCTTTTGCATGCCATGGAAAGACATTTGCATTCTTTGTTCATTCATCTTACCATAAATATTCCTCTTTCTATTTGAAAGTTTTTCCCACGTCTTGTCTTTAATTTTTACTACCCACAGCATGCATCAACCTCTCCAAAGGTTCATTGCTCTGCAAACCAGCTGCTGACATCCCCTGGGGTTTGCTCTGAATGGGAAAAGATGATGCTATTGAAGGTGTAAGTATGGCCTTCTTTCATACCTGTTGCTTGCTGGTTTGTCTGCCAAGCATCCTGAATTATTCTTTCATTTTTCTCTCGACTTTGCAAGCCCTGCATGCTGATGTTCTGCTTCTGGAAACCGTAGGAAGAGAAGGCCACGCAGAAGAGGAGACAGGGACTCTCTGCCTGGGCGTTGGAAATGTAACATCCTGGTTGCTTGTCTTCTTCTGGGAAAGGGGGAAATAATGTAATAACATCTGTGAATATTTTTTAATAAATATTGCTCATTTGGTTTGGTGTTTGGTGTCGTTTGAGGGTCATCCTAAGCTTAGAGATATGTGTGTTTGAGTGATGTGTTTCTGTACACGGTATGTCTAGGCAGTGCAAATTTGTATGGCTGTGAGAAAGGAGATGAATGGGGCGGTGGGGTAGCACGGGAGGGTAGTGTGCTGAAAGGTTTGTGCATTTGAAAGGAACTATCAAGGTTGCTTTTCACAGACAATTAGCACAATGTGCTGGAGCCATCACAGTACTGTCTCTAAAGGGGAGATTCAAAACTCTGGAAGCAGGAATGAACGGCATGGGTACCTTTACCCTCAGACTTCTCAAAGGGAAAAAGTTTTTACTTTGAAAATTGCCCAGGAAAGGAAGTACCTGCAAAGATTTGCCCCTGTGGGTTTTTTTTTTTTTGGGGGGGGGGTGGAGTCTGAGTTTTTTTTCCCTGTTTTTTCTTTTGTTTTTGGTCTGGGTTTTTGTTTCTTTGTTTCTTTTTTGCAGGTTCTTTTCTTGTGAAACATAAAATGTAGTTTTGAAATGCAGAGGTATGTGCATTCTTACCTCCTTTGACCTAACCCTGCCCCAAGCCAGCCTTCTTTTTCCCACGGATAAAAGTGTAATATTGTTGATGGTAAATTACATATGTGGGTTGTTAATGGTACATTAAAAATTGTCCTTCCTAAGCACTGTAAGGCAGCTCCAAATTGATCTTTTGTCCAACTCATTCCCAAGACACTTTCAAATTCCATTCCAATGGAATTAGATTGATTAAAATGAAAGTGGGCTGGTTCCCATGGAAAATCAAAAAGCACATTTTTCTCTTGGAAGAAATGATAGAAGGTATGTGGGCAAGAGGGAGGCCACCTGGTCCTGGACTTACTCTGAGCTGGAGCAAATCAAAAGGCCTTGGAAAGTGAATAAAGGCTATACAGCCAGTTGATGACAGGCAGAGGTGGGCTCTGCTTCCTGCACATTCCATATATGTGTCTTTGGTCCGAAGAAGTAGAAGTTACTGAAGCTTTATCTATGGAGGCTGCAATATTATGAGTGTTGAAGTGATTCCTCAGCATGGCAGTTTGTAGCTTTGTGTATTACTTTTTCTTATGTTACTTATTTTGCTGTCTCTCTTGCCAGTTTGGTGGACTTGTGTACTCTGAACACATGGAGGGTGATTCTATAAAGGAAAGTAGACAGCTACTTCATAGAATACTAGTGTTGCAGTACAAATGGGGCTGCGTTACGTGGCAAAAAGCGGGGTATAAATGATCTAAAATAAAATAAATAAATATAATTTGAGCATGACCACGTACATCAGCCATAGCGCTGGTACAAATGATCATACCTAGATTGCTGTTAAAAGTGTGTGTAAAAATAGTATTCTATATATTTTTTTTTTAATGTATTTTACAGTATTTTAATTACAAACCAAGAAAAATATCTTGTACAGAAAAGCCTAAAAATATAAGGAAATAAAACAAAATTCTTCCTAAATAGAAGATACACAAAGCAAAACTATTCTAGGCTCAAGTCCATCAAATAGAGGGTCCAATATGCTAAGGAGGAAAAACAAGGAAACTATAATAAGGAAGGGTAGAAATACCCACCTATCTACAGGAAACAACACTGTATGCAAGATCGGAGAGATATCTACAGTGGTATGTGGTACGGCCTTCAGGAGATTCACTGCATCCCCACCCTGCTAGGAACATGTTCATGTTTTGTTTGTTTACCTTTGATCCAATTGGTCCCTTCCCTTGTTTATTTATTTACATTTTTGCTCAAACCTTTTTCAGTGGTAGCTCAAGGTGAGTTATACTCAGGTACACTGGGTATTTCCCTGTTCCTGGAGGTCTCACAATCTAAGTTTGTGCCTGAGGCAATAGAGGGTTAAGTGGCTTGCCCAAGATTACAAGGAGAAGTGGTGAGATTTGAACTGGGCACCTCTGGGAATCAGGTACTCTAACCACTAGGCCACTCCTCCACTCCACATGGGCACTGACTGCACATTTAAAAATAAAAGAAGTGGGAATAAAAACCAGGCTTATCCAAAAAACTGGAACCAAATCAAATGTTAAAAGTCCTACAAACATTATTTATTAATTTTCTTTAAAACAGAACTCATTAATATATTCTTTAAAAATGACTCGACACAATGTTGTGTTTCAGCCTAATGGCCTACATCAGGAGTCTTGTGACCGTAGTCAAAAAAAACTCATGAATTGACGATATGAAAAATCTCAAGTTTCAAATGATAAGTAGAGGAGTGTGGTAGCCGTGTTAGTCCACTCTTAAGGTTATCAATAGAAATCAAACAAAATAAAACATGGAAAAGAAAATAAGATGATACCTTTTTTATTGGACATAACTTAATACATTTCTTGATTAGCTTTCGAAGGTTGCCCTTCTTCGTCAGATTGGAAATAAGCAAATGTGCTAGCTGACAGTGTATATAAGTGAAAACATTCAAGCATTACCATGACAGTCTGACAGGGTGGGTAGGAGGTATGCATGGGGACATCAAAGCATATCATTGATATTCTAACAGGATGGGTGTGGATAGGTGAGGGGTACAGGAAGTACCTATCCACACCCATCCTGTTAGAATATCAATGATATGCTTTGATGTCCCCATGCATACCTCCTACCCACCCCCATCCTCCCACCCTATCAGACTGTCATAGTAATGCTTGAATGTTTTCACTTATATACACTGTCAGCTAGCACATTTGCTTATTTCCGATCTGACGAAGAAGGGCAACCTTCGAAAGCTAATCAAGAAATGTATTAAGTTATGTCCAATAAAAAAGGTATCATCTTATTTTCTTTTCCATGTTTTATTTTGTTTGATTTCTATTGATAACCTAAATGATAAGTAAAAATCTTGAGACAAAAACGTGAACTAGGTCTTGAAAAAGACCGTTGTAAATGAAACTTCCGTCACACGGGTCTGCGTAAGCGCGGTAGGGATGCACATTACCATTCCAGCATGCTATTTTACCTTATGTTGTCACTATTGCAGTTGGTGTGGATGAACCTACCACTTCCTGTACAAAAGTGTGGTAAGTTTTGCATTTACTTCATATTGGAGGAGTGGCCTAGTGGTTAGGGTGGTGGACTTTGGTCCTGGGGAACTGAGGAACTAAGTTTGATTCCCGGCACAGGCAGCTCCTTGTGACTCTGGGCAAGTCACTTAAACCTCCATTGCCTGCCACATTGAGCCTGCCATGAGTGGGAAAGCGCAGGGTACAAATGTAACAAAAAAAAAATATATATATATATATTAGGATCAAAATTTAATGCACAGTAAGTACGAAGCTTGTGCACTGCTGGAAATGTTCCCACCATGTTCTCATATATTTACCACACAGAAAAGTTTGTTACTGCAATTAAGGATATTTGCACTGCAGGTGCACTTACTGGCTCATAAATAGGCAGTTTAAAAAAACATGCTGGGAGGTGTTATGTGCATGGCTGAGCGATAACTACAGGGCTGTTTGTGTGAAATCCTTAATGCTTTACTAAAGGAGGAATGTTTCCCTGCAATTTAAATGATGCATTGATTCATCTGTTTCTTAGGATAAAATGGTGTTGTAGCTGTATTAGTCCACTTTTAAGATAATAAATAAAACAAAACAAAAAATAAATATGTTACCTTTTTTATTGAACTAACAATGCATTTTTTTGACTAGCTTTCAAAGACATACCGGAGAGGAAAGTATTGCCTTCAAAAGCTATTCAAAAATATATTGTTAGTCTAATAATAAATGTATATCAGCTTACTTTCTTTTTCTTGTGTTGTTTTATTTCTGTTTATTATCTGATTCTTAAGAAATCCACGTGTGACCCAGGTAGGGTGGACAGTTACCGGTCAGTTTCAAATTTGCTTTTCTTAGGGAAGGTTATTGAGAAATCAGCAGCTGCTCATTTTTTGAGCTTTTTTTTAATTTTTTTTTAAATCTTTACAATCTGTACATATAATCTTATATTGGTCTCCAAAGAAGTAAAGAAAAGTATATCCAGCAACATAACTCATCCGGTTCATTAAAAAACAGCATTTGCTCCTTACTTCGTGTACAGTACCTTCATCCGTCCCATCCAACTATAAATGTAAATCAGCCTAAAACAATGCAAAAAATCAGAACATCAACACACAAAAACATTTTCAGTTCCCACATATGACTAGATTCTATATATCATGCCTAAAAAATTGTTGCCAAAAATAATATGCCATCCACGTGACTAAATTTAGTCGTGGGCAGTTACGCCGAGTAAAACTTGGTGTAAATACATATACCTAAATTAGGTGCAGACCGGGTGTATTCTATAACCACACCCATAGATTTTAGAAACGCTGATGACCCACCCATTCCATGCATATGGTCATGCCCCCTTTTCAACCACACAACTTAGCATTTACACACATCATGTTACAGAGTACGCTTAGATAGTTGTGTGCATAAATCCTAATTAATGCCAATTGGCTTTAATTGGCAATTATCAGCACTGATTGGCGTATTAACTAATGTGTGTGCGCAAATCCAGATTATGACCAGATTTTTGCATGCAATTTAAGTCACGCTATATAGAATCCGAGCAGTAGTGCTCCCTCTGGGTAGGTGACATACCAAGAAGAACATATACAAATCATAAAAATTAAAAAGTAACATGAAAGAGTATAAAGGCAAACATAATGTGGGAATGCAGCTGAAGTTCTTCATCCAGGTCTCTCGTTGTCTTATCCTGACCACTTAGAAGCCCTCTCCTGAGCGCTCAGAAGTGGTTGCTATCGTGAGTAAAAGCAGTTCAGTCTGTTGTGAAATTTTGCCGCAGCCTTTTCCAATATGTCCCACTTTTGCCCACCAATTGGCCAAAGTAGGCGCCTTGATTTGCTTCCACTGGACTGCTATAACCAGTCGTGCTGCGAATAGCAGATATGAAGATAAGTCCAATTTCGATAATACTCTAAACTCAGTAGTCCTCAAGACATCCAACAACATCAGACATTTTTCTAGGGGAATCCGTACCCCAGTGATCTTATAAATTTCCTGTCTAACCTGTCCCTCCAAAAATTGGATCTTGGGGTATAACCAACACATATGATCAAGGTCCCCACTATCTCTACAGCCTCTGCAACAGGTGTTGGCGATGTCCCCCTGCATCTTATGTAGTTTGAATGGGGTAATGTATGTTCTAAATAAAATTTTATATTGTGTGTCTAGGTAAGACAAACTCCTAGTAGATTTTGGAATGGCCACCCATAGTTCCTCCCAGTACTTATGTGGCCAACTAATTATTGAGCTTTTTAGATATCACAGGAGTATTGAATAGTAATCAGTCCTGAAACAGCGCTCACTGCAGTTTTCCATGATATCCACTGCTAATTAGACAGGGTTTTCTGTCACAGTCCTTATGTTAGATGTGAGTGCAGCAGTGGCATACCGAGGGCGGGGCGTTGGGGGTGGTCCGCCCCGGGTGCAGAGAGAAGCCGCATGCCTGTCTGCTCTGCTGGTTTCCTGCTCCCTCTGCCCTGGAACAGGGGGTTTCGTGCTGCACCCTGGGGGGACGGACGCCACTGCACCCGGGGGGGGGGGGGGGTGCGCAGCAGCAATCCGCCCTGGGTGGCAGCCGACCTAGGATCATGACTGGAGTGCAGTATTTGATACTGTCAACCATTCTATGCTTGGGTATCCCTGCCAGCAAAGGTAACATTTTTAATGGGAGAGGGAAAGAGAGAACAGAGAAAAATGGGTAGCCCCCCAAAAATACTACCTATATTTAGGCACCAAGATGGAGCCTATGTGATACGTATTCTACAAAGCAGAGTCGGCACCTACTTTCCTATATAGAATACTGTGTAACTGTGAATACACAAATGTATCCACACAGCTGCTCACCGATGTCAGACATAGAGCTTATATGTGCACCTAGGTTCTGATAATATGCACGTTAGCTTACAGAATATTATAAGTTCTGTCCGTTCTCCACCCAGACAGCACCCATGTCTACATCCACCACCCAGATATGTGCTATGTTAGACGGAAACTGGGCATATACACGGTAGAGTACATGTATACCTTCCCTGTTTGAGTAGTTTTTGTTTATGGTATTTAGTTCTCTTGTCATCATTGAATTCCTGTGTTCCTTCCTGTCCCTTATTTAATTGCAGTTTCCTTTCTGTCTTTTATGCTGATTTTATGTTAACCTCTTTGACCTTGTCTAAGTAAAGACAGTATATCGAGCTATGAAATAGACATATATGCCAGTATTTTTTTTTTCATTTCAAATCATTTTATTTATTATCACAATAACCAAAACAATAACAATGAATACATCAAATAAAGGACATCATGAATTGTACAAGTGTTTTCAGGAAGGCTGCAAGATATAACCAATACCCAATTTATATATATGGATCAATAGTAACAGAGACATAAATGGAAGAGCAAAAAGAAGAGATATATGCCAGTTTATTAATGAATAGCACTGTAAAAATAGCGCCAGAACAGTGCAGGAGAACAATGCCCTAATGCTCAATGCTAAATGAGAAGCAAATATTGGTGCGCTCATAGCGTTGAGCTTTTGGGAGTTCAGCAGGAGGATTGCTTTTGACTCGTAACCACTTGTAACCACTCGCCTCCACCTACCCTCCTCTCCTCCTTCCTGTACACATTAATTGATTTGATTTGCTTACTTTATTTTTTGTCTATTAGATTGTAAGCTCTTTGAGCAGGGACTGTCTTCTATTTTTGTGCAGCGCTGCATATGCCTTGTAGCGCTATAGAAATACTAAATAGTAGTAGTAGTAGTAAGAGTTCGGCGATAAGCTCAGCTGCACTTTCCATCTTTTTTTCTGTGTCCTAAATATAAGTGTTTTTAATTTTTTTTCTTTTTTGGTTTGGACGCCAATGTGTGCTTTCACTTGGGTCTGCTTAAGGGCTTGCACGGGCTTCCTTCTGCTTCCAAAAGCAATCAAAACCAGCAGAAAGAAGCCAGAAGTGGAGCCAGGTTGAAGGCACGGGGGGGGGGGGGGGAGCGGACAGCGGACTTCCGCCAGCGCTGGCGCACGTTTTCAGTGCAACACATTGCATAAAAAATAGGTGCTGGCGCTGGCAGAACTCCGTTTGGGGGAGCGGCAACTCCCCTGGAAAGAAGCATGAGAGAAGCATAAGAATCATGTGAAATCCTCTCTTCCAACACCCTAACACCTGCTCTGAGTTAGCGTTATTTTTTGCAGCGGTAAGGCAGTTTTAAGTACATAAGCATTGCCATGCTGGGACAGACCAAGGGTCCATCGAGCCCAGCACCCTGTCACCAACAGCAGCCAAAAGAACAAGCAATTTGCCCCGCCCATCCTAGAAATACTGTATTCCCTCGTCCATTCAATAACATTCTATGGCCTTTTCCTTCAGGAAGCCATCCAACCCTTTTTTGAAGTCTGCTAAGTTAACCGCCTTAACCACCTTTTCCAGCAACGAATTCCAGAGTTTAACTAAGCGTTGAGTGAAGAAACATTTCCTCCGATTCGTTTTAAATTTACCCAGTGCTTTTTTTGTAGAAAAAAAGGTGCTGGTACTCATTGTGGGCGGGGTCACCTCATATGACTCCACCCCTATTATAGCCACACCCACATTAGCCATGGCGCATAGAAACAGACGTCATTGAAAATATTATACTAGTATAGGAGAAAAAAATAATGTGATATTTTTTTCATTATAAATAATTTCTGTAAGCTGTTACAGCTCCAGTATACCCAGTGCAAAATAAGACACCAGATGTAAATTCTCAAATTGGACATATTCCAAACACTAAAATGAAAATAAAATGATTTTTTTCTACTTTTGTTGTCTGGTGACTTTGTTTTTCTGATCATGCTGGCCCAGTATCCAATTCTGCTGCTACCTGTCCTCTTAACTCCGTTTCCAGGGCTTCCTTTCCATTTATTTCCTTACTTTCAGCCTTTCTTCTTCATTTCTTGCCCTACATCCGTAAGTGGATCCAGCTTCTGCCTACTTTCTTCATCCATGTGCAGTTTTTATCCTCTCTTCCTTTTCCCTCATCTCATCTCCTTCCTCACTCTTCCCTCCTCTCCATCCATGTCCAGCATTTCTTCTCTCTCCCTGCCCTCTCCTCAATCCACCCATGTCCAGCAACCCTCCTCTCCCCTGCCCTCCCCTCCCCTCCATCCACCCATGTCCAACATCCCTCCTCTCCCCCTGCCCCCCCTCTCCAGCCACCCATACCCAGTGGTTCTCTCCTCTCCCCTGTCCCCCCTCCAGCCACCCATGCCCAACGATTCTCCTCTCTCCCTGCCCCCCCCTCCAGCCACCCATGCCCAGTGATTCTCCTTGCTCCCCTGTCCCCCTCCAGCCACCCAGATTGTCCAGTGGATTCTTCAGGGCAGGCAGGAAAGAGCCCCAGTCTTTCCTGCCCGCTGCCGGCGCTGACTCTCCCGCGGCACTACTGCATCACTCTTCAAAATGGCCGCCACTTACAAGGGTGGCCTCCTTCAGCAGAAGTCTTGCAAGGCCGCTGCTGGAAGTCTCGGCGGCCATTTTTAAAGAGCGATCCGGCATTGGGGGAGGGTCAGCGCCGGTAGCGGGCAGGCAAGACTGGGGATCTTTCCTGCCTGCCCCGAAGAATCCGTTGCCTTCTTCAAGTATGACTGGGACCCTGTAGCTCGGGGGAGGGAGGGAGGAGAACTGGCTCGCCCTGAAGAACAACCGGCTCCAGCACACCACCGGACGAACCTCACAAAAAAGGTGCCGGTACGCCGTACCGGCGCGTACCGGCACAAAAAAAGCACTGAATTTACCACACTGCAGCTTCATCGCATGCCCCCTTGTCCTGGTATTTTTGGAAAGCGTAAACAGATGCTCCACATCGACCCATTCCATTCCACTCATTATCTTATAGACCTCTATCATATCTCCTCTCAGCTGCCTTTTCTCCAAGCTGAAGAGCCTCAGCCTCTTCAGCCTATCCTGATAGGGAACCGTCCCATTCCCTGTATCATCTTTGTCGCCCTTCTCTGCACCTTTTCCAATTCCACTATGTCTTTTTTGAGGTGTGGCGACCAGAATTGAACACAATACTCGAGGTGTGCTTTTCTGAGCACTGGGGAGGAATATAAAATGACCTCATTTGCATGCTATCTACACTAGTGCCTGGCGCGTTCTTTGTTTCCCACGCTAGACCCCTCTGAACATTCTGCGCAGGTAAATGTGGGCATTAGTATGGTGCTGATAGCCTCTAGCACCCACATCTACTTTTGAGCATTGGGGCCTTCGTGCAGAAATTGTAGAGCAGGTAACTGCAAGGGGGTATCAGCATGGGGTGGGTGGGTCAGGGGCGTACCCAGCACTTACTCACTAAAGTTAGAGAATATCGACAGTTACACACCCAGCTGTAACATTTAGGCACAGACATTTACAGCAGCCGTTGCCATGGTGAAAGCAGCCACACCCTAAATGCAGACTTATGCTAGTATTCTGAAACAGCAAGTGCACGCATAATTCCCAATATAGAAATAGCATTTAGTGTGCAGGCATCCTGGTGCCTGTCTTCAGAACTGAGAATTACCTATCCTTACAACTGTTTTGTAAGGGAAAAAAATAAAGAAATATAAGATCTGAGAGTGTGGAAGAAATGTCCCCTTCCTTTGACAAGTTCTTAGAAATGCACACTTCTTTAAGAAGGCTCCACTCTCAACAGCAGGGTTTTCTTAGCAGTGTTCCCTCTAAGCCAGGGGTTCTCAACCCATTACATTATTTATTTAGATTTTGCTCAAACCTTTTTCAGTAGTAGCTCAAGGTGAGTTACATTCAGGTACTCTGGATATTTCTCTGTCCCAGGAGGGCTCACAATCTAAGTTTGTACCTGAGGCAAGGAAGAGTTAAGTGACTTGCCCAAGATCACAAGGAGCAGCAGTGGGATTTGAACCAGCCACCTCTGGATTGCAAGGCTGATGCTCTAACCACTAGGCCACTCCTCATTATACTCGCTTTTATATCCTGCTATTACCAGTAAGTTCTAAGCGGGTTACATATAACAAGAGAGCTAGGATATTCTTTTTGGATATTATTAGCAAAAGATCATAATCAAGGAGTAAATTTTCTAAACAGAATAATCTTTAGACTTTTTCTAAAGGAGAGATACGAATGAGTAAAAGAAAGTTGTTCTACAAGATCCTTCCATAGATGCAGGGCTGCCAAGAGACTGAGCCGGGCCTGGGGCAGGGCCACTGCTGCAGCCACTGCCACCCTTCCAGATCGCCGCCACCCCCCATCATCGCCACTGCCACCCCCTCCCCTCAGGATTGCCACTGCCGCAACTGAAATACCTTGGGGCTGGCAGGGATCCTGAAGCCCCGCCAGCGAAAGAATCCAGCGCAGTTCTTCACTCCATGCCTGCCCTGCCTCTGCTTTTTTCTCTCGTCGTGCATGTGCCTGAGGGGAAAAGCAGCCGCTCAGCACAGTGGTAGAGGCAGAGCGAGGAGCAGCGCTGGAGGCGGGGCAGCGCCGGAGTTTTTTCTCTCCTGCTCCTGTTGGGACATGATCACTCGGGGGCCCGTCAGAAGCAGGAGAGAGAGAGAGAGACCCCAGCACCAGGCTCCCCCTGGTGGTCGGGCCCAGGGAACTTTGCCCCCCCCCCCCTCCCTCTCAGTGGCCCTGCATAGACATACTGCTTCAACGGCCAACAGTGTATCAAAAATTGAACATTTCCTTATCCCTGTAGTTGATGGAAAAGTTAAAAAACAAAACATTAATTTCACCTCTCCTGGCTCTTTTAAATGAGACAAACCAGAAATGAGTTAATAGATAGCTAGGAATTTGAACATGCAATGTTTTATAAAGAAAACACACAAATTTAAAATGTACCTGAGTCTCTATAGGCAACTAGTGTAATCTATTATAAAGAAAGGGAAAACTGTCATAACTGGAAAGACCATATATCAGTCTGACTGCTGTATTCTACACTGTCTGAAGTCTTTTGAATGAATGTTTGGTACTGCCCAAGCACATTGTATTTTCAGGATACCCACAATGAATATGCATGAGATAAATTTGCATGCATTTTCACCATTCTATTCAGCTCTATACCATGCATATTCATTGTGGATGTCTTGAGAACCAGACTGGCTTCGTGTGTCCTGAGGACTGGGTTGAGAACCCGTGCTCTAAGCCAAGAGCATGTGTGTGTGCACACACAAGAAAATATAATACTTGATACAAAGCAGCCCAGTAGAACCTGAACTATTTGCATCTGCCCTCATCTTAGCAGCTGAGCAATTACTTAGCTTAAATTGGCACGCTGCTAATTTGGCTGTTCCAGTCCCATCCACATGATGGTGCTATAATATTAATCATAGATTACTTTCTTCCTGTTACTTCAGTGCAGCTGGCTGGATAATCAGTAACCAGAAAATGGCATGGTCAATAGCTGAAACTTGTTTACAGAACAGTCTACAGACTGAGTTGAGAATGTGTACCAGTTTAAAAGATTTTTAAAGGACCTTGAATACAGAGTGGAGGAGTAGCCTAGTGGTCAGTGTAGTAGACTTTGATCCTGGAGAGCTGGGCTTGATTCCCACTTCCACTCCTTGGGATTCTGAGCAAGTCACTTAACTCTCCATTGCCCCAGATACAAATAAGTACCTGTATATACCATGTAAACCACCTTGAATGTAGTGGCAAAAAAACCACAGAAAGGCAGTATATCAAGTCCCTTTCCCATTCCCTTTAAAGAGGTTTTCCAGAAGAAGACTTGATATTGATTCTGAGGTAAGCGTCAGATGTATGCTGTTCAACATTCAGCCAGCAGTGGTCAGCATTTTTTTTAAACATTGACTGTCACCAGCAGAATTAGTCCCCAGCACTGAATATCTGGGTCTTTGATAACACATGGAAGTTATCCAGGTGTGGCTGATATTCAATGCCACACTCAAAAAAGTAATTGGGCAAAGTCAGGACAGCATTATAGGGTCCTTTTACAAAACTGCACTAGTGTTTTTAGCGCAAGCTAAAAATAAGTGTGCACTAAACGCTAGTGAATCTTATATATTCCGGTAGGCATCTCTAGTGTTTAGAAGGGCAACAAAAATGATAAAGGGGATGGGACAACTTCCCTATGATGAAAGGATAAAGTGGCTAGGGCTCTTCAGCTTGGAGAAAAGGCAGCTGAGGGGAGATATGATAGAGGTCTATAAAATAATGAGTGGAGCTGAATGGGTAGATGTGAAGCATCTGTTCACGCTTTCCAAAAATACTAGGACTAGGGGGCATGCGATGAAGCTACAAAGTAGTAAATTTAAAACGAATCAGAGAAACTTTTCTTCACTCAACTCTGGAATTCGTTGCCAGAGAATGTGGTAAAGGCGGTTAGCTTAGCGGAGTTTAAAAAAGGTTTGGACGGCTTCCTAAAGGAAAAGTCCATAGACCATTATTAAATGGACTTGGGGAAAATCCACTATTTCTGGGCTAAGCAGTATAAAATGCTTTATACATTTTGGGGATCTTGCCAGGTATTTGTGACCTGGATTGGCCACTGTTGGAAAAAGGATGCTGGGCTTGATGGGCCTTTGGTCTTTTCCAGTATGGCAATACTTAAATACTTATTAGTGTGCACTAAAAACGTTAGCACGCCTTTGTAAAAGACCCCCTATATGTGGTCCTGACTCTGCCCTCAGACCACCCCTGCACTAGCATGATAGCGCCACAATGCTCTGCACAGATATTCAGGGCACTATCTACATAAATGTAGCTGAAAATCCAGATGTTGCCTGGTCAGTGCAACTTATCCAGACAGAATGCTCTCCTACCCAGATAAGTCTCGTGGAATATCTACCTGATGGTATTTTATTAAGCATCTGATTTTAATATAAAATGTATTATAAGCTTAAAGTAATGACTGTTAGGTTTTATTGTATATAGGTCTAGTCTTGTTATATCGTGTGTGCATTTGTGTGAACCACTCAGAATGTATGATGTGTGATATATTGAAGACCAATGGGTATCACACGCCTTATGCATGTCTCAGGCATTTAAAGAGGCATTAGGCCAAAGGCTGAAGGAATTTAGTTTCTAGAAAGTATTTCTCAGACTTCTTTAACACATACTGGCAATGCACTGAGTTTATGAAATCTCCTGTCACCAAAATCATCTGTATTTTGGCTTTAAAAATGCACACAGAGATGGGTTCGTTATTTTTTTAAAAAATACTTAAGTGAAAAGTAAAAATGATGGCTTCAAAAGTAGTGAAGTAAAAGTAGAAAGTCTTATCCCTCCAAAAAATACTTAAGTAAGGGGTCTGCTTAATGGGCTCTGCCGGCATTAGCGCCAGGACAGCCACTAGCGCGGCTTAGTAAACAGGAGCGTAAAAGTAATAATGTACAGCTCTTAAAACTACTTTTTTACTACAAAGTAAAAAGCAATCATAACAAGTTGGACACTCCTCTATCTCCACAAATACATGCACTCCGCCTGTGTGACTCCTCTGAAAGGGGGCTCCAGGCATAGAGATACAATGGATCACAGGTGAAGGCTGAACTGCTGCTCCAATATGTATTTCTGATGCAGTGTGAGATGGATATAGTAATCATGTTCAGATTTAATTACACCAGTATTAATGCTCTCTGAAAAATTATGCTAGGACCTTTTATGCATAATCCATACTGTTAAACCCAGTCCCTAGGTTTTTGGTTTTTGTTTTAAATAGATGGATGCATTTTGAGGGACTTTCACAAAGCCATGCTAGCAGCCATTCACAGTGTGCCTGAAATTCAGCGCTCCTGGCCGGTTAAATAGCCTTAAGCCGGCTAAGCGCTAATATCCAACGTGAGATAGCCAGCTACCTCAGCTGAATATTACGCTTAGTGGCTAGCTGGTTATAGCCAGTATTCATTGACTGACTGGCCAAATAGTGGCCAAATAGACCTGCATAAATAACAGATCTGTCTTTGGCTGCTATAACTTAGTCGGTCAGCTAATGAATATTTTTTGGCCGCTATGTTTGTAAAAAACAGAAATTCAGTGCTGGTCGCTGGATACAGCCCGGCATTGACTTTCCAGGTTCACTACTGACTGCCGGAGCTAGCCTGGCTGCCTCCTACGGTCTGA
The DNA here is from genome assembly GCF_901765095.1 of Microcaecilia unicolor. Classification (NCBI taxonomy): domain Eukaryota; kingdom Metazoa; phylum Chordata; class Amphibia; order Gymnophiona; family Siphonopidae; genus Microcaecilia; species Microcaecilia unicolor. Next base: position 386,346,663 of record NC_044032.1, read on the forward strand.
ATATCAGCCCCAGTGTATTTTGCTGGGGAGTGCCAATAGTACAGAGTGTTTCCCCAAGAGTGGAGTAGCCTTGTGGCTAGTACAGTGGACCTTGGTCCTGGGGAACTGGGTTTGATTCCCACTAGCTCCTTGTGACTTTGGGCAAGTCACTTAACCCTCTATTGCCCCAAGTACAAAATAACTGCCTATATATAAACAGTTATGATTGTAACCAAGTCCCATCCCCATTCCTTACTGATTACAAAACTCATACATTTATTTAAAAACAAGCCCAGGGACTGGGCTTAACAGTATGGACTATGCAGAAAAGGTGCTAGCATAATTTTTCAGAGAGCATTAATATTGGTGAATTATATGTCTCTCTGTACAGAATATTATAGTGTTCAGATTTAATTACAGTCAGTCCACTACATGGAAAGCAAAACTCCTAAAGGCTTTGGTTGCAGTTTTAAAAGTGGGAGCCTCCTTGTAGACGAGCTGATGCTGCGCGGGAAGAACCTGTTCCTGGAGGAAAAGTCCTGTTCCTGGAGGAAACGTCCATAGTCTGCTATTGAGACAAGCATGGGGAAGCCACTGCTTGCCCTGGGATTGGTAGCATGGAATGTTGCTGCTATTTGGGTTTCTGCCAGATACTTGTGACCTAGATTGGCCACTGTTGGAAGCAGGATACTGGGCTAGATGGACCATTGGTCTGACCCAGTATAGCTATTCTTATATTCTTATGTAACTGCATCTGGGCACTCAGCTTCTGTAATAGAGTATTAACATAACCTAGAATTGGTGTACTTTATATTTGGGCAGCCACAGTTGCACCAGCTTTTAGAGCTGGCATAACTCAGTGCAACCAAATGCAGCAAGGGTGCATGTAACTCATAGGATTGTATGAGAAACTAGGAGACACTTCCATGCGCCACTCATGTTTCAATCCACATATATGCCGCCTGCATTTCTGCGCTATAGCACCTTTGTGCGCCGTTATAAAATAGTACTTAGAGCAGTGGGTCCCAAACCTGCTCCTGGAGGCACCCCAGCCACTGAGGTTTTCAGGATATCCACAATGAATATCCATGAGAGACTTGCATGCACTGCCTTCACTGCATGCACATCTCTCTCATGAATATGGCTGGGGTATCTCCAGGACCAGGTTTGGGAACCACAGTCTCAGGCATTCAGTGATAGAATTGCCCCTTTTCAGTCTGTGACACCTGGAATTTATTTTTGTCTGTGAGATCCAGTGTCCTTTTTGTAGTTCTTCGGTGGTCCATTAGGTCCTAGAAATAGAAGAATCTTCAGTGTTCAAGCCAATCTCCCATCCATAACTGGATCCAATGCAGACTTCTTCACCAATTCCATTTTCTCATCCGATTCTTCTTTCTGACATCTGGTGAACATGTCCACTGGGAAGCACTAAATCTCTTTCATCACTTCATCAGGTACCACTTAGGCAAACAAATCTCTCTCTTTACCTTTCTACCTTTATAGCACACAGCAGGGGCGCAGCCAGACAACAGATTTTGGGTGGGCATAGGGAAGAACTGGGTGGGCACCAATTGTTCTCCCCCCTCCCCCAACCATCACCCAAAAAATATCTCAGCTGGTAGGAAAATGCTTCTTTCCACCTTGGCAGTCTGCAGCAGGCATGTGCTGAAAACTGGATCTGATTGTTGAGATAAGTTTCATTATTAGTTATAAGAAAAGAAAAGTTTACATATAATATATGAGTCGGGTGTACCGATGACGAAGTTTGCGTCATTGATACTGCCATATTAATAAAGTGTTGGCAGTAGATGCTACTGATGTACCCTAAGAAATGAATGTAGTTGTGTTAATATGAAAAAGAGGGAACGTGTGATGTTGAAGCTGTTGTCTGAAAGAATATATGAGTAAGAAGTTGGATCCCATAAGCTAATATACTGTTCGAAAACTGAACATAAGCATGTGCCGGTATCATGGACAGTAGCATTTTCGTTACCATCAGGAGGAAGTCTTCAGCAGGCCAAGCTTGGAATCCCACCAGTTACCACTAAACGTGTGCTACTGTTGGGTGGGCCTGAGCCCTAACCCAGGCCTACCTGTGGCTACGCTACTGGCACACAGGGATCTCTCAATATCAGGTCCTAGAAACTCCTTCAGACTTCTATTTTCCCTCAAGAATTGAAGGGTGAGCCAAAATTCTCCTTTCCCAAGCAAAAGGAAAGTTAAGATTCTTTAACTTAAGGTGCAGTTCAGAGTAGTTATTAATCTTTACTATTTTCACCCTCTGAATCAAAGAAAAACCTTTGAAGTGAACAGACAGGGCAATTGCTTGATCCTGCAACTTAAATGTAGGACTGGACTGAGACTCCACATGGCATGCGGTTAGAGCTCCTGCTCCCTCTTTCATATCCCCCAAATTAGTTAAACAATCAGACTCAACATCCTGCTTCCTCAGAATCCAACAGCCACTGGTCACACTAGGGATCACCAGCAAATACAGATACATGAATTACTATTGCAACAAACACCCAAGGGATTGGTGTAGCAAAATGGCATACTCCTCTATTTCTTGTCCAGATTAGTCCTGAGAGGGTTACTGTACTTAGAATTCTGGTGGTGGGTCCAGGTCAAGATCAGCATCATGCGGGGTGGGGGTGAGGTGTGATTGTTGGCAAACCAATCCACACTCTCCACTGGCACTCAGTAATTCAGTCCAGGCCACAATTTGGATTCTGAACCAAAAGGTTTATTTAAAATAGTCTTTTAGCAAAAAGGACAAAAATCACAATAATATCAAAACATAAGCAGAAAGCAAAAATAACAACAAACACAATCTCATATTTTTCTTACAGAACTCTCCACTCCTAAGTTGATCACTGCTATCATTTATTTTCACTACTTGGCTCTTCTCTTGTGGTCTCTTGTTTTTCTTGAGAACCAGAGTTCCCTGTTCTCCTGTTTTTCCAACTGCTCAGCTCTTCTCCCCTTTTCGTGAGAAACAGTGGTGCACTGGTTCCCTCTTTGACATCATAACTCAGAGCAAGTGCAGAACCCTAACAATACTTGTTATTTCTTACCACTTCTTTCATACTCCTGGAACTTTGGCTGGGTTAGCTAAAATCCTTGATCCCCTGACAGAAGCGGTGCAGTGGTCGGGAGTCAAAGCCAAAGACTCTTCCCCTCACTGTGTGGTACGATGGCTGGGAAAGCAAGAGCCAAAGACAAAGAATTCAAACAGACCTGGGGTTTTATATCAATCCCAGTTTCCTTCCTACCCAGTGGTGTTGCCACAGGTGGGCCTGGGTGGGCCTAGGCCCACCTAGTTTGGGCTCAGTTCCACCCAAATATTGGTACCTTTATTATAGCTGATGGGGTTCCAAGCTCCACCACCTGGAATAGGTCCTCCAGCGGCCAGAAGAGGTAATTCCACACGATACTGCCACACAGCCCCTCCCCCCCCCCCCCCCCCCCCCCCCCCACTCACACATGCTGGGTTTTCGTGCAGGCAAGAAAACTGAGCATGTGCAGGAGGGAAGAGGCGGGCACAGTAGCAGTGTGTAGACAGTGCTGCTGGCTGCATTAAGTAGGGGAATGATCTGTTCTGGCCACCGGAGGACATCTTCCATCTGGCAGGGCTTGAGGATCCCTGCCAGATCAGGTATTGATTTTATTTGTTGGGGTAGCTGGTGCTGGGGCAGGGGTGGGGGCAGAAACTGCAGGGGGGGGGGAATTGCGTGGCCACCCACTTTGGGCTCAGACCCACCCAAAATACCATCTCTGGCTACGCCTCTGCTTCTACCATTAACTCATGGGTTAGGAGAATCTTCTGGAATCAGTGAGGTATTCACATGTCAAACTCCAATATTTCAGTAGAGCATAAAGCAGACACTTAGAGGTTCCTACACTACTCTCACTTGGTCTGACCCTCCTAAAAGGGACTCACTTCTTTAGTAAGGACCCAGATGTATCTTACATGTGAATTATATCACATTGATATCACTCTGCATTTTTGAAACACAGCAGCGTTGGCGCTGCCAGGCAGAATAGTGGCAGCGGGCAGGAAAGAATGGGATTCTTTCCTGCCCCTGCAGATCACCATAGTAGACAAGTATGACGGTTCACCAGAATAATAGACTTTATGAGTCAGCAGTAGCTCTTTGAAATGTATATGATAATATATCAGAAGCCAGTGCGCCTGGGTGAACAACGGATTGATGTGGTCAATCCTTTCCGTATGACAGAGCAGTCTAGCAGCTATATTCTACACGGTTTGAAGTCATTTTAGTTGTGATTTTGGGAGGCCTGCACAGATTATATTGCAGTCATCAAATTTAGAAATCAACAAGGCATGACAAGCTGTATGTAACAAACACGAAGCCAGGAAAGTAACGCAGAATGCGGAGCATTCGAAAACCAGCCTTAATTATCTCAGAAATCTGTTTATGAAAGCACAATTGGGAGTCAAACCATACCCCCAGGTACTTAAATGATTGGACTGGCAGCAGTTGTATACCAAAAAGCTGAGAGTGTAGCAAGGCTAAGAGAGGGCTCCAGGGATCCAGCAGACCGTGGTTTTATCTGGGTTTAGAACCAATCAATGTGTTGTCAGCCAATCTGCAAGAGCTGATAAACTGTCCTGCAGAGAGGTTGGGTTGATAGACAATGGTGAGGTTGGAAAGATCGTCCACTAGAGGAAAGCTTTAATTCCAAAGGATTGGATAAGGGTTGCAAGTGGACTGATAAAAATGTTGAACAGCAACTAAATCTAATTAGTGCCACTCACTACTTGTTAAAAAGCCCATTATTGGTGCTAATTGGCTCGTTATTCAATTAAATTGCATGCACAATTTTTGGCGACTTTTATAGAATTACAGGGTAAGCGTAAAGCTGGGTGCCCAGCTTTATAGAATTTGGGGACAATGTGCACTGTTTTCCTGATCGTGGGCCATTGAGCATGCACAAACCATCGTGCAGGAGCGAACCACTGCACAAGTTATTGGGAAAAGCATGCGCATTCTTTCAGAAAGAGTGTCGTTCTTCCAAATGGGGCACACTGTTTTGAAAGAGTACCACTATACAACTTCACTCCAGTGATGAAACCATATCCAAATGAAAATGATCATAACGAACATTGGTGAAATGACACAACATGAACATTTTCTGGCTGCCCATCCCTAACATATATGGGCTGCCTTGAGTTAAAAAGCTGACAAGATTTTCCTCTGGTTTTCCAGTCCAATGTCTCTCAGGCTGGTCCTGGAGCCTCCCGCAGCCAGTTGGGTTGTTACCATATCCACAATGGGCATAATTTTATGCTTAGTGAATGCTTGCATGTACAATTTATAGACTAGTGTCAGTTACACACATAACAATGTAATAATTAGTTGCTAATTGGTGCTAACAACCAATTAGTGGCTGTAATTGGCACTAATTAGCACTTACGTGCCTTTAGTCGAGATTCTGAAAATTGTGCATGCAAAATTCATTGAACGCAACTGCAAGGGGGGCATGGACTTGGGAAAGGCATGGGCGGGTCAGGGATGTGGCTAGCATTTACTCATGTGGGGTTATAGACTACCAGCAGTTATACACCTGACAGCGTATAATTGCTGATATAGAATTCACACTTAGCACGCATCATCCCGGGGCTTAATTATAGGTGACCTTTTAAGAATTACCCCCTATCTGAATAGATATGGGGCTTTCCTAATTTAAACCATGTTGCTGTCTGGATAATGGCTGACCATTGCCACTATCCATAACGGTGCTCACCACTTACTACCTATATTTACTATGGCCAATATTCAGCACTATTTAACTGGCCAAATAGCATTTAACTGGCCAAGTGCTAATATTCAGTAGGAGATAGCCGGTTATCTCCGCCAAATATTAGGATTTAACCAGCTAGCCATGATTATTCAGTTAGCAGCAGCCCTATCATTAGGCCACCTGAAGCTGGGGCCTTAGACAGCACTCTTCCAGGAGCAGCAAATCCCTCCCCCCCCCCCCCCCCCACACACACACACACACACACCAGCCACGGTCTGGCATCTCCCCCATTCCTTCCTCAATCCCCTTCCCCGAATCTACCTTTGTTTATTAAAAGTCAGCGGCGGCAGTGATTCCCATTGTCTGCCCTACTGCCGGCACCGGCCTCTTCTCTCTACTGTGACCCGCCTCTGACGTAACTTCCTGTTTCCTCAGAGGCGGGCCACAGTAGAGAGAAGAAGCCGGTGCTGGCGGCAGGGCAGACAATGGGAATCACTGCTGCTGATGATTTTTAATAAACAAAGGTAGGCTCAGGGAAGGGGGTTAAAGAAGAAAGGAGGAAAATGCCAGACCACAACCGGGGGGGGGGGGGGGGCATCTCAGCCCTCGCCTCAGGAGGCAGATTGCCTTGGGCCACCCCTGTATTCAGCACTTCACGAACTAAGTTTAGCAACCAGATCAGACCACCTAAACAGCAGTCCTATCTTTCGTCACTATAAGCTTAATCAGCCAGTGCTGAATATTAACTTGCCCAGTTAAGTTTAAGCCAGCCAAAAAAAAAATGGATAATCAATGCCAGTCACCAGAAACACCCCGGCATTGAATATCCGGGCTCAGCACCCATCACGGCATTTAGCCGGCCTGCCTCCCGTGGGCTGAATATCAGCTGGTTTGTGCCTCATCTGTGCATAACAGCCTGCAACACTGACCACCATGTTTGAATATTGACCTGACTGAATATGTATGAGATAGAACTGCATGCAGATTAACTGTATCTCCTAAAAATCCTACTGGCTGTGGGATGCTCCAGGATCATCTTGAGAAATATGGTTCTATCTAGACATTGAAATGTTGAAATAGTTATTAAGAAGTCTAGAGAGACAATCGGATAAAATTTGTGATCTCCATAAAATGACAGACTAGAGTAAGTGAAAAACAATAGAATAATTACACACTAAAATGTTTAGCAACCAACCAATGGAATATATTTACATGTCTTGTCATTTAAATTTCAGGCCAGATTCACAGATGAATGCAAATTCTGGGAGCGGTTTCAGGAAAATAGCTATAACACTTACGCTTCAGCATCTTACAGGACTCCACAGACTGGCAGGGAGTGGTACGTGGCACTGAACAAAAGGGGGAAAGCGAAGAGAGGATGCAGCCCCAGAGCAAAACCTCAGTACATTTCCACCCATTTCCTTCCGAGGATTCAACAGCTCAAACAACCAGAACTGTCCTTCACCGTCACCGTGCCTGAAAAGAAAAAGCCTCCAGCTCCACTCCCAAAGATTTCAGTGGTCGCACCTCAGAAGAGCACTCGGCCTGTCAGATACAAACTAAAGTTTCGCTTCGGCTAGCCAACAGATTGATCTACTCGAGGGTCTTAAGCTGATGCTGCACCTGCAGGCACGTCCCAGGCCTGTGATGGCAAGCAAGGGTTTGCACTGGAATTAAATAGGAGGTCATGCCACATGGAGTAGAATCTCCTCTAGTTTCAGTTTAACCTCATGCAAAGTGGCTTTTTGATAGTTGAGAGCATGGACTGAACGCAAACTGTGTCCTCAGGGGACGAGTACAAGGTTGCCCTAAAAAGACTCTACTTTCTTCTTTCCAAAAGGGTTGAAAGTTAATCATGCATTTCAGGATCACAAAACGAACCAGAAATTTTGGAACAGCATGCATGCAAGCATTTTTGTTTTTAGGCTTACACCTATATCACCAAAAAGGATTTACCTCTCCAGTTGGAATATTTCCTGTCATCATTTTTTAAAACTTCCTTTTAACTGTTTTTCATGGGATCCACACTTGGAATTTGTAACGATCTGCTTCTATCCTGCTGACTTTCCCCCAATACAGAATTTTACTGTACACTGGATAATAATGTTTTGCCATAATGCTAAGTACTCCCCTTCTTGTATATTCGGCCACAGATGTACATTATTATAAGGCTGGAGACGGACTTAAAAAATTGTTATTGGGCCTAATGTACTAAGGGAAAGGGAATGGGACTTGATATACCACCTATATATTATATACAGGTAGGTGAGTGGAGGAGTAGCCTAGTGGTTAGTGCAGTGGACTTTGAACCTGGGGAACTGAGTTTGATTCCCACTGCAGCTCCTTGTGACTCTGGGCAAGTCACTTAACCCTCCATTGCCCCTGGTACAAAATAAGTACCTGAATATATGTAAACCGCTTTGAATGTAGTTGCAAAAAAAACCTCAGAAAGGCAGTATATCGAGTCCCATTTCCCTTACTTAATTACCAGGGGCAACAGAGGGTTGTGACTTGCCCAGAGTCACAAGCAGCTGCTGTTGGAATTGAACTCAGCTCTCCATAATCAAAGTCCACTGCACTAACCACTAGGCTACTCCTCCACTAAGCCACAGTAGGTACTAGCATGTGCCTACTGAGCTCCAAAAAGCAGATGCATGCTGGACAGGCCTCACCATTTTTCCCCAATGCTCTGTAAACCCTAACATCAGCTCTGGGCTGGCGCAGGGTTTACAGCAGTAGCAGTACCCTATTTCGGTGAGCTGCCCACTGAGTATTGGGGAGGAACACAGATGTCCCTGTTTTGCATGCATTTAGCATTCAGAGCCAACGAGCGCATTGTTACACATGCTGGCCAGCTGTGATCCTGGGGCACAGGCAAAACGCGGGCACCAGTCCAGCACTAATGGTCTCCAGCATCCGTATTTGCTTTTGATCATCTGGGCCTAAGTGCTTTGAAAATAAGCCTCTTTACTTTCACAAATTCATGCAGAATATGAAAAGTGGGCAAATGAGTCGCAGGGAACACCTTTTCGGCTTGCAAACTGATCCCTTCATCTCTTTCGCTGAGTTTAACGTCTTAGGGGATTGCACCTGTAATGTCAGCCAACAAAATGTTTTAATCTGTCAACCCATCAAACTGAAGCCTGGCTCTTTAAAATACCATTGGCATGACCCTGTGGCATTTCTGCTATTATAAGTCCTTAGGGAGGGCGCTGCTGGATGCCAGGCGCTCAGAAGCAAGGCTTGGTCCGCAGGTCTATGAGATAGCATCCATCAGTGTAATGGCCTATTACCAAACGTTGTCATCATACACACTCTTCCAAAGTAAAAGCACCCCTAGGGAGTTTTATCTGGAAAGGAATAATTCCCGTGCCCCACTTTCTGTGCTCCAAAAAAAAAAGCCTATGCAATGTTTTCTTAAGAGCAAACCAATTTATTAATGGTGTCTTGTGTGCCGAGAGAATCAGTTCTAACCTTCAACGACTGAACAAGGCTTTGACGAGATACCTCAGGGATTAGATATGACTGTACGCTATACAATTTGTTTAAGTTGCTGCCTAATATTTGGTATAAATAGAGAAAATATGTTTTATCTCACATGGGGAAATCAGGTAACATTTTGCTCAATCTGCAGTGCATCATCATTACAGTTTTCATATGCCATGGTTGATGTCACCTTTTTCTTTTTGGAGTACAAAAGCAATATATATAGACAACAATAAAATGTGTATTTATCTTGTCTTAGTATTTTTATTGGTTTTCAGTACAAAGGTAAATCAAGAAATAACAACTATGAAACAATGAACAATTGTACAAAATTGGTAAGAAATCAAAGAGAAGGAAAGGGAAAAAAAGTGCAGGATACATAACAAAGTACATTTCATGCAAAAGCTATAGATACCCAAAGAGCAGCGGCTAGTGATATTAGCACAACATACCACACTAGGCAACTTTAAATTAAGATAAAAGTGGAAACCATTTCTCCTCATGCAGAGCAAATTGAAATGATTTTTTAGCAAGACATGCTTCATATTTATAAGTTTGAAACAATAAGTTCCACAATTCTTGGTAGGTGGCCTGATCCAAGGATTTCCAATGCAAAAAAATTACCTTCAAAGCTCAAGAGAGCATGGTGTTAACAATTGTACATTCACTAGACTTTAGGATATTCTGAAAGCATTGGTCTTTAAGTATCACATATTTATCAGTTATAATATATTTGTGATTGAAAGGGTCCCATTAAAACATAGAAAGGAATCACTGTTAGTGTTTTGGGCCTCAAAAGACAAATAACAGCTAAAAATGTTCGGTTTTCCATGAATACCTGCTATCATAAAAGAAGACAGCTGTTACTAGATCATGTGTTTTCAAACCATCTAGATTTTATTTTGCAAGGAGCTGAATAAAGATATACAGAGTCTACAGGTGGCAGAGCCTCTCTATACTTCCTGTTGTCAGGTATCTCTCTGCCTTTGCTGTTGCCAACAAATGGCTCTTCACCTTCCTAGATATGCACCATGAATTCACCTTCCCAGGGCCTCTCCCTAAATATATTTCAGGGGCAATGGAACACCTTTTTCTTTGGGGGTGCCAAGCTTCGCCACAACCCTAACCATACCCCGCCACCAGCTCCAACATCTCCACTTACCTACCATCCCATACTCGCCCCCCTCCCACGGCATCCAGCATCTTTCCCTACCTTTGAACCCCCCATCATGGTGCCCAGCATTTCTCTCCTCCCCTCCTCTATAGTCTCTCCTTACCTAACCCCCTCCCCATGGTCTCCAGCACTTCTCTCCACCTCCCCACCCCCTGCAACATGTATAGTGCCTTACCTCCCTTCCCCGGGGCAGCAATACTCCAACCGGCACAGCACCAAAAGCATAGAGGCTGGCGGGTGCAGGGCATGCTCAAGGCCTGCCTGCTCCATCCCTCCCCCTCCAGACTTCCTATTTCATGCTCAAGACCCCGTGCCTGCCAGCCTCAGTGATTTTGGTGCTGTGCCGGTAAGAGTATCGCTGCCCTCAAGGAGGTAGGTAAGGTACTAAGCTCGCTGTGGGGGTTGGGAAAGGTTGAGAGAAGGAGAAGTTAGAGCACTGTTCCCTCTAAGGATTGATGTTGACATGAGCAAACCTTTTCCATTACATTACATTGTGAGCACTTCTTACAGATAACACACACACATGCATAAGCATTGCAGGGAGGCTGAAAAGAATTCCATGAGCCATGCTCTGCATGCTTTTCCTACTTGTTCGCCTGTAGAATTTTACTCAGTGGATGAATAGCACAGCTTACAGAGAACACTGCTCTTGCTGTACAAGCACCATTTTTAACAAAAATAAATAAATAAAGGGACAGTGGGGGCATTTTTTAACTTAGCAGGGAAGGTTCCAAGTTAGGAGTCAGGGACCAAGAAAGGGATCAAGGTGTCGTCGTTGATGATACGTTAAAACCTTCTGCTCAGTGTGCTGCTGCGGCTAAGAAAGCAAATAGAATGTTGAGTATTATTAGGAAAGAAATGGAAAACAAAAATGAGGATGTTATAATGCCTTTGTATCGCTCCATGGTGCGACCACACCTCGAATATTGTGTTCAATTCTGGTCACCGCATCTCAAAAAAGATATAGTGGAATTAGAAAAGGTAAAGAGAAGGGTGACGAAAGTGATAAAGGATGGGACGATTTCCCTATGAGGAAAGGCTAAAGCGGCTAGGGCAGCTTGGAGAAAAGGCGGCTGAGGGGAGATATGATAGAGGTCTATAAAATAATGAGTGGAGTTGAACGGATAGATGTGCAGCGTCTGTTTACGGTTTCCAAAAATACTAGGACTAGGGGGCATGTGATGAAGCTACAATGTAGTAAATTTAAAACAAACCGGAGAAAATTTTTCTTCACTCAACGTGTAATTAAACTCTGGAATTCATTGCCAGAGAATGTGGTAAAGGCGGATAGCTTAGCAGAGTTTAAAAAAGGTTTGGACGGCTTCCTAAAGGAAAAGTCCATAGACCGTTATTAAATGGACGGAGAAAATCCACTATTTCTAGGATAAGCAGTATAAAATGTTTTGTACTTTTTTGGGATCTTGCCAGGTATTTCTGACCTGGATTGGCCACTGTTGGAAACAGGATGCTGGACTTGATGGACCTTTGATCTTTCCCAGTATGGCAATACTTATGTACTTATGTACATTCTATCATCTGCCTCCCCCAGTACCTCTGTTACTGATAGTATTGAGCACATTATAATACACTTCAAGGAATTATGTACCAAGAAATCAAAATAATGCATGGCAAAACAATGCAACATATTAAACAGAAAAGTATTTTCAGTAGTCTACAAATATACTCAGGTACTTTAATACTTGGCTGTCTGTCAGCCCTAGTTCATCAGTCCAGCATTTTTCAGTTGGCTGTATGAACAGTGAGTTCAGCAGCACTGTAACAGAAATCCAGAGGTTACTGGCAACCATAAAATAATTTACCTACCTAGGTTTTTGGGAGGTTGCCAGATGGCCAGCAGCCTTCAGCTCAGCTAGCCTTTAATAAGTAATTGAGTTATCAGAAATTAGGTACAGCTAATATAGATACTATGTGTTATCTGTATTAGCTGTACCTAATAGAGCTGCAGGCTGAGAAATGGGGAGACAACTGCTGTTCCATGAAATCTTGGACAAGTCACTTAACCCTTCATTGAATCAGGTACAAAACTTCAATTTTAAGCCCTCCATGGACAAGAAAATACCTACAGTACCTGCCTTGAGCTATTACTGATTAAGCTGCGATCTAAATTCAAATCCAAAATCCAATACCAGGCATCCTGTAAAGTAATACAAAACACTACAAATGTCACTCAGGACCTAAACAGCAAGTCTACCATACCATAATAGCAGTGTAATTTCCACAAGACATATATTACAAGCACCTACTTAGGAAAACACAGCACCACTAACACTGCAACGGGTACTAGAACATTAATAAATCCCGTTGGAAAACTAAAGAAGCCAGATTAGTACAGATCCATCCTGCATAAATAGTAGCTGAACCCCTTAAAAGCCACAGTGCAACACCAGAGTGCAAAATATAAAGATAGCAGACGTAAATTTCAAAAACTGACATATTCCAATCACTACACTAAGGGTCCTTTTACTAAGGTACGTTAAATGATAAGACGTTTATTATGTTCCTTTGGCATCTTATCCTTTAGCGCGCCTTAGTAAAAGGACCCTTAAGTTAACAAATATGAAAAAAAATATGATGATACCATTTTATTGGACTAAATACATTTTTCAGTTAGCTTTCAGAGGCCAAAACCTCTTTCTGCAGGTCAGAACAGTATACTGCTGTTATGGTATTCTGTTCTGATATGAGAAAGGAGGGTTTGGTCTCCAAATATTACTAAAAAATGTATTAAAATTAGTCCCATAAAGATATCACCTTATTTCCATTTTCTATATTTATCAACATTTTTTAGCACAGCTACCACACTACTTTATCCTAAACTAAAAATGAAATTATTGTTTCTACCTGTACTGTCAGGCCATTTACTTTTTCTAATTGTGTTGATCCCAGTCTCTTGTTTCTGCTTTCTTCATTGTCTTCTTGCCAAGATTTCCTGTCTATTTGTCATTTTTCTCTCCTTCTCCTTTTCCTTTCAGATTTCTTCCATTTATTTTTCTGCCTCTGTCCAGATAAAATTCTTTTTTAGTATACTGTCTTTAATTCCCCCCCCCCCCCCCTTTTTTTTTTTACTGTGTCTACCTACAGCTTGCAATTTCTTTTCCTCACTCTGGCTTTCCTATTTCATTTCCTTTTATTTTCCAGTCTCTCACTAACTCTATCCTCTTTCTTCCTCCCATCCAGCATGTGCCCCCTCACTCTCCCACTTCCATCCAGCATGTGCCCTCTTTCTCTCCTCCTTCATTTCAATGTGTGTTCTCTTTTTCTCACCTTCCTTCCAGCATGTGCTCTCTTTTTCTCTCTCTTTCCACCCTGTGTGTACCCTCTTTTTCTCCCCTTTCCAGCCTGTGTATATCCTTTCTCCCTCATCCAGCATCTGCCTTCTCTCTCCCCTCTTCCATCCAGCATGTGCCCTTTTTCTCTGCTCCCCTCCATACAACATATGCCCCCCTCTCTCTCCCTACTTCCATGCAGCATCAGCCCTTTTCTCTGAATCCCCCTCCACCCACTGCAATTTCCCTCCCCTTCTCCATCCAGTGATTGCCCCTCTGTCCCCCTTTCCATCCAGCATCTGCCCCCTCTCTCCTCCTTTCCATCCAGCATCTCCCCCTCTCTTTCCCCTTTCTATCCAGCATCTGCCCCCTCTCTCTCCCCCTTCCATCCAGCATCTGCCCCCTCTCTCCTCCTTTCCATCCAGCATCTCCCCCTCTCTCCTCCTTTCCATACAACATCTCCCCCTCTCTCCCCCATTTCCATCCAGCATCTGCCCCCTCTCTCCTCCTTTCTATCCAACATCTCCCCCTCTCTCCCCCCTTTCCATCCAGCATCTGCCCCCTCCTTTCCATCCAGCATCTCCCCCTCTCTTTCCCCTTTCTATCCAGCATCTGCCCCCTCTCTCTCCCCCTTTCCATCCAGCATCTGCCCCCTCTCTCCCCCCTTTCCATCCAGCATCTGCCTCTCTCTCCCCCTTTCCATCCAGCATCTGCCCCTCTCTCCCCTTTCCATCCAGTGTCTGCCACCTCTCTCCACCCCTTTCCATCCAGTATCTGCCACCTCTCTCCACCCCTCTCCATCCAGTGTCTGTTCCCCTATCCATCAACAAGGCATGACAAGTGTCTGTCCCCCTCTCCCTATCCATCCAGCTTCTGCCCCTTATCTATCCCCCCTCCATCCAGTGTCTTCCCCTCTCTCTCTTCCCCCTTTCCATCCAACTTCTGTCCCCTCTCTCTCTCCCCCTTTCCATTCAGCATCTGCCTCCTCTCCCTTTCTCTCTTCCCCTTTCTATCCAGCATCTGCCCCCCCCCTCTCCCATCTCTCCATCCAGCATCTGCCCCCTTTCTCTCCCCCTTTCTATCCAGGATCTGTCCTCGTCTCCTTCTTTCCATCCAGCTTCTGCTCCCTTTATCTTCTCCCTCCATCCAGTGTCTGTTCTTCTCTCTTTCTTCTTTCCATCCAGCTTCTGTCTTCTCCCCCCCCCCCTTGCAACCAGAATCTGTCCTCTCTCTCCCCCTTTCCATCCAGCATCTGCCCCTCTCTCTCTCCCATCTGCCCCTTCCCTTTTCATCCAGCTTCTGCCCCCTCTCTCCCCCTCCATCCAGTGTCTGCCCCTCTTTCCCATTTCCATCCAGTGTCTGTCCTCCTTATCGACCCCCCTCCATCCAACATCTGACCCTACTTCTTTCCAGAGCCTGGTCTCTCTTACTCCCCATTTTCACCCATAGTCTGTCCTCCTTTTCTCCCCCCTCCATCCAGCATCTGACCCTTCTCTCTTCTCACTTCCATCTAGAGCCTGGCACCTCTCTCTCCCCAGTTCCATCCAGCATCTGCTGCTTTCTTTCTCTCCCTTTGTCATCCGGAGTCTGTTCTCTTTTCCTTCTTCCATCTGGTGTATGTCCACTCTCTCTCCTCTTCCATCTGGCATCTGTCCTCTCTCCCCCTTATTCATCTGGTATTTGTCTCCTCTCCCCTCAAAATGTGGGATAAAATGTAACAAATAAATATTGCGTTTGTCACCTTTTTCCCCTCTTCCATCTGCTGTCTGTCCCCTTACTTCCCCTCATCCACCTGGCTTCTGTCTCCCCTCCCCATCCCCCTCATCTAGCATCTGTCCCCCTCTCCCCCTACAACCAGTGCCTGCCCCCTTTCTCCACCCTCAACATCCAGAGTCTATCTCCTCTCTTCCCCTCCCACCCAACAACCCCACCACTGCTGCTGCTGTTTATTCAGACCAACATCAGTGGCGGTGGCAAAATAAAAGTAAAAGAATTGCAGGGCTGCTCTGTTCCTACTCACGGCAGCCAGTCCTGCCCCCCTCTAACAACACTTCCTGTTCTGGGACAGAGTTGGCAGCCATGAGCAAGAACAGTGTGGCCTCATGATCTCTTTTTGTTTTTGCCACTACTGCTGAAACAGCAGCAGCAATAATGGGGAAAGACTGGTGCACTTCTTGCCTCCTCCTAATTTTGGGTGGTGCCATGGCACCTGTGGCTCCCCCATTCTGACACCTATATATTTAAGCTAGACCAGAGTAAGCAAAATTCTAGCCAGCCTCTTCTTACCCACATAGATATGCAGCATGAATTTACCTTCCCAAGATGCAAGGGGCATGTATTTAAGATCTCTTAGGGAAAGGAAGAGATTTTGAATGCTATGGATGGGCCATATGCCCCTCGATATTCAGCACTATTTAACTGCCCAGGAACAGCTCCCGGCCAGTTAAATAGCACTAAACTGGCTATCCATGAATTTTCAGTGAGAGATAGCTGGGAGCATTTAACATCTTTTTCTTCCTGTGCGTTCATCAAAAGAAAAGGATGGTATGTGGGAACTTGCTCCTTTTGTGGAATGCAGTAGTATATTATAAAAATGAA
Source organism: Microcaecilia unicolor (assembly GCF_901765095.1). NCBI lineage: Eukaryota > Metazoa > Chordata > Amphibia > Gymnophiona > Siphonopidae > Microcaecilia > Microcaecilia unicolor. The sequence continues at coordinate 386,362,953 of NC_044032.1, forward strand.
CTTAATTTTTTAAATTACTACTATTTTAAAGACAGGTATTAAATAACGAGGGAAGAGTTTCCTTCATGCAGAAGTTCTGTCCAGAGTCAGTCTAAATGTGCCAACATTGTCCAATTTTGTTGTATATATTTATTTCTCCTTCAAGTCTGTGTGGCTATAAAAGGCTTTTTTTCTATCTTTGTCTCCCAACTGTGTGTTTGTATATAGATAAGTGTGATTTTATTATGAAGGCAAACAACACACCACCAAAATACAGTAGCCAGCAGCATACTATTAGCCGCCAAGTTCATACAAAGTTAATTATGTTCAATGGAAAATAAATCTGTTGGCTGCCTACTATGTGAATATTCCATCACTGTCATTATTGCTTCCTAGTCCTATATAATAAAAAGCACCTCCAACATTCTGAAGCTGACTCTGTGGCACTGTGGCAGTGTAGGGTTCTTAAGTCTGTAGTTCAGCGTTTCATTGGCTCTCACTGTCCCCGCCCTCACGTTGAGGAAATGGAATGCTGCATAGTTGCCAAGCAAACAAATGTGACGTCACAGGAATGAAGAACCAATCAGACAGAAAGGAACTTGGAGGAGGGAAGTGGAGTGGATTGAATCTCTAACAATCAATCATATACAGGGAGGTACGAACATCAGTGGAGGCAAGTGCACAGAACGGAAGGGAAGACAAACATTTAATCACTTTGTCACTCAAACACATACACACACACACACACACACAATCACTCTGTGTATCTCTCTCTTACACTGTCTGTAAAACACACTGTCACTCTCAGTCTCTCACATGGGCAACTGTATGTTGCATTCTCACGAGTAAGGAGCTCTTCTGATGTGATTGTTAAACTGATTGAAAGGCCTGAACAAGGAAAACTTTTACCACATTGAAACACAGTTTACACAAAAATATTGTATATAAAGAAATCTTACACATGTAAACAACAATTATATTCAGAATACAACCGTGGAAACATTAATGGCAGGAACTCATTACATTGCTAGCGCCCGTTTCATTGTGTTAAGAAACGGGCCTTTTTTACTAGTATTACATATTATGGGCATTTGCTTTAAACTTTGATTGTTTTACTTTGTTTATCCAGACCTTATATGCACATGGTATTGCTTGTTAAGCCCCAAAGGCGAAACCTAAGAATGTTAAATAATTTGAAATAATCTGTGTTGTGCTGTAGAAGTTGTTGTTTACTTTCACAATGTGTGTATGGATGCCTGTGGTAATGTTTGAATAACTATCTATACTTATGGCTATGATTTCTGTACATGTGGCATCATTAAAGGACAGACTTTTAAATGCCCAGCTGGGTATATATGGTAATCTCATCTTTGTTAAATGTTTCAGACATATCCATTGACTTGCTCCCATGATGTTACTGAATTCTATTATTCTGTTTCACGGTATTTTCAAATGTAAGCCACACTGAACCCGAGGTTGCTTAGGATAATCTGGGATATAAATGTACATTTTTTAAAAATCCTTTATGCTCCACCTTTTAAGGCACGGCCTATCCAACTGGATGGTGATGGCACAAGGAAAGAAAGTTTGGTCCGGTGAAGACTAACTCAAAATAACCTGTTCCTTAACTGGGCTCTTTCACAATGAGCTCCTTTTATGATCAACCAGATTGGAGATAAGAGTTTTAACTTTTGTCACAGTATGTCATCACAAGAACAAAATATAAAAAAAACCAGTGGACTGCATTAGGGGCTTATAGCCCATTTAGTTATATTTCAAACAAAAGAGAGATCTACATGAAACCAAATATTAATTTTTATTATTTTGACATAAAACCACTTGTCCCTGAAATATGCTCAAAACAGAATAATCCATTTGTGTATGTAAAATGTAAACTTCTACAAAAGAGATGAGATGAAGATGTGATTTCATGTGCCCCAATGAAAGGAGAGTTTAATTTTACTAAACCAAAAGAAAAAAAGCAGATAAAAAAAAAACAAAAAAAATGAAACAGGAGGGTAACAGAAGAAGTGGTTTATTACAAGGTTACCCGACGTGACCACATTTCGCCCTCAGGCTGCGTCAGGGGTATAAAAAACTACAAAATAAAAATACATAATGAATAAAACATAAACATCACATAGTATATTTTATAATAAAACATATCTAAAAACACAATCAAATCCTATAAGATAAAAACAGATCAAATCTAAAACATAATACAATAAAATATAATATCAAATCAATATCAGTTAAAAACAGAGTGTAGAAAAATGAGCACAAAATGCAATGTTTGTTACTGCTGTTTCTACCAGATACAATAATTTTTTTAGCTGTTTTAGTGATATTCAATTTTATTTCATGAGATTTATATCAAGATATGGGAAGCTTTCAAAAGAAATTTAAAAGCTGTCAAATAAATTCAAATAAATAAATAAAATCCCTTTTCCTCTACTTTTTAAGGTACTGGCTATCTGACTAGAACAGCTTTAGACTTTTTACAGATGAACCACGCATAAGCAGTCCATTATTTCTAATAAGCTTTTGCTATTGTTTTCAATAACATTTGCCATTGTTTTGGATGAACTAAAATGGCGGCAAGTAGGCAGCAAGCTCCACCTTACTGGCTTCAGCCCCCATAATAGGCTACATAGACTCATGCCGTCTCCTGATCTCAATCTAACCTCTTTGGATTCCATCCTGTCATAAAGAGATCATAGAGGGGAGCTGCAAAACTCCGGGTGTTTGATTTGGAGGAAATTCTATTTCTCCTTAAGAAAGAAAAAGCTAGAGAAAGTACAACTCATAGGAAGCCTGGGCTAGAGAAGAGAACTTCCAGAGTCCAGAAAGGGGAGAGCCAGCTAGGAAGGTTCTAGCCTAAGCTGGAAGGTGAATGGGAGGAGTGTTCCAGAAGAATGGGAACCCTGATGCCTAGAAGGAAACTGTGTCCATATTAAGAAAAGCTGGGAGGAGCAAAGTTAGTTATCCTAATGAGATGAGTAATGACACAAGCTCACAGATAGGTTGGAAGCTAAGGAGAAAAGAGGTCCCTTCAAATATCTCCCAGGAGGCAGAGAGAGAGAGAAGGTGGGGAAGAAAAATGAAGAACCCACAGCCTGGAGATGGGAGAGAGTAAATGCTCAATCTGGAATGCTTGTGAGAAAAGGATAGAGAAAGAAGAAATCAGCTATCCACCTTGACAGTTGGAACATTGTTTTCGTGCATTTTTTTTTCTTTGAACTGTGAACAGCCAGGGGTGGAGGATAGTACAGTTAAGTTATAGTGAGGGTGAAGAGGCTATGTGGTGAGTAAGACTGATTGTGCCCCTCCCCCCCATTCACCACACACATACCCTAGTAGAAAAGCAGAATGGGACTTGAACCTTGGTGCAGGGACACCAAGAAACTAAGCCAGGCCCAGGGCAGGGCCGCCGCAGCCCACCCCCCCCCCCCCCAGGACCACTGCTGCCGCCCCTCCAGGGACCACCACGTAGCCAGACTTCAAAAATTGGAGGGACCAGAGCCCAAAGTGGGGGGGGGGGCACATTTTGCTCCATCTCCCTGCCCCCCGCCGCAACTCCACATACCTTGGCTGGCGGGGGTCAGCAGAAACCTTCCTCCAGGACTGTTCTCTGCCACATTGCCTGCCCTGCAGCTGCTTTTCTCCTCACGTCACGCATGCTCAAATTCATGAAAACCGAGCATGTGCGATGTGAGGGGAAGCAGAGCAGGCAATGCAGCAGAGAACAGTGCTGGAAGAAGGCTTCTGCTGGCAGGGCTTGGTTGGGGGCCCCCGCCAGCCAATCCAGAAGCCCCGAAGCCCTGTGTCTGCTCCTCCCCAGCCTCTAAGGGGGGGGGGCCTGGTGCCGGAGTTTTCTCTCTCCTGCTCCTGTCAGGACGCGTTCACCCAGGTCCCATCAGGAGCAGAAGAGAGACAGACCCCGGTGCCAGGCCCACCTTGGAGGCCGGGCCTGGGGGAATTTTGCCTCCCTCTCGACGGCCCTGACTTGGTGGAAAGGAAAACCTAAACTGGAATCCCACAAAAGGGGAGGCTTTAAGATGAGAATGTTTCTATATATTGCTAAGAATAATCAGATCCAGAGAAAATAGATTTTGCATTAGAGACCAGAGGTGCTTCATTTTGGCTGAATTTTCCTTGTAAATAAATTGTCAAACCTTATAATGTGAAATTATGAAGATTAAAATTACTGAACACACAGATGGCCACGCGATAAGAGTTATCCTGCCTCATGGCAATTTTATTTGGGGGGGGGGGGGGGGTTATCCACTGCAGTAAAAAGGGCCCTGGCACACAAGAAAAACGTACCCAAACATTGCCACAGGACCCTTTTTCCCGCAGCTTAGTAAAAGGACCCCATAGAGCCTTTTCTAAAGTAACAGGGAGTCCCTGGTAGTAGCAGTATGTGTTGAACCTTTGGAACATGGTCCATGAATCCCTGATGCAGCTATGCAAAACGCTGGCCATCGTTGGACATGGGCAATAAAGTTCTGAATAAGCAGTCAAGAGTGCTACAGTGGGAGATTTTCAAAGATAAGTGATGTTTTCTTAAGTGAAAAATGATAAAAAGTTAAATATTTATTAAAAGATTTTTTATTTATTGCATTTGTATCCCACATTTTCCCACCTATTTGCAGGCTCAATGTGGCTTACATAGTTTTGTTATGACATTGTCTTTTCAGGATATCAGATACAATTAGTAATGTGCAGGGATTAAGTAAGGGAAGAAAGAAGAAAGTGAATATGGTAAGTGTAGAAGGTGGACTTTCATAACTGGGTAGGTTGGTGAGGTGGATTATTGAGGCTATATGTTCTCTTTGTAGGCCTTGTTGAAGAAATATGTCTTCAGAGATTTGTGAAAGTTAGTTATTTTGTCGATTGTTTTCAGGTCTGTAGGTAATGCATTCCATAACTGCGTGCTCATGTAGGAGAAGGTCATGGCATGCATCAGCTTGTATTTTAGACCTTTACAGCTGGGGAAGTGCAGATTGAGAAATTTACGGGATGATCTTGTGGCGTTTCTGGGAGGTAAGTCCACGAGGTTTAGCATGTAAGTTGGGGCATCTGCGTGGGTGATTTTGTGTACAATCGTGCAGATCTTGAACGCAATACGTTCCTTAAGAGGGAGCCAGTGAAGTTTCTCTCTTAGGGGTTTAGCACTTTCATATTTAGTTTTTCCAAATGTGAGTCTGGCGGCAGTATTCTGGGCTGTTTGGAGTTTTTTTATAGTCTGGTCTTTGCAGCCTGCGTACAGTGCGTTACAGTAGTTCAGATGGCTTATTACCATTGACTGTAACAGGGTGCGGAAGATGTATCTCGGGAAGAAAGGTTTTACTCTTTTGAGTTTCCACATGGAGTAGAACATCTTTTTCGTTGTGTTCTTCACATGGGCGTCGAGAGTGAGGTTACGATCAATAGTAACTCCAAGAATTCTCAGGTTTTGTGAGACAGGAAGAGAACAGTATGGTGTGATTATGGTGGAGAAGTTTTTTATGTTATGTTGTGAGGTGAGTACAAGGCATTGTGTTTTTTCTGCGTTAAGTTTTAGTTGGAATGCATCCGCCTAAGTGTGCATGATTTGGAGGCTTCGGTTGATCTCGTTGGTGATTTCATTTAGATCATGTTTGAACGGGATGTAAATTGTGACATTGTCTGCATATATGTAGGGGTTGAGGTTTTGATTAGCTAGAAGTTTTGCTAAAGGAATCATCATTAGGTTATATAAGGATGGTGAGAGGGGAGATCCTTGGGGACTCCACATTCAGGTTTCCATGGGGTTGAACTGTCCACGTTCATTGTTACTTGGTATGATCTTGTGGTTAGGAATCCTTTGAACCATTTGAGAACTGTGCCTCCTACTCCAAAGTATTCTAGTATATGTAGTAGTATTCCATGATTAACCATGTCAAAGGCACTCGACATGTCGAATTGTAGGAGTATGTTGTTGCCAGTTGCAATTGCTTGTTTGAATGAGTTCATTGCGGACACTAGAACAGTTTCGGTGCTGTGATTTGACCGAAATCCTGATTGAGACTCGTGCAGAATTGAGTATTTATTTAGGTATTCAGTAAGTTGTTTCGTCACTATGCCCTCCATGAGTTTGGTTATAAAGTTGGGGAAAAGTATTGAATGAGAGGTATTTTATGCCTATGATAAGATTAGAGCCGTTTATCGGACTATAAGTTTGGTCATAGGTTCATTGAGGCTTTTTGCTCTCAAGTTATATAATATTAGGATTTATGAGTACCTGAGCAGTATTCACATTACATGTAGGTGGAGGATGGGTTTGTATATTTTGAATATTTAGAGTACTTCGCTTCCTTCAGGATTTGTATTTACTAAGGTGCACTGAAAAATGGCCTGCACTGGTAGAGACGTGTGTATTGGACGCACACAGGTCCATTTTTTAGTGCACCTGGAAGAAAGGCCCTTTTTTTTGGCCGAAAATGGACGTGCGGCAAAATTAAAATTGGCACGCGTCCATTTTGGGCCTGAGATCTTACCACCACCCACTGACCTAGCGGCAAGGTCTCATGCATTAACTGGGCAGTAATGGTCTATGCGCAAACAATGCCGATTACCGCCTGGTTAGCGCCGCGTGCCGGAAAAGTGGATGCACATAAAAAATGAAATTACTGCCCGGGCCATGCAGTAGCCAGGCGGTAGCTCAAAATTGACACGTGTAGGTGCCTACGCAGCTTAGTATAAGGGCCCCTTAGTGAAGACAAAAATAAACTTAGACAGAACTTTCTCTCACCATCACACCCCCTTATCTGTGAAATGCCACAGGTCTGTTTTAATTCTATTTTATATATTCATGACACCATTTGCCACCCTAATTCAATCAAAAAAATCTTATTTCTCTCATCTAAGCAGATAACATCCAGTGTCACCATACTTGACTATTCAAAATGAGGCTATTCATTCTAGTGGAGGAGTAGCCTAGTGGTTAGTGCAGTGGACTTTGAAGTCCCATTTCCCTTTCCCTATTTGAGATTCTAGATGGAATGTTGCTACTATTGGAGATTCTAGATGGAATGTTGCTACTATTGAGATTCTGTGGCTACTATTTGAGATTCTACATGGAATGTTGCTATTCCACTAGCAACATTCCATATAGAAGCCTGCCCTTGCAGATCAGCAACATGGTTGCGCAGGCTTCTGCTTCTGTGAGTCTGACGTCCTGCACGTACGTGCAGGACATCAGACTCACAGAAACAGAAGCCTGAGCGTCTGCATTGCTGATCTGCAAGGGCAGGCTTCTACATGGAATGTTGCTAGTGGAGGAGTAGCCTAGTAGTTAGTGCAGTGGACTTTGATCCTGGGGAACTGAGTTCAATTCCAACTGCAGCTCCTTGTGACTCTGGATAAGTCACTTAACCCTCCATTGCCCCTGGTACTAAATAAGTACCTGAATATATGTAAACCACTTTGAATGTAGTTGCAAAAACCTCAGAAAGGCGGTATATCAAGTCCCATTTCCCTTTCCCTATCAATGTCAAGATGGATAAAATAGCTAAATGGTTATATTACGATAGCATAAAATTAAATCCAAATAAGTGTAAAGGTATCATCTTTTCATAATCACAGGCACATTCATTATCGATTCCCTTATTGACAACAGAAACCTTCAAGTTGTAGATTCATTACAACTCCTGGATGTTATGAGATTGAAAAGATAATTTGCTATATATTATATTTCCTCTATGCTATAGAAATGTATTTTTCAAAATGAATATTATAAGGACCATCCATTACTTTGTGATCAGAAATCATTACGTATTCTATTGCACTCCCTAGTTCTTAATAAACTTTGATTATTGCAATGCCCTTTTCCAGGGTGTCCACCAAATAATTCTGACATGTTTTCAGTTGATTCAGAACCTCGCAGTAAAACTCATTACTGGAAAGAAAACATGGGATCATGATATTCCATTATTGGAACAGAAACACTGGCTACCCATTTCATCATGGACACCTTTTAAAATGTTGACATTGACACATAAAATAAACCATAGTAGTTTGTCACTGTACCTTTCCAAATGGCTGACTTCACAATGAACTCAAACTTGTTTGGGATAATGTGGGATATAAATGTCATAAATAAATAAATATACTCTCGCTAGAGATCTGAGATCCACCCAACAATATTTACTCCAAATCCCATCGCTCTGACAACTACAATTTGATAGTGCTCATAATGCAGTGCAGTCTTTTCTGTAATTGCCCCTATTCTCTGGAATAATTTATCCCTATGTCTCCTGATGGCACCTTCATACCAAACACTCAAAACAACTCTAAATTCCTATTTATTTAATAAAGTTTAATGATTAGCTCATGATGGGCCAATGTGTCTTGCATTTGGGACATGCAAAAGAAAATATCCCTTTCTCTTCTCCCTACCTACAATTATTGTAACTTTCCCCCTGCTTTGTGAAAGAGATAATGCCTTCTTTCTATTTCTAGTCTATCCATTGTATGTTCTTTCCTATGCTAGGCCTGTTACTAAGGGCTAGGCCTGCTACTAAGGCCTGACATTGCTCAGTTTGGTTCTCACAAGTTGGCCTAACAAGTTAGCATCTTTGTAACATACAGTGCTTTTCTCAGGAGCTGAGAACAGACACTTCACAGATGCACATTTGGCTGCAGCTGAGTATGTTTTTCATATAAGGAGGATATAACCATGGGACGTGATAAGAGACAGTCTGACGATACACAGTGAGCCTAACATGTCCAGAATGTTACATTTGTGGGGAAAGAGACAGAGAGAGGACACAAGAGTATTGTTCTATGCTCTGTGACTAACTACATGCTGTGCATGCAGAACTGATAGCTAATTAGCCAATGGCCACCGACTGTCCACGTGAACCCACATCAGGAGAGAGTGATATAATACAGGAATATCCATATATGGCACAGGCTAGTTTCTGATTTCTAGTTTGGGAGAAATCACATGATCTAAGAGAAACGTAACTTGCAACAGTATATATGTAATTGCTGGGACAGTGTTAGCTGAGCAGACTTTGTTAGCCAGTATTTGCATGTGTGACGCTGCTGTCTGACAACCTGCTCCAGAGAGAGGACATTTATTTTGTATATTGGCTCTGTGAGATACCAATAAAGATTGTACTGGTTGCGCCAACCACTGAGTTTAAGTTTTCTCTCTTATTTTTACAGCCTATGAGGCTGTAGTGTTTTCCCTCCCTGTGGGGGCTAAGGGATAGTGAAAACACACTATAAGCATTGTAAACCACTTAAATGAGAAGAAGAAGGAACAATGATTAAAAGCAAATAGAGAAAAGATCAGTGAAAAAGAATAATACAGAAGTCTGAAGCTGATATTGAAGAGAGCGTTAACAGCACGGAATAAGATACGAACTATCAATCAGCTTACAATTGCTGTGCTGAACTGGAATTGTCACCTGGGTTATTCCCATTCCCATCAATAAAAAGTCTGATGCAAGAAAACCAGGTTAAAGGAGAAAAAAAAAGCACAAGAACAGCATTACTAATACAATTGTCAGTACCAAGCAACTATTCTGTATTAAGAAAATGATGTGGAAAAATATACTACTACTACTACTACTACTATTTAGCATTTCTATAGCGCTACAAGGCGTACGCAGCACAGCACAAACATAGAAGAAAGACAGTCCCTGCTCAAAGAGCTTACAATCTAATAGACAAAAAAAAATAAAAATAAAAAAATAAAGTAAGCAAATCAAATCAATTAATGTGAACGGGAAGGAAGAGAGGAGGGTAGGTGGAGGCGAGTGGTTACAAGTGGTTACGAGTCAAAAGCAATGTTAAAGAGGTGGGCTTTCAGTCTAGATTTAAAGGTGGCCAAGGATGGGGCAAGATGTAGGGGCTCAGGAAGTTTATTCCAGGTGTAGGGTGCAGCGAGACAGAAGGCGCGAAGTCTGGAGTTGGCAGTAGTGGAGAAGGGAACAGATAAGAAGGATTTATCCATGGAGCGGAGTGCACGGGAAGGGGTGTAGGGAAGGACGAGTGTGGAGAGATACTGGGGAGCAGCAGAGTGAGTACTTTTATAGGTTAGTAGAAGAAGTTTGAACAGGATGCGAAAACAGATAGGGAGCCAGTGAAGGGTCTTGAGGAGAGGGGTAGTATGAGTAAAGCGACCCTGGTGGAAGACGAGACGGGCAGCAGAGTTTTGAACCGACTGGAGGGGGGAGAGGTGACTAAGTGGGAGGCCAGCAAGAAGCAGATTGCAGTAGTCTAAACGAGAGGTGACAAGGGTGTGGATGAGGGTTTTGGTAGAGTGCTCGGAAAGAAAGGGGCGGATTTTACAGATGTTGTAAAGAAAGAAACGACAGGTCTTGGCAATCTGCTGGATATGAGCAGAGTAGGAGAGAGAAGAGTCAAAGATGACCCCAAGGTTTCGAGCTGAGGAGACAGAGAGAATGAGAGAGCCATCAACAGAAATAGAAAACGGGGGGAGCGGGGAGGTGGATTTGGGGGGGAAAATGAGAAGCTCGGTTTTGGTCATATTTAATTTCAGGTGGCGTTGAGACATCCAGACAGCAATGTCAGACAAGCACGCTGAAACTTTGGTTTGGATGCAAGGTGAGATATCAGGGGTAGAAAGGTAGATTTGGGAGTCATCAGCATAGAGATGGTAGGAAAAGCCATGGGATGAGATTAATGAACCAAGGGAAGAAGTGTAGATAGAAAAGAGGAGGGGACCAAGACGTATTGGGAGCTGCTTGTCTGATGAAAAAGAACTTCCAAGTACATTTTGATGTGTTGCCTGTATACATTAGACCTTATGAACTCCATGAAGGGGGGGGGGGGGGGGTTCTTTGGACAATGCAAGTGCTGGGAAAAACATTACCAGTAAATCTGAGAAACTGAAATCATCTCCAACAAACCCTAGAATTGATTCATTCCTATCATAGCATACAACAACAACAACAACAACAAAAACCTATACTTTCTTTTACAGTTTTTGAATCTAAAGCAAAAAAGACCTCAGAAACCACTTATTGCTATTTAAAAAATCATAATAATAAAGCAGTAAAGAAGTTTCAGAAAGTAAAAGGGTTTTCTTGATGTTGTTTTGTGATTATTATACTTTTACTATCCTAGTATTATTGCTCCAGACGCACAAAATTAACCCATTTGGAAACATTACCTTAAGGGCTCCCTATCTTCCAAACCAAACTGGCAATGTTCCATCAAGAAGATCCACACCACACATGCACTCATATAGGGACCTACAAAATGTGATGACATCCATTACACATATTGAGAAATGGTGTTCTCAAACAATCCCTTTCTATGTCGCATGAAGGAGTCCTTTTACTAAGGTGCACTGAAAAACGGCGTGGGATTTGGGCACTCGCAGGTTCATTTTTCAGCGTGCCTGTAAAAAAGGCCTTTTTAAAATGTTTGCTGAAAATGGACGTGCTGCAAAATCAAAATCAGCACGCGTCCATTTTGGGTCTGAGACCTTATCGCCAACCATTGACCTAGAGGTAAAGTCTAATGCGGTAACCATGCGGTAATGACCTATGCGCGTCAAATGCCACTTGGAGCATGTCCGAAAATAAAAATTATTTTTTGGATGCATGAATCAGACGCACACCAAAATTGAAATTACCACAAGAGCCACGCGGTAGCAAGGCAGTAACTGCATTTTGGCACACATTGGGCATGCGTAGACCTTTACATGGATTAGTAAAAGGGCCCCTGAATGTAGGATGACACACAGGCACCCTGACCCATGGCAAAGCAAAAGGACTTGAGATACCCTAAGACAGATGACAGAATGATGCCAGTTATTTTTCCTTTTATTAAGGCCATAATATATGGGGATTGTATATCAGACGTTATGTTTCATCTGTGTATTCCAAGCCATAACAGATGTGGTCCCTTGTGGATACACTGCATACCATACAAATCCACATGTCACATATTGCTGTTTATTACTTTTCTGACTTAGGATGTGTTGACTACGCAGCCGCATCCCACCCAGGCCTACATTCCTGCAAATAATCCTCCTACATATCTTATGTAACACTCGGGACATGTCCTAGACAATTCCTCTCTCGATATATTAACATTTTGTCTACAATTTGAAAACCTTGGAAGTTTATTTTAAGGGTCAGCTGATGTATCCCAGGGGCAATTTCTCCAAATGGGTTAGTTTTCCGCATACCATGACAGGAATGAACCTCACTCGTAAGCCCCTGTGTAATATGAGCTTTCATTGTTGTGGTTTTGACCAATTTTAAGAATTATCTACAGACTCATTTACTTGATTAATAGGTTCAGGATGCTGCCCAAGAGATCAACTCCTCTTCTGATATAGGCGAAGAAAGATCATCTGTGTGTACACTCAACTGTTCTAATGGGATAGGTTTTACCATAACCAGAATTCAACTGTTGGCTTTAACATTCAAAAATGAGAGAGTAGTTTTTATATTAGAATCAAATCACTAACCATAGGTGTAGTTTTCCTACTCATTTGAGGGGGTCAAGGGATAGGGAGTTCAGACTAGTAACAGATGAAGAATTTTCTTCCTCTCCCCTCAGATGGGCACTAATTAGCTTTTTTCCTCCCCCAATTTCTTTTTTCACCTTTTCCTTGTGTTTCCCTTTATCCCACCTGTACACTTCAATTTGTCTCTCCTCCTACTGCGCTCACTCCTCACTTTTCCACACACATTTGTAGCCCTTCTTGGTTATAGTGGTATAGGCAGCAGCCTAGACTATGCTCAGGATAGGTGGACAACAGGAGTGCAAACTATTATTTATTGGTTAAGACTAAGGCGGGACTAGGATATACCTAGGAGGCTGAGCAAGCTCTGCACAAGACTTCACACTTCATACAATGATGGAGGCCACACCAGTTCTTTTGCTGAAATTAGAACCTTTATGGGGTCCAGGTAACAGATGGATTTCCTGGATCCTCAGAGCATAACCTTAAAAACAGATCACTAAGAACATAAGAGTTGCCATACTTGGACAGACAGAAGGTCCATCAAGCCCAGTATCCTGTTTCCAACAGTAGCCAATCCAGATCACAATTAGCTGACAAGATCCCACAACAGAAAACAATAAAACAGATTTTATGCTACTTATCCTAGAAATAAGCAGTGGATTTTCCAAGTCCATCATAATAATGGCTTATAGACTTTTCTTTTAGGAAATTAGCCAAACCTTTTTTAAACCCTGCTACACTAACTGCTTTTACCACATTCTCTGGCAAAGAATTCCAGAGTTTATTATACGTTGAGGGAAGAAATATTTTCTCCAGTTAGTTTTAAATTTACTATTTAGTAGCTTCATTGCATGCTCTCTAGTCCTGGTATTTTTGGAAAAACAAGTGATTCAAGTCTACCTGTTCCACTCCACTCAGTATTTTATAGACTGCTATCATATCTTACCTCAGCTGTCTCTTCTTCAAGGTGAAGAGCCCTAACCACTTTAGCCTTTCCTCATAGAGAAGTCATCCCATCCCCTTTATCATTTTTGTTACCCTTCTCTATACCTTTTCTAATTTTGCTATATTTTAAGAACATAAGAATAGCCATACTGGGTCAGACCAATGGTCCATCTAGCCCAGTATCCTGATTCCAACATTGGCCAATCCAGGTCACAAGTATCTGGCAGAAAGCCAATTAGTAGCAATATTCCATGCTACCAATCCTGGGGCAAGCAGTGGCTTCCCCCATGTCAAGCTCAATAACAGACTGTGGATTTTTCCTCCAGGAACTTGTCCAACCCTTTTTAAAACCCATATACACTAACTGCTATTGCCACATCCTCTGGCAATGAGTTCCATAGCTTAACTATTCTTTGAGTGAAAAACTATTTCCTCCTATTGTTTTAAAAATATTTCCATGTAATTTCATTGTGTCCATTGCTCTTTGTACTTTTTCAAACAGTGAAAAATTGATTAACTTTTACTCGTTCTATTCCACTCAGGATTTTGTAAACCTCAATCATATCCCCCCTCAGCCATCTCTTTTCCAAGCTGAAGAGCCCTAAACTCTTTAGCCTTTCCTCATATGGGAGCAGTTCCAACCCCTCTATCATTTTGGTTGCTCTTTGAACCTTTTCTAATTCCGCTATATATTTTTTGAGATACAGCAACCAGAACTGAACATAGCACTCAAGGTGAGGTTGCACCATGGAGCAATACAGGGGCATTATAATATTCTTGGTCTTATTTTGCATCCCTTTCCTAATAATTCATAGCATCCTGTTTGCTTTTTTGGCCGCCGCCAAAGATTTCAGTGTATTGTCTCCAAAGGCACCTAGATCTTTTTCTTGAATGCTGACTCCTTAGGTAGACCCCAGCATCAGGTAACTATGATTCGGATTATTCTTCCCAATGTGCATCACTTTTCATTTGTCCATATTAATGGGTCCTTTTACTAAGATGCGCTGAAAAATGGCTTGCGGTAGTGAAGGCGTGGGTTTTGGGCGCACGCCGATCCATTTTTCAGTGTGCCTGTAAAAAAGGCCTTTTAAAAATTTTTGCCGAAAATGGACATGTGGCAAAATCAAAATTGCCGTGCATCCATTTGGGGTCTGAGACCTTACTGGTAGCCATTGACCTAGCGGTAAAGATATACACGGTAACCGGGTGGTAATGACCTATGTGTATCAAATGCCACTTGGCATGCATCCAATATTTTCAGACACACATATCGGACACGCACCAAAAATGAAATTTCCGCAAGAACCACATGGTAGCCAGGCAGTAACTCCATTTTGGCGGGTGTTGGGCACACGTAGATGCTTACGCAACTCAGTAAAAGGGCCCCTAAATTTCATCTGCCATTTGGATGCCCAGTCTTCCAGTTTCCTAAGGTTTTCCTGCAATGTTTCACAGTCCGCATGTGTTTTGACAACTTTGAATAGTTTTGTACCATCTGCAAATTTAATCACCTCACTTGTCGTTCCAATTTCCATAGAGTAATTAGTTCTAAATTGTAAATTATTGTGTCATTTGCAGGGGCTGATTATAGGGACACTCTGTATTCGTGCAGAGGTCCACCAAAACAAATATCATGTTATGACAATCAGGTGCTTAACAATCAGACTTACTATTTCTAACTACAATTTAAAAAAAAAACATTAATTAGGTTGAGACCTGGGAGCATTTAAAATCTATTTTTCCTGTGCCTACATCAAAAGAAAAAGATGGCATTTACTTGGATGAGCACTCTGAACAATCCATAAGTACATAAGTAATGCCATACTGGGAAAAGACCAAGGGTCCATCGAGCCCAGCATCTTGTCCACGACAGCAGCCAATCCAGGCCAAGGGCACCTGGCAAGCTTCCCAAACGTACAAACATTCTATACATGTTATTCCTGGAATTGTGGATTTTTCCCAAGTCCGTTTAGTAGCGGTTTATGGACTTGAGTGCTTAGGATTTAAATGCATATTATGAGGGGGGGGGGGGGTTAGGGAGAGTTGGGGGGTTGGTAATGAACATACGTGGATTGTTGGGTTGTTTTTGACTTTCTTTGTTGAGCATTATCTGTGTTTCTTGTATTGCTCTTTAAAAACTTCAATAAAGATTCAATGCTTAAAAAAAAGAAAAAGATGGCACGTGGGAACTTGCTCCTTTTGTTTTGTAGAATGCAGTGGTTATTGTAAAAATGCACTTGCTTTTTTTATTACTACTATTTCACAAGGGGGTATTGAATAATGAGGGAAGGGGTTCCTTCATGCAGACACTCTGTCCAGAGGCAGTCTAAATGTGCCAATATTGTCCAGTTCAGCACTGTTAGCCACCAAGTTCATACAAAGTTTATTATGTTAAGTGGAAAATAAATCTGTTGGCTCAGGCTGCCTTCTATTATTCCATCACTGTTTATTGCTACCAAGTATTACATATTAAGGGCATTTGCTTCAAACTTTGTTTTAATTCATTTATCTAGTCCTTACATGCATGTGGTTTTGCTTTTTAAGCCCAAAGGTGAATCCAAAGGGTGGTTGAACAATTAGGTATAAATTGTGTTGTTTCTGCCTTCACTTATTTTGGACTGCTTTGGGTGCTATTGATCTGTACATCTGCTGTCTAGAATTTTGGAAGATGGAAATGAGAAAATAAAAATTAAGCTTTGGATGTACTCTGTAGAAGTTATTGTTTAGTTTTGCAATGTGTGTATGGATCTGGTGTGTGCATGTCTATATATAACCCATCCGACTCATATGTTTCTCAGTTCCTCACTCTTACCTCCTCCTTCAACCTCCAACTGAGCTTCTCCACCCCTACTCACAAATCTGGCCACTGTCTTGATCTCGTCCTCTCTTCTACTTGCCCACCCTCCAATTTCCGTGCATCAGCTCTTCCTCTCTCTGACCATCACCTAATCACATTCACACTTCAGCACCCTCCCCTTCATTCTCGCCCAACACTAAATACTACTTCCAGAAATCTCCAGGCTGTTGACCCCCTCACCTTATCCTCTAGTATCTCTGATCTCCTCCCTTCCATCATGTCCTCCGAATCTGTTGACAAAGCTGTTTCCACTTACAATGCCACTCTCTCCTCTGCTCTAGACACCCTTGCACCGTCCATCTCCCGTCCCACAAGGCGTACCAATCCCCAGCCCTGGCTGACCCCTTGCACCCGATACCTTCGTTCCTGCGCCCGTTCGGCTGAACGCCTCTGGAGGAAATCTCGCACCCATACTGATTTCATTCACTTCAAATTCATGCTATCCTCCTTCCAATCCTCCCTATTCCTCGCCAAACAGGACTATTACACCCAATTGACTAATTCCCTCAGCTCTAATCCTCGTCGTCTCTTCAACACCCTCAACTCCCTCCTCAAAGTGCCCTCTGCTCCCACCCCCCCCCCCCCTCACTCTCTCCTCAATCTCTGGCCGACTACTTCCGTGACAAGTTCCAGAAGATCAACCTCAAATTCACCACCAAACCTTCTCCTCCTCTTCATCCTATAACCCACTCTCTCAACCAACCAACCCAGGCCTCCTTCTCCTCTTTTCCTGATATCACCGAAGAGGAAACTGCCCATCTCCTCTCCTCCTCGAAATCCACCACCTGTTCCTCAGACCCCATCCCCACCAACCTACTTAGCACCATCGCTCCTACTATCACCCCCACCATCTGTCATATCCTCAACCTCTCTCTCTCCACTGCAACTGTCCCGGACACCTTCAAGCATGCTGTGGTCACACCACTCCTCAAAAAAACATCTCTTGACCCTACCTGTCCCTCCAACTACCGCCCCATTTCCCTCCTACCCTTCCTCTCCAAGATACTTGAACGCGCCGTTCACAGCCGCTGCATTGATTTTCTCTCCTCTCATGCCATCCTTGATCCGCTTCAATCCGGCTTTTGCCCCTACACTCAACAGAAACGGCACTATCTAAAGTCTGCAATGACCTGTTCCTCGCCAAATCCAAAGGTCACTACTCCATCCTCATCCTCCTCGACCTATCCGCCACTTTTGACACTGTCAATCATAACCTACTTCTTGACACACTGTCCTCCTTTGGGTTCCAGGGCTCTGTCCTCTCCTGGTTCTCCTCTTATCTCTCCCATCATACCTTCAGAGTACACTCTCATGGTTCGTCCTCCTCCCCTATCCCGCTCTCTGTTGGAGTTCCTCAGGGATCTGTCCTTGGGCCCCTCCTTTTTTCAATCTACATCTCTTCCTTAGTCTCCCTGATCTCATCTCATGGTTTCCACTATCATCTTTATGCTGACGACACCCAGCTGTATCTCTCCACACCAGACATCACTGCGGAAACCCAGGCCAAAGTATCGGCCTGCTTATCCAACATTGCCACCTGGATGTCCAACCGCCACCTGAAACTGAACATGGCCAAGACTGAACTTATTGTTTCCCACCCAAACCCACTTCTCCTCTCCCTTCACTCTCTATCTCAGTTGATAACACCCTCATCATCCCCGTCTCATCTGCCCGCAACCTCGGTGTCATCTTCGACTCCTCCCTCTCCTTCTCTGCGCATATCCAGCAGATAGCCAAGACCTGTCGCTTCTTCCTCTACAACATTAGCAAAATTCGCCCCTTCCTCTCTGAGCACACCACCCGAACTCTCATTCACTCTCTCATTACCTCTCGCCTTGACTACTGCAACCTACTCCTCACCGGCCTCCCACTTAGCCACCTATCCCCCCTTCAGTCCATCCAGAACTCTGCCACACGTCTTATCTTCCGCCTTGACCGATATACTCATATCACCCCTCTCCTCAAGTCACTTCACTGGCTTCCGATCAGATACCGCATACAGTTCAAGCTTCTCCTACTAACCTACAAATGCACTCGATCTGCAGCCCCTCCTTACCTCTCTACCCTCATGTCCCCTTACGTCCCTACCCGTAACCTCCGCTCTCAAGACAAATCCCTCCTTTCAGTACCCTTCTCCACCACCGCCAACTCTAGGCTCCGCCCTTTCTGCCTCGCCTCACCCCATGCTTGGAACAAACTCCCTGAGCACATACGCCAGGCCCCCTCCCTACCCATCTTCAAATCATTGCTCAAAGCCCACCTCTTCAATGTCGCTTTCGGCACCTAATCACAACACCTCTACTCAGGAAATCTAGACTACCCCAACTTGACATTTCATCCTTTAGATTATAAGCTCTTCTGAGCAGGGACCGTCCTTAGTTATTAATTTGTACAGCGCTGCGTAACCCTAGTAGCGCTCTAGAAATGTTAAGTAGTAGTAGTATATGGCTATGATTTCTGAACATGCAGCATCATTAAAGGACAGACTTTTAGATGCCCAGTTGGGTATATATGCTAATCTCAACTTTATTAAATGTTTCAGACATATCGATGTATTTCCTCCCTTGATATCACTGAATTCTATTATTCGGTCTCGCTGTATTTTCAAATGTAGGCCACATTGAACCCCAGCTTGCTTGGGATAATGTGGGATATAAATGTACAAAAATAAATAAATAAAAATCCTTTATCCTCCACCTTTTAAGACACTGTCTATCCAGCTGGATGGTGATGGCACAAGGAAAGCAAGTTTGGTCCAGTGAAGACTAACTCAAAATAACCTGTTCCTTAGCTGGGCTCTAGTATTACCATACTGAAAATGTGACCACACCATGCCTCCGTGGTTATGTTCCACTAGTAAGTTGGCTGGAGTCACTGGGGCTCATTTTCAAAGCACTTAAAGCTCCATAGGTTACTATTGTAACTTTGTAAGTCTGTGCTTTGAAAATACAGCTCACTAGTGTACCACAAGTTTTAAGTTTTCATGGGTATCCAGATAATTTATTTGTAGGTTTTATTTTGGGGTAGAAAGTGATCTAGTATTTTGCTCCCTACAGTAGATAATCCTTTTATTTTTATTTCGCCTGCGCTGTTTGTTTTACAGAGAATGTGATTTCTCAGTGTTTCCTTTTCTAATTTTGGTCCTTTTTCTGTAATTGTAAGGATTGGTCTGTGTTCTGTGAGTGACCAAGGTGAGAGATTCCGCTGATGTGTAATTTGTGTGTGGATCCATAGGAGTCTGACTTGTCTGGCTTTTCCAATAGGTGCCCCATCCTTGGCCACCTTTAAATCTAGACTGAAAGCCCACCTCTTTAACATTGCTTTTGACTCGTAACCACTTGTAACCACTCGCCTCCACCTACCCTCCTCTCCTCCTTCCTGTACACATTAATTGATTTGATTTGCTTACTTTATTTATTTTTTGTCTATTAGATTGTAAGCTCTTTGAGCAGGGACTGTCTTTCTTCTATGTTTGTGCAGCGCTGCGTACGCCTTGTAGCGCTATAGAAATGCTAAATAGTAGTAGTAGTAGTAGTAAGAAGCATATTGCAGTTCTGTACATTCACTGCTGCCTTTTTAAAGGTACAGTTACTGATATTTGTGTGATCAGAATTGGTGCTTTAAGCTTGTCACATAGACTCTGAGAAGCTTCTTTGCAAGATTTAGTGTTACTTCACAAAGTAATTTGGCAATCCTTTATTTGTCTGCTCCTGCCTCCTTCATAAGGACAAGGGGGTGGAAGGAACACTGTCAGGAACTCCAGGGACTTGAACTGGTTAATGTCAGCTTCAGAAAGGAGAGAAAGCAGTAGAACCAGAGCAAGGGACAAGAAGACTTATTTTATTAATATAGCTTAATAAGGCATTTTATATTTCTTATAAAGTTGAATTATATATGCCACTGCAGTAATTATTTTCCAGGATACTATGATGTGTGTTGAGAGATTGACTAAACTCAAGTTTATTATAATGGTAAAGTTTAAGTTATGGGATAATGCAACTTCATTTAAAAATGTCAGTGCTTCCAAGGTTTCCATAAGTGTTCATGTGGTTTATGTTGATGCAGGACAGACTGTTTACTTTAGAAATCCATTATTACTGTAAGGCATTATTTAAGAGTAACTCTGCCCCCCCACCCCCCCCCCCCCCCCCCCCCCCCCCCCCCCCCCCAAATATCAGGTCTGGCTATGCCCCTGGATCACACAAGGAAAAGTCCCTTTGAAAATATTTTATTCATGTGAGGTATAAAAGTACACAATGCGCCTGACACTAGCCGGCCATGTTTTGCCCATGCAAAGGCTGCATCATATAACAAATTAAATAAAACCAAACAGTTATAAACATAAAAATTTATAAATACTAAAACATACCATAATATGTACACCAAAACCATAGAAAATCATAGAAAATAAAGACATGTGATAAAAATAAAGGTACTGCAACTTGCACATCCAAATTGAAAATGAAATGGATAAAACTGAACTACACTAGATGAAATAGCACCACGGAAATTGAGGAAAACTCCCAGACAAAAATCAGCCCTATGGCTCAACAAAGATTTAAATGATCTGAAAAGCAAATGCAGAAGCAAAGAAAGACTACAGAGCAAAAACAAAACAGACAGCAACAAGGAGGAATGGAAAAAATTAATAAAGCTTTACAAACAAAAAATAAGACAAGTGAAATGGAACTTCTATACAGAACAACTAGGCCCCAATCAACCCAACATCAAAAAACTATACAGCCTAGTCAATAATATGTTAAACACACGCTCAATTGCAATAACAAACGACCCCCCATCCAACAGCAATAGAATTGGCCAAACACTTTCAATCTAAAATAGTCAAACTAAGAAAGGGTCTCACTGTCACACACACTGTTAACTGCACTTGAGGCCTTCTTGGATGATCTCAACAACTCAAATGAGCAGGTCATGTTGGATAGAATATGGAAAACATTTTACTCACCAACATTTGATACAGTAAACAAAGCTATCAAAACTCCACCACTACACACTGCAAGCTAGATACTGAAAACCGCACCAGCGATCTTCACTGAACAAATCACACTCCATCTAAGATTTATGTTATTACAAGGCCTATTCCCCCTGGCAAAGCAACATAAGGCTTATACCCATACTCAAAAACAGAAATCTAATGCGCCAGCACAATCACTAACTACAGGCCAGTAGCCAGTAACATAGTAAATGACGACAGATAAAGACCTGAATGGTCCATCCAGTCTGCCCAACAAGATAAACTCATTTTACATGGTATGTGATACTTTATATGTATACCTGAGTTCAATTTGTCCTTGCCTTTCTCAGGGCACAGACCGTAAAAGTCTGCCCAGCACTATTCTTGTACTCAAAGTTCTGAAGCTAACATCAAAGCCCCTTAATATTTACACTACTGTCCATCCATATCTATTCAGCTACGATCAGGGCATAGACCATAGAAGTCTGCCCAGCATCGGTTTTGCTTCCCAATTACCGGCGTCACTGCCTAATCTCCACTAAGATTCCATAGATCCATTCCTTCTAAACAGGATTCCTTTGTGTTTATCCCAATCATGTTTGAATTTCATTACCGTTTTCATCTCCACCACCTCCCACGGGACAGCATTCCACGTATCTACCACTCTTTACGTGAAAAGAATACTTCCTGACATTACTCCTGAGTCTGCCCCCCCTTCAACCTCAATTCATGTCCTCTGGTTCTACCACCTTCCCGTCTCCGGAAAAGGTTTGTGGATTAATATCTTTCAAATATTTGAACGTCTGTGCATGTCACCCCTGTTTCTCTTTTTTCCTCCAAGTTATACATGTTCAGGTCGGCAAGTCTCTCCTCGTACAGTTTGCAATGCAAATCCCATACCATTTTTGTAGCTTTTCTTTGCATCACTTCCAGTCTTTAGCAAGATCGTGGACAACATCGTTGCCAAACAACTAACGTACTATTTGACTTATCAGTCCTCCATGAGTCACAATCAAGATTTAGACCAGGATACAGCATGGAAACAGTACTCATCACATTAATGGCTAACTTCAGACAAGAGATCAGCAAAGGCAATAAAATCCTCCTACTTCAATTTCACGTGTCGACCGCTTTCGACATGGTTGACCACTCAATTCTACTCTGTCTACTAGATAAATTCAGAGTTGGAGGGGCAGTACTGAACTGGATAAAAGGCTTCCTGATGACTCGATCCTACCAAGTGAAAATGGACACCACAACCATAGGCGCCCGATATAAGAGGCTTGGGGAGGCTAAGCCTCCCCAGCCAGAAGTTAACATTAACAGCAGGATCTGCAGTTTCTAAGTTCAGCGTCTTTCTCTTCCTCCAGACCAGTAGTCTCTCTCTTCTTTGCAGTGCCCCGCGGTTTCTCCGCTTTCCCTCTCCAGCGCGACACTCACTTCGCTACCACTAGCGGTACTAGAGAATGATCGGCGCCAACTCTGCGCACGCGGGAGGTGGGACCTATGGGCAGTGGCGTACCGACTCTGAGGGCGGGTTCAACTCCTTAGGGGGTGCGTGCTGCCATCCATTGACGTCTTCCCCTTGCATGGCGTGTCCCAGCTTCTCCCCCCCACCCCACCCCGACTAGTGCGGTATCACTCTCCTCGCTCGCCCCACTCTGCTAGTGTTTAAATTTCGAAGCCTCGCCCTCGGCAGCATCAGTAATGTGAGTGCTGCCTTCAGCCAGCCCCGGAAGCATTCTCTGTTCAGCGTCCCGCCTACGCGGGAAGTTGTATAGAGGAGGCTTCCGGGGCAGGCAGAAGGCAGCACATTCATTGCTGCTGGCGAGCCTGGAACCTTAGAGGCATGCAGGAGCGGCTGTGGAGTGAGGAGGGGGAATGCAATACTGCAGTAACCGGGGGGAGGGGGGAGAGGACGTTGGGACAGTGATTCCAGCCAGGCCAAAGAGAAAGGGGCGTGGAGAGAAGAGGATGGAGAGATACTGGCCCTGGGGTGGGAGTACAGGAGAAAGAAGGGTGAGGAACATCAAGGGAAGGGGACACAGGGTAGATGCTGAACTTGGGGGTAACAGGGATGGGAACACAGAGAGCAAATACAGAACATAGGGGGAACGGGGATGGGAACACAGAGAACAAATGCTGAATATGGCTGGAATAGGGACAGACAGAGGGGACAGGGGAGGTTATGGATAGGAGAGATAGTGTGAGTCAGAGGGAATGACAGTGGACATGGAGAGAAAAAAGTCAAATAGGAGGTAAGCAGAAGATGGATATGGATGGGGAACAGAGAGAGGAGAAATAAAGATGGAGGGGGGAGAGACTGGAATGCATATGTAAAAAGAAAAGAGGAAGACAGAGGCAGAAGGGAAAGAAAAGGCAGGCAGTGGATGGAAGGGGCAAAGAAAGCTGCCAGACACCATATGAAAAGGGGAAAAGGGCAGACAGTGGATGGAAGGGGCAGAGAAAGCAGACAGACGCTGGATGAAAGGGAGAGAGAAAGAGAGCAGATGCTGGAAGGAAGGCAGAGAGTGAAGAGAAGAGGAGGAAAGCAGAAACCAGAGACAACAAAGGTAGAAAAAAAGATTTATTTATTTGCTTTAGAATAAAGTAGTATTGTAGCTGTGGTGATAAATAGAAAATGAAAATAAGGTGATCTTTTTGTTGGACTAATTTTAATACAGTTTTGACCAACTTTCAGAGACCAAAACCTTCATCCTTAGGTCAGGACAGGACCGGACCGTAACAGCAGTACTGACCTGAGGAAGGAGGTATTGGCCTCTGAGTGCTAATTGAAAAAGTATTAGTCCAATAAAATGGTATTATCTTATTTTCTCTGTTTTGTTTTATTTCTATTTTTTAATTTGTAAAGTGGTGATTGGTATTTGTCAGTTTTTTCAAATTTACGTCTGCTGTCTTTATATTTTGCACAGTACTAGGGATATGCATCACTGTTTCTGTGGTGTTGCATTGAATGTGGAATCTGGCTTCTTGGGGGTTCAGTTTAATTTTTGTCTATATATTTCTATTTTAGTTTGTGGTTACTTATTCTATACTTGGTGAGGATGTATCTGTGTTCTATGTGTTTTGATGACTTATACTGTGCCAAAATTGAAATTTGAAAACTCTTATCTCTATCTGGTCGTTAATAAAAGGAGCTCATTGTGAATACCATCCACCCTAAAATGATGTTTTGTGGCTGTACATGAGAATTGTGATATGATCTCTTGTTTCATATTGTTGACGGTCTGTGATGTTGTTCGTAAGGGTGGTATATTGGTTTATTAGGTTCTGCCCAGTGTAATATTTATGGTACAGTAAGGTTCTGAGTGTGTTTTTGCACAAGTTTGTGCATAGTGTTTTGCAGTTGAGCGATTGCGGTTAGGATTGAGCAACCACTTTATTCTTTGACATATGATACAATTTAATAAAAGGTATTAAATTGTGACTATTTTAATTTTACTTATTTTTTTTTTGTGTGTTGTCAGACAATTATGGATGTAAGCTCCACCCTTGGCCCCACCCCTAACCCCGCCCCTATTAGCCTCCCCAAACAGTTGGGCCACCGACCGCCTATGACCACAACATCCCCTCCTTGAAATGCAGAATGCGGAGTACCTCAAGGGTCAACCTTATGATGATTCCTCTATTCAACACACTTGCAAAATAAGGATTCAACCCATTTATCTATGCAGATTATGCCACCATCTATATACCATTTAAGAAGGATATATCAGAAGTTAAACACAAAATTCAATCAGGAATAACTACCATGGAATCATGGGCGACAGGCAGCTTTCAAACTGAAGCTCAACAAAGAAAAAACCCAGTGCCTGGTACTAACATCACAATACTGTAAAGACGTCATATCGTCTTTAAACCTAGATGGAACAAGGTTACCCATCGCAGAACATCTGAAAACCTTAGGAGTCATCCTAGACCGTGAACTGAAAAGCGGGTAGTGAAAATCACGAAAAGCATGTTCGGCTCAATGTGGAAGCTAAAACAAATACGAAAGTGCTTCCCTGCAAACATTTTCCGCAAGCTAGTCCAGACCATGGTGTTGGCCCACTTGGATTACTGCAATGGTATCTATGCAGGTTTTAAAGACTGAATCCTCAAGAAACTACAAACAGCCCAGAACACCACTGCAAGACTCATATGCAATACTCTACAACCTTACCTGCTATCAATAATGTTTTCTGCTTATAACTGCTTGTTTGAATTTAGACTACGTTATTTTTTATGGCATCTCCACCTTACCTATTATCAGTACTGTTTTCCACCTATATTCACTTGCCTAATCTCAATTATGCTATTCTCTATGTAACACTAACTGTTATCTCCTAATCAACTATCTACCAATAACGACACATTGTAAGCCACATTGAGCCTGCAAAGAGGTGGGAAAATGTGGGATACAAATGCAATAAATAAATAAATAAATATGCGATAAATCCAAATTTGACAGAGCATATCCATTGCTAAAAGATCTTCATTGGCTCCCAGTGAAAGCACACAGGTATCCTTTAAACTATGCACCCTAAACTACAGAATAATCTATGGATTAGCCCCAGGTTACATAACATCTTGATTGATTTACCTGCATGACACTCAACACCAAACACCCAAAACTATTTGATTCTCCACTTCCCACAATGGCAAGGCATCAAATATAAAACCTCACATGCAGCAAACTTCGCATACTGCGACTCTGGAACTCACTACCAATAAAATAAGGAGCATAATGAATTATGTTAAATTTCGGCAACATCTGAAAGCCGCCTTCTTCAAAGAATTCTTCCATGATGAAATTGCCTAAACAATCAGAGCATCACACAACTGTCAGTCCAAGTAATAAAACATAGTAAATGACGGCAGAAAAAGACCTGCATGGTCCACCCAGTCTGCCCTACAAGATAAACTCATATGTGCTACTTTTTGTGTATACCTTACCTTGATTTGTACCTGTCCTTTTGAGGGCACAGACCGTGTAAGTCTGCCCAGCACTATCCCCGCCTCCCAACCACCAGCCCCACCTCCCACCACTGGCTCTGGCACTGACCGTATAAGTCTGCCCAGCACTATCCCCACCTCCCAACCACCAGCCCCGCCTCCCACCACCAGCTCTGGCACAGACTGTATAAGTCTGCCCAGCACTATCCCGCCTCCCGCCACCGGCTCTGCCACCCAATCTCGGCTAAGCTCCTTAGGTCCATGACCAACGGGTACCCTCTCCCCACCGGTAAATGTAAATGATTACCTCAGCTATTATTCTTAAGGCTACAAACTTGCATCACCAATCACGATCAACCTTCCTCCACCACAAGCTATCAACACATAACTCACTCAGAGAATAAATCACCTAACATGACTTTAAACATAATTGCTCTCCCCATATACTCAGTATCCTACTCGAACAGAAACTGTCAACTCTAGTAGCTTCCTGTTAGAGACCTCATACCCCTATTATAATGTGGGATATAAGTGTCACAATAAATAAATAAAACTGAATATCAAATAAAAGTGCATATATATATATATATACACAAATCAAATGTGATTGATAAAATACATGTCCATTAGCTCACCAAAGCTAATACCAAAGAATGTAAAACAGGGACAGCTACCCAGGCAGTGTGTATAAGCACTCTCAGAATAGCATACTGTGGAAATCTGAGGTTTTTGGCCAGTGATGAGTTTGAGCCCTAGATATTTTTCTTCTGAAAACATGTAAGACCACAGGTTTTTTTTAGGTCTTTTCCTCCAATTTTTGTGATAATTATTTACAACAGTATATTGAGTGATCCACAGAGGGGCATAATCGAAAGGGGCGCCCACGTTTTCCTGAGGATGTCCTCACAGGACATCCCAGCAAAGAGGCGGGGAAACCCTTATTATCGAAACAAGATGGGCGTCCATATTTCATTTCGATAATACAGTCGGGGATGCCCAAATCGCGAAATTTAGGTTGACCTTAGAGATGGTCGTCCTTAGAGATGGTCGTCCACGATTTTCAGCGATAATGGAAACCGAGGACGCCCATCTCAGAAATGACCAAATCCAAGCCATTTGGTCGTGGAAGGAGCCAGCATTCGTAGTGCACTGGTCCCCCCTCACATGCCAATACACCAACTGGGCACCCTAGGGGGCACTGCAGTGGACTTCAGAAATTGCTCCCAGATGCACAGCTCCCTTACCTTGTGTGCTGAGCCCCCCAAAACCGACTCCCCACAACTGTACACCACTACCATAGCCATTATGGATGAAGGGGGGCACCTAGATGTGGGTACAATGGGTTTCTGGTGGGTTTTGAAGGGCTCACATTTACCACCACAAGTGTAACACGTGGGGAGGGGATGGGCCTGGGTCTGCCTGCCTGTCCCTGACGTGCACTGCACCCACTAAAACTGCTCCAGGGACCTGCATACTGCTGTCATGTAGCTGGGTATGATATCTGAGGCTAGCATAGAGGTAGGAAAAAAAATTTTTTTTTTCGAGGATGGGAGGGAGTTAGTGACCACTGGGGGAGTAAGGGGGGTGATCCCCGATTCCCTCTGGTGGTCATCTGGTCATTTAGGGCACATTTTTGTGGCTTGGTTGTAACAAAAAATGGACCAAGTAAAGTCGCCCAAGTGCTCGTCAGGGACTCCCTTCTTTTTTCCATTATCGGTCAAGGATGCCCATGTGTTAGGCACGCTCCAGTCCCGCCTTCGCTAAGCTTCCGACATAACCCCGTGAACTTTGGTCATCCCTGAGACGGAAAGCAGTTGAGGACGCCCAAAATCGGCTTTCAATTATGCCGATTTGGGCGACCCTGGGAGAAGGATGCCCATCTCCCGATTTGTTTCGAAAGATGGGCGCTCTTCTCTTTCGAAAATAAGCCTGTCAGTATGCTATTTTGAGAATGGTCTTTTATAATTCTGAGGCAAGTTCTTGGGTTTTTTCAAATGTCTATAAGCAACCTCACTTCCTTGGTTTATGCTAAAAGTTGGGGGTCTCATGGAACATAGAAATTCTTTCAACTGCTTAAAAAACTTACCAATATATGCCAAAAGATGGCAGTCTCACACAGCGATTCAGCAGCAAAGCTGTCAGCAATACTTTCCAAACAGAACTGAGAGCCTTTAAATGAATCCAAGTCAAAGGTCACCAGATCTCACTCATAAAAATACAACTAAAATAAAAATAAGAAACAGATTTGAATTTTCCGCCTTTGAGCAAAGTGAAGCATAGAAAACAATCACTGAAAAAACTGCATTGAGAATGTAATTGGTGTTTTCTCACCTTTTTAGTTTTAAACCAAGGAAGTGAGGTTGCTTATACATACTGCCTAGCCTGTGTAGGTGTCCCTGTTTTACAGGAAGAAGGTAAAACTCAGATCTTCTGGAGTACCACCTTAAAAAAGATCACTACAGTTTGTTCACAGTGCAGCAGTCCTTTGCCAAAGAAGGGAGGGCACTTCCCTTCCAGTTCCAGCACGTGCAGGACGTCAGACTCGGAAACCAAACGAAGGAAGTAGACTTCAGCTGGCGGGGGTTGGGGGTCCCCCGCCAGCAAAGGTAGCAGACGATGACAGCGGGTTGACGGTGGGTTGGCGGTGGGAGGGGGGTTGAGAGGGGCGTCGGCAGGGGGGTCCAGGGCCAAATCTACGGGGGCCCAGGCCCCCATGGTAGCTACGCCACTGCCCCCCCCCACAATATTTCAAGTTCTTTTGGTAAATAGGCTTTCCTGACATCCCAATAAAAGATCTGCTTCTGTTCTAGTGAAAGCTGTCACCTTTGGATCAGGGTGATCATAAATACTATGGAGGCAATTCTATAACTGAGTGCCTCCAATTAGGTGTGCCGATGCTGTGCACTGAGTACCATCATGGTGCCATTATAGAATGCTAGTTTAAGTTCGCATCAGCATAGGTCTATGACTGACATACAGGGCTTTTTTTGAGGGGGTACTCAGGGGTACTGAGTACCGGCACCTTTTCCAGTGTCTGCTAAAATTGACCCATGGACCACAAGTTTTAATGAAAGAGCTCAGGCTGAACACACTAATTCTGCCTTGTCATAGATTCTGAGACTGGTTGCAGGGGGCCTGGCTATTGTGGAGTGAGTCCCTCAGTGATCACCGCACCCCTGGAGGGTGGCCTGGCATTTGAGTACCGGCACCTTTTTTGCTAGAAAAATTGCACTGCTAACATACATGCACTTAGATGCAGCACTTTAGGGCATAACTTACAGTATTCTTTAAGTTATGTGCATAAGTGGGATCCCTGCCTATCCTCCTCCCCAGTGAATGCCTTCTTGCATTTACATGTTAAGGCATTTGTGCAAGTCACCACTGAGTACTCTGCTAGCACTTATGCATGTGGTGCACATGGGGCCAAATTCTATATTTGACATCTAAAAAAAATCAGTGCTGATGGAAAACGCACCTATGCATATTCTATAAACTGCACCTAATGTTAGACACGGTTTACAGAATACACCTAACGTTGTCTGATTGACTAAAATTTAAACACAGTCATTTACACCAATGAAAGCTGGTGTAAATTCTCACACCTAACCTTAGGCATGAAGCTAGTTATTCTAGAACACTGCACATAAATAGGAATGTGTATGACCCGCCCATGCTCCTATGGCCACGCCCCCTTCTGAGATCCATATGGTGGATGGAATTTACATGGACTACTTTATAGAATATGCTTAGTGAGTAGTGTGTGTAAATTCTAATTAGTGCCAATTAGTGCTGATAATTGCTTGTTAACCAATTGAATTGCACATGAAAATCAGAATATGCCCAGATTTCTGTGCGCAACTCGAGATTGAAGGTCCTGGATTTCAAAGGAACTAACTTTGCCAAGATAGGGGAATTTCTCAAGGAACAGTTAGCGGGATGGGAACAGCTGAAGGATGTAGAACAGCAATGGACAAGACTGAAAGGAGCTATATTAAAGGCAACTAACCTTTATGTTAGAAAATTACATAAAAGTAAGAGGAAAAGAAGGCCTCTCTGGTACTCGAATCTAGTAGCTGAAAAGATAAGGGAAAGAAGGCTAGCCTTTGCTCGTTATAAGAAGACTTAGAAAGATGAAGACAGGAGAGAATACCTAAATAAGCGAAGAGAAGCTGGAAAAGCTATCAGGAAAGCGAAGCGGCAAATGGAGGAAAAGATAGCTAATATGGTAAAATTGGGGGACAAGATCTTTTTCAGATATGTAAGTGACAAGAGGAAGTGCCATAATAGCATTGTGAGGCTCAAAGCTGAGGGAGAGAAATATGTGGAAGATGATAAGGATAAAGCTGAACTGCTTAACGATTATTTTAGCTCTGTGTTCACAAATGAAAAATCGGGGGGGGGGGGGGGGGGGGGGGGGGGGTAGGGCTGCAGAAAGCAAAGGCTAAAGGGGATGTATGTATGGTAGACCAAGACCCGTTTACGGAGGACTGTGTTCATGAGGAGCTTGCCAAACTAAAAGTAGACAGAGCGATGGGGCCTGATGGGATACACCCGAGGGTGCTTAAGGAATTCGGAGAAGTTCTGTCGGCTCCGCTGACGGACCTCTTCAATGCTTCCTTAGAAACTGGAGTGGTCCCGGTGGACTGGAGAAGGGTGGATGTGGTTCCTTTGCACAAGAGTTGAAGTAAGGAGGAGGTTGGGAATTACAGACCTGTCAGTCTGACCTCGGTGGTGAGTAAGCTAATGGAAACGCTTCTAAAGAGGAGGATTGTGAGATTTCGTGAACTACATGGAATGTGGGACCCGAGGCAGCATGGCTTCACTAGTGGCAGGTCGTGTCAGATGAATCTGACTGTCTTCTTCGACTGGGTGACCAAACAGTTGGATGTGGGAGAGGCGCTTGATGTGGTATACTTGGATTTCAGCAAAGCCTTTGACACAGTTCCGCACAGGTGACTGATAAATAAATTGAGTGCCCTCGGTGTGGGACCTAGAGTAACTGAGTGGGTAAAAAATTGGTTGAATGGTAGGAGACAGAGCGTGGTGGTAAATGGAGCTTGCTCTGAAGAAAAGGAGGTCGTCGGTGGAGTACCGCAGGGATCGGTCCTAGGGCCGGCTCTTTTTAACTTCTTTGTGAGTGATATTGCAGAAGGGCTGTCTGGTAAGGTTTGTCTCTGCGGATAATACTAAACTCTGCAACAGGGTGGACACCCTGGAGGGTGTGAATGACATGAGGAAGGACCTAGCGAAGCTAGAGGAATGGACCGATATTTGGCAACTAAGGTTTAATCCCAAAAAATGCAGGGTCATGCACTTGGGTCGCAAAAATCCAAGGGAACAGTACAGTATAGGGGGTGTAGTGCTTCAGTGTGTGAAGGAAGAGCGGGACTTGGGGGTGATTGTGTCTGACGACCTTAAAGCTTTCAAACAGGTAGAAAAAGCAACGGCCAAAGCCAGAAGGATGCTTGGGTGCATAGAGGCATGACCAGCAGGAAACAGGAGGTGATAGTGCCGTTGTATAAGTCTCTGGTGAGGCCTCATTTGGAGTACTGCGTGCAGTTCTGGAGACCGCACCTACAGAAAGATGTAAACAGGATGGAGTCGGTACAGAGGGCGGCTACAAAATTAGTAAGCGGTCTTGAATGCAAAAATTATAGGGACAGGCATGTGAACCTCAACATGTATACGCTGGAAGAGAGAAGTGAGAGAGGAGACATGATAGAAACGTTTCAATATCTGAAGGGCATTTATGTACAGGAAGAGATCCTTTTTCAAATTAAGGAGAGCTCTGGAATGGGGGGGGGGGGGGGGGGGGCAGATGACAAAGTTGAGAGAGAATAGGCTTAGGAGCAACCTGAGGAGTATTATTTCACAGAAAGGGTGGTGGAGGCATGGAATGGTCTCCCGGTGGACGTGGTGGAGTCAAGGACTGTTCCAGAGTTTTAAAAGGCATGAGATAAGCAAGTGGGATCGCTTAGGAACAGGAAGAATTAGGGGTTACAGAGGATGGGCAAACTGGATGGGTCATATGGCCTTTATCTGCCGTCATGTTTCTCTGTTTCTAACTCAAGTTGCACTATATAGAACTTGAGGGACGGAGCTTAAATTTAGGCATTCTTTTATAGAAGGATGGTGTGAGCCATCTGGGCAGGCTGACGTATTATTGTAAGAAATAAAATTGGGTAATTGAATTTGGCACTGCGGGTTTTTGAATTATCTAATTAGAAAAGGTACAGAGAAGGGTGACGAAAATGATAAAGGGGATGGAACGACTTCCCTATGAGGAAAAGCTAAAGTGTCTAGGGTGGAGGAGTAGCCTAGTGGTTAGTGCAGTGGTCTTTGGTCCTGGGGAACTGGGATCGATTCCCGCTGCAGCTCCTTGTGACTCTGGGTAAAAGTCACTTAACCCTCCGTTGCCCCAGAGAAACCGCTTTGGATGTGGTTACAAAAACTGTAGAAAAGCAATATATCAAGTCCCATTCCCCTCTTCAGCTTGGAAATAAGATGGCTGAGGGGAGATATGATAAGAGGTCTACAAAATAATAGTGCAATGGGTAGACATGATTTTACTCTTTACAAAAATACTAGGACTAGGGGGCATGCAATGAAGCTACAAAGTAGTAAATTTAAAACAAATCAGAGAAAATATTTCTTCACTTTACATATAATTAAGCTCTGGAATTCACTAGCAAAGAATGTGGTAAAAGCAATTAGCTTAGCAGGGTTTAAAAAAAAGCTTTGGCTAGCTTCTTAAAAGAAAAGTCCATAAGCCATTATTAAGATGGACTTGGGGAAAATTAACTGCTTATTTATAGGATATCAAAATATTTAAACACACATGAATGCTAGTATGTTTTTTACTTGCTTTATTCAGTGTCTATAGTGGAGTAGGTAACACACCCAGTCATTGGGTGAAGAAAAATCATTTTTGCCCGTGTGACTTATATGAAACTACTCCACTATAGACACTGAATAAAGCAAGTAAAAAACATACTAGCATTCATGTGTGTTTAAATATTTTGATATATATTTCAAGCTCGACAGAGCGTGGGCACAGTTTTTGTTTTGACAATCATATTTATAGGATAAGCAGCATTAAATATATTGTACTGTTTTGGGACCTTGCCAGGTACTTGTAACCTGGACTTGCCACTGCTGGAAACAGGATACTGGGCTTGATGGACCTTCAGTCTGTCCCAGTATGGCATGTTCTTATACTAATATTTTGGTTTGACTCAAGCTTTAGAACACTTTGAGGGTAAATTTTATAACAGGTCACCTAGGTTAGAGGGCTGTATGGGTGCCTTTTTGAAAAAAATGACCAAGTCAAAAATGGGCAGAAAAACAGCAGATGAATGATAATAAATGGCCAACATTTATTCACCACCTAAAAGCATAAATACATAAATGCTTAAAAGCCCGACACAGTCATGTTTTGGCTTCACAAGGGCTGCATCAAGGGCTGTTAGACTGTTAATAGATACACAAAAAAACATGAGTGTAAATTTAAAAAAAAAACCCTCTTGAATAAAAAAAATTAAAAATAAATTAAATAAATAAATCATCTAAAATACCAAATCATAAGTCTCAGACTTTAGCCAAAAACATTTATAATGAGCAATGTTGAAATCATAATGAGGGGCATTTTCAATAGGATGTCTAAATCTGATTTTGGACGTTTTGGGAAAAACATTCAAGAATCCAATAGTGAACATTTTCAAACCAGACAAAAGCCGAACTTTTTGTTTCAAAAATGACCATTTGCTAGATGTTTTTGTGCTCAATGTGTCTATCTTTTAGGACCATTTTGAAAAACATCCAAGGGAAAAATGCACGAAAACAAGCCATTGAGATGTACAGGAGATCAACATTCTTAGTACACTGGCCACACAGAAATCCCAGCAGAGCTGTTGGGCTCCCTAGGGGGCACTGCAGTGAACTTCACATAAAAGGCCCAGGTACACATCTCACCATTATCCCCTTATATTATATGAGGAGTCCTTCAAAACCCACCATAAACCTACTGTACCCAACTCAGGGGCGTAGCCAGATAGCAGATTTTGGGTGGGCCTAGGCAAGAAGTGGGTGGGCACCAAATGTTCTCTCCCCCACCCCACCAAAAAAATATCTCAGCTGGTGGGAAAATGCTTCTCTCCAGTTTCCAACTTGGTAGTCTGCAGCAGGCATGCGCTGAAAACTGAGGATGTGAAGGTGCCAGTATTGTGGAGAGCAGCATTTTCATTACCATGTGCTACTGTTGGATGGGCCTGAGCCCTACCCAGGCCCACCTGTGGCTACGCCACTGACCCAACTGTATACCATTACAATAGCCCTTATGCCTGCAGGTGTAATCTGTATGTAGGTGCAGTAGGTTTTTGGTGGATTTTGGAGGGCTCACATGTCCCCCCCCCCCCCCCCCCCCCCCCCAAGTGTACCAGTTAGAGTGGAATATAGGCTTGGGTCTACTTTTCCACAGTGCATTGCACCAACCACTAGTCTATTCCAGGGACCTGCTTGCTGCTCTAACAGGTCTGGCCATAACATCTGAAGTTGTCATAGAGGCTATGTACTGTTTCTTTCACATCTTTGGGGGATGGGAGGGGGTCAGTGACCACTGGGGAAGTGGGGGGGGGGGGCTCATGGGGGGAGGGGGCTCATGCCTTAATGCCTCCAGTAGTCATCTGGTCCTTTAAGGCAACTTTTTATGACTTAGTTGTAATTGAAACAGGTGTAGACCAAAACATTTTTTAGCCCTGGACATGTTTGCTTTGTTCCATTATGGCAGAAAAACATCTAAGTTGTGGGAACACCCAAATCCTGCCCCCAACATGCCCCCTTGTGATTTGCACGCACTGCAGAGAAAAACTTCTTAAATCGTAACTTTGAAAATTGCGATTTTGACACTTTTTGGATAAAAATGTCCAAATGCCACTTTATGCTGTTTTTGATCTTTTGAAAATGAGCCCCAAAGGGCAAGCATATAGATAAAAAGGAGGTGAAATTAAAAACTCACGTACCTAAGAGGTGTAATCCAAAAGTATCACCTAATGTTTAGAAGCTAGGAGTAAATAAGAATCATTACTAAGAGATTGTAAAACCATTTCCCATAAAGATTCATTAAAGCAGCTCTTCTTGCAACTCAAAGAGCAAATACTAGCACAGCAGTGGCAGATGCACCAGGAGCTTCTACAACATAGAGGAAAAATATGTGTGCATTGCCTTCTCTTTGAGCAGCTGCTGATTTAAGGAATCTTTATGGGAAATGGTTTTAGGATCTCTTTATTTGCCTCTAGCTTTTAACCATTAGGGGGAAAGGGGAATGGGACTTGATATGCCTGTGGTTACAAAGCAGTTTACATACTATATACAAGTACTTATGTTGTACCTGGGACAATGGAGGGTTAAGTGACTTGCCCAGAGTCACAGGGAGCTGCAGTGGGAATCAATTCCAGTTCCCCAGGATCAAAGTCTGCTGCACTAACCACTAGGCTACTCCTCTGTTCCATTATATTTGGATTACACCTCTTGGGTATGAGGAGGTTAAAAAAAAATGTTATCGCCTTTTTATCTATATGCCTATCCTTAGTAGTTATGTTCAAAAAGTGGGAGTACGACCAAGGAAACCAGACACTGGAAGACGTTCTTAAATAAAAAACTTTATTAGAGATATGAAGACTCGACACGTCGTGTTTCGGCTGTCAGGCCTGCATCAGGAGTCTATAAAAAGTACATTTATATATGATATGTGTGATAAAAGGACAACAAAAATATTAATAATAAATGAAATAAAACACATATAATAAAACTAATTATAAAAAAATATATATATATACTGTGTATAAATTTATGAAATAATAATGAAATACAAAAACATCATATATAAATAAATCATTAAATAATTTGAAATGAATATATACACATAAATTTAAACAATAAATATGAAATGATAAAAGTTACACATACATGTAAAAAATAATTATGTATGCTTACATGTGCTGTATACATAATTATTTTTTAAATGTATGTGTAACTTTTATCATTTCATATTTATTGTTTAAATTTATGTGTATATATTCATTTCAAATTATTTAATGATTTATTTATATATGATGTTTTTGTATTTCATTATTATTTCATAAATTTATACACAGTATATATATATATTTTTTTATAATTAGTTTTATTATATGTGTTTTATTTCATTTATTATTAATATTTTTGTTGTCCTTTTATCACACATATCATATATAAATGTACTTTTTATAGACTCCTGATGCAGGCCTGACAGCCGAAACACGACGTGTCGAGTCTTCATATCTCTAATAAAGTTTTTTATTTAAGAACGTCTTCCAGTGTCTGGTTTCCTTGGTCGTACTCCCACTTTTTGAACATTGTTGTTTTTACCGTGGGGTGCTTGAGTTTTCCACCTTCTGGTGGATCTTCCCTCATATTTATCCTTAGTAGTTGACATTATGATTTCAACATTGCTCTTTATAAATGTTTTTGGGCAAAGTATATGACTTATGATTTGGAATTTTAAATTATTTAAATTTTGTATTGATGAGTTTGGTGGGGGTTTTGTGTGTGTGTGTGTGTTGAGGGGGGGGGTGGGGGTTATACTAACATTTTTTTGTATCTATTAAGTTTTTAACAGCCATGGCCATGTCAGGCCTTTAAGTATTTATGCGTTTATATTTTTATGTGGTGAATACATTTTGGAACAGAAAGGAGGCAAATACCCTACAAGGCCGAAAGCCAAAGAGAAAAAGTAGGAAAGGACTAATGGAGGGTTATTTTAGTGAAGTAGATTAGGGAGATATGGACTGTATCATTTACCTTTTGTACAGCATTGTCCTAAATGCTATGCTTTTTACTGATATCGACTGGATTTTATGCTTGCCATTACATATCCTGCCTTGCTCATTATTGTAAAGAAAGAAAATCAAAATAAATAAAACAAAACTTTATTTTTCAAATCAAAACACCCATGTAAATGAGTGGGGTGAGATTCAAGTTGGCTTTTCAGTCCTGGTTGCTCTCCACTATGTTCCTGCATAGTAGGGAGTCAGATAAAGGCAGATCTTAAATCTAGTACCCCAAATACAGTCCTCAGGGTACACCTTTTGAGTCAGCACCATTTTTCATTCAGATCCTTTGTGGCACATGTTCTCAATCTGGCTCTTGAGTGCCTGCTAGTCAGTTAGGTTCTATGGATTCAGTACATGCAAATCTCTCATATGCATACCCAAAGAGTTATACTGGTTAGGGGTACTCCAGGATAAGAGAAATCTACCATTATGGAAATCGCCCTCATGCAACAGTCTAAAATATTATTGGGACATGATTAATTGAACAGTGCTGGCATTCATATAGCATGCATCACACTGCATGGTGAAGCATGTGGAGTGATTTCATGAAGATTTTGGCCACCTGGAGGTTAATTGTATAACAGGTTACCTTGGCTGGGAGGCCAAGTAGCCATATATTTTATAAAGACACATAGGCACCAGCATGTCATTATAAAAATGCCAAACACCTGAAAAGAACTGCGCAAGAGATACTGCTTATTACCCTCCCCGAGATCTGCACCACATGAATGCAAAGGAGAAAAATATATAGTAGCAGGAGTTATTCGTTTTAGGTGTTTGGATTAGTTTATTTCTCGAGGGTTTTTTTGTATTGCTTAGCAATTTATAAAAATGCCAGCACAACAGCTGCCAAAAATTGCAATTGAAATGCAGCTGTGTACCTTTACAGCAGCTCAGGAGCCGGTATAAATGTACACAGCTGAAGTATGCATGTAGATGTGTATTTTGTAGTCTATTCAGTTGTCAGGCAGCGAGAGTTTTACTCAGCGCTGGCAATGTTATTCCTGGATATTCAGAACTGGGTGGAAATGATAAGAGTAGATCAATAATAGATATATATTAACTTTTACTCTTGCAATATAGCAAATCACCCAACACTGGCCGTGTTTCGCCCAAAAGAGCTGTGTCAGGGGCTATACTGTGGACTTTACTGGCAAACAAAATGTCAACAAGTAGACACCAACTGCAGCGTTGGAAAAAACCCAGCATAAATACAGTTAAAGAAGTGCAATCCTTTTCATTAGTTTTTTTCCAGTGAACGTGAGGAGTGCCTGTACACACTATTATTTGTCATTGAAAAGGATTGCACGTCTCTGTGTTTATGCTGATTTTTTCCAACGCTGCAGTTGGCATCTACTTGTTTGCCAGTAAAATCCACAGTATAGCCCCCAATGTAGCCCTTTTGGGCGAAACACGGCCAGTGTTGGGCGATACTGCTATTGCACGAATAAAAGTTAATCTATTATTGATCTGCTCTTATCATAAGTACATAAGTACATAAGTAGTGCCATACTGGGAAAGACCAAAGGTCCATCTAGCCCAGCATCCTGTCACCGACAGTGGCCAATCCAGGTCAAGGGCACCTGGCACGCTCCCCAAACGTAAAAACATTCCAGACAAGTTATACCTAAAAATGCGGAATTTTTCCAAGTCCATTTAATAGCGGTCTATGGACTTGTCCTTTAGGAATCTATCTAACCCCTTTTTAAACTCCGTCAAGCTAACCGCCCGTACCATGTTCTCCGGCAACGAATTCCAGAGTCTAATTACACGTTGGGTGAAGAAAAATTTTCTCCGATTCGTTTTAAATTTACCACACTGTAGCTTCAACTCATGCCCTCTAGTCCTAGTATTTTTGGATAGCGTGAACAGTCGCTTCACATCCACCCGATCCATTCCACTCATTATTTTATACACTTCTATCATATCTCCCCTCAGCCGTCTCTTCTCCAAGCTGAAAAGCCCTAGCCTTCTCAGCCTCTCTTCATAGGAAAGTCGTCCCATCCCCACTATCATTTTCGTCGCCCTTCGCTGTACCTTTTCCAATTCTACTATATCTTTTTTGAGATACGGAGACCAGTACTGAACACAATACTCCAGGTGCGGTGGAGTTTGTACATCGATTGCCTTTCTATTCAAAGCTGGGACCTGTGTGGGCTTTGGCTTTGAGCAGCCAGTTATTTTTAAGCTGGTTAAGACATAGCCACTTAAGTTGAGATTCATCACGTAAGCGGCCATGGATTACCGCATAAAAATAGGATAGACTTTTATGCAGTAAACCTGGCCAATTAAGGGCTAAATATCAGCTCTTAAGTGGCCAAGTGCTGACACCACCCTTGGTACACCCCCCAATATAGCAGGCTTTCAGTTCAGCGCTGTGATATTCAGTGGCACTTAGCGGAATATTAGCGGCTTGCCCCAACCAAGCGATTTAAGTGCTCAGCGGCCGGCTAAATCGCTTCGAATATCAGGCCCTATACATGTACTTCATTCGTCTGCCTAGACTATGCCCCTGAACATGGCTAATCTGGCCCACTTGTCATAGCATGTACTCATACATGTAGGGTAGCTGTAATGAGATTACTGAGATGGGTTAAGTGAACTGTATGTACAACTATTTTTTGTAATTGTGTAACTCTGGAATAACTTTCAATAAATAAAATTAAATATACAAGGCACACAAGAGCAAAAAATCTTTTATAGAATTACAATGAATACATGTGCCAGGTAAACTGAGAACACACATATAATCCAAATATTATAAAAGGGACCTTTCAATGAAATAATACCTGAGAGGTTACCATTGGCAGCAGCACTTTTGGCCATTTACTAGTCCTTCCTGCTAATGTGAAACCAGCCCCCTAGCAGAAAAGAAATATGGGCTCGATATTCAAAACAATTTAAATGTCCAGGAGAGGCTCCTGGATGTTTAAATTGCCTGTCCAGGGCTAACCAGGAATTTTCAGTGGCACTTAACAGGATAGTATTGCTAAAAATGTCTGCTTAGCGCCCAAGTCGAAACTGGCTATTTTGTAGGAGTTTCAGAGGCAGAGTAGACACTTAGCCAATTAAATGCTGAAAATCAGCTAAGATAACTGCATAAAGGACCCCATAAAATGCAGCCCTATCTTTATATATGCACTTCCTAGCCAGATAAGTGCTGAAAATTGCACTTAACCGGCTAAATTTGTCCGGATGTGTACACCAAGATATTCAAATACTGCAGCCTGAATATGGCCCAGCATTGAATTTTTGGGGATAAAGCCACTGGCTTGTCAGCAAAAGGCTGACTGCTGCCAGCTGAATATCAGGCCCTACATTAATGGGGACAACTGCATACTAAACTCTTTGCTTTTGTTTTTGAAGTAACAGCAGCAGCCTGCAAAATGTGGGGCTCTGCACCATTATCCCACAAGACCTAAAACTTTCTTAAGGAGGCCTTAGCTCTGTGAACTCCAACCTCCATCTTGAACAAGTGGTCTCAAAGTCATAATGCTGTTTTAACATACAGAAAACCTGCTCTCCGCTCCGTGTGAGGTGAAAGGGATATCCCTAAACAAAGGGTGGCAGGAGAACAGGGGAACGAAAAACAGGCCCACCAAGAAATTTGCACTTTCAGATTATGTCCAGTATTATAAATAGGGCTTCTATTCTTAGGTGTTTATAAATTGTAAATTTAGGTCTTTATTTTTCAGCTAATTAGAGGATCTTAGCACTAATATCACTGAATGGTACTTTTCTGAAGGAACCAAATACAAAGGACCCTGTTTTCTAAGGCGTGCTAGCGCTTTTAGCGTGCGGTAACGCTAGACATACCCATATATACCTATAGGTGTCTCTAGTATTAGCGTGCCAACGGCACAGCTTAATAAACAGGGCCCAAAGTTTGTGGACAGAAGAATAAAGCAGAGGATATAATGCAGATAAGAGGAGGAGCGAACTATACTAGGAAAAGTGAAGTTTTTCCATGTTTATCCAATAACCACTTATTTTACTTTTTTTGGCAACAGTGCTTTTTATTGATGTCTGTCAGTTAAAATCTAAAATCAGAAACCCTAAAGTTCTGTTGTGTGGTATTGCTTTTATTGGATTGATATTTTGACTTTCCATTATTGTTTTCTTTTTTTAATTTCTAGTTTACACTACAATTACCATTTTTTAAAAAATTGAGATTGTATTGATTTTAAAATGGAAGGTACTACTAAATCAGTGACATAGCTACAGGTGGCCAGGCCCTCCCAAATTGGCTCTTAGGCCCCTGGTTTGGCTGGCAGGAGTTGCCAAGGTATGTGAGGAGACAGTGGAGGGGGCCAGGGCAGCAGGGAGGCAGGCCAAAATGTGCCCCCTCATGTTGGGCTCTGGACCCCCTCCACATCGAGGTCTGGCTATACGACTTTATTGAACTGTAATCTGCCTTGAATTTAGGATAATCAGAATAGAAATTCCTGATTAAATTAAAATTAAATGGAAACATGAGAATTAAAGCCTAATCCAGTTCAGAAATGCCAAGAATAGGCCGGACATCCTACAGTCTAGAGAATGCTCCTTTATTGTATTAGGACACAAGCAGGACAGGCCAGTGTGATGGCGGTACACCCTTTACCCCCTCCCCATTACATCTGTATCTATTGCTGGTGTTGAGAAATAAAAGCTACACAGAAGCAAAACCGAATATTTTGGGTATCTGAAAAATGCAGCAGAGCTATACAAAAGACATATATACGAGTGTCATGTTGGAGTGATTAGTCAGAATGCAGCACTGTGCATTAAAACAATTAAACGTACCTGATGAACTGCACTGAAACACAATTACCAGGAGAGCAGTACAGTGCATTTGTGATACACAGTATAAAACCATACAGAAGTGTAGCAGTGAGAACAGGACAGTCCTGCAGTGCTGAAGTCCCCAAGTCCTTAAAACTGTATCAGAATAGCTGTGCGCAACCATCCAATTAAAGAAATCATGAATATGAACAACCAAGTTAAATACCTATTGCACCAGATAAATTTAGGAGACCTGCAGAAAGCCCAAACCAGAAGGGATAAAGGCTCACAAAGAATTAAATGGTCACAACAAACACAAGCAAACATTTTCCAAGTACAAAGCCAAACACGTACAGAAATAGCATCAAGCCTTTTTAAAACGAGTATTACACTGTGCAGTAAATGAACTGCTATCAACCATAACTGACAGTCATACTTAAAGGAGCACCTCTTTTCTTTAGGAAAATAAAAAGAGGCAGTACAGTGTGTTAGCAAGGTATGGCTTCCTGCTCTATTTGATATCCTTTTCTTGCAGGAGTGCATCTTTCCACGCTGGTGGGCAGGCATTGAAAGTGCATCACCCCCCTTTTAAGAAAACAAGGTATCAGGAAACCTGACTGCCAATAAAGCAGCAACAGGCAAACCTTAGGAGCCTTGACATCAGAGGTAGTCTTACAGAAGGGAACCTTTAAAAAATGGAGCGTATATTCAGGCGCCATCAACTAAGCGCCTTCTCTAAATGATCCACCAGGCATTTAACAGTCTTATTTTTCAGTCCATTTAATGGAGTTAGCTCTTTAGTTGGGAGTATAGAGAAAGGTAGCCAAGGAAACTTCATTCTTTCTTCATGGTGCCACTCTTTCTTCTGCTGCGTCATGCCTTCCAATCATCTTACTGTAGTTTTTCTGCTGCTCTTCCTTGAAAGATAGTTTCACCTTGGCTCTCTTCAGACCTCCGTCCCTGTGACAGAAAGGGAAAGAAAGATGAGATTGAGTTTTCAGTCCCAGA
This sequence comes from Microcaecilia unicolor, assembly GCF_901765095.1. Taxonomy (NCBI): domain Eukaryota; kingdom Metazoa; phylum Chordata; class Amphibia; order Gymnophiona; family Siphonopidae; genus Microcaecilia; species Microcaecilia unicolor. Next base: position 386,405,786 of record NC_044032.1, read on the forward strand.
AAGCTTTCCAATTGGAGGGGTCCCTCCCTTTACCACATGTACAGAGACAAAGATCACGTTCCCTACTTAACACAAGATTACAAAAATCAAGAGAGCATTTTAGGATAATGTCCCTTCCTCCCAAACTACAATAAGAACAGATTTTGCTGTTCTAGCCAGTTATTTGATAACAATCCCATTTATTTAATGACAATGTTAACAAAACTATGTTGAGCCTGCAAATAGGTGGGATAATGTGGGATACAAATGCAATAAATAAATAAATATTTTAATAAACAACTATGTACTATGATTCTGCAAACAGAATTTCATTGGGAGGGCAGGGGTGTGCATAACCATCAGACACCATTCAGAGCCACTCAACTGTAATATTTTCTAATTCTGTAATTGCCAGTGTAAATACTGTATTTCTCCATCCCAAACAGTCTTAGCTATATTCAAATTATGCATTGCACATAGTAGGAGTGGAAGCTCATTTTCAAAGCACGTAGACTTACAAAGTTACGTAGATTATGTAACTTTGTAAGTCTATGTGCTTGGAAAATGAGCACCATAATGTTATTGCCCATCCGCTTTTCCAATGAAAGTGTGGGCTGTGTTTGAGGGTATTGATTCACAGTATTTCATCTGAAATAGTGAGTAGCATACATGGGAGGCTACAAGTCAATGCTGACGGATCAAGGTGGCTAACAGAATAATATTGGGGCGATACTGAAGCTCCGTGGTGTTTAAACTATTCACAGATATTCTGTCCGCTATCCAGATAGCATGCAACACTGAATACATAAGAACATACATAAGAGTAGCCATATTGGGTCAGACCAACGGTCCATCTAGCCCAGTATCCTGTTTTCCAAACAGTGGCCAAGTCAGGTCACAAGTACCTGGCAGAAACCCAAATCGTGGCAACCCTCCATACTACAAGTCCCAGGGCAAGGAGTTGCTTCCCATGTCTGTCTCAATAGCAGACTATTTACTTTTCCTCTAGGAATTTGTCCAAATCTTTTTTAAACCCCGATACACTAACCACTGTTACTGCGTCCTCCGGCAAAGAGTTCCAGAGCTTAACTATTTGTTGAGTGAAAAAAATATTTCCTCCTATTTGTTTTAAAAGTATTAACATATAACTTCCTTGGGTGTCCCCCAGTCTTTGTAATTTTAGAGCAAGATCGATTTACTTCTACTCATTCTACACCACTCAGGAGTTTGTAGACCTCAATCATATCTCCCCTCATCCGTCTGTTTTCCAAGCTGAAGAGCCCTAACCTCTTTAGCTTTTCCTCATACGAGAGGAATCCAGGTAGATCAGCAGCTGTCGCTATCCAGATAATGGTGATCATCAAACCACTATGGGGGCAATTCTACAACTGAGCACCTCCATTTAGGCACCCAGATTCTGTTATAGAATAGAAGCTTAACCTGGTATTGGCACGCCTAACATTTGTGCATAACTTAATGTATTCTTAAGTTGTGTGTGTAACTGGGAGCCCGACCCATGCGTAGACCCCCTTGTAAACACACACTATGCAAGTTACACATGCCATTACAGAATAGCGCATGAGCATCAAGCTAGAACTTTTCACATGTAAGTGATAATATTCTATACATTTACGCATGCAAGGGGCATGTAAACGTAGACACTTAAATTTCAGAATGCCTCTTAACCTGGAGAGTTAGCCAGGTGTAATCAGGACAGCAAATTTTCTCTCCTAAGTTTATCTGGTAGTTATTTGGATAGTGGCCTGAATAAAGTTACTCAGCTGTAGTTGGTGTTCTCAGACGACAGCACAATGAATATGCTTATATTTGGGTGACATCAGTAGACGGCGCCCACATGGGAACACCAACTAGATTACCTTCTAGAAGCTTTTGGCATTGTCACACCATGCATGCACATGTTTTCCCACCTGCTGCTACTACATGGGACCAGCTCAGTCTAACTTGTACAGTTTATAGAATTCAACTTCTAGGAGAGGTGGGTATGAAAGAATATTAATTCTGCTGTGCCACATTTGAGTAAGTTTATTTTCTCCAAGGACAAGTGGGATAAAAAAACCGTTCTTACATGCTGGAAACACTGGCTACCAGGCTTCCTTAACAAAAAAATAAAGAACAACAAAGCTCACAACCACATGTGTCAAACAACAATAGAACAATTAAACTTAGTCATTCTCCTTTTCCTTTTTTTATTTTTTTTTAAGGCAGCTTAATACAGAAAAAAAGGGCTATGGTCCCAATGCTCAAAGCAAACCGGGCTTGCGGCGTTTCATTTAGACTGGTTTTAGCCAGTTTAGCATCCACATTATTATGTACAAAGGGTATCGGCACTGCTTTTACCATGCACAGAAGCAGCGACTGATAACACTATGGAAATGTTTGAAAACGAGCTCATTTGTATTAAAAATGAGCATTCTGTGTGATGCACAGATGTTTCCCCAAGCAATGCACAGAAAGGAGTGCCTACCTGTAACATGCAAAATTTTCCGGCAGGTCTGGTGTCGTTGCATGAGGGTGACTTCTCGGTGGACCAGTCCACTAGCATTTTTTTTTTTTTAATAGTATCTGGGAAATGTGCCATGTGCATGTATCATATGTTTGTGTTCCGCACGTAACAGTGCAAAAAGGTACTGTGGAACAATAAACAACGAAAAAATCTTCTATGAATGCCTATGACGCAGTTATTGCCATTCTGTTTTTTTTTTCTTGGGAATGCGCAGAACGTGGACTCTTACCACGAGACCATTCTGCACATGTGCTAGGTGCTCTCTCTACCAAGCTGCGTGTAGACTTTCTGAGTATCTCATTTGCATGCGATGAGCACCAACTACTGTTCCATGTTCAGTAAGTTCAGCGGTGGCTATACACGTACGGTGGATGTAACGGCAATCTTTGAGCATCAGCCTCTAAGTGAGGTATGAATTCTAGACCCCCAAACAGATTCTGAAGGACTGACTAGCCAAACAGACTACTGCAACATGGAGGTTGATCACAAATGAGCTACCGAAGCAGCCATAGCTCTGACATTGTGAGCTGTGACAGGACCCTCGAGAATCAGCCTAGCCTGGGCATAAGTATAGAACATGCAGTTCGCTAACCAATTTGAAAAAGTGCCATTGGCCAAAAGCAGACCCCATGTGCTTTGAGTCAAAACAAACAAAAAGCTGGGTGGACTTTCTATAGACTTTAATCCGCTTTGGATAGAAGGCCAAGGTTCTCTTGCAGTCCAGAATATGCAATGCGCTTTCACCTTTGTGGGCATGTGGTTTTGAGAAAAAATGTTGGTAGAACAATTGACTGGTTAAGATGAGAATCTGATACTAACTTAGGAAGGAAGTTGGGATAAACGTACAAGACCACTCTGCTGCTGAAAAACTTAATATAAGATGGATCAGCTACTAGGGCCTGGAGCTCACTGACCCTGTAGGCTCAAATCACCACCAAGAACAGGACCTTCCAGGTCAGATATGTCAGGTGACAGGTGTCCAGATGCTCAAAAGGAGCCTTCATCAGCCAGATTCAAACAACGCTGAGGTACCATAACACTGCAGGGACTTTGATAGAAGCAAGCCCTGCATGAATTGAACAACTACGGACTTAATAAAGATACGTTATCTTCTGCATTCTGATAATCGCCAGTTGGACTGATGTAAACCCTAACTGATTTGAGACCTGACTCCTAAAGATGTAGAAGGTACTCAAGCAGTTTTTGAATAAAACAGGAGAAAAGACTTGACCTAACACCAAATCTCTTCTACTTAAAACCATGGGGTTGATATTCAAAGTGATTTAACTGGTCAGAAACAGCTCCTGGCCAGATAAATCACTTGTTAAAAGTCAATCCTATCTTTACGTGGTTCACCATGGCCGGATAACTGCTAATATTACATTTCAACAGCTATGTTTTTTTCTAGCTCTGTACACCTGGAGATTCAATGCTGGAGCTCAGATGTTGAATTTCCAGGGAAAACATCAATGGCGGTCAGCAAAATGCAGATCGTGCTGGCTGAATATCAAGCCCCATAAAATCTCCTAGTGGAATTTTTCCTAGAAGTCAGCAGGACCTGAGAAACCCTCTCTGGCAAGTTCAGAGATTTCACCACCACCCTTTCAACATCTAGGCTGTGAGGGCCAAAGACTGGAGGTTGAAATGTAGAAGAGATCCCCCCATCCTGCATGATGAGAGTCGAAAAGCATTCTAGTCTCCATGGACCTTTGGAGGCAAGCTCTAGAAGACGAAACCAGATTTGTCTTGGTCAATAAGGTGAAATCAGAATCACTGTCCCACGTCTCAGCCCTGGAGTCATCCTCAGTTTCCAAATCAAATGGGAGAGACAGCCTTCTGTCTAACAAAATCAAAGAATGAGAGCTCCTATGGGGGAGATTTTCATCTCTCATTTAATGGGGAGAGTCTGAAGGAAGGCCAAGGTTAATTTTATGTTGATACTGCAAATTATAAAAAATATCTAAGTGGTTTACATAGTCAGTATGGTAAAGGGCAAATCCAATTTTAACAAACTACAGGAGAACACAGACAACACACAAAGAAGGGGGCGCAGGATGATAGAATTATTATTTACAATCCCACATAAAAATAAAGGGACAAAAGGTACTCTAGATTTGTCAAGGGTGAACATAAGCCTACAACAGAGACAAGATTCTGGAAACACCTGGGTAAAAAGATGTTTCTCAAGACAGTGGCGTTCCTAGGGGGGCTGACACCGGGGCGGATCGCCAATGCGCCCTGACCCCCCCCCCCCCCCCGGGTGCACGCCGCTGGGGGGTGCCGTGCGTGCCTGTCCTTCGTTCGTTCCATGCTCCCTCTGCCCCGGAACAGGAAGTAACCTGTTCCGGGGCAGAGGGAGCATGGAACGAACGAAGGACAGGTGCGTGCGGCACCCCCCCCCCCAGCGGCGTGCACCCGGGGCGGACCGCCCCCCCCCCCTTGGTACGCCACTGCTCAAGGACATTTTTGAATTTGTAAGGAAAGGACGAAGGCCACTGTGGAGGGATGGGGCAATGATGCTGAAGTGTTACGAAAAGTGTCAAGCCAGACATAGTAGTGAGATGGGACTGTGAGAAGATGTTGATGGGAAGAGTTAAGTTTTCATCCTAGCTTATATTGAACAAGTGAAAAACGGAAAGATGGGATACAAGGGTTTAAGACCTGATGGATGATTTCAAATATCTGTATGGGACTCGAAAATTAAGTGGTAGCCAGTGCTCTGAAATTAAAAGGAGAAGGGGGAGACATGATCATATTTCTTGTTAAACAGTAGCTTAATGGCGGTGTTTTGGACAAGCTAGCGTATTCTGATTTGAGTTAACAGCAGGCCATGAATTGCAGTAATCAGTTTCTGAAATTACAAGAGCAAGCAGCAAGATAAAAAAAAAAGGGGGGGGGGGAGGTAGCACTGAACAAACAAAGCATATTTGCCTTAAAGCATAGAAACATCTGCTGACTACATTAGACATCTGAGGAACAAGACAGTGAGTTACCAAATATAACTCAACAGTCTAAGTGGAACTTCAACACCATGAATTATAGGTGGGGTGAATGAAGAAGGGGAAGGAATAGAGAAGATAATGGCATCCAATTTGGAAGAGTTGTATCTTATGAGGTTTGCAAGCAAGCCATGTTAACCGCACAGACTGAACAGGACCCACATGGAAAATATCCTATGGGTAAATTTCTTAACAATATTCAGTAATGCTATGAGCGAATCACTTCTATAATGCTACTAGACATACGGAGCACTGTACACATTATATGCATGAATTTTCCCAGTCCCTAGTGGGCTCACAATCTAAGATTTTGTATCGGGGCAATATAGGGATAAGTGATTTGCCCAGGGAGGCAAGGAGCTGCAAAGGGAACTGAACAAAGGTGTACTACTGTATTTCAGCTAAAAGGTGTACTCTTGTGAAAAGAGGGGACACACTTGACTTCACTGCTTCTAAAGGAAAAAAAAACAAAAAAATTAAACAAAATGGAAAATTTTGGGCTGCAGACTCCAGCTGCACACTCGCTCTCCTCCCAAAAAGGAGGAAAACTGAACCAAAACAGTCTTACTTACCAAGAAAGATCACTCAGTCCTCCTCGCTTTGCAATGGCAGACTTCACTCTGTTGGCAAAATTAACTGCATCTTCCCCTTCCTGTGGCACACAAGAATAACGAGCACATGGTGATAAGGACAAAAGCAATAGTTCAAAGCCTTTCTGCTGTCCTCATTTTATCTGTATAAGATACCTGACTAGCAGACTGAATATCGCTGCTAACCAGATAACCTGAAACTCTTGTCCAGGCTCTGCCCTCAGACTGCCCTGGCACTACTTGGACAGTATATAAATCACAATTCTGGGTGACCTATTCAGATCGGTTTCCAATACTAAAATTGATAAACTATTATAGAAACCACATTCGAAAAACAATCAATATCATCAAAGAAAAATAATACTCATTGAATAGAGTTAATATTAAAAATAATTGTTTGGTCGTGCTCAATTTATTTGGTGTGTAGCAATGAACTAGCAGTTCAGTTCATGCATTAGCACCACATTAATACATCATTGCACATCCTCCTTCCTAACCATAGTGCTATATAGACGAGTCATATAAAAATATTCAATACTCTATCTATGAAAAAGATGTTATTGAAAAAAGTATTATATCAGTCACTTAGCTTGGGTTAAGTGTGTGCAAGTCCAACTTTCTTCTTCCCGCAAGTTCTTAATCACTGCTACACATTTTAAATATCTGGTGTGTAAACATTTAAGCAAAAATATTCCAAGTTCCTAATTCCCTACATGGCCGTCATTTTGGCAAAACATGGAGTGTGAATGGGACAGGACAGTACACGCACAACCCCCCAACCCCATCATCCACCCACCTACTTCCCAAGGGAACACATGCTGGGAAAATAGAAGAAAGCAGAGGGTAAAGTTATCTGCCACACCCCTTGGAACTCTCCCCTACCTCTCCCTCCTACCCCAGCATCTCAAATCACTGGAAGGGCACCAGACAAGGTCCCCCCCTTACTCCCCTCCATCCCAACTCAGCAAACTCTTCTCTGAGGGGGGCCTACACTGCTCCTGGCTGGCCCTTTCAGTGATTTGAAATGTCCTATATGGCCCTTCAGCTGAAAGGTTTGGAACTTGTCATTTAGATCTACCTGACAGTGACCAATCTACAGTCCAGCACTGCCTCTTATCCCATGACTATTTTAATTTCCTCAAGTCTCTCTTGCCCCTCTACCCCCCCCCCTCATGCCCCAAAACTCCCTGGTTGCCAAACCAACCCCCTCACCTGCCCTGGTAGTCTAGTGGCTAATTCCCCTCAGCACCAACTAAATTTGCATGCTGCTAGCTCTCATCATAGAGGAGTTATTGCTCCGCGCTGTTCTGAAGCTAATTTTAGAGCGCTATTTAGAACAGCACAGGGTTTCTGATCATCGGAGCATTAGTGATTCCTGACACGTCAAAACACAGAGATAAGACACACCTCTCTGGTCACTGGTGGCATGTACCAAACTTTGCACACAATGGCCCAGCTGGTCATCATCCGCAACAGATACTTCCCCATGCTGTACTTGCTGCTGTTCCAGAAAGCATCTCCAAACTGTGGGTCATACTGTAAAAGGGAACGAAAAACAGCTGAACAGATCTGACTGGACGAACTCCTTATCCTGTATAGGCACCTGCATTAGCAATTTATTTTTTTATTATTACTAAGCAGAGCTTTCCAAAACTGTATCTTCCATTTCAAGTAGGTCTGATTTTTATGAGACTCCAAAGTACGCAAAGTAACCTGTTTCTTGAACCAGTAGTTCCCAAATCTAGTCTCAAGACTTTATACCTACTTGGAATAAGCATGAGATCAAATTTGCATTTGCTAGGTCTCCAGTCTATACAGATCTCTCATATACATATTTATTGTGAAAACACATTGGATGAGCAGTTCTATAGGCATGTCTGCAACCTCTGACATAGATCAAATAGGCACATATACACACACACACACACACATTCATGTGTGTGTGTGTGTGCGTGCGTGCATTTACACATCAGGACCAGGTTAAGAGCCCTCAAGGGCCACATTTGAGAAACCTTGCAAATTCCATAGTTTTTGTCTCCACTTTCACTGAAAGGGCATTTTGTATACCCAGCATTCTTTTCAAGAAATTATTTTCTTACACTACTCTTGCATCTCCCCTCTTAGAACCTACCAGTCTTCTGTGCACACTGCCATCGGCATTTTTTTTCCTTCGGTTTTGACTTATTTCTTCTGTTAGTAACAACCGCGTTTGGATTTGGGCCTGGACCATTAAAGCCCCACCCCCTTGTGACATCATTCAGGTCTGCAGGAGCTTCAAAAAGCCCAGACTGACGCTGGAGGCACCACAGGGTTGGGTGCGCCTCCTCGTCGTGCTGACAAAGGAGCACTTTTTTGTGAGCTCTTTTGTGTGGGAATTTAAGTTAGGGTATTTTGGATTGTTCTGTTATTTTATTATTCCTTTGGAGTAAATAGCTGAGTAAAATTCCAGCAATTAATGGACAAAGACATTATGGGGACTTGGTATCTACAAAGAAATGTGTTAGAAATATGATAGTTACAGCAAATGTTTTTTTGGATAACAAAATGCTACAAGCCAGTGATTACTGGATGTTCTCTATGTTTTCTTATTATACCAGTTTTAAAGGGATTACACTGGCTACCAATTGAGCAACAGGTACATTTTAAAATACTCTTGGAAGTTAGGAAACGCACTGCTTTTCACTACCCTGCACCACAACTGAGAACTCTCTGCCTGCGATTCTTAGAACTGCTTGTGGCACCTTTAAAACTGGTTACCTTTTCTGTAAATAGGATCAATAGTACTGTATATTGGCTTTGCATACAAACAAATCTTACTTTTAAATTTTCTCATTCCTTTGGTTTTGCCTATTTTGTTACTACATCATTAAGGGGTCCTTTTACTAAGGCGTGCTAACAGATTTAGCTTGCGCTAACGATTAGCATGTGCTAAATAAGATGCACATAGGACTATAATGGGTTTATTTAGCATGAGCTAAATCCATTAGTGCACCTTAGTAAAAATACCCCTAAATTTCCCCCCTGATTTAGTTTGTTAATTGCTGGCTCATTATAATTTTTTACTGTTACCTTATTTGTCTTAATGATTGTTAACCACCTGATTGTTTTTTATCACTATTTACTATTTTATTACTCAACTGTTATTCTGTATTTGCTTTAATGACTGTGAACCACTTTCACATTTTGTTTCAAACGGTGACATCAAGAAAATAAACTGAATTGAGCAAGCCCTAGCTGGTCCATGGAGCACAACTAGGAGATCAAACTAGGATCCTTCCACATGGTAATACACAGCACTTGCTACCTGAGCCACTGAGCTGGCTCAGAACATTTAATATTTTTTGTTCTACACTGCTATCCTTAAGTACAGAGCTGTTGGCATCATATGAGTCGTGCATTGTTTTTATATATTGTGATGCTTTTTCCTGAAACAATGTAAGAATCATCCACAAATGGTCTTATACAAGCTTCTGAACCATGCATTTCCTTTTTATGTTTCAACAATTTTTACTGATGATTAAGCATATTAACATTGCCAACAAATTCCACCAATAAACTGATTTTAAATACATACTAAACAAAGGTTAGGTGGTATATCCATCATCAAAGTTTTAACATTTTCTATCCTTCCCAACTTATGTGAAGACTTTTTATTGACATAAGCAAATAAACTGTGGCATTGGTTATACAACTATTTTCTGTTCCAATATTTTTATTGTGTTTTGTAGTCAATAACAAATGGCTAAAATAAAAGCAAATAACCAGCATAACAGATTAACAATAACAAAGCATCAGCATACATGTTCAGACTAAGATTATACAAGAATTATTGCTATAACAAGTCATGATCATACATAAATTCAACTCTAAGAGAGGTTATTATGTAGTTGATCTAGTAAAGAAGTCCATATTTTATTGTATTTAACAAGTGAGTTATGTTTTTCAGCCGCAGCATATTCATATTTAGCTAATATACACACAGAATTCCACCAAGTTAAATATGTTACTTTGGTAAGGTCTTTCCAACAAAAGAAAAGGGTTCTTAAAGCTTGATGTAACATTATGTCTAATAATTGTGCTTGATATTTGTCTAGTGGTGATTGTATTCATCCTTAACAGCAGAGTAGGGCAGTCAAACTGGGGCAGGCTAGATTGTAGACCTATCTACAATCTCTGATATCAGATATGATTAAAAGACATATTTATCGCCAATATTACTATTTTATATATTAATATGCTCTTTTTCAAATGGTGGGAGTCTCATAGGTGTAACATTCTTTCTCTCACCTTAATATGTGCTTATCATCCTTTTTCATTACACTTGTGCTTATATTCTTGTTATTTTTGCACAAGATTAGCATCATTACATGTTCAGACTATTTTATCTCACAATTATCAAATATTGCTCGCTCTTTCTTTACAACTCAAGGAGTTTACATCAGACTAAGTCGTCGAGAATATTACATAAATAATTTCTATGGTATACAACTATTTTCATTTTATAGATAACATCAGTATACCCCGCAAAACACAACTAATACTATGCTACCTGTGTAGAGAGCTTGGACTCTTTTAGCCCCCCACACTGATCCCCATTAATCCCAAACCACCAAAGATTCAACTAACTCAAATCCCCCCTCCTTCCCCCCAAGACCCTGCCAGTAACCCACTACCTAACCCATCCCTCATCCTTCTCCAGAACAGAAAAGACAAATACCTAAGGGTGTCCTTTCAATAAGCCACTCCGCCCCCCAACATAAAAAGATCTCATGAAGTATTAGAAAGAGCTCCAAGTTGATTGAGGATATGACTGTGTGCTCGGTGTGTCAATCTGGTGATGTAGGATTCCCAAGTCAAGTAGAATTGACGCTGCACCTTAAGGTTATGTTGAGAGTCTCTAAGTTCCAACTCAAGCAAAGCATGAAGTCTGTTGCGCCACTGCCAATATGCAGGGGCCCTTTACGAGGTCCAATTGGCAAGTACACATTTCTTACCCACTAAACAAGCCTTATGAACAAAAAGATTTTGGTGAATAGTCCCAGCCCCCAACGGCGCAGTCCCTCCCAGGAGAATTCCCTCGGGATTCAAACGCACCTGTTGGTTCAATATGTATCCTAAATAACGCACTACCCTTATCCAAAAAGCTCTTACCGCTGGACAGATCCATATAGCATGATAAAAATTACCTGGTGAGCGTTCGCATTTATTACATTGTCGAGATTCTACCCCTCCCATCTGATATAACCGCGACTGGGAAGTATATGCTCTGTAGATCACTCTAGCCTGACATTCTCTGAGCTCTGCACTGCAAGTCCATTTAGGAATATTACGCAGACACCGCAGTAAATCTTGCGAAGTAATCAAGCTGTGTAAGTCATCTGTCCAGTGCTGAGCCACAACAGTGAGATCTCTCCCAGGACAATACTTCACTAATCTCTTATGTAATAATGATATTGAAATAGAGTCACTGGACTCCATCTGAAAAAGTTCAGGAAACTTAGTGTCCAACCCCCCCCCCCCCTCAATGCTGCCTTAGGGAGTGCCAATATATAGTGGCATAATTGTTTATAAGCAAATCTGTCTGCCCAGTCCAAATCGCCCGGCCATAACGACTCCATAGACTTGAGTATCCCACTCCGCTCAAGGAAATGGCCAATGAAGACCAATCCTTTATCCACTCACCGAGTCATACGCAAGTTATCTGATCCCGGTGGGAAGTCCCCATTCCCTCGAATAGGCAAAAAGGTGCCATATTTTTCCACAAGGACACTAAGGGCTGCACCAAAACACTTGTTCGTATATGAGCCGGCAACACTGAGGGCGGAGCATGCAAGACATAGTGTAAATGCAATAGGTAGCATGAAGTACAGACTGAACCTCCATGACCCCCCCTTTGTAAATTCTGGAGCTGACCCGTTCCCCTCCCGTAACTCCCTCCCCCCAAACCCCAAAACAAAACTCCTAATAACCCTCAAACCCCCCTAATTCCGAATCTAGTTAAGACTCTTCACGTATTAGTGCCCTCTTCCCCCCTCCTACAATAGGTCCTTTTGCGCTCAGTATTGCAATAATGGTGGTGCAGTATCCTCTCTCTTCCCCCCCCCCAAACCCTCCCTCCAGACAAATTCAATAATACCTGCCCCCCCAGACAATCGCATTCAACCTCATGTTTCTCTGCTCCAAATTCAAAACATATTCCATCAAACCTGAATAGTCCCAAAAATCCTGCCGGGATGAATGGGCTCAACACCTGCCCTAATTAGCATGCAAGCGAAGGACAACTAAAAAAAAAAAAAAAAAAAAGAAAAAGGAGGATATAACAGAAACAGTAGATAAACTCAGCTATATCATCTCAATTCAAATAGTTTCAATCCAAGAACAGCTTTGTACCTTTGACTGCAATTCAATACCCCTCTAGCATGCAACAATCAAATGGTGAATGTACATAACATCCCCAACCTCCCCCTCCACAAAGAGAAAAAAAAAAGGGTTTTGAGTTGCCGTGATATCAGGAGATTTTTCCAAGGCCCCTTCAGGTCATAAAACGATATCATCTCCAGTAGCCAGCACATCCAGAGCACGGCATACCATCCTGAAATGATGTCATCCATGAAGAGAAAGAGAAAATATCCAAGTATATGTGGCACTGGCCAAATTTCAAAGTCTGAAATTGCCGCTCCTCCGCTCAGCGGATTAATCGCACTTGTAATCACCTCGAGGGACCCCCATTCAGGGTCTCCAGGAACTCTTTCATTGCTTCTGCTGACTCGAATACCTTGTCTGCTCCCTCATGGAACACTCTCAGTTTAGCAGGGTATACTAAGGAAAATTTCAGGCTCCGTTCATATAAGGCAGTACAGATTGGCGCAAAAGCCCTTCTTGCTGCGGCCACTCTTGCCGAGTAATCTTGAAAGCACAGTATTTTTTGGCCTTCACAGGAAAGACAAGACCCAGCTCGCAATGCCTGAAGTATTGCTTGTTTATGTCCATAATGTAGTATTCTCATGATCACTGCACGTGGCTTGGCTGGGAGTTGCCTGCTTGGGCCTACCCTACGTGTTCTCTCAACTCTCAGGGACCCTGACAGATTATTAAGATTTAAAGTTTTCGGCAACCAATTTTCAAGAAAACTCACCAGGTCTGAGTTCCTTAATTGTTCAGAGAGGCCAATCAATCTCAGATTATTGCGTCTGGACCTATTCTCCAAGTCGTCCAACTTCGTTTCTAGTTCTAGCAGCTTTTTCTGTGTTGCTCCTGCAGGCTCCGTAGACTCCGTCATCCGATCCTCCAAGTCACTGATTCTTTACTGCATCTGGCCCAGATCTAGATGGAACCCATCCAATCCTTCATGAGCCGCCTCTGCCTGATCATACAATGCCTGTAACTTCTTATCCAAAGCTGCTTCCACTGCTGCAGTAATCTCCGCCGTCCATGCAGAGCAAACCGTACCATCCAGAGGAACCTGCGCGTCTGCCATTTTGCTTTCAGTTGTTCTTCCCCTCTCCTCCTTTCTTTGTATTTTGCCTACCATTCTGTGAACCGGCGCCAGCGATATTACCATCAACACTTGCCTGCTTCTCAGAGGTAAGTGTACCAAGTCTGCAATGTCTGCAAAAGCGCTTTATTGCTGTCTTAAATAGTTTGATTAGGGGGAAGTGCAGGAGCTCCACTTTTCAGTGACCGCTCCCCAGCATGGCACCACGTGATCCCATGCATTTCCTTTTTAATGAGATTATAATTGGACTTTCCTCAACCAATTGTTAAAAAGTAGTCTTATATTGTACAGTAGTTTCTTACTGTGCCATGCTTTCCTTTTCATTTCATTTAGTAAAATTCATATACTGCCAATTTGGCTAAAAGCCAATTAAAATGGTTAAAAAAACAAAAACTTATCCACCAACATCAGATTCTCTCCTCCAACCTTTCCTTTTTTTACCTTGCCCCAAGCCAGATTTCCTCTAGCACTGCTCAATGGCAATGCAATTCACTACATGTTACTCAGCACAACTTGGAACAAATCTCTTATACAGACAATACACCATCAGAAACTATAATCATATCTTGTGTTTATCCATTTAAATTGGGGGAAGTGCTTTGCATGCAGAAAAAGGTCTTTATAAGACTGGACAGACGTTAGGGACACGTGACAAGATGGTGGCACGTTAGTTTGTGGCTTGTGAGCTCCTGAATTTTGTTTCCCAAAAACTTTTTACCTCTTGAAGAATGCCGCATACAAAGCGAAAAGGTTCGGTCAGGGGTGACACCGCGACGCCCAGACCTCCCGCTGGGCAACAAACAATGGAGAGATACGCCACAACGGCACCTACCTTGGTTTCCGGGAGTAGTCCTGCTGCCTCTTCGGAAGGAGAACGTCGGGGCCTGGGACTTGATGTTATTCTATCCCCTCTCGATCTCGAGCCGCCGCCCCAACCCGAAGGGCGCTATCTTCAACGGGGGCCCTTGGGACAGGAAGTGGTTACACAAGAGCCCCTGGATCGAGGTACGGAGGTGGCGAAACCCGACGGAGGGAAGAAAGGGGAATTCCCCCTTCCTGAGCCTAGAGCTCCAGCTATCAGACCGGGGGGCGGTGACGCTGGATAGCATTTGGGTAGCTCTTCAGCGTTTGGATACATCAGTGGCCAATTCAACAAAGGAGATTTCGTCTCTTGTAAGTAAAGTGGATTTACTTTCTAACATGATGGAGAACACAAAACAAGAATTTTTCTCGCAGTTGACTGATTTGAAACAAGAAGTTAAGCCTACACAGGAGTTTAATTTAACAATAGTTAAAGATAGGACCTTTATCCACCGGAAAATAGAACAGATTGAAAATTTTCACCACAGATTAATATTGCGCTTTTTGAATTTTCCAAAATCTTTGGGGGTCAGTCCATTGGATGCCTTTAAGAAATACCTGCAAGATATGCTACATTATTCCCCAGAAATGTTTCCACCTATAAGTATAATTTACTATATACAATCAAAAAAAGCTATTGATTTACAACCAGATTCAGAGACTTCTGAACAAAATAAGATTATAATGAATTTGTCTGATTTTCTTGAAACTTCAATGACTGAAGACTCTGAAAGATGTACCTTATTAGTAACTTTTGTATTTGAGCAGGACTTAGAAGCGATTAAACGACTGTATTTCAGAAATGCAAAAACACTTTTCCTAGGTAAAAAGGTTTGGATGTTTCCAGACGTAACTAAACCTACTCAAGAGAGAAGGAAAGCCTTTCTATCTCTTAGAGCTGAAAGTTTAGCTCTAGGAGCATTATTCTATCTTAATTACCCCTGTAAATGTAAGTTCCTAGGGATAAAATATGTGTTTTTTCAACCTGAACATCTTAGCAAATTTATTAAAACTAAGAAATTGTCTGCTGGTATGAACCAAAGTCGAGAGAATATGTGAATGGTTAGGTGTGTGTTAAGCTATATAATGCTATAATAGTTTTGCTTTAAGATTTCTCCTGTTATGTTTCCTTCATGTGTCCCAAACTTCTTTTTTTGTGGTCTAAAGAGGATAGGAACAATTTTCCTTATTATCTGTATATGTTAAAACTTCAAAGTAAAGATCCGTATTGCCTGTTCAAGTTTGTATATGGCTTGTAAATTAAAATTGCAAATTCAATTAAAAAAAAAAAAAAAGACTGGACAGCCAAATATGGACATGTAAATATGCACGATCTACATGCACTAAACATAGGTATTCTCAGGGGATAGATTCGGCACAGCAGGGAACAGAATTGTGATGTACAGCATAGTTGATAAAATACACATGTACAAGCACAGAATATATGCATACATTTACACCACCTTCAGAGCAGATGCAAATGTGCGGGAGAGAATTTGTATGCTATTAGAGCTAGCTCTGCGTGTCTATTTTGTAAAGACGCATAGTTGCTTCTCATCTTTTAAAAAAATACGTTGGTTTTTTTTTTTTTAAGTGACCATTTAACATTCCACATAGGCACTACAGAACTGCATGGGAACGCATTGGAGCCGACTCTGTGGGTGCTTGAGCACCCCCAATATTGAGAAAATTCCTTGGATGTGTCCAGGGAGGGGTTATTTCCATTGGGCTTAGCACCCCCAATGATTTTGAAAAGTTGGCTCCTATGTGGGAACGGAGTTCGCAGGAACTCCCGTGGGGATGGATGCAGCTCTTGTGGGGTTCCTGTGGGCCTCAATGTTGCTAGCTTTGCGGTTTTTGAAAGTTGGTCACAGGAAATTTCAAGATGTTGTGGCTTTTTTGTGGCAATATATAGTCTTCGCTATTCAACAAGGCTGTTCCTTCCATCTGTACAGTGCATTTTAAATCTCATTCTGGGGCTCCAATAAGAGAAGTTGTTGTATTCTAGTCTTCATTCTGGGGCTCCAATAGCTTCTCTCGTTGTAGCTGAAGTCATCACTGAGCACCAGAGTCGGAGAAGGCAGCAAGCCTGGCTAGTAGTACCCAGTGAGATTCTACTACCATTTCCTGGCAGCAAAGCTTTTCTCCCTGAGCAGACTCTTTCCCATCTACAAACTAAGGGGACCTTTTACTAAAGCTTAGCTCGAGTTATCTGCAGCATTGCCCAGTTTATTCTTATGAGCACTGATGCAGATAACTCGAGCTAAGCTTTAGTAAAAGACCCCCTAAGAAAAATTACTCTACAAATCCTTAAAAAGTATGTTTTTTTTGTTTTATAAAGGAGATATTTCCGTTCTATAGCAGTGACGATGCATTTAAGTGAATGGCGATGCGGTTTCTTTCAAGGCACAAGTGTAATAGCAGATCATACACATTTAAAAACGGTAAAAAAATGCTCTCTTTCATTCAAACAGTGAAGGTTGAGTAGTATATATCATATTATGGTAGCCATTGTGTAGTTTGAGCGCATAGTGAAAATTTGAGAAAAGATATAGGATTATGTGTGGTGTAAATACATTTTTGTGCTCTTGAATCACTGTGTATAGTGTACTAATGTTTTATTATGTTAAATGACTAGCAATTATTTTTCTGCGGTGTTTTTTTTTTCCTTTCGGGTGTCTAGCTGGTGATTTGAAATGCTGCACAGTATAATGGAAACTGGTGATTCAGCATTACTGTCTGCTGAAGTCTATCTGCTCCCTCTTGCTAGCGGGAACAATATCCTGATTTCTCGGTATTTTGCTGATTTCTAGTGTCTGGGACCACAAGACTGTCCTATTAATCCCCTTTTAAGTCTGAAAATGTTTCATTTCAGGTAATCATAACAGTACAGTACGTTTTTTTAATGGGGATGAACGGGGATGGAGATTACTTGTGGGGACGAGTTGGATTCCAGCGGGGATGGGTGAAATTTCTGTCCCCATGCAACTCTCTAATAGGCATTTGGTTCTAAAATTAAGCCCATACTGTCGAGTCTTTCAGTTCCTACTTCCAGAAAGCAAGCATTTTCTCTACATAAGCACAAAGTGCTTTCTAAATGCCACTGCAATACATTACTTTGATTGCCACAGGATAAATGGTTCCTCCTATTTCAAAGCTCCCCTTCTTGAACATCATTACGGACGTGTTGTTAATACAGGTGCCTGTTAAAAAAAAAAAATAAAATCCGTGAAATATTTTAGCTCAGACCATTCATTTATCCTCATTAACTGGAAACAACTCGCTCAATGATGTGCAGCAAATGAAATCATAAACACATATAACAGAAACAGGCTTAAAATTAAATGTAATGCCTTTCAGAAAATAAAATACACCCAAACTAATATTTACAGAAACAGGAGTTCTCCTACTATTACTATTTAATAGTTTTTAGCACTAGAAGATGTATGAACTGCTGTAATGGGCACAGTCTACTATATCCAGCGGTGTGCTGAAGCCGGCTCGCACCGGCTCACTAGAGCCGGTTGTTAAATTTTCATGAATTTTGCGAGCTGGTTGTAGAGTGCTTGTCAGACGTAAGCAAAGCAGCTCTGCCATAAACAAAAGCGGTCACTGCTTCCAAGCAATCAGGTTCAAGAGGATTGCAGTGGTACTCTCAGACTTTACTGTGAGCACTTTTTGATGTGACAGCTGATTGGCTCTGCTGCCCCCCTTTCTTCTGGAGCATCAGTGGGCTCTGGGTGGAAGTGACGTTTCCCTCGGTTTGCAGTTGCACCAGATCATTAAGAGCACATGAGAAAAAGCAGTCTGTAGCTGTACGAATTTAAGTGCTAGTAAGCAAAACAAAAAAAAATGTGCCGTGAAGCTAGGCATGCAAAAAGCTACAAGTAGGATCAAGGAAAGCTAAGCTGTTCTTACAAAAGTGAGTGCAGTACCTTTCAAAGAAGCTTGAAAGCTGTGGAGTGCTGAGAATGTTGCTAACCAACATGGCTTCTGCATTTTCTAGCCTTGTAAAACTCTGTGATGCACTTTAGAGTCATATGTCAGCGTCAGGTCAGAATAGCTGTGGAGAAAGTCGTGTGAAATCCTATACCTCAGAGTCTGTATCTGCAAACCAATGCTCCAGTTTTGTATAAGGAGGGACTGAGCCAGCTTCCTGTCTCTCTGTTCATACCAGGTGCTGTAGAAATATGCTAGCCCTTGCTCTCAGTAAAATACAGGCCAATGGCTCAGGCTAAGAGCTAGGCCTCTTAAAATAAAAAATCATCTCTGACACAAGTTACATTTCACTGCAGCAAATGCTGAAATGAGGTAATTGGGAGCAGATAGAGGGAGGGGGACTCTGCTCTTGTCAACAATCCTGAGACTGGCACCTACAAGACGTCATGAGCAAAGATGTTTTGGTTATGTGAAGATAGTACTGGGTCAGCTGCACCCCCGGGTGAGAACATCCAAAGGGGGGCTAGAGGACGGCTTGGGAACATGTGAAGTCATTTCTTCACAGATTTTGTCCTGAACATATTTTGTTTATACTTAGAGTTTGGGAACATGTGACGTCATTCTGATCAACTGATAAGGGCCAAAGAGCTCTGGTGAGAAAGTTAGGGTCCACTGGGATGAATAGGGCCAGAATGGTTAAAAAAAGGGGAGTCTGAGGGGTATTAGATCAGAGAAGACCATAGAAGACTCCAGAGGGCTGACACGTCGTGAAGTGCTGCTCCACTATGTGAATATCTGAGCTGCCCGATTTGCCTGTACTGTTTTGGTAAGATTGTAATAAACTATCTTCTTAATCCCAGCGAGTCCTTCTGATTATGGAGCCTGTTAGTACCTAGCCTGCATGAGCAGTCTGGGGAATATGAGGTCAAGATAATTGGTGGGAACACGCAAATTATTTTACAGTACCTCAATTGCTGCTTCAATAGTGCTGAAACAGCCAATTTCTGAGCAGGCAGCACCCTATCAGATCTCTGCTTTAGCTTTCGACTAAAGTAGCTCTCAATACTGACATGTCTATCTGTGAGCAGAAGTCTTAAAGGCGCCCCTGAAAGGTGAGTGCATGAGTGCAGTCCCCAGGGACATAGGAGACCAGGAAGCCACCTCAAGTCATTTAGCAGCCAGCCATCTCTACTTCAGTAATATTGTTTCTTGCCTCATCTCTCCATCTATTGCCTTTCCTTATGATGTCCAAATTTTATTTAAATCTATTTTTCCATCTTTCCATTCTCCTCATCTGACCACTATTCACTAGCTTCCCTTCCCTGGCAATCCAATTTCTCTCTCCTCTTCCAGCCTACTTCCTCATAGTCCCATCATCTGCCTTCAACCGCCCCTCTACCCTTTTACCTTCCCTCTTTCACTGTCTATTTAGTTTCTTGCCTCTCGTTTCTTACGTAGTCATTCACACTCTCTCACTGCTGTGTATCTAGACTCTGTTCCTTTATCTGCCTAATCTTTCTCTTTCTATCCACTTAATCTAATCTTCCTTCCAAACAAGTTTCCAACCATACAACAGGGAGAGGGCAAAACGTTCAGAAACTAGTGAGGTTTGAGTTACTGAATGAACACACTTGATATTTGCTTGTAATCAGGGGTTTGTTCCGTGAGGTTGCATGGCCATATTGTATATTTTAATATTAGTTGTAAATTAGTTGCTACACTGTACCTTTGTACTAATAAATATTTAATAAAGTTGCGTAAATGTTTTTTTTTTCCCTTGGGAGAGAGAGCCCTTTGTTAAACATTTACCAGCATACCACTGACTATATCTTACCTTCTGGAAAAATCAGAATTGGTAGTTTATTCTTATCTGCAACATGCTCTCTCAGCCTGTGAGGGAAAACAAAAAAAGAGAGCATTCCAAATTATAATTCAACTTCCTTATCAGTACCACTACAGGATACTTCACCTAAACTGTGGTCACCTGGCTGACTGGAAAACAATATAGCAGTAGCAGATCACTTGGCATAATGATAGAGGAAACTGGCCATCCAGCAAAACCAAGATTTAGCATGTCTGTCTCCAATAAGCACCACCGCTACCAAGATGTCAACATGCATGTTCTTAATCTCCGACCCTCTATGCCTTCTTTTGCACCACTATTGTTCGTAAGCATTGGTCTTGTTTTAATATGAAGCTGTCAAGAAAGGATATGCTTATTCAAAGCAAGCGCAATGCTATGTACTGGTCTAGGAGGCCATGTCTGGTTAATTCAAGCGTCTTCCTCTTACAGTTCATTTTTGTTCACTCAGGCCCACAGCATTTGTCTGTCCCCAGTACATCTATCTAACTGTGGACGGAGGGTCAGGATTTTCATCTGTCTTACCTTTGCGTCACTAAGTAGCGATCTTTCATTTCGGAGCGCTCAAACCATACATGCGGACAAGCCTTCACCATAGACCTCTGGATAACTCCCATTAGTCCACTGTGAGCCTGGCCAACCTGAAAGTGGAAAAAAAAATATCACATTAAAATTCCCAATAATCATCTTACCGGTGCAGTCACACTGCTTGCACCAGCACAGACTGGATAGAAGAAGTAAACAGCAATACTGTTAATGCTATACCGCTTCTCAGATCTTCCCAATACAGCTTGAGTTTGGCAGATTACTTAAGCTAATACTTCAACTGGTAAAATACATTTGGTGAATGATTCTGACCCAAGGCCTACTCCCAAACTTCCAAAAAACAAAATTTACAATATCCCCTATTAAAAAAAAAAAAAAAAAAAAAAAAGGAGATAAAGGTCAAGATGGGTGTAAAAGCCAGGGCTTCATTTCTGGTGAGTTTGGGGGAGGGGGAGAGGGAGGAAACAGCCTGGAATACAGTTCTGCAATTTCTTTTCAGTCTCCACAGAAGCAGCCCCTCCATTCCAGGCAGTCTGCAGGGAAGAGGAGTGGAAGGAGTTAAACTGGAGAACAGCAAGGAACAGTCATTCTATTCCCTAATTCAACACCTTTTCTCCTGTTGTTTCTGCCTCTGACCCATTCAACCCCCATCCCCCCAAGCTCCAATCATTCAACCCCCGCCACCCCCCCACCCCCCAAGCTCCATTTCCTTTTTAAACAAATTAAGCCCTAGTAAGAGCTACTGTCCAACCTTAAAACTCCCTTTGGGAAATAGCCTTGTAACAAAATAGCCCTTTACAAAAATAAGAGATGCAGGGGACCCAGCATCTCTTCTCCCCTCTATTCCCCATTCCCTCATCTGAGCTCTCTTTTCCTTCAATTCCCTTCCCAGTGCAGCATCTTTCTCTCCCAACCCCCTTCCCCTGCATTCTGGCATCTCTCTCCCTTCCCTCCCCACAGTCTGGAAATGCATCTCTTAGCCTTCCTTTGCACCCATCTTCCAATGTAGTCCAGCATGTCTCCCTCTTCCTCCTGTCTGCCTTGCATGGCCCAGAATCTCTTTGCACCCCCCCCCCCCCCCAGGCAATCCTCCAATGTTCCTGTGGGCCCGCCAGCAGTGTCAGCAAGGAAAACAAGTTGCTTTGGCTGACCCCAGAAAGATTCTGTTGTGTCCTGCCTACACGGATACAAGAAATTGTCAAGGATGAGGCGGGGCACCACACAGGAAACACTTCTGGGGTCGGCCAAAGCAGCTTGTTTTACTTGCTGACACTACTGGAGGCCCACAGGAATGTTGGAGGATTGCGAGAGAAATACCGGACCTCACAGGGCAGGCAGGAGGAAGAGAGACATTCCAGACAGTGAGAACTGAAACTGGAGTGACAAAGGGGAGATATACCTTGGCTCAAAGCAGCAGCTGGACTCAGAAAGACACACAGTTGTAGCAGAAAGAGCAGGAGCAGAACAGGTAAAATACTCAGGGGGTAGGCCCTTTTGTCAGGGGCCAAATTGTGGGCATGGCCTTCTGTCAGGGGCCCATTTGTCGGAGGCTTTTTTTTTTTTTTTGTCAGGGCTACTTTGACCAGGTATCATCACCTCTGATCTCTCAACAGTCTGCATGTGACCTTAGCAAAAGCTATTTTTTCTCTGTTTCAAATTTACCCAAATGGGATTCTTCAACATGTTTTTCTTCTGGTCTCTAGAAGCTGTCAATTGAAACTTGGCATCACAACAGAATAACATCTTCCACCCACAATGTGACTGCATTTCTAGAGTGTTGCAATTGTCCTTCTCTTTGCAAGGAACTCAAATCTTATATGAATGATTTTTTTTTAGGCGGTACCTAAAATATAAATCAACACTAATTAACAATAATAGATTTTATAGTAAAAAGACATCTAAACAGATGCAAAGCTGGGGAACGGGAAGCTATTTTTGGCAGTATTCTAAGCCTGGCTCTTTTGTTTAGAGTTCCAAGAAAAACAAAGGAGATTGCATGAGTGAATTCCTTCAATTTGTTTGTAGTACACAAACAAACAAAAAACTAATAAATAAATAAGAAAGACCTTTGTATTTAAAATGTTCCTTAATAGTTTGAACAAGACATGATACACAAATATAACTTATTGCAATGCAATAAGTGACGGTATAGTAAACAAATAAACGATAAACTGCAGATGATGGTGACGTAAAGGATAAGACTCAACATGGCCGTGCTTCAGCAAAGATGCCTGCATCAGGAGTCATACAATCCAATGATTATGTGTGAGCTTCTATTAGTTGTAATTCAAATCACAACGAACACCGAGGAGCAATTCAGTGTGTGAGTTATGGGCAGTGATTTTCATTTCAATGTCTGTTGGGATTTGAATGAATGTTGTGATTATATTATATTTGTGTATCATCTCTTGTTGGAACTATTAAAGGACATTCTAAATACAAGGTTCTTACTTATTGCATTGCCTTTGTTTTTCCCCCTCACTACTCTGTTTTTCTTGGAGAGTCCCAGGGTCCTTTCCTCCTCCTCTTTTTATTTATTTTTGTATTCTTGCTCTTCTAGAGTTCTGTATTTCCTTACAGCCATGTTTATCGTAAAATAGTAAATGTTGGCAAATAAAGACCTCACGGTCTATCCAGTTTACCCAACAAGGTGGTCAGAGGTGAATCTGGCACTCTGCATAGGTTCCACTTCTTCATGGATTATACACTGGTATATTTAATCTTTGTCTCTCCCTGCCAATTTTGGGGCACAGACCGTAGAAGTCTGCAAGGCACCATTCCTACATATCAGCTAAAGGAGTTGCTGTCGAAGCATACTCCAGCCTGATTGTTTTTGCCATTTACAGAACCCGACTGTAGAAATCTGCCTGGCATTGGTCTTACTTCCCAACCTCTGAAGCTGCTGTCAAAGCTCACTGCAGTTATGAGGCCATTTAAGTTTTCCTTTAATTGGTTTCCATCCTTTTCCTCTATAGTGTTCTTCCATGTTTATCCCACGCATTCTTGAATTCTGTCACCATTTTTGTCTTCACAACCTCCTGCGGGAGGGCATTCCAAGCATCCACTACCCTTCTCGTAAAAACATATTTCCTGATGTGGCTCCTCTCAACCTGCAACCCCAACCATTGATCTTTAGGTCTGACATATCCCCATCTCTGAAAAAGATTAGTTGGCATGTTAATACCTTTTAAGTATTTAAAGGGAAGGGAATGGGACTTGATATACTGCCTTTCTGTGGTTACAATCAAAGCAGTTTACATACTATATACAGGTACTTATTTTGTACCTGGGGCAATGGAGGGTTAAGTGACTTGCCAAAAGTCACAGGAAGCTGCAGTGGGAATCAAACCCAGTCCACCAGGATCAAAGTCTGTTGCACTAACTACTATGCTACTCCTCTCTATTATATCCCCCTATCCCTCCTTTATTTATTTATTTTTTATTTGTTACATTTGTACCCCGCGCTTTCCCACTCATGGCAGGCTCAATGCGGCAGGCAATGGAGGGTTAAGTGACTCCTGTAGGACATACATATTGACGTTTTTTTTCTCATACATCTTTGGGTACAAGCTCCATACCATTTTTGTCGTCTTCCTCTGAACTGCCTCAAATCTCGATGGCCTCCAAAGCTGAACACAATACTCCAAACAGGGCCTCACCAATCACTTGTACAAAGGCATTAACACCTCTATGCAACCTAGCATCCTTCTGGCTACAGCCACTGCCTTGTCATATTGTTTTGCTGCCTTAACATCCTCTACCACTAATCACCCCAAGGTCCCTCTCCTGGTCTGTGCTTATCAGCCACTCAGCCCCTAGCAAAAATAACTCTTTTGGGTTTCTATATCCCATGTGCATCATTCTACACTTCTTTATATCAAATCTTAACTGCAAACATTAGACTATTCTTCTATTCTTTTTAGGTCACTTCTCACGTTATCCACTCCCTCTGGATGTCCATTCTGTGGCAAATCTTCATGTAGTCACCGTGAACACTGCGCTATCTACTCCACTCCCATATATGTCTGCCAGCTAAGAGGCCTTCTACAGGATTTTCTTCTGTGAACGTAAGAGTAGCCACACTGGGTCAGACCAATCATAGGCGGTCGATGGCCCAACTGTTTGGGGAGGCTAAAGGGGGCAGAGCTTATAGCCACAATTAACACAGAAAAAAAATAAGTAAAAATATGTCAAAGAATAAAGTGGTTGCTCAAAGCATATACTAACCTCAATCGCTCAACTGCAAAACACTATGCACAAATTTGTGCAAAAACACACTCAGAACCTTACTGTACCATAACACTAGGCAGACCCTAATACACCAATATACCACCCATATAGAAAATGCAGACCGTCAACAATATGAAACAAGGGATCATAATATCACAATTCTCATGTAGAGCCACAAAGGTAAAATTATGTATAATCATACCTGATAATTTTCTTTCCATTAATCATAGCTGATCAATCCATAGACTGGTGGGTTGTGTCCATCTACCAGCAGGTGGAGATAGAGAGCAAACTTTTGCCTCCCTATATGTGGTCATGTGCTGCCGGAAACTCCTCAGTATGTCGATATCAAAGCTCCATCCGCAGGACTCAGCACTTAGAGAATTACACCCACAAAGGGACACTCTGCCCAGCTCACCACCGCCGAAACGGGGGAGGGGAATTAACCCAGCTCATCCCCACACAAGTGGGGGAGGGGAATCCGTCCAGCTCATCCCCGCGGAGCGGGGGAGGGACACCACACCCGCCGATGCGGGGGGATCTGGCTTATCCTGCAACCGCAACCGCGGGAGGAGCTGACTGACCCTAACACCGCCGAAGCGGGAGGGGTACAAAGCTGCCCTACAGCCGCACGAAGCGGGAGGGAGTGCCGGCAGAATTTTAAGTCTCAATCCAGCCCCGTAAAACGGAGGGGAGAGGAATGCAGCAGCTCACTGTAACACAAACTCGTCTTAACTCTTGAAGAATCCAAGTGAAAAAAAAATTGAACACGAAGTCTTCCTGAAGACTAAACTTGAACCTGAAATGCAACCAGAATAAAAACAGTACAGATATCTGGGAGGGGCTATGGATTGATCAGCTATGATTAATGGAAAGAAAATTATCAGGTATGATTATACATAATTTTACCTTCCATATCATCAAGCTGATCAATCCATAGACTGGTGGGATGTACCGAAGCAGTACTCACCCAGGGCGGGACATTGAAATCCCTGACCTTAATACTGAAGCTCCAAACCGGGCCTCCGCCCGTGCAGCCACAGTCAAACGGTAATGCTTGGAGAATGTATGAGCCGAAGCCCAAGTTGCCGCCTTGCATATCTCTTCCAAGGAGACGGATCCGGCCTCTGCCATCGAAGCCGCCTGAGCTCTCGTGGAGTGAGCCTTCAGCTGGATAGGCGGCACCTTCCCCGCGGTCACATAAGCCGCTGCAATGGCTTCCTTGACCCATCTTGCCACTGTAGGCTTAGCAGCCTGCAGACCCCTACGAGGACCTGCAAACAGGACAAACAGATGATCCGATTTCCGGAAATCATTGGTCACTTCCAAGTATCTGATGATGACTCGTCTCACATCCAGATATTTAAGAGCAGAGTACTCCTCTGGGTAGTCCTCACTACGAAAGGAAGGGAGACAGAGCTGCTGATTCACATGGAAGCGAGAAACAATCTTGGGCAGAAAGGAAGGCACTGTGCGAATAGTCACTCCTGCCTCAGTGAACTGCAGAAAAGGCTCTCGACATGAGAGCGCCTGGAGCTCGGAAACTCTTCTGGCTGAAGTGATAGCCACCAAAAAGACTGCTTTCAACGTCAGGTCTTTCAGAGATGCCCTCGACAAGGGTTCAAACGGCGGCTTCTGCAATGCTCTTAGCACCAGGTTGAGATTCCACGCAGGCACCACTGAGTGCAGAGGAGGGCGCAGGTGATTAACTCCCTTGAGAAAGCGCACCACATCTGGCTGGGAAGCCAGGGAAGCACCCTTCAGGCGGCCCTGAAGCAAGCCAGAGCCGCTACCTGGACTTTAAGGGAACTGAGCGACAGGCCTTTCTCCAGACCTTCTTGCAGGAACGCCAACACTGAAGAAATTGAAGCAGTGAAGGGAGAAAGTGAGCCTGCTTCACACCACGCTGCAAAGATACGCCAAACCCTGGCGTAAGCAGTAGAAGTAGAGCGCTTCCTCGCTCTCAGCATAGTGGCGATGACCTTGTCTGAGAAGCCCCTTCTTCCTCAGACGCTGCCGCTCAATAGCCAGGCCGTAAGACCAAAGGGGGAGGGATCCTCCATCACCACGGGACCCTGATGTAACAGGCCGTGCTCCACTGGCAGCCGCAGAGGATCGTCGACTGAGAGCCTGATCAAGTCCGCATACCAGGGACGTCTGGGCCAATCCGGACCCACCAGGATTACCCTGCCGGGATGCTTTGCCACCCGGTCTAGCACCCTGCCCAACATGGGCCAGGGCGGGAACACATAGAGGAGCTCTTGTGTCGGCCACTGTTGGAGAAGAGCATCTACTCCCAGGGATCGAGGGTCCCGTCCTCTGCTGAAAAAGCGCGGCACTTGGCAATTGGCCGATGACGCCATCAGATCTAGGCTCGGCTGGCCCCAGCGCTTCGTGATGTCCAAGAACGCCTGAGCAGATAGCTGCCACTCTCCGGGCTCCAAGGTATGGCGACTGAGAAAGTCCGCCTTGACATTCATGACTCCGGCAATGTGGGCCGCTGAAAGCTGCTCCAGGTTCGCTTCCGCCCACTGGCAAAGATTCATAGCCTCCTTGGCTAGAGGGGCGCTCTTGGTACCTCCCTGGCGGTTGACATAGGCCACAGCCGTGGCATTGTCCGACAGGACCCGTACAGGCTTCAACACCAGTACCGGGATGAACTCCAAAAGCGCCAACCGAATGGCTCTGAGTTCCAGGAGGTTGATAGACCACTTTGCCTCTGCAGGAGACCAGAGCCCCTGCGCTGTCCTTCCCAAGCAGTGGGCTCCCCAGCCCGGCAACGAGGCGTCCGTCGTGACGACAATCCACTCTGGGGTCACCAGAGGCATTCCCGCAGACAACTTGTCTGTCTGCATCCACCAGCTCAGCGCCTTGCGCACTGCTGGATCCAAGGGAAGGCGCACAGCATAATCCTCCGACATCGGAGTCCAGCGCTGCAGCAGGGAGTGTTGTAGTGGTCTCATATGAGCCCTGGCCCAGGGCACTACTTCCATCGTGGCCGTCATAGAGCCCAACAGCTGCACATAGTCCCAAGCCCGAAGAGGAGAGGTACTAGGAACTGGTCCACCTGAGCCTGAAGTTTGACAATCCGATTGTCTGGCAGGAACACTCTGCCCACTTGGGTGTCGAATCGAACTCCCAGATACTCCAGGGACTGAGTCGGGCGCAGCTGGCTCTTCTCCCAGTTGATGATCCATCCCAGGGAGCTCAAAAGAGCAACTACCCGGTCCACAGCTTTGCCGCACTCTGCATAAGAGGGGGCTCGGATCAACCAGTCGTCCAGATAAGGATGGACTTGGACTCCTTCCTTTCGCAGGAAGGCCGCTATGACCACCATTACTTTGGAAAAGGTCCGCGGAGCAGTAGCCAACCCGAACGGGAGGGCTCTGAACTGGAAGTGTCGGCCCAGGACTGCAAAACGCAGAAAGCGTTGATGAGGAGGCCAGATGGGAATATGCAAGTATGCTTCCTTGATGTCCAAGGATGCCAGGTACTCCCCTGCCTTCACTGCCGCTATAACAGAGCGGAGAGTCTCCATGCGAAAGTGCCGCACTTTCAAGGCCCGATTGACCCCTTTGAGGTCGAGGATAGGCCGGACAGAACCTCCTTTCTTTGGTACCACAAAGTAAATGGAGTAACGCCCCTTGCCAAGCTGATTTTCTGGCACCGGGACGACCGCACCCAGGCGGATCAGATTGTCCAAAGTCTGCTGCACTGCCACAGCTTTGACCGGAGACTTGCAGGGAGAGAGTACAAACCCGTCTCTTAAGGGTCGGCAGAACTCTAGCTTGTAGCCGTCTCTGATGACTTCCAGCACCCAAGCGTCTGAAGTTATTGTGGTCCACTCGCCCAGAAACGAGGACAGCCGTCCTCCAATCTGCACTGGGGCGTGGACCAAGACCCCGTCATTGGGTACGAGACCCTGGGGGAGGACCGGAGGGAGCACCTCCGGGACGGCGGTCTCTGCGAAAGGAATGCTGCTTGGGGGAGAAATTCCTCTTAAAGGAAGAGGGGGCAGAAGAACCCGACCTGCCCGGGCGGTACCGACGGGCTTCCTGAAACCGTCCTCTGGAGGTACCGGGACGAGCACTAGCCCGAGCCCTGACCTCTGGTAACTTCTTGCCCTTAGACGTGCCGAGATCGGTCACGATTTTGTCCAGCTCGACCCCAAAGAGCAGCTTGCCTTTAAAAGGCAATCTAGCCAGGCGGGATTTAGAGGCGTGGTCAGCAGACCAATGTTTCAGCCAAAGCCACCGCCGCGCAGAGACTGTCTGAGCCATGCCTTTAGCTGAGGCTCTCAAGACATCATACAGCAAGTCTGCCAAATAGGCTAAGCCCGATTCCAGGGCCGGCCAATCAGCCCTCAAGGAATGATCCGAGGGGGAAGCCCGCTGCACCATAGTCAGGCACGCCCTGGCCACATAGGAGCCGCAAACTGAGGCCTGCAAACTTAAAGCAGCCGCCTCAAAGGACGACCTTAAGGCCGCCTCCAATCTTCTGTCTTGGGCGTCCTTTAGGGCCGTGCCACCTTCCACCGGCAACGCCGTTTTCTTAGTCACCGCAGTGATTAAAGAATCCACGGTAGGCCACAGATAGGCCTCACGTTCACTCACAGCCAAAGGATAGAGGCGGGACATAGCCCTAGCCACTTTAAGGCTCGCTTCCGGGACATCCCATTGAGCCGAAATTAAGGTGTGCATGGCATCATGCACGTGGAAGGTTCTAGGCGGGCGCTTCGTCCCCAGCATAATGGCAGAGCCAACAGGGGCTGAGGGAGAGACGTCCTCCGGAGAGGAAATCTTCAAAGTGTCCATGGCCTGTAACAACAGGTTGGGCAAATCCTCTGGGCGAAAAAGCCGCGCTGCAGAGGGGTCATCCGCTCCATCCGAGCGGGGATCCGTCTCCTCCAAGGAATCCGCAAAGGACCGTTGGGAGACCTCAGACACGCTGCCCTCATCTACATCGGAGGAGACAAATTCCTCCAAGGCCTGGGAATCAACCCGAGGGCGTTTACCTCTGGGAACCTCAACCTCTTTACCAGACGAGGGAGCAGGGGCAGCGTTGTGCATGAGGAAGGCCTGATGCAGCAGCAAAACAAACTCGGGGGAGAAACCCCCAGACTGTGCACTTCCGCAGCCTGGGCAACAGCCCTAGGCGCACCCTCAACCGGCGCTCGCAATAGCGGGGGAGAGACATGCTGCGCATCCAAAATGGCGTCCGGCGCGAAACTCCGCGAAGGAGCCGCGCGGAAGAACGGCTCTTAACTTTAGCCGCTTCTGTGCCGTCGCCCAAATTAAGGGCGTTCATGGCATTAATGTCTCCAACCTCAAGGGCGGCCCAAGAAGAAGCCGTCCGAGCCGCGTGGCCGGCCAAGATGGCGGAGGCGAGGAGCGGGGGATGGGCGTTTATGGCGGGAAAAACCGCCACGCCGGAGGAAGGACCGGGACATTCATCGGTCACGAAACTGTCACCCAACAAGGGCGAATCAGGCTTTAAGACCCCCGCATCCCCTCTAGAAGCGCTCAAGCGACCCGGGGAGCGACCCTTTGCGCCCTCGCCCTCCGACGCCATATGCCACGAGGAGAAGAATCGGGGAACCCCCCTGCCCGCTATAAAAAGGTAAAAATTACCTGCTGTCCGCTCCGAGTTTGTAACGACCTGGTGTCCCAGTGAGTAGCTGCAATAGACGCTTAAATAAACGTCAAAATAAACGCCTTTAAGGACGTTCAAATTTTTTTTTTTTTTTTGTAAACGGAGCCAGCGGGAGGGGGGAGAAAAGGAGGGACCTGGCACCACCAGGTTTGCACTTGCTCAAAAGAGCCCTCAACCCCAGGCACTCAACAAAACCTAAAAATTAGGCTTGGAGGCCTAGCCAGAGCTGCTGCTGTGTGTGACCACCACCTGCTGAGATAGAGAACATACTGAGGAGTTTCCGGCAGCACATGACCACATATAGGGAGGCAAAAGTTTGCTCTCTATCTCCACCTGCTGGTAGATGGACACAACCCACCAGTCTATGGATTGATCAGCTTGATGATATGGAAACACCCTTTTAGGTTGGATAGTGTTCACAATGAGCTCCTGTTATTAACAACTATATGTAGATCCTTCAAGAGGTAGTGTGTCATGATTTAGGCTCTAAAACCCTTTCCGATGTTTTGGTGCCATCTCAGTAATGCCAATACACAATCTCTCCACTGCAAAACACTATACACAAACTTGTGCAAAAACACACTCATAACCTTAGCAAACCATAACAGCACTAATTCCAAGGACAGGATGAGCTACAACCTTATGCGTGGAAAAGCAGCACTGTAATTACACCGGGCTCTAAAACACCAGTACACAACCTAGTGAAACAACAACAAAAAAAAGGGCTGTAAATACTACACACTAGTAGAATACACATGAAAAACACATGACACAACAGATATGAAGGCAAAACTGGAAAGTTACCTCAAGAAGTCAGACTTAGCATGCAGCAATACTAGAAAAATTGAAACTTACATGCAAAATATCACAGATGCACATTTCCAAAAGCTGACATATTCCAGTTAATAATTCTGAATAAAATACCTTTTCTACCTTTGTTGTCTGATCATTTAGTTTTTCTATTCGCTTTGGTCCCAGTGTCTTCTTTCCATTTGATATTTTTTCTCTCAACATGTCCACCATCCTCCTGTGTCCTTATGCGTCCTGTCTACCATCTGTAGCCCTGTCCCTATCCTTTCTCTAGTTTCAGCATCTGCCCTCAAAGTGTTCCAATCCAGCCCTTAAATTCAGCAATTTCCCCTCCATCCAAATCCAGCATGTCTCCCCTCCCCTCCATCCATGTGCATGAACTTCCTCTGTCTTTCCTCCCCTCCATCCATGTCCAGCATTTCTCTCTCCCTTCCACTCCATCCGTGTGCATCTCCTTCCTTTCTTTCCTTCCCTCCATCCTTGTCCAACATTTCTCCTCTCTTCCCTCCATCCATCCACATCTTTCTCTTCTACCCTTCCATCCAGTGTCATCCCTCTTTCTCTCTCCATCCTTCTACCCATTACCCTCTCCCAATCCTTCCGTCTATTGTCTCCCTCTCCTTCCATCCATTGTCTCCCTCTATCTCCCCTTCCTTCTAAACAGTTCTCTCTCTCGACCCTTTTCCATTCAGCATGTCCTCTCTATCCCCATCCTTCCAGTGTCTTTCCTCTTTCCCTCCCTACCCTTACGTCCAGTGTCGTCCCTCTTTCTGCCCCCTCCTTCCAGCATTTTCCCTCTTTCTCCCTCCTTTCATTCAGCATTTCTCCGTCTGACAGCTAGGGTCTCCCCCAGTTTCTCCCCAGCAGCTTCTCTCTCTCTCTCCTGCCCATGTCCCCTCTTTCTCTTCCCATCTTTCCACTAATCTCTCTCTCTCCTCTTCCATCCAGCATCTTCTCTCTGGCTCTCCCATGCTCTCTTCCATGTCCCCTCTTTCTCTCCCCATCTCTCTCTGGCTCTCCCCTGCTCTCTTCCATGTCCCCTCTTTCGCTCCCCATCTCTCTCTGGCTCTCCCCTGCTCTCTTCCATGTCCCCTCTTTCTCTCCCCCCATCTCTCTCTGACTCTCTCCTGCTCTTTTGCATGTCCCTGGCTCTCCCCTGCACTTTTCCACTTTCTCTCTCTCTCCTCCAGCGTCCTCATGCATCCCACCTTTCTCTTCCCTCCCCT
The DNA here is from genome assembly GCF_901765095.1 of Microcaecilia unicolor. Classification (NCBI taxonomy): domain Eukaryota; kingdom Metazoa; phylum Chordata; class Amphibia; order Gymnophiona; family Siphonopidae; genus Microcaecilia; species Microcaecilia unicolor. Next base: position 386,438,498 of record NC_044032.1, read on the forward strand.
TCTTGCTCCCATCACTCTCACTCCTTTCTCCACCCCCCTTTTCCCATTCCCTGCCATTGCTTTCCTTCCTCCCTCTTCCCCTTAGATGTGGCACCTCACATCCTCCTCTCTCCACCCGCTTTCCCTTTGGTCTGGCAGCTGGCTGGCATGATGCATCGCTCCCCCCCCCCCCCCCCCGGACTAGTTCAGTATCGCTCTCCCCCTCCGCTCCTGTCATGTCTTTGAACGTCGAGAATTCCTTCCGGTAGCAGCAGAATCGGCAATGATGTAAGTGCTGCTTTCAGCCTGCCCCAGAAGCCTTCTCTGGACAGCGTCCCTCCTACGCGGGAAACTGTACAGAGAGTGCTTCCGGGGCAGGCTGAAAGCAGCGCTTACATCACTGCCGATTCTGCTGCTACCGGAAGGAATCCTCGATGTTCAAAGACAACGTGACAGGACAGGAGCGGAGGGGGAGAGCGATACCGCAGTAGTCGGGGGGGGGGGGGGGCGGTAATGATCGCGCTATATCTATTTTGAGATACGGTAACCAGAACTGAATGCAATACTCAAGGTGGACACAGAAGTATTTGTTTAGTATGTCCACCTTTTCCTTATCGCTCTCCACATCAGTTCTCAGCAGTTCTAGCCTTTCTCCTTTCCCCAGTGTAACTGAAAAAGTCAGCACGTCTCTTTATGTCTCTAGCCATTTTTGCTTCTGCTTGTGCTTTTGCCAGCTGTATTTCTCTCTTCATTTCTTTGAGTTTTATGTGGTATTCTTTTCTATGTTCTTTCTACAAATCTTCTGTACTTCATAAATGCCACCTGTTTTACCTTTATTCCTTGATGAACCATATAGGTTTCCTTTTCCTCTTGCACTTGTTTACTTTCCTTACATAAAGATGCTTTGTCATTTTTATTGCTCCTTTCAGCTTAGACCACCATCTTCCCTATTCTCTTATCCTCCCATCCTGCTACCTCTTCCTCTGGTACACCCTCATTTGACTAAAGTCCAAATGTTTGAATCCAGGACTGGATTTGGGAGTCTGTACTCCCCTTTAAACTATACAGAATCATATAGTATAATGCTCACTACTGCCCAGGGGTGACCCACCTGACATTAGACGCATTTTCCCCCCAAAACTCCTCAGGATCTGTCCTTGGTCCCCTTCTTTTTTCAATCTACACCTCTTCCCTGGGCTCCTTGATCTCATCTCACGGTTTCCAATATCATCTTTATGCGACGACACCCAGCTTTATCTCTCCACACCAGACATCACTGCAGAAACCCAGGCCAAGGTATTGGCCTGCTTATCCGACACTGCTGCCTGTGATGTCCAACCGCCACCTGAAACTGAACATGGCCAAGACCGAGCCTTATTGTCTTCCCACCCAAACCCACTTCTCCTCTCCCTCCACTCTCTATCTCAGTTGATAACACCCTCATCCTCCCCGTCTCATCTGCCCGCAACCTCGGGAGTCTTCGACTCCCCCCTCTCCTTTCTCTGTGCATATCCAGCAAGATAGCCAAGACCTGTCGCTTCTTCCTCTATAACATTAGCAAAATTCGCCCTTTCCTCTCTGAGCACACCACCCAAACTCATCCACTCTCTCATTACCTCTCGCTCTTGACTACTGCAACCTACTCCTCACTGACCTCCCACTTAGGCCATCTATCCCCCCTTCAGTCCATTCAGAACTCTGCTGCACGTCTTATCTTCCGCCTGGACCGATATACTCATATCACCCCTTTCCTCAAGTCACTTCCACTGGCTTCCTATCAGATACCGCATACAGTTCAAGCTTCTCCCTACTAACCTACAAATGCACCCTTACCTCTCCTACCCTCATCTCCCCCTACGTTCCTACCGTAACCTCCGCTCTCAAGACCAATCCCTCTTTTCAGTACCCTTCTCACCACCGCCAACTCTAGGCTTCTGCCCTTTCTGCTCGCCTCACCCCATACTTGGAATAACACTCCCTGAGCCCATTGCCGGCCCCCTCCCCTGCCCCTCTCAAATCCTTGCTCAAAGCCCACCTCTTCAATGTCGCCTTCAGCACCTAACCACCATACCTCGATGTCAGTAATATCTAGACTGCCCCAACTTGACCATTTCGCCTTTAGATTGTAAGCTCCTTTGAGCAGGGGACTGTCCTTCGTTGTTAAACTGTACAGTGCTGCGTAACCTAGTAGCGCTCTAGAAATGTTAAGTAGTAGTAGTAATTTGTGAGCGCAAGATCCAGCATCACATCTTCTCTGATGGGTTCTGTCACCATCTGCCTGTGGAGAGCACTTTGAAAAGCATCCACTACTTCCCTACTTCTGTTCTGATTCTGCACAAAAAAACATTCCAATCTGCATTCAGGCAAGTTGAAACTCTCAGCAATATCACCTCACCTTTTATTCCCTGCCTTTGGATATATCTGTAACTAGATTTTCTGTTTGTGTGGAGGTCTGTAGACAACACCTATGTGAACAGAGGTTCCATCTTCTCTCTCCAAGATGATACATATCACTTCCGTGTCTTTCCCCAGTTTCCCTGAATTTCAGCTGCTTTTATATTGTTTTTCACATACCATGCATTCCTCCACCTTTTCAATCGCTCTATTCTTCCTAAAAGATTATAGCCTATTATGGTTTTATCCCATTCGTGGAGTCATTAACTATATTCTCTGTGATAGCAACAAGATCTCAGTCCTGCCTGTATCATCAGGGCTTGCAGATCCTAGCACTTTCGTTGCTCAACCATGAGCGTTTTGCGCTCATTGTTCATGTTCCCTGCTCAATCTGGCCAGGGGTTCCACTCTTCTGCAGCTCTCCAGCTCCCCAACAATTTCAGCAGATTATAGGTTAGATGAGTTACAATAGATATAGAAGTATTCACCATCTCTCTATCCCTCTCTTCATCATTTCTTTTTTCCACCCCCTTCTTCACAGCTCTCAACCTTCAACACTTCCTTCCTTCCATTCACCCCTCGCCTTTTTACCTGAATACATCTCGCCTTCGTCACTGTCGTCATACGTCTCCTACTCTCCTCCGTACTCTCCTGCTCCTTCTCCCCGCTGGTGACATTAATCCCAATCCTGGTCCCCCTCATCCTATTCGTGTAGGCCTTACCGTGATACCTCCAATCTTATTTCTATTCCTCTCCACCCCCCTTCTTCTCTACCCTTCTCTTGTGCTCTATGGAATGCCCGCTCTGTCTGCAACAAACTCTCCTACATCCATGACCTCTATTTCTCATAACCTTCATCTGCTTGCCCTAACTGAAACCTGGCTTCACCCTGAAGACTCTGCTTCAATTGCGGCCCTATGTCATGGAGGTTATCTCTTCTCCCATACTCCTCGCTCAGTTGGCCGTGGAGGCGGTGTTGGACTACTACTCTCACCCTCCTGTAAATTTCAACCCATTCTTCCACCTCAATCTCACTGCTTTTCTTCCTTCGAAGTCCACTCGATCCGTCTATTCGCTCCTCTACCTCTCCGGGTTGCAGTCATTTATCGACCCTCTGCTAAATCCCCCGCTTCCTTTCTCACTGACTTTGATGCCTGGCTCTCCTCCTTTTTTGAACCTTCATCTCCCTCCCTCATTCTTGGGGATTTTAACTTTCATGCTAATGACCCCTCTGACTCTTATGCTTCTAAATTCCTTGCTTTAACATCGTCCTTCAATCTTCAACTGTGCTCCACTGCCCCTATTCACCAGAATGGCCACTGTCTTGAGCTTGTACTCTTCTCCAACTGCTCACCCTCCAATTTCCTTGCCTCAACTCTCCCCCTATCTGACCATCATCTTATAGCTTTCACACTTCAACACACTCCTCCCCAGTCCCGTCCTATTCTAACCAACACATTTAGGAATCTACAGGCTATTAACCCTTCTACCTTGTCCTCCAGTATCTCAAATCTCTTCTCTACTGCTATGCCAACCAAGTCCGTCAATGAGGCTGCCCTATACTAGTCTGTCATCTGCTCTGGACACTCTCGCTCCTCCCGTGTTTCGTCCCGTTAAACGTACCAAACCCCAACCTTGGCTGACCCCTACTATCCGCTACCTACGCTCTTGTGCCCGCTCTGCTGAACGCCTTTGGCTTAAATCTTGTGCCCTTGCTGACTTCATTCACTTCAAATTCTTGCTGACCTCCTTCCAATCTGCTCTCCAACTTGCCAAACAGCACTATTACATCCATTTGACTAACTCTATTGGTTCAAACACTAGATGTCCCTTTGCGTCGCTAAACTCTCTCCTCAAAGTTCCTTCTCCTCCTACTCCCCCTTCTCTTTCTCCCCAGACTCTGGCTGATTACTTTCATGATAAGGTTCACAAGATTAAACTTGAATTCACAACCAGCTCTCCTCCACCCCTTCTTCCCTTAGTCCACTCTCTCAACTCTCTTACCCCTGCCTCCTTTTCTTCCTTTTCCGAAATCACTGAAGAAGGAACTTTACTTCTTCTGTCATCCTCAAAACTAAACACCTGCTCCACTGACCCTATTCCCACTCATCTACTCAACACTATCTCTCCTGCTGTCACCCCTTTCATCTGTCATATCCTCAATCTGTCACTTTCCACTGCGACTGTCCTTGATGCCTTCAAACATGCCGTGGTCACCCCACTCCTCAAAAAACCTTCTCTGGATCCTACCTCTCCATCCAACTATCGCCCCATCTCCCTCCTCCCTTTCTTATTCAAGATACTAGAATGTGCTGTCCACCGTCGCTGCCTCGACTTTCTTTCTTCTCAACCTATTCTTGATCCACTCCAATCTGGCTTTCGTCCCCTTCATTCAACTGAAACAGCACTTGCTAAAGTCTCCAATGATCTATTCCTGGCTAAATCCAAAGGGCTCTATTCTATCCTCCTCCTTCTCGATTTTTCTGCTGCTTTTGACACTGTTGATCACAGCCTACTCCTTGACACGCTGTCCTCACTTGGATTTCAGAATTCTGCTCTCTCATGGTTTTCTTCCTATCTCTCACAGCGTTCTTTTAGTGTACACTATGGTGGATCCTCCTCTTCCTCTATCCCGCTGTCAGTGGGCGTACCTCAAGGATCCGTCCTAGGACCTCTCCTTTTCTCCATCTATACGTCCTCTCTTGGTGCTCTGATCTCTTCCCACGGTTTTCATTATCACCTTTACGCTGATGACTCCCAGATCTACCTCTCCACACCAGAAATCTCGGCAGAAATCCAGTCCAAGGTATCTGCCTGCCTCTCTGACATTGCTGCCTGGATGTCTCACCGCCACCTGAAGCTCAATATGTCCAAAACTGAGCTCCTTATCTTCCCACCTAAACCAACCTTCTCCCCTTCCCACATTCTCTATTTCTGTCGACAACACGCTCATTCTTCCTGTCTCATCTGCTCGTAACCTTGGGGTCATCTTTGATTCCTCCCTCTCCTTCTCTGCACATATTCAACAGATTGCTAAAACCTGTCGTTTCTTCCTTTATAATGTCACCAAAATTCGCCCTTTCCTTTCTGAACACGCTATCAGAACCCTCATCCATACTCTCATCACCTCTCGCTTAGATTACTGCAACTTGCTTCTCTCAGGTCTTCCACTCAGCCACCTCTCTCCTTTCCAATCTGTTCAAAATTCTGCTGCATGACTAATATTTCGCCAAAATCGTTATGCCCATATCAGCCCTCTCCTGAAGTCACTTCACTAGCTCCCTATCCATTTCTGTATAAAATTCAAGCTCCTCTTATTGACTTATAAGTGCATTCACTCTGCAGCCCCTCACTACCTCTCCATCCTCATCTCTCCCTACACTCCCTCCCAAATCTCTCTTAATTGCACCCTTCTCCTCCATCGCTAACTCCAGACTCCGCTCCTTTTGTCTCGCCGCACCTTATGCCTGGAATGGGCTTCCTGAGCCGTTACGACTAGCTCCATCCCTGGCCGCCTTCAAATCCGGGCTAAAGGCCTACCTGTTTGATGCTGCTTTTAACTCCTAACTTGTCACTTGCTCATAACCTTTATCTTGTTTTCCTCTCTTCAATAATCCCTCTCCCTATGTGTCCTTCTGTCTGTCTTACCCTTATTGGTCCTGTCTGTGTCTGTCCTGATTTAGATTGTAAGCTCTTTTGAGCAGGGACTTCTTTTCTTCATGTTCAATTGTGACGTACTGCATACGACTGGTAGCGCTATAGAAATGATTTATAGTAGTAGTAGTAGTAAGTTAAGCTCCCTTCCTGAAAGTGCATACACTGATATAGCTTCCAGCGCGCAGACACATGGAGGGAGCATTCTGACTTAGTTAAGGTTGAAACAGTCAAGCTAAAGCGCTCCTTTAAATTAAAGCACCTATTAAGACACCAAATAAACATGAGTAATACGGGCCATCACCGTGTGCCTTAAAAATGGGCCAAAAACCGAAACTGGTCTTAAAAAGGAGCTCAGTTTCAGCACACATGGCTTATTACATCAGTTCCTTGGTATAGTATCTCACACAGACAAAAAGCCAGGGGACTAACTAATGTCCTCTCAGAAGAGAAAGCAAAGCTACCAGCAGGTAATGCAACATTTCCAGTCTATGAAGTCAAAAGATTTCTTTATTCAAACAATCCTGATGTGGCCACGTTTCCGCCAAATAGGCTGCATCAGGGGTAAACAAACTACTAACCAGGGACACACAAGACTGTGCCATGGCAGTAAAACTAAGCATCCAAGATGACTTCAGCAGCTTCTTAATCACAGATGGTAGAGCAACAGCACATGTGAAGCTGTTGCTCTGCCATCTGTGACTATGAAGCTGCTGAAGTCATCTTAGATGCTCAGTTTTACTGCCAGGGCAAAGTCTTGTGTGTCCCTGGTTAGTAGTTTATGTTTACCCCTGATGCAGCCTATTTGGTGAAACGTGGCCACGTCGGGATTTGTTTGAATAAAGCCTCTTTTGGACGTCATAGTGTCTGCTTTGGTGTTGCTTTGCTCTATTGCTGTAAGACACTTAGTGCCTCTTTTTTTGGTCTACATTTCCAGGTCTGACACTTTTTGCCCTGCAAATATGCGTTCAACGTGTTGGTTCTGTCTGCTCCTACCATGGCATAGCATCCGTCATTAGCCAGGATGATGACGTCAATGGGTGATGTGTGGTTGGCAACACAAATGCCTCCTTTTTTTGGTTTGTTCTCCCTGAAAAACAAACAAATTAAAATGTCAAATGTGTAGCTAAGAGATAGTTTTCTGTGCTGCAGCATTCACTATCTCAGGAGAACTGCAGCCTCAAGTCGGCTCTTAGTGCAGTAATAGCCTAAACTAGGAAGTTAATATTCCTCTTCCATTTTTTTCCCAAGATGGCATTTTTATTTTAAAACGCAATCTATGTGGCAGTGTAATAAATAATTTTTGGACATGATTTTTTTTCTCTTTAATTTAGGCCCATTTGAAACAGCAACATTTTTTACACACTAATTGAACATTGAAGTCCTTTTTGAAGGCTCCCTTTAAGATGTAAGGCTGAACAACAGTGAAAGGAAATTAGAATTCACCAGAACTATGCAAGAATAAAATTGGTAGTTCACTCTGAATAAGCTATGTTATCCCTTTCCATCATTCTGCTGCATAATGGCAACTGTAATCATTAAAAATAAAACCACATTTGTTCTATTCCGGGAAACATCAAATTATGAACATAACCTGGTAAATGACAAGTGTTAAATAGAGCAATGGGTTCCAGTTAATAAAGCTAAGTTCCTCTCATAATTACATAGCTTGCGCTGGGTCTGCATCACCTGTATGCCCTTGGCCCCTTTAGATTGCTGTCTATTGTAGCTTCATCTCTGTGCTTTTTCCAACTTTCCTAACTAGTTGATGGAGTTCCATTTCTATTCTTTCTTGATATTTGATATGAGTGCAAACCACTTTAGTGTTTGGCTGTGAAGGACAGAAAAACAAAACAAACATACCATATTTTGCAAGTCATTAGATATAAATGTTTTAATGCAAGAGCCAGACTTCAAAAAGGCCTCTCGATCAGATAATCCTTTACCGATTTCAGGGATAATCCAATTTAGTGTTTGCAAAACAAGGCTTTTGTCAAAAATTAGGTAATGTTTTAAAATAGCATATGCTGTGAGATATAGAAGGAATCTCACACAACAGGAGGCTATTCTTTATTAAATTTGGTGCTGCTCCTCTATGTCCAGATTAGATGGTGTATTTGAACATTAGGTCAAATTTTTGACAGCTGATCAAGTGACTTTTGCTTTTTTTTTTTTTTTTTAACCCTAACAAAAAAACTTTTTACTCCACTAATGGGCAACTAATCTTCATCAAAATAACACCATCTGGTCAAATATTTCATTTAAGTAGGGTGTGAAATAAAAAAATATTATAGAATCAAAAAGTAAAAGCATGCCACAGTTCTCAACTATTTCAATGTCTTGTCTGTTGGTTTACCTTTCTAATCAGAACAAACTAATAATCCTAAACATTTCGATCACGTTTTCCCCAAACTCTTTAAGCAACAGTGGCTCCTGATTGCTTAATCGCATTAAATTCAAAATCTGAACTCTAGCCCACCAAGAATTCCACACTGGTCTTCCTCTCTGTCTTTTCCCTAGTTATTCCTTATTCCCCTCCCTAGCCTTTACATTCATCCCAAGGTCTATTTCTGCTGTTATTTCTATATTTTATGATTGGTTCCGCAGCCTTTAATTATGAAGAAGGATATAAGATCCCTATTCTCAATCACATGAGACACCATTTGAAGTAGGTTCTCTCAAAAGCAGGAAGAACAAATATCTCTTGGAACACTGACCCTCCTGAAACACAGGGGCTATGGGGCTGGTATAAACAGAGCATGAGGGAATACAACTTAGGCAAACACCACTTAGTCAAAATTCACTGCAAAAGATACAACTGAGGAATACTATCTACCAATTCCAGTAGGCTATGTAAAAGCTTGATCAGTGGCAGGGGTGTAGCTAAGGGTGGGCCTGGATGGGCCCAGGCCCACCCAGTTTTATCTCAGGCCCATCCTTACCTTCTCCCATCCCTGCCGTAGCGCTGCCTCCTCTCCTGCACTTCAGTCTCCGTTTCCCACCCCTGCGGCAGCGCTTGCAATTTGCTATCGGCGCTGCCTGCCTATCAGCTGACAGATGCGGCGAGACGTCCTGCTCCGGAACACTGAGCAGAAGGTTTCAACGTATCATCAACGATGACACCTAGATCCCTTTCATGGTCCATGACTCCTAGCATGGAACCTTGCATGACGTAGCTATAATTTGGGTTCCTCTTTCCCACACGCACCACACGCTTTTACTAGACTTCAAAAACACCATCCTGGAAGCCCAGGCCAAATATATTCCGGTATTAAAAAGGAGGACGGAGACCAAACGACAGCCGGCATGGTTAAAAGTGAGGGTGAAGGAAGCTATTATAGGCTAAAAGAAATCCTTCAGAAAAGGAACCCCGACTGAGAATAATAAGAAACAGCATAAGGAATGTCAAGCAAATGCAAAGTGCTGATAAGGAAGGCTAAGAGGGACTTCAAAAAAAAGATTGTGTTGGAGCAAAACCACATAGTAAATTGGTTTTTTAAGTATATTAAAAGCAGGAAGCCGGCAAAAAGAATCAGTTGGACCGCTAGATGACCGAGGAGTAAAAGGGGCAATCATGGGAAGACAAAGCCGCAGCGGAGAGATTAAATGAATTCTTTGTTTCAGTCTTCACCGAGGAAGATTTGGGTGGGAGATACCGATGCCAGAAATGTATTCAAAGCTGACGAGTCGGAGAAACTGAATGAAATCTCTATAAACCTAGAGGATACAATGGGGCAGTTGTACAAACTGAAGAGTATACTGATAGAACTGAAAAATGAACTTGCGGAGCTACTGTTAGAAAACATGTAATTTATCCTTAAACATCGACGCGTGGTACCGGAAGATTGGAGGGTGGCCAATGTAATGCCAATTTTTTTAAAAGGATCCAGAGGAGATCCGGGAAATTATAGACCGGTGAGTCTGACGTCGGTGTCGGGCAAAAATGTAGAGACTATTATTAAGAACAAAATTACAGAGCATATTCAAAAGCATGGAATTATGAGACAAAGTCAACATGGATTTAGTGAAGGGAAATCTTGCCCATCACCAATCTACTACATTTCTTTGAAGGGGTGAACAACATGTGGATAAAGGTGAGCCAGTTGATATTGTGTATCTGGATTTTCAGAAGGTGTTTGACAGAGTATCTCATGAAAGACTCCAGAGGAAATTGGAGAGTCATGGGATAGGAGATAGTGTTCTACTGTGGATTAAAAACTGGTTAAAAGAAAACAGAGAATAGGGTTAAATGGTCAGTATTCTCAATGGAGAAAGGGTAGTTAGTGGGGTTCCCCAGGGGTCTGTGCTCGGACTGCTGCTTTTTAACATATTTATAAATGACCTAGAGATGGGAGTAACTAGGGAGGCAATTAAATTTGCTGATGACACAAAGTTATTCAAAGTGGTTAAATCGCAAGAGGATTGTGAAAAATTACAAGAGCACCTTACGAGACTGGGAGACTGGGCGTCTAAATGACAGATGACGTTTAATGTGAGCAAGTGCAAAGTGATGCATGTGGGAAGAGGAAACCCCGAACTATAGCTACTTAATGCAAAGGGTCCACGTTAGGAATCTCCAACCAAGAAAAGGATCTCGGCGTCGTTGTTGATGATACGTTGAAATCCTCTGCTCAGTGTGCTGTGGTGGCTAAGAAAGCATATATTTATTTTATTTATTACATTTGTACCCCGCTCTTTCCCACATACAGCAGGTCCAGTGTGGCTTACATAGTAAAAGAAAGCATCTTACATGGTAAAGAATACAGTAAAAACAAGAATGTTAGGTATTATTAGGAAAGCAATGAAAAACAAAAGTGAGGACGTTATAATGCTTTTGTACTGGTCCTTGGTGCGACTGCACCTCGAATACTGTGTTCAATTCTGGTCGCCAATTCTCAAAAAAGATATAGTGGAATTAGAAAAGGTGAAGAGAAGGGTGACAAAATGATAACGGGGATGGGACAACTTCCCTATGAGGAAAGGCTGAAGCATCTAGGGCTCTTCTGCTTGGAGAACAGACGGCTGAGGGGAGATATGATAGAGGTCTATAAAATAATGAGTGGAGTGGAACAGGTAGACGTGAATCGTTTGTTTACTCTTTCCAAAAATACTAGGACTAGGGGGCATGTGATGAAGCTACAAAGTAGTAAATTTAATACGAATCGGAGAAAATTCTTCTTCAGTCAACATGTAATTAAACTCTGGAATTCGTTGCCAGAGAATGTGGTAAAGGCGGTTAGCTTAACAGGGTTTAAAAAGGGTCTGGACAGCTTCCTAAAGGAAACGTCCATAGACCATTATTAAATTGACTTGGGGGAAAATTCACTGCTTATTTCTGGGATACTGTCAAAATTTAAGGGCACTTCTCTACTAAAATATAAATTCAAAACAATATATACAGTAGAGGATATCAAAAAGTACAAAATGTTACAGCAGGTTGTAACGGGTAAGTCTCATATGTGCTCAATGGCTGGTGTCACTTCACTCCCTCGGTGAACCTCTTGCCGTGTACATATTATAATCATTGACTTTTACCCCCAACCTACCAATACTTGAATTTTTCACTCTTTATTCATAACATTATATAAAAGTTGAGGCAATATGTTACTTATCTTGTCTTATTTTCAAACAGGTGTGCTCACAAACCCCGACAGGTAGCCTGTTTCGCAATACTTGCTTTGTCAAGGGGGAGCCCTTCACCACATCTGTCAAAGTACAAGCAAATATGCCTTAAAATCATGTAACATAACGTACCTTCTAACTATTAATTCTCCCGCAATCAGACTTACGTTTGATCGTAACACCTCTGGTTTTCTAACAGACCCTAAGATGGCGATGGCGTTTTAACTTTTGCCGCTCCCGGAAACAGCTGAGTAGGCTAAGATCCGGTGAAGTGTAATGAACCAATGACTCACATAAAGCATCCCCAATGTACATAGAATTGAGCCACTTGGTTCTATGGGTGTTCAGTTTGTGTATCCAGAAGGTTTCTCTTTGTAATAATTTTCTATTGTAGTCCCCTCCTCTCGACGACGGAAAAACTTGTTCAATAACTGAACATCTTAACAATTCCACATCATGTCTGAACTGTATACAATCTGGACGAAGAGGGGCTCCTAGATTATGTGCCTGGATACGCGAACGTGTTCGTCATGCGTGTATGCAATGACCTAGTGGATTGACCTATAAAATCTTAGTACATGGACATCTTATCATGTATACAATCCCCACGGTCCTACATGTCGTATGTCCCTTTAAAATGTACTTTTTGCCAGCTAGGTAAAATTATCTCCCTCTTCAGTAATCATACACGTCTTGCAATTATAATTTGTTGCACTTAAAATGACCTGCTGGCAATGAAATGTCTCGATGTCTGTCATCTCCGACATATCAGGTAATTTCGGCTGGAACTAAGATTTCTTTGAGATTGCTTGAAACGTGAAAACGGCGTTCTCAAACTGACTGTCACTGAATAAAGGATGAGACTTCATAAGGTCCCAATGGCGCTTAATAATCTTGCAACCATTCTCTCTGCCCGGAACACTATCTCATCACAAATGGTAAACAACTGTTTATCCTCTTCCGTACGCTGTTTCTCTTGTAACAGAAGACTCCTCTGATTGTATTGGCACGTTTATATGCCCGATTCAAATTGTTTTCGGTAATGTCTATGTTGTAATTTCAAACTAAAACGCTCTGCTTCTGCTGTGTAGTCTTCTTCATTCGTGCAGATCCTTTTAAACCTAAGAAACTGTGAAAACGGAAGGCTGTCTCGTAGAGCTCGAGGATGACAGCTTTTATAGTCCAACAACGTATTCCTGTCAGTTGGTTTGGTAAAGACTTTCGTTGTAAATTGTCCATGTGTTAATTGAATTTCTACGTCCAAAAAATGTACAACAGTCGCTGACCAATTAACCGTAAATTGAATTCTGGGATGGCACTGGTTAAGCCAATTATGAAAATCTGTAAGTTCTTGTACTTCTCCTTGCCATATGACGAAAATATCGTCTATATAACGTCTTCAGGTGACAATCTTTGTTTGGAAAGGGGAACACTAACCATTTCTCCTCAAACATCACCATAAACAAGTTGGCTAATGTTGGAGCAAATACTGCACCCATCGCTACTCCCGATTTTTGCAAGTAAATGTCATTCTTGAACTGAAAGAAGTTGTTGCACAATGCCAATTTCGTAAGCTGTAACAAAAATTCAGTTGGCACTTCATGGGGTTTTGAACGAGATTCAAGTACTTTTTTTTTTTTTTGTTACATTTGTACCCCGCGCTTTCCCACTCATGGCAGGCTCAATGCGGCTTACATGGGGCAATGGAGGGTTAAGTGACTTGCCCAGTCACAAGGAGCTGCCTGTGCCGGGAATTGAACTCGGATCCTCAGTTCCCCAGGACCAAAGTCCACCACCCTAACCACTAGGCCACTCCTCCACTCCACTTTAAAAATTACTTCTAGTAGTTCATTCTGTGGAATCATTGTGTATAATGATTTGATGTCAAACGTGACCAATAATACCGGGGCATCAGGTAATTGAATATCTCGCAAAATAGTCAAAAAGTGAGTCGTGTCCTTAATGAACGTAGGACTACTGCTGACAAAATGCTTTAAGAATGAATCTACATATGTTGAAAGGGGTTCCAACAGAGACCCTCTTGATGACATTATAGGTCTGCCCGGTGGATTAACTAAATCTTTATGTACTTTAGGTAAAGTATATAACACTGGAATCGTTGGTGTTTTTCTGTTCAAATATTGATGTTCTTTTTTAGTTAAATATCCATGCTCAAGAGCCTCCTGTGTAACAACCTTAATTTGTTCTTGTAACTCCAGAGTTGGATCCCTAATTAGACACTCATATGCTGAAAACATCGTTCAATTGAGAGACTATTTCTTCAACGTACTGAGTACGATCTAATACTACTACTGCTCCCCCTTTGTCAGCCCGTTTCACAACTATCTTGTTGTTTGTTGCAAACTTTTTAAGGCTTGACGCTCCACTTTTGTAAGATTATCGTGTTGTCTGTAATGTCCTATTTCATAAAATTGGTGTACATCCCTCAGCACTATTTGTCTAAACACTTTCACTACAGGATCCAAAGGTATCAGAGGTATCCAATTTGATTTGTCTCTTACTCTCGAACTTGTATCTGTGCTGTTGTTGTCATTAAAATACACTCTCAACTGTAGCGTGCGAATACATTTTTCTAAATCTATTCTAAACTGAAATGTATCAAAAGTTTTCATCGGGACATATGATAATTCCTTGGATAACAAGGAAATCTCAGCCTCTGTTAGATCAATGCTTGATAAATTAATTACGTTCTGTTCTATCGAAATTGGGATCGAGTTCGTGGACGTGCTCTGGGTTGTCCTCGATTCCATACTCGTTTGTTGCGGCGGCCTCTTACTGGTCTCTGCTGTCTGTTGTCTAAAAAATCGTCGTCTTCACTCACCCCGGAGCCACTATCAGAAAATTGAAAAGCCTTAAATACCACTTGTTTCACAGCTGCATGTGAATCATTAACCACTGTATTTAATTGCACGTCATTTGCATCGGTGCTAGATCTATCTTGCATCCAAGGGTACACCTTGTTGCGTAAATAATCGTTTTTATCTCTCAATAATTTTTTCACCTTGGATTTCCGTAATTTCTCCTTAAATTGCTCTAAATTCTCCTTCAATAACACATGTCTCTGTGAAAAAACTTGTTCAGATACTCCCTGTTTCAAACTATCTAATTCTTTGTCCAACAACTCTTTCTCTTGCTGTAACACTGCCCGAGATTGCTCGATAATCAATAACATTAAATCTAACGAGAATTTGAGGATCATATTCCATTTTGTTATGTTGAGAACAGCGTTTTCACGTTCAAGCAATCTCAAAGAAATCTTAAGTCCAGCGAAATTACCTGATGATGTCGGAGATGACAGACATCGAGACATTTCATTGCCAGCAGGTCATTTTAAGTGCAACAAATTAAATTGCAAGACGTGTATGATTACTGAAGAGGGAGATAATTTTACCTATGCTGGCAAAAAGTACATTTTAAAGGGACATACGACATGTAGGACAGTGGGGATTGTATACATGATAAGATGCCCATGTACTAAGATTTATATAGGTAAATCCACTAGGTCATTGCATACACGCATGACGGAACATCGTTCGCGTATCCAGGCACATAATCTAGGAGCCCCTCTTGTCCAGCATTGTATACAGTTCAGACATGATGTGGAATTGTTAAGATGTTCAGTTATTGAACAAGTTTTTCCGTCGTTGAGAGGAGGGGACTACAATAGAAAATTATTACAAAGAGAAACCTTCTGGATACACAAACTGAACACCATAGAACCAAGTGGGCTCAATTCTTATGTACATTGGGGATGCTTTATGTGAGTCATTGGTTCATTACACTTCACCGGATCTTGCTATCAGCTGTTTCCGGGAGCGGCAAAAGTTTAAAAACGCCATCGCCATCTTAGGGTCTTGTTAAGAAAACCAGAGGTGTTACGATCAAACGTAAGTCTGATTGCTGGGAGAATTAATAGTTAGAAGTACGTTATGTTTACATGATTTTAAGGCATATTTGCTTGTACTTTGACAGATGTGGTGAAGGGCTCCCCCTTAACAAAGCAAGTATTGCGAAACAGGCTACCTGTCGGGGTTTGTGAGCACACCTGTTTGAAAATAAGACAAGATAAGTAACATATTGCCTCAACTTTTATATAATGTTATGAATAAAGAGTGAAAAATTCAAGTATTGGTAGGTTGGGGGTAAACGTCAATGATTATAATATGTACACGGCAAGAGGTTCACTGAGGGAGTGAAGTGACACCAGCCGTTGAGCACATATGAGACTTACCCGTTACAACCTGCTGTAACATTTTGTACTTTTTGATATCCTCTACTGTATATATTTCTGGGATAAGCAGCATAAAATGTATTGAGTTTTCTGAGATCTTGCCAGGTATTTGTGACCTGGATTGACCGCTGTTGGAAACTGGATGCTGGGCTTGATGGAACTTTGGTCTGTCCCAGTGTGGCAATACTTATGTACTTATCCTCTTGAAGTGTGCCGCAAGATAAGTTCTCCCCCTGTCTAGTACTCTTCGGGCTACTTTGTCGAAGGCCATACTCTGGAATGAATGCCATCCGATCCAGGAGATTTGCTACTCTTCAATTTGTCAAATTGCCCCATTACATCCTCTAGGTTTATAGAGATTTGTTTATTGTTGTTTTTAATTTTTTTTTGGTCGTCACTATTTGTGTGTGTGAGCTTTTTTTTTTTTTTTTTTTGGCCATTTTGTCAGGGCTATTTTGATGAGGTACCATGTCCATATATACCCTTTCTGAAAAGGGAACTGAGTGAAATCATGGATAGGATCAGAATAAGGATGAACACCATGGAGTCACAGGCAACGGCATTCAAACTCAGATTGAACAGAGATAAGACACAATTCCTAGTTGTAATGTCTATACTGTAATATCACCTACTCCAATATCACCACACATGGGATTGTGTACCTCCTTCTGGACAACTTGAAGGTCCTAGGAGTTGTTGTAGATCAAAAATTAACCTTTAAAACAAGCTGCAAATGTGGGATCTAAGATGTTCCAAATGTTGTGGAAACTGAGGACGATTAGGGGTTATTTCTCCAGGGAGTTTTTCGCATGTTAGTGCAAACAATGGTACTCACTCATATAGACTACCACAATGCAGTTTCAGTTGGCTGTAAAGAAGAAGTACTGAAAAAAAACTGCAAACTGCCCAGAACACAACTGCAAGACTAATCTTCAGGAAATCATGTTTTGTCAGAGCCAGTCCACTACTACAAGCTCTGCACAGGCTTCCAATCAAAGCACACATCTCATTCAAGTTATGCACTCTGGTCTACCTAATAAACTTTGGTGCTGCTTCAGCCTAAATGAGTGAATTGATCTATCACTGAGAAATACAAAAATAGGTGTGAGAAATTGTCTCTCTACTACTCAAGTTGTCAGAAACTCATGTGTCTATGTATGCGGCAGGATTCTCCCATCAATGCACCAAATGGTGGAACTCATTACCCAAAGATCTAAGAATCCTGAACACTTATAGAAGCTTTCACAAACATCTCAAAGCTTCCCTGTTTAGAAAACTGTATTCCGGGGAGGATAGCTAAAGTCTAACTACACTGACTAGATCTGTTTTCCCCCTATAGTACTGTAAAAATGACCAAGATTTTAATGTTTATATTTTAACCTTGAAAGCCATATTGAACCAAACCATTTTGGAAAATGTGGGATATAAAATGCTGTTATAAATAAATAAATCCATCCCATCCCTGTTCTTGATTCACTTTGATTCCACCTGTCAGGCCACATTCTGCTTCTTGGCCTGGACCTTGTGGAATTCCCTTCCAGATTTACATACGGAAAGCTCTTTTCAGAAATTAAAAAAGGGACTAAAAACCTGGCTTTTGAAAGGATCTAGCAAAATTAGATGAGGTTAAGAATCCATTCCAGTAACCCCTATCTTCTTGAGCCTTCTAGCATCTCGATCATTTCTGCTGACTGAATATTGTGCTACCACATCCCCACCCTCTTCTGTTTTTATTCTGTTGGATTGCTTTATTCGAGATGTCTTCATTTTACTCCAGTTGATTGTTTTTTTTTGTTAACCACAGTGACACCAAAGTTCTTGTGTGTACTGCAGTACACCAAATGTTCAATAAAGTAGATTTAATGTAATAGCAAGCTCAGAAAAATTAAGTTTCATTCTGTAGCATAATTGCACATACCATTAACTACTGAGCCATTAAGCCAACACTCTATTCCTAGCATCATGACCATGGATTTGCCTCCTGTACTAGTGTGACATTGCCTCACTCACTTGTTATAATACTGAATAGCACTTGACAGTGCTCTGGCAAGAATACGACAGCACACCAGATGAACCAGTTCACTGAGCCAACTTTTGACCCTGCAGAAACAAAGACGTGATTATATTTAAAAAAAAAATTACTAATATAAACTAATGAAAAACATTACACACTAACTTCTGAATATCACTTATCATAACTCAGCCCACCTGTAGCCTTGGGGGGGGGGGGGGGGGGGGAAGGTGCAGAAGAGAAGAAGAGAATTTCCATAAATGGGGAAGGGTGAGGAGATGAAACAATTCTATCATGGGGGAAAGGAGCAAATTCAGAAAGGCTGGTTTGAAAACCTAGAGAGTGAGAGATTCAGTATTATTGTACTACTCTTAATTGAGACTGGTACTCAGGCACCTAGAAGACCCAAGTTCCATTATCCTTTCCACTAGCATTTGATGCAAGATCTGAAGCAAGTCACTTCACCTTCCAGTGAATACCTTCAAAACTAGAAGCTCTTCCAAGGAAGAGTGACTGCAACCATGTGAAATGTTCTGTGCAGCACTGCATACACTGTACACAAGGAATGGCTGTTCTTGTATTTTAGTTATTAAGTTCATCCTACAAAAGCCATTATTCAAAGTTACTATTTAATTCCTTATCCGTTTACTCTAATTACTAGACAAAGAAAAATATATCACTTTTTCAATTTTCATTTTGCCTACATTTTTATCCTGTAGCTCATTTTCAGTATATATTTTTTTGTAATTAAAAAACAAACAAACAAATCCAACAAGACTAAAATTTTTTTTTTTTTGTTGCATCAAATCTAATCAGGAGTTTTATATACCAATTTTCTTTTTCATCAAAGGATCATCCAATATGGTTTACAAGAAAATAAAATACAGCAATGTAACTTAAAACAATAAAGAGCCACAAACAAACAGGAAACAACCTCCATTGTAGACCGTCCAATCAAAGGGAGTAGAGGTGGGTGATAGACACTCCACCACAGGAACTGGTTCTTGAGAGATACTTAAAACAATAGAACTTATAATACAATGTGTTTTTTTAATTACATTTGTACCCCGCGCTTTCCCACTCATGGCAGGCTCAATGCAGCTTACATATTTGTGACCTGGGCAATGGAGGGTTAAATAACTTGCCCAGAATCATAAGGAGCTGCCTGTGCCTGAAGGTGGGAATTGAACTCAGTTCCTCAGGACCAGAGTCCACCATCCTAACCACTAGGCCACTCCTCCACTGCTAAATAAACCCCAGAAATGCCTGGTCAACTCCCCCCTCCATCTCACCAAGAGACCAAGTCAATACAAATACCAAATATACTAGAAAAGACAACAGTATAATACAATATCAATACAAAAATACTTTACAACATATCCATAAGCATTTTCAAACCCCTACCCTCTTCTCACAATGGGAACAGAGGGAGGAAAACGAGATTACACCAGCACTCGCCAATCTTTCTGTGGCCACTGGAAAGTGCACAACCCCAGGATGGTGCAAAACAATGACATCCTATGGAGGGCCGTACCTAGTGTCATAGTCTACAATCATCCCTAACTGACCTCAAATTAATAGGCACAACAATCCTGACGTTTCCGAAGCAGCTCCCACAAGGGATGGCCGCCTTTGGTTATCACCTTAGGAGGCAACATTCCTCTGCTGTACAGCTGAATACAACTATCGTAGTTAAAGGAGAAGAAGATCCAGAAGCCTGCTCTGTCCACAGTATACCACCCAGTACTGCACAGTTTCAAACAGAAGAGCATTACAGCCATGACCAACAGTTGTTCATTTAAATTACTTGCACACTCCTTGCCATTTAAAATCCAATTCCTGGGCTGCCTTGTATTTTCTGATTTGGTTTAATCTCTGTGATAACAGACAGATCAGCCCCTCAAGAAAGACATGTACAGCTAAATGGGAAACAGAAGAAACCCTCCGATTACCAGAATAACGGATTTTAAGGACTTGCCAAAGTACTCTGGTCAAAGACAAAAAAAGGGCTAGGCTTTGAAGTATTGTCCTCATTTCTCTCTGTGAACATGAACAGGTAGAAATTCTTAAGAATATAAAACAAAAATGGAAACAGTCACACAATTTGAATGTCATGTTTACCTACTGTCTGGCAGCTGTCCTACCAGGGTGGTGCCCACGATAAGCCAGCTGATCCCAATGGTAGCCAGGGTGATGCTGCAACACACAGTAGTAAGTATTGAGACATGCCTCTGGGCACAATTAAAATCAGAGACACAAAAATTTCATGGGGTGACAAGTAGGGGAAAAAAACAATACACTATAACAACTAAATTCTAATACATTTTCAATTAGGTTCCTATGAATTAGTATCCAACATTAGCGGTACAAAATCTGTATTACTGCTCTTAGGCCGTTTTTTTTTTAAAGCAAGAACCAGGAGTGCCCGAATGACCATGAAGGGGGGGGGGGGGGGGGGAGAAAAGGAAAAAAAAAAGGGAAAAAAAGGAGTTCTCAATTCCCACCACTTGGGGGCAGGATTCCAACCTGAGTTTCCATGAGTTGGACAGTGAACTTTAAGATGCGGCCCCTCCTACCCGGAGAGATATTTACAGGGCGCTACTGTTCTTAGTCGGGGCTCCTTTCTCCAGTGTTTCGGTTAATTCCTGCAGGGCCAGTTTAGAATTATTGTCCAGTATCGATTTTATCTTTGCTTGACTAGGAAATTCATTGTATTTGGATAACTACAACATTGACTAATAAGATTCCGTTGATTCAACATTCAGCAGCTATAGTGTAAATTATGAGCTGATCAGTTACACTTTTGTGGGTGGAGCTGCCACTGGTTGCCTGTGCAGGATCAGGTTTATTTCAAGGTGGCCGTTTTGGTATTAAGATTTTGGAAGGCTTAGTCCAGTAGGGTTCTCTCAATCAATAAAAATGTTAAGTCTGACTTCAGCAACTAGGAGTTGTTAATTATTGCTTCCGGCTTTCCAACTGTAAGTAATATTAGGTTTAAAGCATTTTTTTTCTATCATTCTTTTAGGCAGGCTTTTTTTGAGGGGGTACTTGGGGGTACTGAGTACCGGCACATTTTCCATTGTCTGCTAAATCTGACTCATGGTCCCCAAGTTTTAATGAAAGAGCTCAGGCTCCACATACCAATTCTGCCTTGTCCTAGACTCTGTGACTGGTTGCAGGGGGCCTGGCTGTTGTGGGGTGGGGCCCCTCAATGATCACCCCACCCCTGAAGGGTGGCCTGGCATTTGAGTACCGGCACTTTTTTCGTTACATAAAAGCAATGCGTTTTTTCTATCTTGTGTGCAGTTATGGAATGGTCTTCCCATTTTATTTACTTATTGGGATTTATTAACCGCCTTTATGAAGAGATTCACCCATGGCAGTGTACAGCAGATACAGTTTAACATCCAATTTACAAATTTGTTAACAGCATAACAGTAAAATGACCAAATATAAACATAAATATAATAAATGAGGTAAACCTGAAAACCGTAAATTGAAGCCTAATAGTAGGACTACCATGAAACAGTATAAAAAAATATACACATTTATCAGCACTGAAATACAAATAACAGATATATTAAGATGACAGCATAGCACTAATGAAACATCTAATAAGCACACATCATTCAAATAACAGATATAATACTAATGCTTTTCTATAATATAGCTTACCTTATAGCTGAGGGGCCAAGTGCAGGTATATAGACGGGGACAAGATGGGTGGCACAGAGGCAGTTGGGATAAATAGATGGGTGGCTAAATTCAAGGTAAGCTTTTTGTACAGTTAAACAAGATATAAGTAACTGATCTAAGTTACAGCGTGTGTTGCAAGTTAGTTCAGCTACAGAATGAATGTATAATCAGTGTCCCTCTGTGTTCAAGGCTTGGGAAAAGAGCCAGGCTTTCACCTGCTTCCTGAAGTAGAGGTAGTCTTGAGTTATATGTAGCCCCTCTGGGAGTCAATTCCAGGGCGTGGGGTCTAACTCCTGAGAATACGGTAGCGCTATAGAAATGATTTGTAGTAGTAGTGTAGTAGTAATACTCGCTGGCAAGTATGACATCGTACAATTTCTTTCGATGAGGGTACAGATAGTGATGCTCCTTGACAGGACCTTAGCAGTCTCAAAGGTGTGTAAAGGGATAACTTATTCTTTAAGTACTATAGCCCATTTTGTTTGAGGGCCTTAAAAATCAAACAGTTTTAAACTTTAGCCCTGTAAGGTACTGGTAGCCAGTGTAGCTTTTGCAGGAAGGGTGTGATGTGGTCACACAGCATTCTGCATTAGCTGGAGCTCATGCAAACTCTTTTTGGTTTGACCAGTATACAGGGAATTACAGTAGTCTAGTCTTGTTGTTATCATGGCATGGACCACTGTGGTCAGACTCGTCTTTTCAATATATGGAGACAGATTTCATAGCTGCCATAGGTGATAGAGAATTTTTAAAGGTTGTTTGAATTTCCGAGATCAGAGTGAGTGATGAGTCTAGCAGAACCCCAAGATTCCTGACCTGTGATTTTAGAGGGGTAATACTTCCCAAAAGGTATTTTGAAGTCAGGTATTTGTGTACTCGTGTTAGGTACCCAAAGAATCTCAGTTTTGCTTGGGTTTAGGCAGAGTTTGTTGTTGTTTGTCCATTCCTGAGTTGTGGTTAGACATGCAGTAAGTTTACTCAGAGCTGTAGGTAGATCTGGTTCAATGGGTATGAATAGTTTAAGAAATTATTTTTTTTTCCGCAAAATGATGAAGACTTATTTGTTTTCTAATTCTTTTAAGTAGTTGTCAGAATAACTTGTAATTCCTGATATTTTGTATTAGTACTCTTTCTGTATCCCGCTTAGAGCCTCGACTGAAGGAGTTGGCGGGTTATAAGATCATTATAACATAAGGCCTAAGCATTCCTTCTGCATGAATTCTGCCACTTTGCCAGGAGGCTTCCTGCTAGGGAAGAGAATCTAGCTCCACTAACCCTTCCCTAAATTTGATTTGAACTCCCAATTCTGGAAGGTCCTGTTAAAAAATTTATTTAATAAATCATTAGAGTTGGGAGAGGTTCCATGGGATTGGAGAAGTATGGATTTGGTCCCCCTTCGCAAAAGTGGTGACAGAGGAAAAAGCGGAAAATTACAAGTTGGTGAAGTTTTCAAAAGGGCAAGTATGATAAAATGAGGAAGTGGTTTAGCAGAAAGTCTGTGAGGGAGTCATTTGGACTGTTAAATCATTAAAGAGTAAAATGGCTATTTGAGAAAGACAAGTCTACAATGAAGAGACTAAATAAAAGGGAAAGGGACTAAAAGGACTCAGTATACTGCCTTTCAATAGTTACAAATCAAAGTGGTTTACATATTATATACAGGTACTTATTTTGTACCTGGGGCAATGAAGGGTTAAACAACTTGCCCAGAGTCATGAGGAGCTGCAGTGGGAACTGAACTCAGTCCCCCAGGTTCTCAGGCCACTGCACTAACCACTAGGCTACTCCTTTGCTTCAGTCTTTACTGAGAAGGCATAAGGAAGCCACTGGTGTTAGAAATGGTATTTAAAGGTGATGACATAGAGGAACTAAAACTAATCTCAGTGAACCTGGAAGATGTAATGATCCAACTCGACAAGCTAGAAAGCAGTAAATTATCTGGTTTGGATAGTATACACTCCAGGATACTGAAAGAACTTGAAAACCCACTATTAGTTACCTGTAACCTATCATTAACATCATCCACAGTACCTGAAGACTGGAAAGTGGCCATTGTAACACTAATTTTTTAAAAAGGACTCCAAAGATGATCCAGGAAACTACAGACCTTTAAGCCTGACTTCAGTGCTGGGCAAAATGGTAGAAACCATTATCAAGAACAAAATTACTGAACACAAAGACAATCATGGTTTAATGAGACAAAATGAACAGGGATTTAGCCAACAGAAGTCTTGCCTCACCAATCTGCTACACTTTTTCAAACACGTGAATAAGCATGTAGATAAAAAGAAGAATCAGGTGGTGTAGTTTATCTAGATTTTCAGAAAGCTTTTGACAAAATCCCTCATGAGAGACTCCTGAGAAAATTTAAAAGCCATGGGATAGGAGACAATGTTCTGTTGTGGATGGGGACCTGGTTAAAAGAAACAGAGAATGGGGTTAATGGACAATTCTCTCAGTGGAGCACAGTGAATAATGGCGGGTCACAGGGATCTATATTGGGACTGGTGCTTTTTAGCCTAGTTATAAATTATCTCAAAATAGGGATGACGAGTGATGTGATCAAATTTGCAGATGACAAAATTTGATTGTGAGAAATTGCAGGAAGCCCATACAAGACCAGAAGACTGGGCATACAAATGTGTGTTGGGGGGGGGGGGGGGGGGAGAGGAATTTAATGAAGACGAGTACAACAGTGAAGCACATGCAGTAATAATAACCCAAATTATAACTACACGATTCTAAGTTCCACAGTAGGAGTCACCAACTAGGAAGATGATCTAGGTGTCATCATGGAAATCCTCTGCTGTGTTTGTGGAGATGATCAAAAAAGCATGTCAGGAATTATTAGGAAAGGAATGGCGAATAAAACAAAGAATATAATGCTGCCTCTGTATCACTTCATGGTGTGACCCAAGGAGAATTGATAACAGGAGATGGCATGATGTCACAAGGCTGAAGCCAGTCTCCACTCGCTCCATCCAAGGCGGTTTCAATTCTCTCCAATGCAGCTGCCACCATCTTGATACAGCCAAAACAATGAAACTGATAGGGCAACAAGCTCCGGCTCCTGGCTTCTGCTCACACAATGGCCTGTCTCCTGTTATTAAACCTCCTTGCTGTAACCACATCTTGAGTATTGAGTGCATTATCATCACCATATCTCAAAAAATGATAATGAAAATAGAAAAGAGACATAGAAAAAAAAAGATCAAAAATTATCAAGGGGATGAAACAACTCTCATACGAGGAAAGACTAAAGAGCTTAGGGCTCTTCAGCTTGAAGAAGAAACAGCTGAGGAGGGATATCATAGAGGTCTTCAAAATCTTGAGTGGAGAAAAATGGATCCAAGCAAATCAGCTATTCACTCTCTCAAAAACTATGTAGACTAGGGGACACCCCATGAAATTACATAGTAATACTTTCAAAACAATAGAAAATATTTCTTCACTCAATACATAAGCTCTGGAACTTGTTGCTAGAGGTTGTAGTAAAAGCAGCTGGCATAGCTGGTTTTGAAAAGATTTGGAGTAAAGTGGTGTGGTAGCCATGATCTGAAGGTATTGCTTTCAAAAGCTTATGAAAAATGTATTTAGTCCAATAAAAAGGAATCATCTTATTTTCTTTTCTTTGAAAAGGTTTGGACAAATTCCTGGCGGTAAAGTGCATAAACCGTGAATAAAAGGGACACCTGGAGAAAGCCACTGCTTATCCCTAGGTATAGGTAGCATGGTGTCTTGTTACTTTTTGGGATCCTGCCAGATACCTGGGACCAGGCTTGGCCACTTCTAGAAACAGGAAACTGGGCCAGATGATCCTTTGATTTGACCTCAGTAGGACAATACTTATGTCTTAAGAGCCACCATCTGCCATTTCCTTGGGTAATGAAGGATACTTATAATAGTTGTGCATAAGACTTGATAACGTACGGCCTACTGTACCATGCAGTGCCTCTACAATAGTCACATAGTAGATGGCAGAAAAGACCTGTACGGTCCAATCAGTCTGCTCAACAAGATAAACTCATGTGTATACCTTACCTTGATTTGTACCTGTCTTTTTCAGGGCACAGACCGTATAAGTCTGCCCAGCACTATCCCCTCCTCCCAACCACCAGTCCCGCCTCCCACAACTAGGTGTATCAAATTTATATCAAAATCACTAGTGATATTCCTTGTTAAACATTTTTCTCTTCAAGAGACAGAGAAGGCAAAATGCAGGCCATTGTAAAGTTGGGGGAGTGGGGGGTGGAGGGGAAAACTCCTTTAGGTCCATTTCAGATTAAATTTGTGAGCCCAGAAGCCTTTAGGTAGACCATCTGACTGCTGTATTGGAGGTTAAAGCTCAAGATATAAAGCACATCCAAACTTTTTACATGATTGATGTGATCCTATTTGAGCACTGGACCGCTCAAAAAAATACCTGATTGGCTAATTTAGCCTTACTTAGGGGCCATTTTGCTAAGCTAAGCTAGTAAATGTGCTTAGCTGTCCCCAATGCGAGATATTACCATGTGCTAAGCCAGTTTCTAGTATGGCCATAAAATAGGCATTTTCTGTTTGTTACATCTTTAGCCCTGCACTAATGTTAGCATTATTTATTTATTATATTTGTATCCCGCACTTTCCCACTAAAAGCAGGCTCAGTGCGGCTTACATAGTAATAGGTAACACAGAATTTTGTTATGTAAAGTAGGAAATTAAGTATAACATATAGAAGGATGGATGGGTAGGTAGAGACAGGTGATAGAGAGAGGAAGGTAAGGTGGGAGATAAAGTCTGGGTCAATGTCGTTTTCTCTTCAGTATATGTAAGGTAGATGGGTTCAAGAGATTAATCTGGGTCTTTTGGGTAGGCTTGTTGAATAGATGGGTTTTAGTGCTTTCCTAAATGGTAGGTGGTCATGGATTGCTCGGATAGATCTAGGGAGAGCATTCCATAGACAGCTGCCTAGGAAGGAGAAATTGGATCCATAATAAGTTTTGTACTTGAGACCTTTACAGCTGGGGTAGTGCAGGTTGAGGTACTTTTGTGAGGATACAGACATGTTTCTAGCTGGAAGGTCGACCAGATTTATCATATAGTTCGGAGATTCTCCGTGCATTATCTTGTGGATTAAAGTCTGGGCTTTGAAATTGATACGTTCTTTGATTGGGAGCCAGTGCAGTCTTGCACGGAGAGGAGTTGCACTCTCAAAACGTGGTCTGCCAAAGATGAGTCTTGCTGCTGTATTTTGGGCGGTCTGAAGTTTTTTTAGGATATAGGCTTTGCAGCCTAAGAAAATACTGTTGCAATAATCAGCATGGGTAAGTACCATGGATTGCACTAAATTCTGGAATGTTTTCTGGGGTAGATAGTGATTAACTATTAAAAAAACAAAAAAAAAACCCTAATGTAGGAGCACGTACTGCCTCCTAATTAGGAGCAGCTAAGGGCTCCCGTGTAACATACATTTTTCCCACCTATTTGCAGGCTCAATGTGGCTTACATAGTACCGTAAAGGCGTTCGCCAGTCGGTTGATAACAAATACAGGTTATATTGTGATCAAAATGGAGCCAACGCCTGTCTGTCTCTCTTACCGCAGTGGAAGCAAGATGCCATACCGCACGATGACTCCCAGAACCCAGATCAAGGTTAGCCGCAGGCTGATGTACTGGAAGTTGTTATTGGTCCTTGTCAAAAGGTTCCATGATAAGAGCTCTTCGGAGGAAAACCTTTGGGTGACCTCATCTTCCATGATGGCTTCAAAGCCCTTCTTGGAGAAGTAGAAGACATCAGACAGCTCAAAGTCCCCGCGTTGTTCATCCTGGCTCATGTTTTTCCGTAGGCCTGCAATCTCAGTCTCCATAGGTGACTCATCTCTCACAATGATACCTGCATGATCGACAAAACACAGCCATGAGAAACCAAAACCAGCATCTGTACAGCTTTGCAGGAAAAAGAAGCAACACTTTGTTTAATCGATAAAGGTTATGAAAAGGCAAGCAACTAATGAAGAGCTGATGGGTCATCCCATGACCAGCAATACAGGAGAAAGAGAGACGCCTCAGCCCTCTTCATATTTTCTTACAGAACAGTTAGTTTATTGCTTAACTAGGACTCCAATTTTATTTCCAAAAGTGCAAAACAAACTAAACAAAAAAACAAAAGACCAGAAGTCTGAAGGATCCAGAACCAATGATGCTTCTATTGTAAGAATGTTTTAACTAAATTCTAGCATACCTGTGTTATTACATTTGGGCTTGTATTACTGGGAGAATTTTTTAAAACCTTGTGTGTGTGTGGTGGGGGATAGGGGGAGCTGCAATGACTGTAGCTTTTTTCACAGTGCACCAGAATTTTATTCAAGTCCAAGTATTTTCACTCAGGCGTTTCCCCTAACCCTATGGCTTTTAATTCTTTGGCGACTAGTTCCAGTAAGTGGTTGATTGGTTGTCTCTGCTTCCTTACCCGCCTTCACTGTCTCCCTTTTCTGACCTACTCTGTTTATTTCCTCTGCTCTCCTAATATTGGCGTTCTTTTTCTATTTTCTTTCTTATTAATTGTTTGTAAACTGCTTTGATTTGTTGTGAAAGGCGGTACATCAAGTCTCCAAGAAACATAAAACGCTGCTTATTTTTGAAATATGGAAAATAGCTATTAAAAATTTGATTTTGGTGAGAGACTGGTGAATATTTAATTGCAGCAAATGGTAAACTGTATATACTTCATTGAAGAAAGTTTTGTATTTTCACTTCAAAAGTGCAAATTCACAAGAATGCTGTATAATGAGGTATGGTTACAAACTATAGTCTGTAGAATTTCACCAACACAATATCTGAGCTTTTCAGACTTTTGACAGAGATCAGACAAAAATGTTGGTAACGCAAATTAATTGAAGTGGTAGTACCATTTTTTTTTTTTATACTAACATAGTAGGTGACGGCAGAAAAAGACCTGCACGGTCCACCCAGTCTGTCCAACAAGATAAACTCACGTTCATTTTTTGTGTATACCTTACCTTGATTTGTACCTGTCTTTTTCAGGACACAGACCCGTATAAGTCTGCCCAGCACTATCCCCGCCTCCCAACCACCAGCCCCGCCTCCCCCCTCCTTATTTTATATTATTGGGTTTGTGGGACTAGTCCTGTACTTTTATTTACTGTTTGATGCTTATATTACTGGGAAGATAGATAAAGAAACTGTTCATACATCCTGCTGTTTCATAAACTATTTCCTGTGGTTAAGCAATGGAGAAAGTCTGAGACACCCTCTTATGAGCTGGATAAGAGAAAAATGAGAAACAATGTGCCTCTGGAGAAATACATCTATTCTAGAACAAACAGATCATACCCAAATACCTTCACCCACAACCAAACTATTTCAACATATGTCCTATATTGTGCTGATTGCCAATCTTACTGTAGAGTCGACACCATCAAAACTCCTATGGCGTTTGCTAAAGTGAATGATACATACCTGTAGCAGGTGTTCTCCGAGGACAGCAGGCTGATTGTTCTCACGACTGGGTGACGTCCGCGGCAGCCCCCACCCAACCGGAAGAAGCTTCGCGGGCGGTCCCGCACGCAGGGCACGCCCACCGCGCATTGCGCGGCCGCCTTCCCGCCCGTGCGCGACCGTTCCCACCAGTTGAATAACAAGCAAAGAAGAATGAAAACGCAACTCCAAAGGGGAGGAGGGAGGGTAGGTGAGAAAATCAGCCTGCTGTCCTCGGAGAACACCTGCTACAGGTATGTATCATTCACTTTCTCCGAGGACAAGCAGGCTGCTTGTTCTCACGACTGGGGTATCCCTAGCTCTCAGGCTCACTCAAAACAAGAACCCAGGTCAATGGAACCTCGCAACGGCGAGGATACAACATAAAATTGACCTACGAAGAACAACTAACTGAGAGTGCAGCCTGACCAGAATAAATTCGGGTCCTGGAGGGTGGAGTTGGATTTACACCCCAAACAGATTCTGCAGCACCGACTGCCCGAACCGACTGTGGCGTCGGGTATCCTGCTGGAGGCAGTAATGTGATGTGAATGTGTGGACAGATGACCACGTCGCAGCCTTGCAAATCTCTTCAATAGTGGCTGACTTCAAGTGGGCCACCGACGCTGCCATGGCTCTAACACTATGAGCCGTGACATGACCCTCAAGAGCCAGCCCAGCCTGGGCGTAAGTGAAGGAAATGCAATCTGCTAGCCAATTGGAGATGGTGCGTTTCCCGACAGCGACCCCTAGCCTGTTAGGGTCGAAAGAAATAACAACTGGGCGGACTGTCTGTGGGGCTGTGTCCGCTCCAAGTAGAAGGCCAATGCTCTCTTGCAGTCCAATGTGTGCAACTGACGTTCAGCAGGGCGGGTATGCGGTCTGGGAAAGAATGTTGGCAAGACAATTGACTGGTTAAGATGGAACTCCGACACCACCTTCGGTAGGAACTTTGGGTGGGTGCGGAGCACTACTCTGTGTGATGAAATTTGGTATATGGAGCATGAGCTACCAGGGCTTGAAGCTCACTGACCCTACGAGCTGAAGTAACTGCCACCAAGAAAATGACCTTCCAGGTCAAGTACTTCAGATGGCAGGTATTCAGTGGCTCAAAGGAGGTTTCATCAGCTGGGTGAGGACGACGTTGAGATCCCATGACACTGTAGGAGGCTTGATAGGGGGCTTTGACAAAAGCAAGCCTCTCATGAATCGAACGACTAAAGGCTCTCCAGAGATGGCTTTACCTTCCACACGATAATGGTAAGCACTAATCGCACTAAGGTGATTCCTTACTGAGTTGGTCTTGAGGCCAGACTCTGATAAGTGCAGAAGGTATTCAAGCAGGTTCTGTGCAGGGCAAGAACGAGGTTCTAGGGCCTTGCTCTCACACCAAACGACAAACCTCCTCCACTTGAAAAAGTAACTCTTCTTAGTGGAATCCTTCCTAGAGGCAAGCAAGACACGGGAGACACCCTCAGACAGACCCAACACAGCGAAGTCTACGCCCTCAACATCCAGGCCGTGAGAGCCAGGGACTGAAGGTTGGGGTGCAGCAACGCTCCGTCGTTCTGTGAGATGAGAGTCGGAAAATACTCCAATCTCCACGGTTCTTCGGAGGACAACTCCAGAAGAAGAGGGAACCAGATCTGACGGGGCCAAAAGGGCGCTATCAGAATCATGGTGCCGCGGTCTTGCTGAGCTTCAGTAAGGTCTTCCCCACCAAAGGTATGGGAGGATAAGCATACAGGAGGCCGGTCCCCCAATGAAGGAGAAAGGCATCCGACGCTAGCCTGCCGTGTGCCTGTAGTCTGGAACAGAACAGAGGCAGCTTGTGGTTGGTCTGAGAGGCGAAAGGTCCACCGAGGGGGTGCCCCACTCCTCGGAAGATCTTGCGTACCACTCTGGAATGAAGTGACCACTCGTGCGGTTGCATAACTCTGCTCAGTCTGTCGGCCAGACTGTTGTTTACACCTGCCAGGTATGTGGCTTGGAGGAGCATGCCGAACTGGCAAGCCCAACGCCACATCCCGACGGCTTCCTGACACAAGGGGCGAGATCCGGTGCCCCCTGCTTGTTGATGTAATACATCGCAACCTGATTGTCTGTCCAAATTTGGATAATTTGGCAGGACAGCCGATCTCTGAAAGCCTTCAGTGCGTTCCAGATCGCTCGGAGCTCCAGGAGGTTGATCTGTAGATCCTTTTCCTGGAGGGACCACAGACCCTGGGTGTGAAGCCCATCGACATGAGCTCCCCACCCCAGGCGAGATGCAATCCGTCGTCAGCACTTTCGTGGGCTGCGGAATTTGGAATGGACGTCCAGGGTCAAATTGGTCCGGATGGTCCACCAGAGCAGTGAAGTGCGGCAACTGGTGGAGAGGCGGATGACATCTTCTAGATTCCCGGTGGCCTGAAACCACTGGGAAGCTAGGGTCCACTGAGCAGATCTCATGTGAAGACGAGCCATGGGAGTCACATGAACTGTGGAGGCCATATGACCCAGAAGTCTCAACATCTGCCGAGCTGTGACCTGCTGAGACGCTCTGGTCTGCGAAGCCAGGGACAAGAGGTTGTTGGCCCTCGCTTCGGGAAGGAGGCCTGAGCCGTCTGGGTATTCAGCAGAGCTCCTATGAATTCCAGAGACTGTGTTGGCTGGAGATGGGACTTTGGGTAATTTATTACAAACCCCAGCAGCTCCAGAAGTTGAATAGTGCACTGCATAGACCGGAGGGCTCCCGCCTCCGAGGTGTTCTTGACCAGCCAATCGTCGAGATATGGGAACACGTGCACTCCCAGCTTGCGTAGGTACGCCGCTACCCACCACGAGGCACTTTGTAAACACTCGTGGGGCAGAGGCGAGCCCAAAAGGCAGCACACAATACTGAAAGTGCCGTGCGCCCAGGCGGAATCTGAGATACTGTCTGTGAGCTGGCAGTATTGGGATGTGAGTATATGCGTCCTTTAAATCCAGGGAACATAGCCAATCGTTTTTCTGAATCATTGGCAGAAGGGTGCCCAAGGAAAGCATCCTGAACTTTCTTTGACCAGGAATTTGTTCAGGCCTCTCAGGTCTAGGATGGGACGCATCCCCCCTGGTTTTCTTTTCCACAAGGAAGTACCTGGAATAGAATCCCTGCCCTTCCTGCCCGGGTGGTACGGGCTCGACCGCATTGGCGCTGAGAAGGGCGGAGAGTTCCTCTGCAAGGACCTGCTTGTGATGGGAGCTGAAGGATTGAGCTCCCGGGGGACAATTTGGTGGCAGGGAGGCCAAATTCAGGGCGTATCCGCACCGCACTATTTGGAGAACCCACTGGTCGGAGGTTATGAGAGGCCACCTTTGGTGAAAAAATTTTAACCTCCCTCCGACCGGCAGATCGTCCAGTACGGACACTTTGAGGGCGGCTATGTTCCGTGGATCCAGTCAAAAGCCCGTCCCCGGCTTTTGCTGTGGAGGCGCAGGGGGCTGCTTAGGCGCACGCTGTTGACGAGAACGAGCGCGCTGGGGCTGTCCCTGTGCCTGACGAGGCCTTCGGGCCGGCTGGGTGTACCTACGCTTTTGCAAAAGAATAGGGTACAGCCTGCCGGGCCCGGGAAAAAACGTCCACCTGCTGAGGTGGATGCTGAAGGCGCCCGGTGGGAGAGCTTGTCGAGGGCGGTTTCCCGCTGATGCAGTTGGTCCACCAGCTGCTCGACCTTCTCACCGAAAATATTATCCCCCCGGCAAGGGATGTCGGCCAGTCTCTGCTGGGTGCGGTTGTCCAGGTCAGAGGCACGCAGCCATGAGAGTCTGCGCATCACTATACCTTGGGCCACAGCACGAGATGCCACGTCACAGGTGTCATAAATACCCCTGGACAGGAACTTTCTGCACGCCTTCAGCTGCCTGACCACCTCCTGATAAGGCCTGGACTGCTCCGGCGGGAGCTTATCAACCAGGTCCGCCAGTTGCTTCACATTGTTCCGCATGTGGATGCTCGTATAGAGCTGGTATGACTGGATGCGGGTCACGAGCATGGAGGATTGGTAGGCCTTCCTCCCAAACGAGTCCAGAGTGCGAGACTCCCGCCCCGGGGGCGCCGAGGCAGTATCCCTCGAACTCCGTGCCCTCTTGAGAGCAGAATCCACGACCGCCGAGTCATGGGGCAATTGGGGCCGCATTAACTCTGGTCAGAGTGGATTCTGTACTGGGATTCCGCTTTCTTGGGGATGATGGGATTAGATAGCGGTCTCATCCAGTTCCGAAGCAGTGTCTCTTTGAGGACATTGTGCAACGGCACCGTGGAGGACTCTCTAGGTGGTGATGGATAGTCGAGGACCTCGAGCATCTCAGCCCTCGGCTCATCCACAGAGACACGGGGAAGGGAATGCAGATAGACATATCCCTTACAAAAGAGGCAAAGGAGAGGCTCTCCGGGGGTGAGAGTTTCCTCTCCGGTGAAGGCGTGGGGTCAGAGGGGAGGCCCGCAGACTCCTCTGAGGAGAAATATCTGGGGTCCTCCTCTTCCCCCCACGAGGCCTCTTCCTCGGTATCGGACATAAGCTCATGTAGCTGAGTCCTTAACCGGGCCCGGCTCGACGTCGAGGCACCGAGGCCTCGGTGTCGTCGAGCGGTGGACTCCCGCGCCGGTGGGGACGAAGCTCCCTCCATCGACGTCGACTCCACCTGCATGGCGGTCGAGACCGGTGCCGCAAGCGGCGGCGGTGTCGACAGCCTCGGCACCGGGCTAGAGCTCGCCGGCGCCACAGTCAACGGCGCCAAGGGCGCAAGCACCCCCGGCGCCGACACAGCCTGACACATCAGCCCTTCCAGGATCCCCGGAAGGATGGCTCGGAGGCACTCGTCCAGGCCCGCTGCCGGGAAAGACGGTGGGGCCGGTAGAGGTGTCGGTGCCGGAAGCTGCTCGGGTCCAGGAGACGGCACCGAAGTGCTGGGACCCTGACGCGTCGGTACCTCCACAACCGAAGGGGATCTCTCCTGTCGATGAGGACGCTTCGGCGTCGACTCCTCGCCAGCACCGGAACCCTGGTGCATCGAGGGCGACCGATGATGGTGCTTTTTTGATTTTTTGCGGTGCCCGTCATCGGCGCCAAGTGGAGCAGAGGAGGAGGAGGTCGATCCCCCTCGGTCCCGAGGAACCGGGTCAGACAGGGTTCGGTCCCGAGGGCCATGGTTCGAGGGAGTGACCGGGGCCGATTGCCCACGTGGCCTCTCACCCCTACCTTCACCGGAGGACCGGCGGGCCGACGGGACCTGTGCTCCTGGGGTCGATGCCATCGGTGCCGATTTCTCGGGCATCGATACCGGTACCGAAGAACCGGCCGTCGATACCGATGCCGTCGAGGTCGACGTCGAGGGGCCGGCGCAAGTTCCAAAAAGACGGTCCCGAACACCTTGCCTCGCAACCTGAGTCCGTTTCCGGAGACCGAGACACAAGGAACACGACTTGATATTGTGCTCCGGCCCGAGGCACTGGAGGCACCAAGCGTGGGTGTCAGTCTGCGAGATCGGCCGGCCGCACCGACCACACTTTTTAAATCCACTCGGGACCTTTGAGGACATCGACGGAAAAATCGCGTCGGCGAAGTTAAAGTCGTCGATGGTGGCGGTAATCACACCTCGAAAAATAAACGACCGTGCGGCCACTAGGCCGCAACGTGACGCCCCCGCTAGAAACGAGGGGAAAAAGGGAGCGCGTGCTCCTTTTTTTTTTTTTTGAAGAAAGAAAAAGTGGAGCGCGCGGCAACTAAGTAAAATAAAATAAAATAAAGAAGTTCGCGTAAACGCGACGGTTTTTCCGGGGCTGAAAACAGAGAGAGCGGCGAAGGCACGACTCTCTCCAGTCGCGGAAAAAAAGGAACTGGCGGGAACGGTCGCGCACGGGGCGGGAAGGCGGCCGCGCATGCGCGGTGGGCGTGCCCTGCGTGCGGGACCGCCCGCGAAGCTTCTTCCGGTTGGTGGGGGCTGCCGCGGACGTCACCCAGTCGTGAGAACAAGCAGCCTGCTTGTCCTCGGAGAAATTACATTACAAGCAATGCATCAAGCAATGCATCAAGTCAGATTGTAAGCTCTTTGAGCAGGGACTGTCTTTCTTCTATGTTTGTACAGCGCTGCGTATGCCTTGTAGCGCTATAGAAATGCTAAATAGTAGTAGTAGTAGTAGGTTAAAAACAAATCAGCTCTTGAAAACACCATCATCTGCAGCAGGGTTAGTGGATTCCTTTATCAGCCCTGCTCTAAACAGCATCATTACTAGGAATATTTTGGGATTTCCATCCAGGAATATGATCTTATTTTTTCATTAAAACAAAATTTCATCACAGTTCAACACTACCTCTCCTTCCACTCCACCTTTTCTCCCCTAAAGATGAAGAATCGGAATCCTGTCTTATCCGAATGGTATGCACGCTGCTTGCTTTTAATGGAAAAGCATATATGCATTAAATGACTGAGCATTTTTGATCCAGTCCATAACTATGCAAACATTTGAAAATTTTCTTTATGGGGTTAACAATTAAAGTGGCAGATTTATACAGTACCCTTAAGGTGAAGCCACTGCCATGACCATAAATGTCCTGCTTGCATAAAATGACAGATTCTTACCAGGGTATAAATAAGACCCTTGCAAAACTTAATTAAAAAACAAACAAACAAACCGAAATGATTTACATTCCCTCTAGCAGAAAAGGACAAGAGGATCCTTTGTCTTCCTTGCCTGCTCAAAATATGTACAGAATAATGCCATAACTTCTTAGAAGGTGGAGGGTGGAAGTGTGGAAGGGGGAGAGAGACAGCAGGGGGACGGGAGGAAGGGCGGACAGGAGAAGGTTAAAGAGTCATGGAGGGGAGAAAGCAAGGGGCTGAGGAAGGAGGGATAAGGAGGTTGTGGGGGGAAGTGAAAGTCACGGAAGGAGACAGCAAGGGGCTGAGGAAGGAGGGATAGGAGGGTCAGAGTGGGGGGAGTCACATCACAAGGGCGGGGGGAGGAGACAGCAAGACGGAGGAGAGTCATGGGGGGGGGGGGGGGGGGGTAAGGAAACAACAAGGTGCTGCAGATAGGAAGGACAGTGTAGGAAGAGATGAGGGAAGCCACTGCTTGCCCTGGGATTGGTAGCATGAAATGTTGCTACTATGTGGGTTTCTGCCAGGTACTTGTGACCTGGATTGGCCACTGTTGGAAGCAGGATACTGGGCTAGATGGACCACTGGTCTGACCCTCTATGGCTATTCTTATGTTCTTAACAACACAGTAAATAAAAGCAGAAAGAGACCTATATGGTCCATCCAGTCTGCTCAATAAGGCAATCAGGCTTGTACCTCCCACTCTGTAGAAGTTACACCCCTATATGACCTGTTCAAAGTGTGAAGGTCATTACTTTTGCCTTGATTCTATCCCTCTTTCTATATAGAGATCCCTCTCTTTATCCTATGCAATTGCTTCCCCATCTCTGAAAAGTCTCTTCTCATGTGTCTTTTGCCACAAAATCCACACCATTTCTGCTGCCTTCCTCTGAACTGCTTTAGGTCTTTATGTCCTCAGCACAGCACATGTCGCCATGGCACTTTAAACAAAAAAAAAAAAATCAGATCTGGCGCCTAGGATTTGTTTCCTGAAGGTCCCTGCCCGCAATCCTCTTTCATGCTCAGGTCCAGCCAACATCTCTTGCTCTCTCCCAACCTCCACGCTCCTGAATCCTGCATCTCTCCCTCACTCCCTCTCCTCCAAGGTCCTCTAACCTGGCCAGCAGCAGCAGCGATTAAGGCACATTGCTCTGGCTGGCATCAGGGCTTCTCTCTGCCAGGTCCCACCTTTGTAAGGTAACTTCTTGCTTTGGCAAAGGTGGTACCCAGCAGAGGGAAGATCTGACACCGGCCAGAGCAGCATGCCTTAATCGTTGCTGTCGGCCATCGAGATGAGGTTACAGGACTCGGGAGAAGGGGGGTGTGGGTGAGGGAGATATGATAGACGAGGGGAATGGGGATGAGGAGGTGGGGATGTGTTGGACCCTGGGGGAGGGGGCGCTGTGGGCTGTAGGGAGATGTGCTGGACCCTGGAGGAGAGGAGATGTGGGCTGCAGGGAGTTATGCTAGACTTGAGTGGAGGCAGGGGATGCTGGGCATGGAGTAAAAATAGAGACAGGGACATACGGCAATGTTGGAAAAGGGGTGGGATAGGAACACAGAGGGATACTGTTGATCACAGGGGGAAGGACAGGGACACAGAGGCAATGCTGAATATATAGGGACATTAAAAGGGCAGATACTGAATATGGGGAGTAGACAGGAACAGGGACACAGAAGAGAGGTGCTAGAAAGGACAGAGAGACACAGGGAAGATGGATGGCAGACATGGAGAAAGAAGAAATGCCAAATAAACAGGAGACTTTGGAAAGGCAGGGGAAAACTGAAGAAATGCAGAAGACACGGACCAAATTGAATGGAAAACAAATGCTCAGACTACAAAGGTAGAAAAAATATTTTACTCTGAATTTATCAATTGGAGCATGTTAGCTTTGGGAAAACGTGCATCTCTGATATCTTGCACTTTCATTTCTTTAGTATTGCTGTATATGCAGAGTGACTCCTTGAGGTTTCTGGGCCAGCTTTTTACATCCATCACGCTATTACTGGTCTGTGATTCCTTGTTTCATATTTGTTGAGGATCTCTCTGTATTTTGCATGTGTGAGCAAGGTGCGGTATTCTGCTAGCTAGCACGCAGTTTCTGTGTAGAAATTTGTAGGAGTCCTGTTCAGTTTTCTCATTAGATGATGTACTGGTATTCTAGGCATGGTGTAATATTTACAGAGCTGCCTTTTCACAGATAAGGTTGCTGCTCTTTGAGTCCTGGGAGTTAGTGTTGTTATGGTATGGTTAGTTTCTGAGTGTGTTTATGCATGAATTTGTGCTTAGTGTTTTGCAATGGAGAGATTGTGTATTGGCCTTACTGAGGTTTGTCATAACATTAGACAGAGTTTGTGAAAACATAGGATAAATATATGTCTCATTTGTTTCTTCTGAGACGGCAATCCTAGTGTGGACAGTTGGTTTTAGAGGGGCAGCGTGATGGAAGGGCGCCACAGTAGGTATGGCAAAGGACGTGGGATGGGATTGGAATGAATCAGGGCAGACGTCAGGTTTTCCTGTCAAAATGTTGGCAACCCTACTCGCCACAAGTTCCTGGATGACACTGCACAGAAACAAAAAAAGCAGAGTGGCTGCGCAGCAGGCCACGGCCTCCTCCTTCTGTCACTCTGTATAGAATGTAAATTTTTGAATTTAGCACCATAGAGGCAGAGGAATAGGATCTGGCTTGATGCACAGCTACTCTTTCCTTCTGCTTCTGACCCTTGCCAGGCCAGAGCTGGAAAGTTTGGAGGGGGCGGGGGGGAGAAGAGAGCTGGGTGGCTGTGTGCCACAGGGAAGAGGAGAGGACACAGCACTAGTTATCTGCAGTGGGGGAGGAGAGCATGAGAGCTTGGTGTGCTGCAGGGGATGGGGAGAGAACTGGGTTTCTGTACTACTATGGGGAGTTTTCTCCCTTACGTGGTAGGGAAGTCCTGCCTGGGTGCACTGGGCAGGGCGCCACCATCATCTCAAGGTACGGGGGGGGGGGGGGGATTTGGGGCCACTAGACCACCAAATGGGGTCTGGAGGTCCACTGGACCTCTAGCCCTCTCTTCTGTCAGGGGGCTAGGGGGTTCAGATTGGTATTTGGGGGCCTCTGTCCAAGGGAGGGGGTTGGGGGGGACTGGAGATTCATCGGACCTCCAGGCCTCTTGTGTCAGTGTCTGGGAGAGCACTAGGCCACCAGGGCAGGTCTTAGCCATTGGGAGAGGGGGAGGGGTCCAGGATAGAACAGCTCTCCTTGAGTTCAGAAATTAGTATAAAGTTCTGAGCATGTGTGGCCTATTTAAAATGCAATAGAAAGATCCACAATTTCGACACTCACTCCAAGTGTCTTATGTTTGGGTCCCGACCACAATAAAAGGTAGTACAAACACTGTTCTTGAATGTTGCCACAAGCATGGAAAGATTGTCTAAATTGCCTTCAGGGGCATTTTGAAGCCAAGAAAAATCTACTTCCTGGGAAATCACATAAGAACTACTCGGCAGAGAAGACTTCTGCATCGATGGAGACCATTTGAGAATCTTCCAAGAGGCCTTCAACCTCTCGGCACAGTGACCCTTAGAGTCCAGTAGACATTAATGAAAGAGATCAAGTACTGCCTGAGGTTTCGTATATATATATATATATATATATATATATATATACACACACACATATACAGTGCACTCCATTTAAGTGCATGTCGGATAAGCGCATGCTCTGTTTAACTGCATGCCGTACTTCGGTCCTGTTTTTGGCACCATCAATTTCTATGGGGACAAACTTCGGTTTAGCACACCACTGATAAGTGCAAGATTCACTTATATGCATGGTTCAAGACAGCTTCTCTACAGGAAAGACTCAGCATAAGCACTCGCACGGAATATGGAAGCCGACTGACGTATGACAACCAACGAGATATCAAATTTACCGCCCCTTTAACTGCCACAGGCAGAATAAGCAAAAGAATGTTGTTAGAGCGTACACTGGGGTCGTCGTCGTCGCGGCGAAACTGTAAGACTAACACTGGCTGAACAAATAGAAGTTCTTAAAAAATTAGAATTAACAAACAAAGTCAAGCATCTATTGCTAAAGAATATGGTGTCAATCCCAGTCAAATTTCACGTGTCTTGAAGCAGAAAGACCAGCTTCTGGAAGACTGGCAAAACAATACAAATCCACAACGGAAACGAAAACGGGCAGTAACAGCTGAGGAGGAAGAAGATGCTCTTTCTCGGTGGTTTTCTCAAGTCAGGAGCAGACAGTTTCCTGTCAGTGGTCCACTGCTTATGGAGAAAGCTAACCAGCTAGCTGAAAGTCTTGGACTAACTGAATTCAAATCCACTGTTGGATAGTTGGAAAGATGGAAGGAGAGGAACAGCTTAAAATTAAAGAAACAGCATGGTGAGAAACAAGACACTGATGACTTCTGTGCTGAAAATTGGGTTGTTTCAATTCTTCCTACCATCTTGAATGAGTTTGCACCTTGTGACATTTTCAATGCTGACGAAAACAGTCTCTACTGGCGAGCGATTCCTGATGGAACACTTGCATTCAAACATGCCGAAACTACTGGAGGTAAAACGTCAAAGGACTGACTGACAATCCTCCTTTGCTGCAATATGGATGGGAGTAAGAAGTTGGAACCCCTCATCATTGGAAAGAGCAAACAGCTCCGTTGCTTCAAGAAAGTTAAGCGACTTCCTCTGTCATATGAGGCTTACGCAAATTCATAGATGACTGGGGAAATTGTTGCTTTGTGATAATTGTGCTGCACACAGGGATGATGTCAGGCTAACATCAAGGTGGTCTTCCTGCCACCAAACATTACCTCTCTGATCCAACCTATGGATCAGGGCATAATATCCAATTTCAAACAACATTATTGGGCTCTTGTGCTACGTCTGATGAACGTTATGGATGACCAGACTGGCAAGGATAAACGTGCTGTTGAACTGGCTCGTAATCTATCACTGTTGGTTTCCCTACATATGCAGAAAGAAGCCTGGAATAATGTTACACAGGCAACCATTATGAACTGCTACAAGCAGGCAAGCTTCGTTAAGGATGTGGAGAGGGACGAAACAGGTGCAGCTGTTGCAAACGTGTCAGATGAACAGGTTATTGCGTGTTATTGCGTGTAGCTGTTGATTACGATCTACAAACAGCTGATGACAGCACTGATGTCGAGATATGTGCCTACACGCAGGCAACAACGGCTGATGATGAAACAGCTGTACCCAGCCCTGCGTATCCTGGGATGCACTGGGCGGGGCTATACTATGGTGTATAAGGGGGTAACTGAGATGTGTATCTAGGAGTTTTTATGTGAAGCTTAGTGCAGTGCCCCCTAGGGTGCATGGAAAACATCTTTCACAGTGTGAGGAAGCTCAACACAAGAGGTGCTAACAGTGCACTTCTAGTATTGCACAGAAAGCAAGTCAATGTGATGCCCTGGGGGGGGGGGGGGGGGGGGGGAAGACCGCCCCCCTGTCGCTGGGGGGAGGGGGTTGGTTGGTCGGCCACCAGGGACCTTTTGCTGGGGGAGCTGGAGACCCACCGGATCTCCAGCCCTTACTGAACCTGGGGGGGGGGGGGGGGAATCGGGGCAGGGGTAGTTGGGGCCTGGTGGTCCCATGGACCTCCAGCCCCTGTGTTTGACAGGATTGGGCTTTTGACAGCCCAGACCTGTCAAACAAGTGCGGGAGGATTGTGCTGAGTGTATGCTCAGGCACAATTCTCCCGCACTTCTACCCCATGATCAGAGATAATTGCGTGCTTAAATTTGCATGCAATTATCTCTGATCATCGGTGTGGTAAAGCCCCGCGCTGTTCCAGCGCTATTTTAGAGCGCTGTTTGGAACAGCATGAGGCTTTTGATCATCTGCTTACAAGTGTGCAGTTACCCATGAGCAAGCAGCTATTCTGTACATTCACATGCACAAGTGGTGCTGAAATGTGGGCACCCAGTTACAGAATTACCTCCTATTTTATTTGTAGAAATAATTGTATATAAATGAATAGGATTTATTTTTCCCCTAATACCCACATAAAAAGAAATTTCATCAATCAAATAAGCAAAAAAGGTGCGGGATAAATATACTCTATTTTGCTGTGTCACAGGTAGCGATATTCAAAAAGCTGAGCTGAAGTCTAAAGACCTATGACAAAATGAATAAAAGAAAACCACCACTTCTGCTCTAAAACTGTCACGAACAGCACTCCAGAGACTACATGTCATGGTATTAAATGCTGTCTTTTCTCAACTGGACTTT
The DNA here is from genome assembly GCF_901765095.1 of Microcaecilia unicolor. Taxonomy (NCBI): domain Eukaryota; kingdom Metazoa; phylum Chordata; class Amphibia; order Gymnophiona; family Siphonopidae; genus Microcaecilia; species Microcaecilia unicolor. The sequence continues at coordinate 386,480,465 of NC_044032.1, forward strand.
GTAGTTATAGAGCTTTTGCTATTATGAAATCCTGGATTTCATTCAAGCTCCAGTAAAGTCCTTGATACAAGTCAAACACTCTGCAATTTCAGGTCAGTTGCCTAAGTCTGTCTGCTCATGAAGGGCTTACTATCACAAAGTTCATACAGTTTCAGAGAGATAAACACCTACCATAGCAATTAACCTCCAGCTAGGAGGGAAACAAAAGACACTTCCAAACAAAATTAAAACTATAAAGGGCAGCATACATTTGTCAAAAATCTTCATGTTGCCCACAATAATGTTTTATCCCAGTGGTTCCCAAACCTGGTCCTGGAGACGCTCCAGCCAGTCAGATTTTTAGGATATCCACAATGAGAGATCTGTATGCACTGAATGATATGCATGAAACTCTCTCTCATGAATAGTCAATGTGGTTACACCTGAAAACCTGACTGGCTGAGGTGCCTCCATGACCAGGTTTGGGAACCACTGGGATAAAACATTATTGTGGGCAACACGAAGATTTTGACAAATGTATGCTGCCCTTTCCCTACCGAGCTGCTTGCTGAAATTGCTTGCATTACATTTTATTTCCTTTGAGCATCGCTCGCTATTTAGAAAATCGGTAACTTCTACCAAGGATCTACACGCACACAAATGGGGACTTCTGTGCATCGGCATCTTAGACAGTATATTGGAATAAGGAAATGCAGAGCTAGAAAATTCACGCACCTAAAATCTGGTACCCAATGCCACACACTCTGAGGAGTCCCTTGCCTGCACCAAGGAGGAACCACTGCCAGAAACAAGAGGACTGGCACGGATGCAGAAGAGACTAGACTGAGGGGAGTAAAAAAAACAAAAGAGGAGTAAGAATATAACATTTCACTGGGATGCACTTAAGTTTACCAGCCCTAGATTACTAGATGCTTTTTATATTTATTTATTTAGATTTTGCTCACACCTTTTTTCAGTAGTAGCTCAAGGTGAGCTACATTCAGGTACACTAGATATTTCTCTGTCCCAGGAGGGCTCAAAATCTAAGTTTGGGATCCACGATGGCCGCAAGCTGTTACGTTGCTGCGACTCACGCTCCTAAAAAAAATGCCGAAACGACGAGGGAGATTAGCGGGTAGGGCTTCCCCGCTAACTCCCTCATTACCTGGTCTGATGGATCGATATTTGAGATCGCAGGGAGTTCACCGTGATGGCGGTTTGCTTCCAGAGGTGTGCGCTGGCGAAACGGAGACTTCGGCGCTCTCTGGCTTTGAAGTGACTCTTAGCCCCGCCGAACGCACTCCCCCTCCCCAGCCGATTGGCGCCAGCTCTTTCCTCCTGGATTCGACGGGGTCCACTCCCGCAGAGGCTAGGGGCCCAGAAGATCGCCGAATCGAAGCCTCTCTTACTACAGAGGTGGGACTGGAGAGAAGTTTGCCCGTGGAAACGTTGCAAACTCAGGGGAGAGAAGCAGAGGGGCAGAGTGAGGACCGAGACCAGCCTGTAAGGTTTGAATTGCCTAAAGAATTTATGATTAGACCAAAAGATGTGACATTAGAAGCTTTGTGGGACTTGGTTTCCAATCTAGGACAAGTTTTCCTTAAACAGATAAATGATGTTCAGCCTAAAGTTAAATCTCTGGAAAGTAATTTGGTGGTACAAGAGGAACAGATTAAAGATTTGAATGGGAAATTTGTTAACTTGGACCAGAGAATTAAGAAGCTTGAAACGGTACAACCTATTATGATGAAAGATTTGACGAGTCTTAGAGATAAAATGGAAACCTTTGATAATTACACTAAAAATCATAACCTAAGATTTGTCAATTTTCCTAGACTTCAAAATGTTGCTCTTATGGATATGTTGAAACGCTATAGGCGTGAAAATTTACTAATTCCTGAACAGAACTTACCACCAATGACTATGGTTTACTATATTCCTGGGAAAGGAACCTCTCAATCCAAAGCTCTGATAAATGTCTCTCTCTTGCTTGAGACTTCTGACACTGAATTAGCAACTGCAGCTACACTGGTAGCTACAGTTGCACTATTACCAGACAAGAATTTGATATTTCGTCTGTTTTTCCGAAATAAAGATAAACCCTTTTTGGGTTTAAAAGTTTTACTTTTTCCTGATGTCTCTAAGGAGACACGACGATGAAGGAAACAATTCCTGCTCCTTAGACCTGAAGTTTTACACTTGGGGGGTACCTTTTTTTTAAGATACCCCTGCAAGTGTATAATAAGGTTTAAGGAAAAAAAAATATGTATTTACAGAGCCATCTCATGTATCTTCACTCATAACCTCAGTGAAAATGGATAAGCGTTAATTATAAGTGTTTGCTCTACTTAACAGTATTTGTACAATTTCTTTTTTCTGATTAACCTTTAGATATTGTCTCCAGTATTTTCCTGAAATCTTGGATCACATGTATGGACTTGAGTATAGTTTTCCTGTTAATGTGAAGCTTAAGCTCCACTTTTTTTTTCCTGTTTGTCTTATTATCTTTACATAATTTGTAGATTATTAGATACTTTTCCTGAACAAGAGGATTGTCTTGTAAAATATTGGATAATATTAATAAATAATAAATTTAAAAAAAAAAAACCTAAGTTTGTCCCTGAGGCAATGGAGGGTTATGTAACTTGCCCAAGATCACAAGGAGCAGCAGCGGGATTTGAACCGGCCACCTCTGGATTGCAAGACTGGTGCTCTACCCACTAGGCCACTCCTCCACTCCATGGCCGTCATCTCTGTGACCCCCCAATGATGGTAGGGATGAAACACTGTACACTAACTATAGGCCCAATTCACAAGGATTCCAGAGTTTTGGTCCAAATTTGGCAAATTCCTGCAGTCTAATTTACTGTAACTGCACTCAGGGAGGAGTAGTCAGCAGTAAGTTTGAGTACTCACATACCTACCCGCTCCCAGTGACTTTACAAAACACAAAATTCCCTTTCCATATGTATGCAAGTTACTCCATTCCTGAATAAAATTCAACTCAGCTGAACCCAAGCACAGCTGAGCTATACTGCTTAAACAGCGTTACGAGATGCTACCCATATTTTAAAATCAGGCTGCAAGTATACATATAAGAGAGGGTAGGAGTTCAATCTGCTTCATCTATCGTGACTAGGTTGGTATTACCAAGCTAATTATATTAAAAGCATCCCTCTGCTTTAATGCTTTCTCTTGTGTTATATTCTGGACTTTTCCCTTTATCTTGTCACTCTTCTATACACACCTGCATGCCTATTGTATCTTTTCCGAATTCTCCTTTATTAATTTAAGCTAGGAAAATTAGGGATGTGCACAACAGCTTTCCTGGGTTTTGGAAGCCTCAGTCTTCAGCCTCTAACACATAACAAAATGTTGCAGAACAGATTGCCAGTGACTACTGAGGCGGCATCAGTCAGATTTATTTCCATCTAGAACCGTGTGAGTAAAGTCATTTTAAAAGAACAAAAATAAATAAATAAATCCTTTGTACGCCTCTTATCCCTAATACAAACAAATTGGTATTCATTGGATAACAGTAGAAAAATACCACATCCCCTAGTGTTCTCTTGCCCTCCCTTTGCTTGTCTTGTTTCCTTCATTTACTGTGTGTGTGTCTCTTCTGTGCTGTCTCCTAAGTGACACAAACATGCCTGTGGCATGAAAATGTCAACACTGATTTTTTTTATCTCCTCAAAAAAAAAAACCACATAATTAAAACTGGAAAACACCTAGATTTACAAATTGATAAACACCTAAAAAGTAGAAGCCCTGCACATATACATACACACACACAGAGTCACTAACACACAGAAAGTAAACCAAATACAGTGTCATACAGTCAAACTCAAAACTTGGGCAAGTCACTTAACCCTCCATTGCCTCAGGTACAAAATTAGATTGTGAGCCCTCCAGGGACACAGAAATACCCAGTGTACCTGAATGTAACTCTTGAGCTACTACTGAAAAAGGTGTGAGCAAAATACAATTAAATAATAATAATAAAAACAGCCACTCACAAAAACTAACAAAACAAAAAAGACAGTGAGGCATATTTCAAAGCACTTAGCCTCCCAAAGTTCCATAGAAACCTATGGAACTTAGCCTCCCAAAGTGCTTTGAAAATATGCCTCAGTGCCTGCTAGAAACCAACTGCCAACACACAGTATCAGATAAATGGGTGGCACAACCCATTGCTCTGAAATTACTGTCTTGAAATCCTTTTATCTCCACGTTGCACAATCTGAAACATTTAATGGGGGTTGTGCAAAAATTGCAAAATCAACCTCTAGAACTGCTGTAGGGATTTCTAAAACAGTGTAGCAAGAGGAAGGGCCTGCAGTATAATATGTATTTATTTGGGGGGTGGGGTGTTCCCCACAGTACACAGGACGGTTTAGCTCATTCTTGGGAATAAAATTGACAGAGAAGGGTTGGGTCTAATTTCAGCAACTCTATCTTCTTTCTAGTTTCCACAGCTTAATCAGTGACTTTTTTTTCTGTTCTATTGCATCCTGTACATTATAGTGAAATAAAGTAAAAAAAAAAAAAAAAAAGAGCTTTAAGTTATTAATGAGGCAGAGAAATGGTCCACAAAGTCATAATTCTGAAGGGGTTTCCAAATGATTGGTGTCCCATAAAATTTCAGAGATGCCAGTTGTGGGGAATGGATCAAATTACTGCCACTTGGATGAACAAAGTCAACTGGCTCATAATACCTACAGAATGCAGCACTAGAGCCAACCACTTAGGTTGGCTGAGGGTAAACGAGAGCCTTTTCTCAATGTCCAAAACGCTTGATGGTTTACATTTTTGAGGGATAGTGACTTTTAAAGTCTTTACACCCTTTATTCAAGATCCATTAAAAGTAGGAATTTGTTTCACTGAGCTACACAACATAATCTATACTTTCAACGTGAAAAGGGCTAGTGTGACCCACTGTGCAAGTGGTAAACTGGCACAAGGCAGTGCCTCAAGATACAGCTAAGGCCCGCACTGCTGAGCAAGGGTGGAGAAGTGATGCTGTTACACCTGTCCAACTTAAAAGTACAAAGTAGAATCAACATTGACTTGTAAGCCAGGGTAGGTGCCACTTCCTCCATCTACCACCAGCACAGTGTTGAAAAATCTAAGTTGGGCTGGATGCCACCGACATTTCTCTGCCTTTGCTCAGCCATGCTCACCACCCCATAGAGTCAGGGAATCACTGGAGCCAGACAGGGGAATCAGGTGATGCCTTTTTTTTTTGGGGGGGGGGGGGGGAGGGGGTGGAGAGGGGTGAAGTGAATGCTATGAAAAGTTTTCTTGGTGGGGGAGGGGGTGGAAGAGTGAGAAAATGCCAAAAGAACTTTCAAGGGGGAGGGGGAATATGGTCAGATTTTGGGGGGGGTAGAATATGGGAAATGAAAAACATTAGGAGTTTAGGGTGAGGGATAAGATAAAGGAGAATGTGGGAAGTACCTTCCAAGGATGGAGTGGATGTAGTAAGAAGTTATATACCCATTCCTGGGATAGGAGCCAAGGATGTGCGGAGAGCCTTCTGGAGATTGATCCTAATATGGGGGCAGAAAGAAAGGGAAGGAGAGAGGATAAAAGATGGAAGGGAAGAAAGCATCCTAAACAGGAGAGTGAGAGAAAAAAAACAAAAAAAAGAGAAATGAGACTGGTTATTGAGGGAGAAAGAATCCATGGTGAGGGAGAGGGAACAGAGGATGGGGGCATGAGGAGAAGGTTGGACTCCATGAAGATAACAGAACAGGAAAGGTATCAGCAGTGCTTTTTTTGTGCCGGTATAGTGTACCGGCACCTTTTTTGTTAGGTCAGGTGGTGTGCTGGAGCCAGCTCGCATGAGTCGGTTGTTCTTCAGGGCGAGCCGGTATGGGTGGATGGAGGAGAGGGAAGGGAGAGAGAAGAAATGCTGGACATGGGTGGATGGAGGGGAGGTCAGAGGGGAGAGGAGGGTTTCTGGACATGGGTGGATGGAGGGGAGGAGGGCTGGTGGACATGGGTGGATGGAGGAGAGGGAAGGGAGAGAGAAGAAAAGCTGGACATGGGTGGATGGAGGAGAGGGAAGGGAGAGAGAAGAAATGCTGGACATGGATGGAGGGGAGGGAAGAGTGAGGAAGGAGATGAGATGAGGGAAAAGGAAGAGAGGAGAAAAACTGCACATGGATGAAGAAAACAGGCAGAAGCTGGATCCACTGGACAGTCAAGTCTGCGGAGGACCCAGCTTTTACTTACGGATGTAGGGCAAGAAATGAAGAAGAAGGCGGAAAGTAAAGAAATAAATGGAAAGGAAGCCCTGGAAACGGAGTTAAGAGGACAGATAGCAGCAGAATCAGATACTGGGCCAGCATGACCAGAAAAACAGTCACCAGACAACAAAGGTAGAAAAAATCATTTTATTTTCATTTTAGTGTCTGGAATATGAGAAAAGGCTAAAATGGCTTGGGCTCTTCAGCTTTGAAAAAATACAGCTGAGGGGAGATATGATAGAGGTTTATAAAATACTGAGTGGCGTGGAACAGGTAGACAAGAAGCGCTTGTTTACTCTTTTCAAAAATACTAGGACTAGGGGGCACATAATGGTGCTACAAATAGTAAATTTAAAACAAATCAGAGAAAGTATTTCTTCACTCAATGTGTAATTAAACTCTGGAATTCGCTGCCAGATGTGGTAAAATCAGTTAGCTTAGCAGGGTTTTAAAAAGGTTTGGCTAGCTTCCTAAAAGAAAAGTCCATAAGCCAATATTAAAATGGACTTGGGAAAATCTACTGCTTAGATAAGCAGCATAAAATGTATTATACTGTTTCAGGATCTTGCCAGGTACTTGTGACCTGGATTGGCAACTGTTGGAAACTGAGCTTGATGGACCTTTGGTCTGTCCCAGTACGGCAACACTTATGTACTTATGAGAAGCTGTTCCATGCATCTACTACTCTCTCTTCCTCTCTCTAAAGAAATTTCCTTAATTTACTCACAAGTCAAACCACTTTCAGCCTATGATCCTCATTCCAGAACCTCCTTTCCAATGAAAGGCACCAGATTTCCATGAATTTATATCTTGGAAATATTTATAGTGTCTCTATTATGTCTCGCGTTTCATGCCTATCCTTCAGAGTACCAAAAAATAAAGAGGATTACAAAAATAGGTACTCTCTGAAAGGAAAATATCCACAATAGGAACTAAAGAATAATCCTTCTGGCCAGAGTTTTCAATTACAGTTCTAAACAGAATTATAAGAATTTTTAGTGTGCTTATATCACTTGAATGACTAGCACCGACCAATCAGGTCTTCAACGTTGTCCCTTTTTCTTTCAGTCCTTGCATACTTTAATTCGACTCCACTTACAAGCACAATCTTTGCAGCCTCGCAGAGTGGAATTTTTGGTCACTATATCCCAAATAGTATTAAGTAAGAATTATTTTTTATTTGACACGAGATTATTTTTATGCAACCTAAAGGTACAGCAATGGGAGCCACTATAGCTCTCACCATTGAATGTTTGTACAATTAAAAATTTGAGGAAGACTTTTTTTGTATCGTTCAGATTATCAATATATTCTGGAATGGAAATGTTATATTGATGATGTATTTGAGTACCGGCACCGTTTTTGCTAGTAAAAGCACACTAGTTTTACAAAGATATGAAGTGTTTCAGCAAAGTCCATGTTTTGCATTTGCATGGGGGAAAAATTGAAAGGATAGACCTTCTAGATCTCAGTATTTAAAAATCACAGAGAAACCCCAGTGAAGTAGGTGGTGACACTATATGTGGCCACTGTTAGTGTGCTCTAATGCAATTACGACTAATAAGATATTACACCCTGTGTCATGTGGAAGTGTTATATTGCAACGTCAAACAGACTGTTCCACCAAAGAAGTGGTTTATTTGGTAAACTGTCCCTGTCAGAAGTTTTATGTGGGACATACCACTAGATCAATTCAAACATGCATTATTGAACACCCGAGTCGCATACGGAATGGAAATAGTGAGGTGCCCTTGGTACAACATTGGGTTCAGTATCAACATGCATTGGATGATTTGACGTTCATGGAGGTGGAAACTCCTGTCTTCTCACGAGGGGGTGATTTAGCCAGATATCTGTGGAGTTTGGAACAAAAGTGGATCTTTAATTGGAATACCATGAAACCAAATGGTTTGAACTATGAGGTAGAATGGGTGTATCTGTGACTTAAAACTTGAAAAGTGAAGCCTCATCTGAAATTGGCTTTCGACTACCCAATAGTATGTTACCAGGTGAGCTGAGCCCTCTTGGCTGATTGGTTTAAAGAAGGTTTGACTGGTGTCTCTCATATATTAACGCAGAAGAAAGAAAAGTGAGGGATGGAATCTTATCCTATTTTGAATCTTGCTGGAAGTTAAGCTAATTGTGGCTTTCAAATTGTTGAACTGTATAAGAACTGAATGCTACACATCCTTTAATATATACTTTTGCTTGCAGGGACTGAGAGATGGAAAATATTGTTCATTAGGTGCCCTGAAAAAGCAGCATGCAAAATATGGTCCATGTCGGGACCCAGGAACATCTTTAAAACATAAGTCATATGACAATCTGAAATTCACTATTTTTCATCTTGAAATTTAAAAAACTGAGCAAATGAAAAAAGGTTTTTTTTAAAGTGTGCAATGATTGAAAGGAAATGGACAACGTTGAACACCTGATTGGTCAGTGCTAGTCCTTCAAGTGATATGAGCACACTATAAAAGTTCTTATAAGTCTAAGGTTAGACTTGTGATCGAAAATCCTCTTTGCTCTGAAGGATTATTCTTTAGCTCCTATCCTTCACAGTATGCGTATTTAGATAAATGTCTGTCCCCATATGCTTTATGATGAAGCTTGCTAACCATCTGGTTCATATCTTGAAGGTGCAGCGCCCACGGAATTACAAACAGTATTCCAAATGATGTACCAAAAACTTCGAGGCTTTTTTTTTTCATGTAGACCATTCCTCTTCCTATGCACCCAAGCATTCTTCTGGCTTTGGTCATCAGCTTATTTACCATTTTGGCCAACTTAAGGTCCAAAAATGACTCCCAAATCCCATTCTTTTCATGCATAAAAGAACTTAACCCCCATACTTTACAGCTCTTTTGGGTTTTGTAATCCGAATGCATGAGCCTGAAATGTTTTGCATTAAATCTTAGGTTTCCAAACCTTAGAGCAGTAATTCCCAAATTTTTTACTATGGTAGAACCCTAAAATATTTTTTTCATACTCCAAGGAACCCTTAATTTATATAAATATATTTGTTCATACAAACAGATTCTATAATCTAATTTCTTATGGTTCCCAGGAATCCAGTTTGGGAATCACTGCTCTAGAGTTTCCCACAGTCTTTGCCGACATCCTGCAGGGTTATCTACCCTACTGCAGATTTGGAATCATCCAAAAAACAGTAAACCTTACCTGGCAGTCCTTCATAAATATTAACACACAGACCAAGGACCAATCCTTGTGACATGAATCTGGTAATGTCCCCATCCAGCCAAATAGCATTATCATTTGTGACCTCTCATTCAACTAGGTTCCAATCCAGCTGCTTTTCAGCCTTGTTTGGACTCACTTCATCAGTTGTCTATGCACAACTATATCAAAGCCCTTACTAAAGTTTAAGTACACATCTTGCGTTCTATTCAGATCCAACTCTGGGAACTCAATGAAATTGATCAAATTCATCTGACAAGACCTATGTCTAGTAAAATTATGGTGCTTTGAATCTGTAACCCCTTGTATTCCAAACACTCCACTATCCACTCGTAAGCAGCAACGCCATTAATCTACCATCATCGAGGTCAGAATAACCAACAGGTGGTTCCCAGCTTCCTCTTCACTACCTATATCTAGTAATCTGGGACCATTCCTGACTCTAAAGCAGCACTGAAAAATTCAGACAGTGGAGTCCGCAGAACTTCCCTAAATTCCCTTGGATATATTCCATCCAGCTCCATGGCTTTGTCTACTTTTAGCTATTCCCAAACACGTTTTTTTTTTTTTAATTTGCTTGGAGCTCTACCTTGTCACTATTTCTGTTTGGGTCTATTTTATCTTGTCCTGCTTGTCACAAAATGCCTAGACACCTGCCTGGGGTTCCGCCTACACCTGCCGCTCGTGCTCTACACCGACTGGGTCACAACCACCTCTGGGCAAGTCTCCCACTCTCAAATTATCCCCAGTGATTTTTTTTTATTTTTTTTTATTTATAGTTTTACATTTATTAAACAACATAAATGTAATTGAAATACAAGAAATTGTTTTAGAAAAAAAATTTTTAGAATGGTAATTACACAATCACTTTGTCCACAAATAAAGATCCAGATACTAGGTAAACAGAAGGAAATTGATTATACTTAAGCGTGAAGAGCAAGTTTGATCCTGCAAGCCAACTTTACAGCATATTACTTTCTTTGGGGTTCAACTAAGGAGTATTAACACTTTCCTTTGCTATTATAAATTGTTGCAGTTTTAAGGGGTCAAAGAATATATAGTTATTCGATTGAAGGGATACTAAGCATCTACAAGGAAATTTCAGCTTAAACACTGCGCCCAGGTTGAGAAGTCTTGCCCTATATTGCAAGAATTCTCTCCTCCTCCTCTGCATGTCCCTCGCCAAATCAGGGAAAATTTGAACTCTCGAACCCAGAAAATCTGCATTAACATGTTGGAAATACATCTTAAAGATATTGTTCCTGTCCATTTCAAAGGCGAAAGTAGCCAGCAGAGTGGTCCGTTCAGTCACTACGTCCAAGGAACTCTCTAAAAATTCAGTTAAGTTTAACTGCGGGTTTTGCGGTTGTTGTTCATTTAAATTGTTTGTAACTCCTGTTATGTACTGAGCCTTAACAATGGGTGGAAAACCCTCCACTGGTAGGCCCAACACGTCACCAAAATATTTCCTTAGCATCTCCACTGCTGGAATTAATGGAGACTTGGGGAAATTTATAAACCGCAAATTATTCCTTCGGAGTTGGTTATCAAGGAATTCAGTTTTACGTGCCTGAATTTCCTTGTCTTTAATTAAGTTAGTCGTAATGTTCTTGAGTTTAGCGACTTCTCCTTCCAACAATGCTGTTTTATCCGATTGTTCTTGAATTTTAACAGTCAAAGTTTGGGAAATTTGTTTAACCTCCACAATGTCTTCTTTAAGAGAGTTTGTAACCATTTTAAGGGAAGTGCTTAGTCCTTGAATTGAATCCCAGAGCACTTCTAATGTGACAACAGCCGGTCTTACCGTTATCCCGCTACTGTCTGGGGTGCCTCCTCGAACTGAGAGCGATTCCCTCAGCTCTCCCTCTGCTGTTCCGAACGGGGTAGAGAAGCCGACAGGTCCCCCCAACTGAACAGGTAGGGGCTGCACATTAGCTTCCTCTATCCGGTTCCTCTCCGTTGGCGTCTGAACACCTCATGGTGGCGGGGGGGCTGTTCCTGCAGAGGGACTCAGCGTCACCTCCTCTATGCTCTGACCCGTTTCCACGGGTCTCGCCGAAGCAGGAACTTGCGCTTCGAGCGGCCTCATCCCGAAGGTGTCTAATGTGGTCTGACGAACAGCGGGACCTATAGCAAGGCTCGGGGAGGCTTGAGCCTTTGCTTTCCCCCTTTCTTTTCCCCATTCTTCAAACTAACAATGGGGAAATTCTGGCGTTTCGCCACAGCAGTCCCTCGGAGATGAGAAAACGCCCACACAGCTCAGATCGCCATCTTGGATCGGAGCCCAGTGATTTCTAGGTTACTGGTGGCCACACTCCCAGTTGTCTCACAGTTCCCAGAAAGCACAGACCCAACACACAAACCACCAGGATTCTTTATCAGTCCAAAGAGGCAATAAATTGTTTACTGTCTTTAAAAATTGGACAGTGAATTTCTTCCATCCCTATACTAGAATCACAGGTGGGTTTTACATGCGGTTAGAATGATAGCAAAGAATATGAGGCGTATATGGACGGCGTTAGAGAGGGTGAGGTTGGAGCGAACACCAGCTCTGCTAATAAGCTTCGACACCGAAAAGGCGTTCGACAGAGTGGACTGGAGTTTTCTCTTTGGGACTTTACAGGTCATATGGTATCACTGGATTCTTTACACAGGCAGTTAAGGTTTTATACACAGAACCTAGGGCCCAAGTTTACGCCAATGGCCATCTCTTGGAATGGTTCCCGATCCGTAGAGGAACACGGCAGGGACGCCCACTATCTCCGCTTCTCTTTATACTCTCCTTGGACCCTTTATTGAGGGAGATTCAGAGTAATACAGATATCAGAGGGGTGCAAATCAAAGAAATAACTTTCAAGACAGCTGCCTTTGCGGATGATTTATTAGTACTGCTCACACAACCCCAGCAATCACTGGCCCACCTTATGGAAAACCTCAGGGAGTATGAGGATTTCTTGGGTCTCAAATTGAGCTATCAAAAATCAGAAGCGATAGCCAGCAGGGAAGAGCTCAAAAAAAGAATAGAGGGACAGCTTCCCACTTCGGTGGGCAAATGGGTCTTTCCAGTACCTAGGTACTTGGCTATCGATGGATACAGGTAAATTGTACGAGATGAATGTCACCCACTTATTGCAGGATACAAAGGACCAACTGTTAAAATGGTCCTTACTCCCCCTGTCTCTGGCAGGCAGAATACAGATCTACGCATGATAATTTTTCCGAGGTGGCTATTTGTGCTACAGGCCCTTCCGATTAGGCTGTTGAGGAAGGATTTGACGAGGCTTAGGAGGATGATGGTTTCATTCTGTTGGGCAGGAAAGAAACCGAAATTGAAGTGGCAGCATCTAGTTGGGGCCCAGGGGCAGGGAGGTCTGGGTCTGCCAGATATGCACGCATATAATCAAGCCTGTCTGCTACATCATCTCAGAGATTGATTATTAGGCACTAGCACTTATACAGACATGGCTTATTTTCACCCGTGGCATGTGAATTATTTGTTGCATGCGAAACGGCAGAAGTTGCCAGAATGGATTAAACAGAGTGCGCTCCTAGGGCCTTTGTGGCATGTCTGGAGGGATTTACTACCCCGATGGGTCAAGACCCATCTTGTAGCGTCTTATTGCCGCTACACAGCAATGATGATTTCCTACCGGGAAAGGATAATATAGTTTACCGTAGGCTATAAGATAAGGGAGTAACCTTGATAGAGAGTTTTATCCAAGAAGATAGCTCTTTGATTTCAGCAAGTAATTTTATGGGGCTTTGCTCAGGGGGCCCAATGGGGGTCTTGGTATATCATCAACTGGCCCATTATGTGCAAAGTCTTCCTCGAGCTGGTCTATCCTTAAGTTTTAGTAGGCACTTGAGGGAATTACTAGAGGGTGATGCAGCAGGGCAAGTATCGGTTTCCTGGTTTTGTAGGGAACTGGAAAGGGGGCAACCAGTAAGGAAGGTAACTGAAGTAGCAGGGAGATGGAGTCAGGACAAACACCCATAACGGAGACAATTATCAGAAGATCTCTGGAGGAGATCCACAGTGCGGAACTGCAGGAATGCCAATTCCGGGTAGTGCATAGAGAGTATTTTTCACCACAAAGGGCCTTTTATGCAGGGGTTATAGATACGGATCAATGCCAAAAGTGCAAGCAGGGGGGAGCATCCTTTATACATTGCATGTGGCAGTGCAGGTACATTAATGCGTATTGGCAGAGAGTGAGGCAATTTTTAAGTATGGTACTGGGGTTCCCGGTCATTTTTACCTTTGAAAGAGTGATGTTTATTATGATGGGAAAGTGGGAAGGAGGTACAAGGGGAGAAAGAATGTTGCTCAGTAAGTCCTGTATAGTTGGGAAGAAATGCATTCTTAATCATTGGGTGTCAGATACCCCTCCCTCGTCCTGGTACTGGAGGAATAAACTTCACCAACTCCTGCTATGGGAATCTAGGGAAGCTCGAGTATCGCCAAAAATACAGGAGAGGTTCCTGGCCACTTGGAAGCGACATCTTAATAAAATATCCCCAAGAGCTCACAGCCAAATCTTGAATAGGTTGCCATGGGCTATTAAAGGAGGCGTGGAATAGTATGGTCTAGGCAAGCATGCAGACTGGGAAATGGAGGAATTTAGCAAGGGAGGGGGGTTTGGGAGGAGGGGGGTGGGGGAGGGGGAGGGAGGAACCTTGATACTGAACTTTAAGGAGTAATCTTGTGACAGATTGTATTTGTCCTATTTGAATATCTGTTAGGGTATAAGGGAGTAAAGGGAGTTAAAGATTAAACAAAAATAAGTGATGGAAACAGGCAAGCCTAGTTATTGCTCAGTTGGTATTCCTTTTCTCTTTTACTTATTGATCTAGACCAAGAGGCTAATACATGGAAAGTTTGTATTGTTCTATACTTGATTCCATCAATTAAAATTGCGACAAATAAAAATGTTCACACATAAAAAGTTGCAAGGAGGGGAGGGGGGCAGGGGGGGAGAAAACAAAAAAAACGTGATTGACGATGTTGGGTATGTTGTTGGAATGTCGATTTTGTATACTGAGCCATGTTGTATGAATAATTCAAGTTGATTTGTATTATACATATCGTCAATAAAACAGTTTAAACATAAAAAAATTGAACAGTGTACATAAAAATGTGCAATCAGCAAACAGGTAACTGAAATATGGATCAATTATAACACTAACTAAATTTGTTTACTTTCTAAAGAGTACCTGGGAAGATCAGGACAGAGCTGCTCACAAGGTATCAAATGTAACTGTTTACAGGGCCTTTGCAAAGAGATCCTACTCTTTTCGTTTTCTGGCTAAAACTGGAGCAAAAGCCAGTACTACTGGGTAATTTCAAAGTCCAGGGTAATCAGAGCCCAGAACAACATTCAAAAAAATGCTGGTTACATCACTACAGGCATTTTCCTTTATCTGTGTTAACTAAAGAAGGGAAAGGTCAGTTCTCTGTAACAGCTTAAAACATAACATGCACCACCTGCTGGCAAAACTAGAGAAATGCACTTCAAGCATCAATAAAGGCAATTCTACAGGCTTAAAACTGTTCTGTCACACTGCTCCTGACCATTCTTCAATGAGCAGCAAACAGAAATTTATTAAGAAAGGCCTTTTTCCTCATCAGCCTCTACATATTCCTCTCCTCCTCTCCTGCTTAAGTGTTAAGTTGCCACTTTTGCACTTCCTCCAGCTACCAACAAATCTAAAAATGGTCTTGTTTTACCATTAAATGTTTTTTCTTCCATCCTATTTTCCTAGCTTCTTTTAGTTTTCCAGATATTGTTGCCTGCCTGCCTTCCTCTTCTGCAGTCTCTTATAGATTATGAGCAATAACCATTTCTCCTATACCTTTTCAGCTACTTACAAAAAGTCACAGTGGCCTCTTTTCCCATTTATATTTATGTATTTCCCCACAAAGTTTGTTGCCTTGATAATACCTCCTTTTAGTTTTGCCCACGACTTCTACTTCTGGATTTTTCCATCCAACTATTGATGTACCCCCCCTAATTTTCCTGAAGTTTAAGACCTTTGCTTTTGAAAGAACTATCTTCCCTTGTGCTCTAATACTGAATCAGATTACTCCCATGATCACTAGACTCCAGATAATCATCCACTATGACAGAAAATACTTCCTATTTGTAAGGATCAGGTCCAGTATTCCCCCCTCCAATGTGGGTTTTATTACCAGTTGCTTGAACAGTTCTCCTTGTAAAGAATCCAGAATCTATTTATTTATTAATTCTTTTAAACTCTATATCCCACAACAATGAGATACAATAGAAATTAGCAAATTATACAATGCAAATTACACTTAGTAATATAAACAGGAAAAAGAAAAACCCATTCGTCCACAATATTGCTAGATCCAAGAATTAAGGAAATATAAATCAAAAGAAAAAAAAGAAAAAAAGTTATATCAATCGATTCGCATACTCATACAATGTTCCCCAGCCTGTCTATACAGTGTTCGTTTGAGACTATACTATGACATTTATTCCTTCTTTAGCTATAAGGAAATCCTCCAATTGTTTAGGTTTAAAAAAAATTGAAATTGTTTACTCTGAAACAGCACAAATTATAAACAAGGAAATTTCAATACAAAATTGGCGCCCAAGGCCAAAATCCTTGGTCGAAAGGCCTTACGCCTTTTCTGTGTTTCTTTTGAAAGGTCAGGAAATATCCTAACTTTTGAACCAAAAAACAACTCATCTAAGAATCCAGAATCTTGCTATTTCTGGACATCCAATCAGCCCTTGGGCAGACAATCATCTAGCAATAGGACATCCCCTTTCACACAGGGGAGTAGCCAGACCTTACGGTGGGAGGGGGCCAGAGTCCGAGGTTGGGGGCACATTTTGATTGCCACCCCCCCCCCCCACCGCCTCGCAAATACCTTTGCTGGCGGGGGTCCCCAACCCCTGCCAGCCAAAGCCTTCCTTCAGCACTGTGTCTGTCGTAGCTGCGTTCCTGCCCGGCTCTTCTTGCTCCTCCTGTCCTGTGCACTCTGACACTCCTCAGTTTCACGTAAAGGAGCATCAGCGTGCACAGGACAGGAGGAGCAAGAGGAGCAAGAAGAGCAGGGCAGGAATGCGGCTGCGCCAGACACAGCGCTGAAGGAAGGCATCGGCTGGCAGGGGTTGTGGACACCTCGCCAGCAAAGGCCCGGACATAATTTGCGGGGGCCCAGGCTCCTGTGGCCCCCCATAGCTACGCCCCTGCTTTCACAGCAATTGCTGAATCGCAAGAGGATTGTGAAAAATTGACAGAGGACCTTACGTGACTGAGAGACTGGGTATCCAAATGGCAGATGTTTAATGTGAGCAAGTGCAAAGTGATACATGTGGGAATGATGAACCTAAACTATAGCTACATGATGCAAGGTTCCACATAAGGGAGTCACTGCCCAGGAAAAGGATCTAAGTGCCATTGATGAACATACATTGAAACCCTCTACTCAGTGTGCAGCAGCACCTACGAAAGCAAATGGAACATTAGGAACTATTAGGAAAGGAAAAAATGAATTATAATGCCTTTCTATTGCTCCATGGTGTGCCATACTGGTCACCACATCTCAAAAAACGATATAGCAGAATTAGAAAAGGTACAGAGAAGGACAACGAAAATGATAAAGGGGATGGGATGACTTCCCTATAAGGAAAGGCTAAAGTGGCTAGGGCTCTTCAGCTTGGAGAAGAGCTGGCTGAGGGGAGATATGATAGAGGTCTATAAAATGAGTGGAATGAGTATATGTGAATCGCTTGTTTATTCTTTCCAAAAAAACTAGGACTAGGTGGCACACAATGAAGCTACTAAGTAGTAAATTTAAAACACAATGAAGAAAATATTTTTTTTCACTCAACATGTAATTAAACTCTGGAATGTGTTGCCAGAGAATGTGGTAAAAGCAGTTAGCTTAGCAGGGTTTTAAAAAGATTTGGATAATTTTCTAAAAGAAAGTTCATAAGCCATTATTAAGATGGACTTGGGAAATCCACTGCTTATTTTCTAGGATAAGCAGCATAAAATCTGTTTTACTGTTCTGGGATCTTGCCAAGTACTTATGACCGGGATTGGCCACTGCTGGAAACAAGATACTGGGCTTGACTGACCTTTGGTCTGTCCCAATATGGCAATGCTTTTTTTTTTGTTTGTTTGTTACATTTGTACCCCGCGCTTTCCCACTCATGGCAGGCTCAATGCGGCTTACATGGGGCAATGGAGGGTTGTGACTTGCCCAGAGTCACAAGGAGCTGCCTGTGCCTGAAGTGGGAATCGAACTCAGTTCCTCAGGACCAAAGTCCACCACCCTAACCACTAGGCCACTCCTCCACTCCACACTTATGCTCTTCTGAAATAATTCTCCTTATTCCCCCACTTTTTATTTCCACCTCCAAAATGAAAAACAAAACAAAACTGCATCCTCACTACTTTAATTGGCTGCACATACAGGTTTGTAAAATGGGGTGGCTACATTTTTTCCACGTTATGAGTGTTAGAATGGCTGTTCCCACTCTACATGCATGCAAATATATGTGCACTCCTGCACCGGCTTATAAATGTTTTACAAAAGGCTCCATATCTAGCAGAGCCTTTTGTAAAAAAAAAAAAAAAACTACCAGACTCAAACACCTTCCAACCTGGACATTTCAATTCTGATCCTAACATTCTATATAAAATGGGTCTTCATGCCTCTACAAGGCAAAAGCAGCAAGGCCAGACATTAGCATTATAAAAGAATATAATACATAGCTCCTGGAGGGACTCTGACCTGGATACAAAGTTCCTAGTTTGGGCAAAGGCCAGACTGCCTCACCTGTACCTTGCTGTTATAACTATACAAGCAGATCCAGTCTACAAGCCTAGCACCCAAGCTCAGATTCACAAAGCAACATTCCAAGACCTCTTGTTTCTAGGCATACTGATGGCCCAAATCAGGTGATGAGCATAAGTCTCCCTGTGCAATTATTTAAATACAGGCCACTTTACACACAGCTCAGAGTGAAGGAAGTCATAAGCACCTGCCTTGGCTTACAATACCTTGCTCTGCAAGAAAAAAAGACCGGTCCCTCTAATGCTCAGTGGTAGTTACCTTCATCTTATGTTTAAGATTTCTTAAAATTTTGCCTATACTTCCACCTGAGCAAAAACTGCAACATGAGAGAGAGATGGGAGAGCACACTTGGAGGAGGAGCAGCAGTTTTTGAAAATTAAGAGAAACTACTATAGGTATTGTTATTAAATTTGAGCATTATCTATATAATAATTTGTACCTCTGCTTCTCTGGATGGCTGGCTGTCTGGGTTCGTAACAGCATGCTGACGTCAGCTCGCCTCCAGCTTTCCCTTCCCTCTCAGTGTCCCGCCCTTGCGCGAAGACGAAATGACGTCAGAGGAAGGCGGGACACTGAGAGGGAAGGCTGGAGGCGACGCAAGCCCAGCCTGCCTGCCGCCGCTGTGACCTCGGGTAAGATGGACAGCTTAAAGGCAGGAAGGACAGAGTCACTGACCATGGAGGGGAGGGGAGAATCGCTGGACATGGATTGGATGGGAGAGCAGGGCAGAAGCGAATCGCTGGATATCGATGGAATGGGAGGCAAGGGGAGAATAGTGGGACACGGATGGGATGGGAGGGGAGGGCAGGGCAGAGGAGAATCGCTGGACATGAAGGGGAGGCCAGGGCAGAGGAGATTCAATCAAATAATGGTCTTGTCCCCGTTTCAGCCAGGTTTCTGTAAGAAACAGAAACTGGACTTTGGATTCTAGTAAGAAATCCCTAACAAACACCGTATTTAATCTGAAAGAACGACAGTTTAACAGAGCCGCAGAGAGATATAATGGAGCGGGAAGAGAAAGAGGAGGAATCTTAATATGTCAACTATGACAAAAGAGAAAGTACTATATTCAAAAAAGCACATCCACATTGAGAATCTGGCAAGTCCTTTGGCTTGAGAGCAACCCTTAAATTATAGCTACAAGTGTTGTTTGGCAGAATGCCAAGGGCTAATCCTCATTTATAACCCTGCAGTAAAAGCAGAGAGAATTCACTTCAGAATATTGGAACATGGCACAGCAGGCTCCGCAAAGACAGGGAGACCAGAGAAATTAAAATACTTTCCCCGCCCTAAGAATATGCATGACGGTTAAACCAATTTATTTCATAAAAACAAAGCTATGCAAGTTTACTTTTTTTTTCACCTTATTGAGGAGCTAATGCAATAAAGCACACTAGGCTTTGCTCAGAGGTTAGCTCAGTTTCAGTGTACAATTTTGTGGACACCCAACCTTAAAAAATGAGTTTCTTTTACAGCAAACAGTACATGTAAATCTCATGGTAATAAAAATATTAGGTATTTAGCATGGCTGCAGAGAAGTGCAATGAAGAACCAAACGAAGAGTAGAGCTCTCCGATGCTGAAGTTTTAACGCAGACCCCAAGGTAAAAGGCCAGCTTGTTCTTCTGTGATCAGCGCTAGTGAGGATTTTATGGCTGTTTCTTCTCTTTACTGCAAGCATATGGGGCCACAACGTTTTCTGGCTTCGATGAAGAGCAGAAGCCGAGGAGAGAGGTGTGCTAGAACAAAAATGCTGTCCTGTTTATTCCTGTTATTTGTGTACCAGCACTCAGATTTGGATGTGATGGAATGCTACTCTGTGCATAAATAAGGTTGGTATTGTATAAGTGTATGTGCACAATAGCATTCCAGCACACACACGCAGCTGTATGCACATGCAACTCCGGGCGATGATACAATTTTCTTGGGTGCCAAATTTAGCTGCCAGTAACGCAGGCCCACATATACATGCATCTGGCAAGTTCTCCCCTGTTAATCTTAGTTTCTTGCGTACAATACCCATTTGCATTCTATTTGCTTACTGTGTTAAGGAGCAATGTTTTTCTTTTAAGCGTGCATTAGGAAAATGTGCTGAGCTTTAGCACAGAGACCTAAATCATGATTTCTCCATCTTCCCCCAACCACCACCAGAGCTAAATCCAAATGAACAGTAGCACAGCAAATACAGGCTGACCCTCTGAACAGAAACATTCAGCTGTGATGGGCTGGATTGATGCCATCCATTGAACAGGCTGCAAAGAAGGGCCAAGGAAGCTGCACAGATTGTGGCATCTATTTGGAGAGCCCAGGAGGCGTCACCAGCAGCTCTATTTAAAGAGTAGTCAACCTACTGTGTGCAGTCCCAAGGAAGGCTCCAGAGGCTTTCCCATTAGAAAAGGAATAACTCTGGATGTGTGTGGCAGCGTGCCTGGTGAACTGACTGGGAGCCCCACAGACACAGTCAGGGTGCGTTGTAAATCAAAAGGAAACTTTATTGCTGAACAGAATCAGAATAGCAGTCTGTTTCTACCACAGACTCGGAGCTCAACATGGGCAACAGTCACATTAACAATGGTTTCTCCTCTTTTCAGCAGTTTTGTCAAGCTTTTACAGCACAGTTCAGGTCACTCATGCATAAATCCAGGCCTGGCTCTATTTAGAATACTCAGGTCCGAGTCTTCACAAATAAATACACTCTTTACCTTTGCAGTCTTCTGTTCCTTTTCTTGTAACCCCTGGGTATTTACTCTTTACCGCCAGGAACACACCTTGAAAATAGAGCCTCTCCTTGCTTCCTTAGGTCTGTCCCACAGGTACCGAAGCCCAGCCAACACCTTCACTCCTGGTCTTCCTCCAAATGACCTCGGTACTTGGAGTCTCACTCCTGGAGACATCTTCCCTCGGGCCCTCTCGGATCGCCTCTGCTTCAGAACATTTAACCACCTCCTGATCTGAGCGCCACCCCTCTGATTTAATCTCTGACATGGCAGTTTGTCACCTGCCATAAGGTGGTTAACTGCAACATCAGCGAGGGTGTTTTCAGGGACACGACCCTATACCATTCACTCCCTCAAAAGGTGTTGTTCCATTAAAAAGTCCAAGAATCAGATCAGGAACGCTTATCAATGTGCTGATACATATGACACTAGCCACACTTAGCAAGAAATCTGGGATGTGACAGGTTTGTGGTTTTGCAGTTACGCACACTTGAAGACCAGTGGCCACTTTCTGAAGAATAAAATGCTGTGTAGTGAAATACACAATCAGTGCCCTACAAAGGCGCTCACTCTTGTACATTTTTAACATTCTGTTGTTGAAAAAGTACCACTTCACTGATCTACACAACATACTCTACACTTTCAGCATAAAAGAACAATTGTATAAATATTCATAAAGTAATTACAAATAAAAAAACAAAAAAAAGTCTAGTGTGTGCAGGACTTCATATCTCTTCTTGTAATGCTTTTTGGAAGCTTCTTTTACAGAAAAAAAAAAAGCCACGAGTCATTTAGGCTGTTTTGGACAGTGGGATGGAGTTCAGAGGATCATCTGTGAACTGCTATCTTCAAAAGTTTTACCATAGATTCTCTATTGCTTTTAGGTCTGGGCTTTGACTGGGCCATTGGATGACATTTACTTTATATTTGTTGAGTCAGTCTGTTGTTGCTTTTGCTTTGTGATTTGATTATTTCTCTTGATGAAAGGTGGATAAACATAAAGGAATCCTGTTCAGAAGGAATGGATCCTAAGGAGCTTAGCCGAGAATGGGTGGCAGAGCCGGTGGCGGGAGGTGGGGATAGTGCTAGGCAGACTTATACGGTCTGTGCACTGAAGAGGACAGATACAAATCAAAGTAGGGTATACACAAAAAGTAGCACATATGAGTTTATCTTGTTGGGCAGACTGGATGGACCATGCAGGTCTTTTTCTGCCGTCATTTACTATGTTACTATGTCCCAGATCTACGGCACACTAGAACAGGTGTCTCCGGGATCTGCCGGTAGTTTGCACCAGCCATCTTTCACTCAATCTTCACAACCTTATCTCTGATGCTGCAAAACATTTCTCCATCATCATGCTGCCAACATCATGCAGTTTACAAGAGATCGTTATTTGCAGAGCTATGTGCTACGTTTCTATTACACCACTATATTACTTTGCATTGAGACCAGTCACAAAACAGAGCTCATCAGACCACTAAACATTCTTCCACATGCATGCAGTGTCACCTAAACATTTCTTTGCACATACTATGTGGCACATTAAATGGCTTTTCTTCAATGGTACCATCCTTTTGGCCACCCCTCCCGAACAGATCATGTTTTTACATAACCTTGAAAACTGCAGAACAGTTAACATTATCCCCAGCCTCAGCCCACTGTCATTTTTGTAAAGTAATCTTAGACCTCACAGTGACTCTTCTCAGCAATTTCTTGAACACATAGCTACTCACTTTTGACTCGGGAGATGGCCTGACCTTTCATGAGGAGAATGATCCTAAGCATAAAGCAAAAGCAACAATGGAACGATTCAGCAAACAAAAAGTGAATGTCAAATAGCCCAGTCAAAGCCTGCCAAACTGCTTTAGCTTACAGTGATGGATCCAACAGTACTCCAAGGAATATTCAAACACATTAAAGTTTTCTTATAGCAGAGTTGGGAACCCAAATGGGATCATGAAACCTGGTTTTGGGGTCATGATCTAGATGGGCTCTCCATTGGTACATTAATCTTCTCCATCTCCCGGGGGTGGGGGGGTTCACACAATTTTATTTGGAAGCAATCATGGGATCACAGACACAAAAGAATTGGGAAGCACTCTCTTATAGCCTTTTTGAATAACTTTATCCCAGAGTTCAGCATGTTCAGCACACTTTGATTTTTTACTGTGTGTTTTTGCCTCCAACTCAATCTTTTTTTCAAAGTCTCTCTTTGCCTTCCTTATATGTAAGCAAACCTTTTCCAGAGACAGGAAGGTGGAGGGAGATGGGGCAATAGTTGGAAGGACAGGTAGGGTCCAATGAAGGTTTTTTAAGGAGTGGTGTGACTACGGCATGTTTGAAGGCATCAGGAACAGTCGCAATGGACAGTGAAAGATTGAGGATTTGACAAATAAAAGGGATGATGGTAGGAGAGATAGTGTTAAGTAGATGGGTGGGAATAGGATCAGAGGAACAGGTAGTTAGTTTCAAGGAGGAAATAAGATGTGTAGTTTCCTCTTCAGTGATTTCAGAAAAGGAAGAAAAGGAGGCAGGGGTTGGAGGGTTGAGAGAATGGACTAAGGGAAGGAGAGGTGGAGGTGACCTGGTGGAGAATTCAAGTTTAATCTTGTGAACCTTATCATGAAAGAACTCAGCCAGAGTCTGGGGGGAAAGTGAAAGGGGTGTTGGAGGTGAAGGCACTTTGAGGAGAGTTCAGTGTGGCAAAGAGACGTCGAGGGTTTGAGCCAAGAGAATTTGTCAACTGAATGTAATAGTCCTGTTTGGCAAGTAAAAGAGCAGACTGGAAGGAGGTCAGCAAGAATTTGAAATGTACGAAGTCAGCATGGGCACGGGATTTCAGCCAAAGGCGTTCGGCAGAACGGGAAAACAGGTAACGGATTCTAGAGGTCAGCCAAGGCTGGGGTTTGGTACGTTTTACAGAACGGGGAATGGGAGGAGCAAGAGTATCCAGAGCAGAGGAGAGAATTATTATAGGAAGAGACAGCCTCATTGACACACTTGGATAACATAGTGGTAGAGAAGAGATTTGAAACACCGGAGACAGAGTAGAAGGGTCAATAGCCTGAAGATTCCTAAATGTATTGGTTAAGAGTGGACAGGACTGGGAAGGAGGGTGTTTAAGTATGAAAGTTATCAGATGATGGTCAGAGAGGGGAACAGCTGAGGCACAGAAACTGGACAGTGAGCAGTTTGGGAAGAGGATAAGATCAAGACAGTGGCCATTCTGGTAAGTGGGGGAAGTGGAGCACAGTTGAGCATTGAAAGAGGATGTTAAAAGCAAGAAACTGAGAAGCATAAGAGTCAGAGGGATCATTAGCATGAATGTTAAAATCCCCAAGAATGAGGGAAGGAGATGAAGGTTCAAGAAAGAAGGAAAGCCAGGCAAAGTCAGTGAGAAAGAAAGAAAGGGACTTATCAGGGGGGGGTCAATAAATGACTGCTACTCAGAGAGGCAGAGGAGCAAATAGATGGATGGACTGGACTTCGAAGGAAGAAAAACAGTGAGACTGAGGTGGTAGAAGAGGTTGAAATCTACAAGAGGGTGAGAGTAGTAGCCCGACACCACCTCCGCGGCCAACCGGGCGAGGAGTATGGGAGAAAAGAACCTCCATGGCATAGGGCCGCAACTGAAGCAGAGTCTTCAGGGTAAAGCCAAGTTTCATTTAAGGCAAGCAGATGGAGAGTATGAGAGATAAAGAGGATTTGGGATTGGGACAAACACAAAGGAACCCTGTTTAGAAGGATTGGATCCAAAGAAGCTAAGACTTCTACGGTCTGTGCCCTGATCAAGGCTGAATAGATTTGGATGGCATGGAGTGGAGCTTTGACAACAATTTCAGAAATTTTAGAACAAGGCCATACTAGGTAGACTTCTACAGTCTATCCCCTAAAAAAGCAAAGGATAAATCAAGATCAGGTATACATATCATATATCACATTATACCATATGTATGAGTTTATCTTGTTGGGCAGAGTGGATGGACCATATTGGTCTTTATCTGCCACCATCCATCTACTATGTTACCATGTAAGTGGGTATCAAAAACACAAAAGTAACTCTACATCTGAATGGCTAAGGTGAAACAAAATTAAAAAGCTTTGGACTGGCCTAGTCTGTCCTAACTTGAACCCAATAGAGAGGCCGTAGCAGGTCCTGAAACGAGCAGCTCATGCATGTAAATTTGTGTCTGAATTAAAGCAGGACTGCAAAGAAGAGCGGGCTACGATTCCTCAACAGCGATGTGAGTGAAAGACATACCAAATTATAGGAAGAGTTTGACTGCAATTATTGCTGCTAAAGGTAGGTAAACCTAGTAAAGGGACACATGTCATGAATTTGATATATCACCTTTCTATGGATACAACCACAGCAGTTTACATTATATGGAGACATTTTCTCTGCCTCTAGTGGGCTCACAGTCTTAATTTTTGTGCTTGGCGCAATGGAGGGTTAAGTGACTTGTCTAAGGTCAAAAGGAGCTGCAGGGGGAATTGAACCCAGTTCCCCAGCCCAATGCAATATTAGGCTATTCCTTCACTCCAGTAAATAAGTTTAAGAGAAGTTACTTTTTCATATGGGTAATATAAGTATTGGATAATGTTGTACCTTAAATATATGAAGTAATAAATCGCTTTGAATATCAGGCCAACAGTTGTTAAATTTTAAACCATGTTCAGCGGTCCAGCCGCTGATATTCAACAGCATTTATCCAGGCAGTGCCACTGAATATCAGCACTAACTGGCCAAAGTCAAAACCAGGCAGAATAGGGGCGTTCTGACGATGGAATCAGGAAGGAGCCAGGAGGTGTGCAGATTCTGGTAATATTCAGTGCCAGTCTCGGTGTCCATATACATAACTGGGCATGTAAGACCACATCAGTAGCCAACCAAGCAAAGTTAGATTGTTATGCGAGTGCTGGCACTGAATAATGGGCCAGCACCCACTTAACTTCTGAGTTACTGAGCTAAATTTCTCCCCTTATCGCTCTGCACTGCTCACCATGTCGCCACCCCCCCCCCCCCAGACCCCCAACAATCCTTTTTTTTTTTTTAATTAGAAGCTCCCTACAAAATCTGAAACTCCCCCTCCCCCCCCCCCAAATCTCCAAAGAAGCCCTTTCACCCTAGGTGCTCTCTGGTGTCTAGTGGGACAGGGATGGAACATTCCTCTTTCCGCTTCTGTCCCAACTCAAGATCTAAAAATGGTGGTGTTCCTAAAGGTAGTCTCGAGGGCTCATTGCAAAGGGATTGGGGGGGGGGGGGGGTAATGATTGTACTTGCACAGTGTCTTATGTCAGTCAATATTCAGTCAGGACTCACATAAGTGTCCTATGTGAGTCCTGGCTGAACATAGGCCAGGACCCACAGGGCATCATATGCTTGACTGCTCATACCTTGCTATTCACTGCTAGTGACCAGACGAGTAGAAGTAAATCAATTTTTTACTCTTTCCAAAAGTACAAAGACATGGGGACACTCAAGGAAGTTACCTGGAAATACTTTTAAAACAAATAAGGGGAAGTATTTTTTCACTCAACAAATAGTTAAGCTCTAGAACTCTTTGCCGGAGGTTGTGGTAATGGCAGTTAGTGTATCTGAGTTTAAAAAAGGTTTGGACAAATTCCTGGAGACACATGGGAAGCAACTGCTTGCCCTGGGATTTGCAGTATGGAGTGTTGCCACGATTTGGGTTTCTGTCAGGTACTTGTGACCTGGCTTGGCCACTGTTTGGAAAACAGGATACTGGGCTAGATGGACCACTGGTCTGAGCCAGTATGGCTACTCTTATGTTCTTATGATCAGGGCCTAAGCTGTTAGCATTTAAAGAAAGAAAGAAACAAACAAAAACAAAAAAACGCTGACCACTACCAGATGAATATTCACCAATGTGCTATTTGCTTACTCGGGTTCCCTTTATCTAATATTTAAATTTATTTATTAGGATTTCTTTTCCGCATTTTTGAAAGAATTCACTCAAGGCGGTGTACAGTAAGAATAAATCAAACATAAGCAATAGACAAATACAGCAGTAAAAATATTCAAACAACAATACAAAGTACGGCACAGTATACTACTTACAAAGTCAACACAATACGTAATAGAACTTTTTAATAGATAGTGTAGGGTATAAGTAAAGATGGAACATATAGATAGGTAAGAGAGTAAGAGGAGTTAGAAAATAAGGTGACTAAAGAAAGTTGCATGTGAGGTCAGAGAGATGATTAAATGTAATCTCAGCTACAGTAGGAGTGGATAAACGTTATTAAATGTCAGAAACTATTCAGTGTGATATGGGAAAATTAGGTTCTTACCATGATAATTTTCTTTCCTTTAGTCATAGCAGATGAAGCCATTACGTATGGGTTGTGTCCATCAATCAGCAGGGGGAGATAGAGAGCACTCAACTTTTCACAGTGCCTCATGGCCAGCTAGCTCCACTGCCTCTTCAGTATTTGAAGCTTCCAAAGCAGTATGGCAAACCGCAATGGGAATAACATGAACTTTCCTCACAGCGAACGATGGCCCCTTAACAAGGGCATAAACTCAAAAAAGGAGGGAATGAACTCATCCTCCACTTTATATAAACGGAGGGAATACTTGCATCCTCCTGGAGGGAATACACTCATCCTCTCAAAACATGAACTGGAGGGAATGAACTCATCCTCCTATAACTGTAACAAGAATCCTGAAGACTGTTTTCCGACTCCCCAAGGAAGGAATATAACTTCATGAAACAAGAACAGCACCTAAAATCAGAATCACTGCAATACAGACAATCATACAGGGAGGGCTCATGGCTTCATCTGCTATGACTAAAGGAAAGAAAATTATCATGGTAAGAACCTAATTTTCCCTTCCTTCTCATCAAGCAGATGAAGCCACTACGTATGGGATGTAACACAGCAATCCCTAAATAGGGTGGGAACAAGCCACACCATGTGCTAGCACCTGTGCTCCAAAACGTGCATCCCTCCTGGCAGCCACATCCAGCCTGTAATGTCGGGCGAAAGAGAGCTTAGAAGTCCATGTTGCAGCACTGCAAATCTCATGAAGAGATAGTGTTCCAGTTTCCGCCCAGGAAGAGGAAATCACTCTTGTGGAATGAGCCTTAAAGGCTTCAGGCGGAGCCCGGCCAGACAGCAGATATGCTGAAAAGATAGCTTCTTTAAGCCAATGGGCAATAGTGGCTTTAGACGCTGAAGACCCTCTGCGAGGACCTGCAAACAGCACAAAAAGATGATCAGAGGTCCTGAAAGAATTTGTAATTCGCAGATACTGCAACAGAGTCCTGCGCACATCCAAAAGGTGCAACTGCCCAAATGAATCTGGAAACTCCTCCTCAACAAAGGAGGGAAGAAAAACGGGCTGGTTTAGGTGAAACGCTGAAACCACCTTAGGCATGAAGGAAGACACGGTCCGAACCGTGACCCCTGACTCTGAGAATTGCAGAAAAGGGTCTCTACAGGACAGCGCCTGGAGCTCTGAAACCCGTCTCGCCGAGGTAATGGCCACTAAAAAGACGGCCTTCAGTGTCAAATCTTTCTCTGAAGCACGCCGAAGCGGTTCAAAGGGCCTTCAATACTAACCCCAGGTTCCAAGCTGGACAAGGTGCCCGCACGGGAGGACGGAGCCGAAGCACCCCTCTAAGAAACCGTGCCATATCCGGATGAGCAGCTAAGGACACGCCTTCAACCTTGCCACGCAGGGAGGCCAATGCTGCCACTTGCACCCGCAGGGAATTATAGGCCAAGCCTTTGTATACACCATCCTGCAAAAAGTCCAGAATTGATGAGACAGGAGCCCACAACGGAGAAAGCGCTCTTGAAACACACCAGACTTCAAACTGGTGCCAAATCCTGGCATAAGCCACAGAAGTGGAGCACTTACGGGCCTGCAGGAGAGTGGAAATTACCTTATTTGAGTAGCCTTTATCTCTCAATTGCGCCCTCTCAATCGCCATGCCATAAGACCAAAGCGGCATGCGTCCTCCATGGCCACCGGACCCTGTGACAACAGGTGCGGAACCAGAGATAACGGAAAGGGAGCCTCCAACAGCATCTGTTGGAGGTCGGCATACCAAGGCCTCCTGGGCCAATCCGGGGCGACGAGCACCACTTCTGGATGCAGCCGAATCCGCAGGAGCACTCGCCCTATCAAGGGCCAGAGGGAAGACATACAGCAAGCCCAGGGGCCAAGGTTGAGCCAAGGCATCCAACCCGGCAGAGCGAGGATCCCTCCCGTCTGCTGAAGAAGCACGGGACTTTGGCATTGGAACTGGTCGCCATAAGATCCATCACGGGCTTGCCCCATTTGACACATATCTGCAGGAATACATCGTCTGCTAGTTCCCACTCCGCTGGATCGATCTGATGCCTGCTTAGATAGTCGGCTTGCACATTGCTCTGACTTGCAATGTGAGCTGCTGACAGGGACTGTAGATGCAGCTCGGCCCAGTGGCAAATTTGTTCAGCCTGCGCGGCTAGAGCTCTGCACTGAGTGCCGCCTTGTCGATTTATGTAGGCCACTGCTGTCGTGTTGTCCGACATCACTCGGACAGCCAATCCTTCCAGGGTCACTTGAAAGGCCAGAAGAGCCAGAAACACCGCTTTCAACTCCAGGCGGTTGATAGACCACTCCGACTCGTCAGGCGTCCACAGACCCTGGGCATGCTTCCCCTGGCAATGTGTGCCCCAGCCCTTCAGGCTGGCATCTGTCACCACTAGGCACCAATCAGGGAGCGCCAGCGGCATTCCCCGCCGCAACATGCTGTCCAAGAGCCACCACTCCATACTGAGGCGGGCCGCAGGGAGCCAAGAAAGTCTGCACTGATAATCCTGAGATACTGGAGACCATCATTGAAGTAGAGAATACTGTAGAGGTCTCAGGTGCGCTCTCGCCCATGGCACCACTTCCAAGGTGGCCGTCATCGATCCCAACAGCTGGACAATGTCCCAAGCTCGCGGGCGGGGCATCCTCAGGAGCAGACGGACCTGATTCTGAAGCTTGCACCGTCTTTGTTCGGGAAGAAATACATAGCCCGAGGCTGTGTCGAACCTGGCCCCCAAATATTCTAGAGATTGCGAGGGGGTCAGGTAACTTTTGGCCATATTGACGACCCAGCCCAGAGATTGAAGGACTGAAACCACTCTGGCTGTAGCTAGATGACTCTCTTTTTCTGAGTCTGCTCTGATGAGCCAGTCATCTAGGTACGGGTAAACCCGGATACCCTCTCGCCTGAGAAAGGCAGCTACTACCACCATTACCTTGGAGAAGGTTCGGGGAGCTGTGGCGAGGCCAAAAGGCAAGGCCCGAAACTGGAAATGTTTTCCCAACACCGCAAACCTCAGAAACTTCTGGTGCGGGGGCCAAATTGGTATGTGCAAGTAAGCTACTTTCAGGTCCAGAGACGTGAGAAACTCTCCTGTCTGTACCGCCGCAATGACGGAGCGCAGGGTTTCCATGTGAAAATGCCGCACTCTTAAGGACTTGTTTAGCTCTTTTAAGTCCAGGATCGGGCGAAAAGACCCGCCTTTTCGTGGCACCACAAAGTAAATGGAGTAGCAGCCTAAACCTTGTTCGGCGGGAGGCACCGAGGTCACAGCCCCTATCTGGCACAGACTGTGCAAAGTCTCCTCTACCACCACCCATTTGGCGGCAGAACCGCATTGGGACTCCACAAACACGTCTTTCACTGGGGCATCGAATTCTATTCGGTATCCGTCTCTGATCAGGTCCAAGACCCACTGATCTGCAGAGATTTTGGCCTACTTGAAAAAGAGGGAAAGTCTTCCTCCGATGACAGGAAATAAGGAGGGGGCCTGCGCACCATCATTGAGAGGGTCGCCCCTGAACTCCAGGCCTTGAACCGGCAGCTGCAGAATGTTTGTCCGAGCGAAAGGAGTTTCTCTGCTGAAAGCGGGCACGCAAAGTGAACCTAGCAGCACGCCCCGAGCGGTACCTTCTAGCTTCACGGAAGCTTGGTCTGTAAGAGGAGCGGACCGCCTGACCCTTAGAGGAAGGCTTCGGCCTATCTTCGGGCAAGCGCTGAGGTTTGGAATCCCCCAGGCCTTTAACAATGTTTCCAGCTCCTCACCAAACAGGAGAAGGCCTTGAAAGGGCAACTTCACCAACCTTTGCTTAGAGGCCATGTCCGCCGCCCAATGTCGTAGCCAGAGTGTGGCGAGCCGCCACTGCTACAGCCATTTGTTTAGCCGAAGCTCTGACCATATCATAAAGGGCATCAGCCAACAAGGACAAAGCCGACTCCATCCGCACAGCCACTTCAGATAAGGTCTCCGCTCCATCACCGGGCTGTTCCACTGCCTGCTGTAACCAAGCCAAGCAGGCTCTAGCAGCATAACAACTGCATGCAGATGCCCGAACAGTGAGCCCTGCCAAATCAAAGGGCCGCTTCAGAGCTGAATCAAGCCTTCGGTCTTGAATATCCTTCAGGGCAACACCTCCTTCAACAGGGAGGGTAGTTCTCTTTGTCACAGCCATGACCAGGGCATCCACTTTAGGCATTGCAAAGCGAGCCAAATGTTCCTCACTCAGAGGGTATAATTGCCCCATAGCCCTGGCAACCTTCAAAGGTCCCTTGGGGTCAGCCCATTGAGCCGAAATAAGCTCTTGGATGGAGTCATGCAAAGAAAAGGCTCGAGCAGGCTTTTTTTTTTTTGTTACATTTGTACCCCGCGCTTTCCCACTCATGGCAGGCTCAATGCGGCTTACATGGGGCAATGGAGGGTTAAGTGACTTGCCCAGAGTCACAAGGAGCTGCCTGTGCCTGAAGTGGGAATCAAACTCAGTTCCTCAGTTCCCCAGGACCAAAGTCCTCCACCCTAACCACTAGGCCACTTCTCCACTCCACTTTCTGGTACTAGCCATCCTTGGATTAACAGAGGAGGCTGTGCCACTCCCAGGATCTTCAATCGAGAGGGCTTGTAAGGCATCTGAAATAAGTGCTGGCAGCTCCTCGCAGTGGAAAATCCTCACCGCAGATGGATCATCAAGCTCCTGTGG
Source organism: Microcaecilia unicolor (assembly GCF_901765095.1). NCBI lineage: Eukaryota > Metazoa > Chordata > Amphibia > Gymnophiona > Siphonopidae > Microcaecilia > Microcaecilia unicolor. The sequence continues at coordinate 386,512,477 of NC_044032.1, forward strand.
CAATTCTGCACCCGACTCTGGCTCCTCAGCCCAAGAAGTTCTGCCAGATCCCTCAGAATCCTCATAGCCCGACCACGGGTAGGGAAAGGGGGGGGCGCCACACTCAGAAGGGGAATTAGCTCTTCTGCGTTTATCAGGAGGATAAGAAACAGGCAAAGCCAACTCCAAAAGGCCAGGATCCACCAGGGGGGCAGGCAGAGGGTCCGAAGATCCCTGTGGAAGAGCTCTTTTAAGCATGTACGCCCTATGCAGTATTAAAACAAAATCAGGTGAGAAAACCGCCCCCTGACCGCCCGGATTCTGCCCAGGGCTATCAGCTCTATTATTAGCCTCACTCAGAGGACCCCCCCCCCCCCCCCCCCCGGATTCAGGGCTCTCCGTCGCAACGGAGGCCGCGCCATGTGGAAAATCCAAAATGGCATCCGCTGCCAGCTCAGAGCGCAACAGATCACCGCTCGCCATGCTCAGGCCGGCTCTACCGTCTGTACAGCACGAATTACAGAGCCCCGCTGCTGATTGCGCTTGCCACATTTAGAACAGCGCTTTACAGTCTCCGCAGCCATCGCCGAAAACGGCGGTTAAAATTAAAAAATGGCAGTTCGTGCCAAAAACGTCCTGATCGCGGGCCCACCCCGGAGGAGTCAGAAAACACTCTTACCTTACTAGACCGAGTATCACAGCTCCGGTCCTGCAGAAGAATCTCAAGAAAAAAACCTCTTTTCCAAGATCGCTGCACTAAAGCGCGACGCAACTTTAATTATTTATTTTTTTTATTTTTTTAACGCTGTGAGGAAAGCAGAGGCAAAAGAGGTAAATAAAACACTCCGGGGGGCCTCAGATAAGTGGGAAAGGCAGGGAAAGGCGAATCAATGTGCCTGCATCCACTGAGTGGGAAAGGACAGGGAAAAAGCAAGCTAATATGTCCACATCACGGGGCATGGGTAAGGCAGGGAAAGGGCTGACCTATGTGCCTTCAAAGTGAAGCTGCTATAGCCTCTAACACCCGGCTAACAACTGGCAAGCCAGGAGCCACGCCCAGCAGAATTTTGATGGAGCTCGAAGAAGCTGCAGCCACCCTGCTTGGGAAGATAGAGAATACTGAAGAGGCAGTGGAGCTGGCTGGCCATGAGGCACTGTGAAAAGTTGAGTGCTCGCTATCTCCCCTGCTGGTGATGGACACAACCCATACGTAATGGCTTCATCTGCTTGATGACAAGGAAATATGCAATAGGGGAAATTGGGGAGGGGGGGGACACTTTTTCACATCATTGTATTTCGTTTTTTTTTAGAAAAAAATAATAAACAATGGAACAACAGACGAGTGCAAAAGGTAAACAGGTGATATTGGGATTCTGACCAGGAATAAGCCCATCAAATATACGTTCTGTGTGTTCATAAATTCCTGGGACTCTTGCACAGAGGAATTAGGCAGGCTTGCAGCAGTTTTCCATTTGGACTGATCACCAAAAGCAAATGCAATGAATTTTGGGGGGGGGGGGGGGGGGCAAGGGGCTGCATTTTGTACCCTTTGTTATTTACTAGGTAATATCTGAAAAATGAGGGGTCATGGCCCATTAGTCAAATCTATGGCCCCCTTTATAGAGACAAAACATTCAAGCATGGTGAGAGGCAGCCTTGTTTTAATGAATTAGCAGTCAGCAAGTTCAATTGGTAAAAGATTTAATTCATCATCAATGCTGGGGAAAATTGGATTTCAGTGTCACCAAACAAATCTGGTGGTGATAAAAAGGTCCATGCAATCCTGAGGCATTGATTGTTCAGGACACAGCACAACAATTTATTTTCTTATGCTGAAGATAAAAAGGCAGTCCTGAGACTTCACCTGTGTACCTGTCAAGGGTTACTTTGCCGCCTAGGATAGATCACATACCATTTCCAGATGCCTTGGAAATCGCATAACTGGCTCTTAACAATATAAGACATAAGAGTAGCCATACTTGGTCAAACCAATGGTCCATCTAGCCCAGTATCCTGTTTTCTAAACAGTGGCCAATCCAGGTCACAAGTACCTGGCAGAAACCCAAATTGTGGCGACACTCCATATAACAATCCTAGGGCAAGCAGTTGCTTCCCATGTCTGTTCAATAGAAGGACTATGGACTTTTTCTCCAGGAATTTGTTCAACCTCGGTTAGCATAACTATTTGTTGAGTGAAAAAATATTTCCTCCTATTGTTTTAAAAATATTTCTCTGTAACTTCATTGAGCGTCCCCTACTTTTTGTACTTTTGGAATAGAGTTAAAAAAAAAAAATAAAAGAACACTCAATTTACTCAGGATTTTGTAGACCCTCAATCATATCTCCTCATCTGTCTCTTTTCAGAGGTGAAGAGCCCTAACCTCTTTAGCCTTTCCTCATATGAAGGGAGTTCCATCCCCTTTATCATTTTGGTTGCTCTTCTGTGAACCTTTTCTAATTCTGCTATATCACTGACACGGTCTCTCAAGCACAAGTCAAGGGTGGGCACAATACTGCAGGTGTTCCCTATCACAAGGAGAGGCAAATCACATTCCTTACTCTGCCATGTTCAACTGTTACAGGACGGCTACAATGTCATAACAAAACAAATCATTCCAAGCCACATTTGTTTACTTTTGCTGAATTTATTTGAACTACAACGAAAGTATCATATTGTTCCAGAGCTGCTAATGGGGTCTTGATTTTTGAGATTGAGATTTTAGTACACGCCCCAGCACCGCCCTACTCTGCTTTGGTCCCACCTACTCTACCTCATGGGCTCCACCCCTTTAACACCAGAAAATATTTATTTACACCAGTGACTGCAGGGATGGGTAAGAGGGAGCGTTTCAGTTCACCTTATTACAATCTTATCTAGCATCTATTCACCCCAGCGGCATAACTGCAAGGCAGACTCAACCCCCCCCCTCACACACACATACTTTGAGCTTAAGCCCACTCCAAAATCGTGGCACTGGTTGAACTGTTGGCAAAGCTGCCCAAGACCCGCTAGCTGAAGAGGTCCACTGCATAAGCCCCCTACCATTCTGTTTGAGCAGTACAGCAGTTAGTAACATGCTTCAGTCACTGATGCTGGCCCTCCTGTTTAGACTCAGTTCAGGCACTTGAAAATAAGATGATACCTTTTTATTGGACTAGCCTAATACATTTTTCAATTAGCTTTCAGAGGCCAAAGCCTCAGGTCAGGTCAGGACAGTACTCTGCTGTTCTCTCCTGACCTGAGAAAGGAAGTGTTGGTTTCTGAAGGCTAGTCAAAATGTATTAAAATTAGTCCAATATAAAGGTGTTGCCTTATTTTCTATTTTATGTTTTATTTGTATTTATTAAACTTTATTAACATAGCTACCACATTACTTTAGCCTAAATTAAAAATAAATTGTTTTCTTCTACCTTTGTCGCCTGGCCATTTACTTTTTCTAATGGTGTTGATTCTAGTCTCTTATTTCTGCTTTCCTTCATCTTCTCTTAACTCTCTTGTCAGGGTTTCCTATCCATTCTCATTTTCTCTCTATTTTTTTCTTTTAGTTTCTCCAATTTATTTCTCTGCATCTCTGTCCAGATTTAATTCTTCTTTCTTACTATCCAGTCCTGTAAATTTCCTCTTTTTACTTCATCTACCTATGGCTTTTCATCTTTCCCTCACCTTTGTTCTTCCCTATGCCCCTTCCTCTTATTCTCCAGTCTTTCACCAATGCTATCCTCTCCCCCATTTCCATCCACCATCTCCCTCTTTCTTTCTTTCCCTACCCTTCCATCCAGCATCTTCCCTCTTCCTCGCATCTCTCCATCCAGTGTCTCCTCTCTTTCTCATACCCTTCCATCCAGCGTCTTCCCTCTCCCTACCCTTCCATTTGTCTTCTCTTTCTCTTCCTACCCTTCTATCCAGTCTTCCCTCTTTCTCTCCCCATCCTGTCCATCCAACATCTACTCTCTCTCCCAATCATTCCATCCACTGTCTCTCTCTACTCTTTTCCATTCAGTGTGTCCCATCTCTCCCCCATTCTTTCAGTGTCTCCCCTCTTCTCTCTGCATCCTTCCATCTAACATCTTCCCTTTCTCTCCTACTCTTCCATCCAGCATCTCCCCTCTTTCTCCTCTGCATCTTTCCATCCAGCATCTCCTCTCCATCTATCCCCATCTTCCCTCTTTCTTTCTTTCTTTCTCTCCCTCCTTCCATCCATCAACTCTCCTCTTTCTCTCTCCATCCTTCCAGCCAGGGTCTCCTTCTTTTCTCCCCATCTTTCTACCCAGCATCTCTCTCGCTCCAGCTCTTTTCCATCCATCTCTCTCTCTCTCCAGTTCTTTTCCATCCGTCTCTCCCACTTTCTCTTCCCATCTTTCCACTCATCTCTCTCTACCCCTCTTCCATCCCTTCATTTTCATCCCCTCTCTCCTTTCAGCATCTCCAGCCTCTCTCTTCACACCCCATCCTCTTCCCCTTCCCTTTCCCCTTACAAAGCATCTTCCGTTTCCTGGCCACTGCTGTTTCTCCCGAGGAGCAGCAGCGGCCGCAGGAAAACAACAAGTAGCAAACACGGGGCCATAGCCTTCAGGCATATGCTGTAGGCTCTACAGGTCCTCTGCCCCGGAACAGGAAGTTGATGTCACCGGGGCAGGGGAACAGCAGAGTCGACAGCACATGCCTGAAGGCTGGGGCCTCGTGCTGTTTGCTCTTTTGCCACTGCTGCTGCTCATAGGGAGAAGCAGCAGTGACAGTGCGAGTGTCTCAGAGCTGAGTGGGAGAATTTCCCACTTTCGCGGGAGTGCGAGAGAGCGAGAGATGATCCCCCAAAGCAGGAGTCTCCTGCCAATGCTGGAAAACTTGGCCGGTCTGTTGTTCATGCACCCTCATGCTGCAAAAGTCACATAATCCAGAAGTTCTTACAACACTATTTACACACTTTACAAAACAGACAAAATCAAGGTACCGATGCTGGACATAAAAGAAGAATCATTATCAACTTGAGCTACCAGAACAGGAACACAACATGATGGCCTACAGCCCGAACGTAGTGCAGTGGGGTTACCAGTGACAGGAAGAGGGCCATAACCAAACACATATTACAGAAGAAATAAAAGATGCCATAAACAAAAACAAAAACACAATATGAATTACAATCCAGCAGGGGGCTGAAGCCCTTGCAGAAAAGAGATACATATTCAGGGGTAATTTAATAAGGAAAACTTTCATAAAAGGTGCCTACGAAAGTTTCCAGAAATATGCCTACTTTACACCTAATCTTGTAAAAGCAATGATGGAGAATACGGGTATTTATAAAATAATCTCCCAGAACCCATTTCCAGCCTCACAAATTATAGCTGCTGCAAACGTGTGTGTGTGTGTACTCTATGCTTATGCATGAGTCGTATGAAGCATGTACATACCTCATACCACCATTCCCCAGGGATCATCTGTGCAGACTGCAATAAGTATTCAGATTTAGATGGTCCTGGGTCCACTTTCCAAAGGCAGTGGGTACTGGGTATAAGCAAAATAATGCACTGAAACCAGACTGTTTGATTGGTAAAGGATGGTTAGAAATATACAGCATTTGGGCGAGATTATTACAGCAGCTGCTATGGGTATAAGATTCAGGTCAAGAATGACTCTGACATATGTCCCATTCCCAACTTTAGTTCTGTATGGAGTCTGATCTGAAGATCCTTGTTGCAAGTAGGTATGATTTCCTTTTGAAGGCCCATGTTTCAGGAGTCTGCCTGTCTCTACAGCCTTTGTTATCAGAACATTGCTCCTGTTAAGCCTTCAACAGCTTAAGTTGACCTGATGAAGGCTTCTGAGAAGTTTTAAAACTCTACATCCAGTCTTGAGTTAAACTCTCAGAAGCCTTCATCAGGTCAACTTAAGCTAGCTGAACTGTGCGCAGTCTGACCAACCAGCACTAATTAATGCCAACAGAGACCACAAAATGTACACATGATCTTAGTCGCAATGTACACACGTGTATTCACCTATACAATTTTATAATAGCCATTTTCTATATACAAAACATGCTTTACATGTAGAAACACTTCATAAAATTACACCCTGATTTGAGCATGTAGAGAAGCATTTTAACATATACAAGATCTTATAAAATTGTCCAGAAATATATATGTATAAAAAGGTGGATGCTCAGAAAACACACTAGCAAGAAACAGCTGCTGACCAGCTAAAATCGACTGTTCACTGCTATCCAGTCATTTCAGTGGCGCTTAAACAGTTATCTCTGCTGAAAATGACCGATATAGTCAAATTCAAAAGCAGTTAACTCAAGGGTGTTCCAGAGGTGGAGTCGGGTTAAGTGCTGATATTCAGTCTCTCACTGAATACATAACCTGCTTAAATTGGGCCACATAAATGTCCTACCTTTAAGCAGATTGGCTTATGCGGTCAAGAGCTGAATACTGACTTCACCGGCAATGTGTTAGCCAGCTCCAAAAATTATTTTCAATGCCAAAACCTGGAAAGGGCCTAGCATTGAATATCCAGGAATAACAACGCCAGCGAGCAGCAAAACACTCACCGCTGCCGGCTGACTATCTGTGGGCCAGTGCCTACTTTTCTGCAACAGATGTATAGGCATTCCCGGGATTAGAAAATAGGCAGAGCAGGGACAGGATAACCACTTTTTTTTTTTTTTTTTTTTAAATAAAACACTCACTTATGAGCTCATTCTTATCAGCATTTACACACACAAAACTACATCTGCCTCAGAGCAGGTGTATCTTAGTGCACAAGCTTTCAGGCTGCCTATTTCATAAAGGTGTAGAGACACATAGGTTGCGGTTATAAAAATACATAAGTGAAAAGGGTTGACCTCAAGCATAAAATGACAAATTAACCATTCAATTCTAAACATGTAAAGTGAATGTGGAGCTTAGGAGCAACGTCAGGAAATACTTTTTCAGAGAAAGGATGGTGGATGCCTGGAATGCCCTCCCACAGGAGGCTGTGAAGATAAAAACAGTGACTGAATTCAAGAATGAATGGGATAAACACAGAGGAACACTATATCGAATAAGGATGGAATCCAATTAAAAGCAAAAAACTTAAATGACTTCATAACTCGAGTGAGCTTTGACTGCAGCTTCAGAGGTTGGGAACTTCTACGGGTCCTGTAAATGGCAAAGACAGATCAGAATCAAGGCCAGAGTGGACTTCTTACCGGCACAGGTCCTACTTCCCAACTGGAGTTGCGGTCGACTTCTACAATCTGTGCCCCAAAACTAGCAGATACGATTAAGTATATCGGTGTTAAATCACAAAGACGTAGATCTGTGCGGAGTGCCAGATTCAACCTCGGCCACCTTGCTGGGTAGACTGGATGGACCCTGCAGGTCATATCTGCCGACATTTACTATATTACAATAATGAATTTTGTGTGTTTGGGCTCAGCCTAGGCCTTTTCACTGATGTATGAACATGGACAGTAACCTTGCTTTCCACACACTGTCACCTGTCATCTTTATAAAACAGGCACATCATATGCATCTACGTGACTGAGCCTCAGCGCCCTGTTATAAAGTTGCTTCCATTAAATCCATTTAGACTAGCACAAGAATTAACAATAAAAAAAAAAAGAAACTGATGAAGTGTATGAAGCAAAGACATGAGGAAAGTTCTTACCATTGGAAGCTGAAGGCTGAAGTTTCCTCTGCTCTTTGACCCCCTCTCAATCCGCAATGTGGCCCACTAAAACAAAAAGCAAAGGTCGGGGGGGGGGGGGGGAGAGAATGAAATTAAAAGGTTGCCTTAATTTTTTTAAATAAATTTCTCTCCAATTTTATGCTTATCAAAAACTGGTCTCCCATTAATCAAGCATCTGCCCTGGTTTTAGAACATCCACTCCACACTGAAACAGAGCTCAACCACCCCACTAAGCAAACTGTTCCACAACTAACATCTGCTTTATCTCCCCTCTTGGGTTTTCTTCCTCATAACATTCATACCACATTGACATGTTCCTCATCCAAGAACCCACCAATGACAAAACTGGCAACGAGCTCTGACTGCATTGCAGATCAGGAATGTAAACCTGCTCTGGAAAATTTCCCCAAAAGCTGGCATGTTCCCATCTGATTATCCACATTTCATTAACGGCATGCCCCCCCTCCACCATCTATTTTACTAATCTTTAGAATTTGCTAGTCAAGGACCTTATATGGTAACATCACAGGATGCACTGCAAAGGGCACTGCCATTTTGGAGATGGCAGCCAGGAATGGTGGGCATAATTCCTGCTTCCAACCTACCAAGTACAAGGATATGGGGCCATGGGCCACTGCTAGGTCCACAAGGGCTAACTTGGGACTGGGGGAGTCAAGTCTGAGCTGGCTAGAGGTCCCACTGGACCACCAGGGTTGTTTTTTTTATTTTTAAAGTTTTATGGGGAAACGGAGGGGGGTGTCCATACACTAACAGGGATATGTTTGCAAGGGAGGAAGACAGAACAGGTACAGGGTTGGGTATTGCTGTGGCATGCATTTTTAATTTACATTATTTTAATACCGTCAACTTTACCAACAGTGCCTGAACCAATCAGCACTCGGGCACTGGTAGGAATGTAGCGCAGGAATTCAGAACAGCCAAATGACTGCTTCTATTTTAGTGTGGCATTAATCTGCAAGCTCATTACTCTAAGCATGCCGTTGCAATTTTCCTGTGTTATGTTTGTGGTAGAATTTCATTCTACCAAGAACCCTTTAAGCATCAGCCCCCTGATGTCTAGTTGTACGCCAACTGACTTTCAATTGATTTAGAAAAAGAAAAAAAAAAAAAAAACAACACCTCTCCATGGTGTCTAATAGGAAAGGATATGATAAAGGGCACTGCGTACGCCTTGTAGCGCTATAAAAATGCTAAATAGTAGTAGTCGTAGTAGTACTTAAAGGTGAAGCTCTGACAGTTTTCACTTAGATGAATAATGTGTACCAAGTAAAGATATAGGCTTACAAGAACTACAGAGATGAGGATTTTATTCCGGTTTAAATACGATAGCAACGCGAGTGAGATAGAGCTGTATACTCATCAACTGAGTTACAGTCCCTAGTGAGTAATGGAGCTCGTATGCCTTTAAATTTTTTGTAGAATTTATTACTAAAGCCATCAGCTCCAAAGCTTTACCGATAAGGAGCTGTTTAATGGCCAATAGTACCTCATCAAGCAATACAGGGGCAGAAAGAGCTTCAACCTTGGAGGGAGTCTATATTGGGAGAGAGCTAGGTGCTAAAAAGTCAATCAAGGCCTGGGAAGGAGCATCCTCTGGAGTATAAAGCTGCTTATGGAACTTTAAAAGGGCTCCCTGAATATCAATTCACTGTGCACCACAGACCCTGATCATCTAAAATTTTATAGATTTATAATTACAGGTTGCCTGACTCTTCAGTTTATCAGCCAGTAGTTTACTCACCTTATTATTAAACTCAAAATACTCCTGATTAGTACGATTCAAACGCCCTTTGATAGAATGAAGCTCTAAATTATATAAGCCCAGGTTATGCAAAGCTGCCTGATGTCTTTGAAAGCCCCGGTCCTGTATATAGAGATGGTCCAGAGAAGATTATCTCATCCCAAAACTGCTGTTCCCTTTGATGGCTAACTTCATGAACATGGGCTTGCAGAGAGATCAAATGCCCTTGCCTCCAAGCACTCCCATAATAGTCAAGGTAGAAATATATAGAAGTATCATTAAAATGCAAATAGTCTAATAAGTGCTTTTCCAGTTGCTGTAAACTCACCAGGTCATCTAATAAAGCATCATTCAGCTGGCAGGCCTGCCACCATGAAACATCAAATGAATTGTGATAGGAGCATGGTCAGACCAAGTTTGAGGATAAATTTCCACAGCATGGACATATTTGCTTATACTGAGTCTCCCAAGTCAAAGAAATTCTCAGAAAAAATACAGACTCTTTCAGAATTGAAAAGAAAAAGAGAGATTTTCAGAATTAAAAAGAAAAAGAGAGATTTTCAGAATTAAACAAATTTCTTCTTTGTTGATGAAAACGGAACAGGCCGAAACAGACTGAATTTACATAATGTTCAGCTTCAAGCCCTCCTGAAGCTCTACACAGCTTTTAGAATGGGAGCTCAAAGATCTTAACAGAACAATTTTAGGATCCTCAGTTTACTGGAGAGAGCAGAGGGAACTGACACCATCACCTTCATTGAGAAGTGGCTTCCTCAATTTCTTCTATTCAGTTCTCGCCTGTACTAGAATTGGAAAGCGAACGTTACACACCAGCACATTCCTAATATCCTTGGCCAGTGGTTGCTAAAGCACTTAGATACCAACATACAACGCAGATAATACAAGCAGCAAAAGTACAATCCAATACGAAGGGCATACCATTATAATCGTCGCTGACCTCCATAACACACGATTCAATGATAAACAATTCCTTGCTGTGAGATCAGCACGAGTCAAATGAAAAATCACCATTAATAACTCCACTAAATCTTTTGAGGACCCTGATACTCTGCTGTCTTATTTAGAGCAGCAAGACAAAGGAAATTAGCACGAACTCCCTTCCACTGACCTGATTCTCTGATTTTACAACTCAGTATGCTGCCAGCTTTAATCTCAATAATTATAGTCAGATTGGGTATGATTTAATTATGGTTCTCTCTCACATTGAGCTCTAGCTACTTTTCATCATCTTCTTTCATCATCTATTTAATAGTAGCCCAACACTGAATATGTTATGATGTAATAATTGCAGAATATCATCTCCAGCTATTTGTCTGCTTACAATTCACTAAGTTTACTTGGGTCAAGTGTTGCAGTTAATCTTGTTTCACACCTTGTGATGGCACGTGCAAAGTTATTCTCTGTCATTGTTCTTTTATTGTCTTTGCCTTACATGAGCAAATTTTCAACTTCATTTTGTTACCCTTGTCATATCTGTTGTATACTAGTAGAAAAGGCCCGTTTCAGGCACAAATGAAACGGGCGCTAGCAAGGTTTTCCTCAGAGTGTGTATGTTTGAGAGAGTGTGTGTCAGAGTGACAGAGAGAGAGAGAGAAAGAGAAATTTGCGAGTGAGTGTGTGTGTGTGACAGAGTGAGTGAGACTGTGTGCGAGTGTGTGCCTGGGGTCCCTCCCTCCCACCCAGTTCTAGTGTCGCCGTCCCCTTCCTCCGTGATCCAGGGTCATTGTCGTCCGTCCCCCCCCCTCCCAGTTCCAGGGTCTTCCCATCTTTTTTTTTTTTTAGTTTTTGTACAGGTGGTGCATTCCCCCCCCCTCCCCTCCTCTGAAGTCCAGACCCCCACCCTCCATCCGAATTCCAGACTCCCCTCCGAGTTCCAGACCCCTCCCTTCCGCTGTCCGAGTTCCAGACCCCACCTCCCTGCCTCCCTCCCTCCGATTTGCAGATCCCACCTCCCTGCCTAACTTCCTCCGATTAGCAGACCCCCTCCCTCCGATTTCCAGCCCCCCCCCCCTCAGAGTTCCTGACCCCTTGATCCCCCTGTCGCGACCCTCTCGAGCCCCCCTTCCCGCCACCAAACCTCACGCCAGCCGAAGTCCTGTTCTCGGCCCGCGCAGCGTGGAGTCGTGGAGGAATGATAAAGTTGGAATCAGTTTGTGTTCGTGCGTCTGATGTACACACACAAAGAGATTCCAACTTGATCACGTCCAGTGACGTCAGCTGGGGCTTCGGAGCCCAAAGTTACAGACACAGGCAGCCAGGACAGGTTCATAGTTAGTATTATATAAGATAAGATATGTACGCCCTTTCTTTTTTTCAGATTTTAATTATTTCACACAATGGCAACTTCTCTATTGAATATACCATCTCTCTATAATAAAGACCTTAATAACCCTTTCAAAAGGCAACAAATTTGGTGTTATATTAAAAACTAGAAAAAAAGGCCCGTTTCTGAAACAAATGAAACGGGCGCTAGCAAGGCTATTGGCCACCATTAACCCATTTGCAGCAACCCTGCTGTCCCCTCCATCCACCCATGTGCAGCAACCCTGCTGTCCCCTCCATCCACCAATATGCAGCAACTGTCCTGTCCCCTGGCTTCCCCTCCATCCGCGCATGTGCAGCAAGCGTCCTCTCCAGTTCGATGCCCCCTCCCCCATCGAGTTCCATGCCCCCTTCTTCCCTCCTCCGTCAGTTCCACGGGCCCCATCCCTTCCGCCTGCACCCGCCCCCTCCGTGAACGGGCCGGCCTCCGTATATCAAAAAGCAGAGCGTCTGTCACCTGTGTGAAAGCGGCGCAGGCAGAACGCTTCCCTTGGATCTCTTTCGCTACCTGTGTCCCGCCGTCATCTGACGTGATGTAACGTAATGTCAGCGAAGGCGGGACATAGGGAGGGAAGGAGATCGGAAGGGAAGCGATGTAGTGCCTGCAGCGCTTTGATAGAGGTGACAGGCGCTGTGCTTTCCATGTAGGTAGGCGGGTCCACTGAAGGGGGTGGATGGGGGGGGGGGTTGAGCGGTGGTTGGCTGAGTGTCATAGGCTCGCCCTTGTAACGTAACGTCAGCGAGGGGGGCACATAGGGAGGGAAGGAGATCGGAAGGGAAGCGATGTAGTGCCTGCAGCGCTCTGATAGAGGTGACAGGCGCTGTGCTTTCCATGTAGGTAGGCTGGTCCATTCACAGAGGATGGGGGGGTGGGGTGGGTGTGTGGGTTGAGCGGCGGTTCGCTGAGTGTAATAGGGTCGTCCTCGTAACGTAACGTCAGCGAGGGCGGGACATAGGGAGGGAAGGAGATGGGAAGGGAAGCGATCTTGTGCCTGCAACGTTTTCATACAGATGACAGGCGCTGTGCTTTCCATGTAGGTAGGCGGGTCCAGTGACGGAGGGGGTTGGGTGTATGGGTTGAGCGGCGATTCGCTGTCTTAGCCCCGCCCTCGACGTCATCACGTTGTGACGCGAGGGCGGGGCAGACACTCATGGGGAAAAATTCCGATCTCTGCCACCTCAAAACGGAAGTTGAGGCTTCATTTAGAACGTTGGGGTTGCGAATTATGTGCGGAAGGGGCATGGCTGAGGGCGGGTCTATGAGTGAGAGTGAGTGGTGCATGAGTGACAGAGAGTGGTGCGGACAGCCTAGCCTACCAACAGTGCAGGGCTTCAGTGTTTCCCTGCCACAGAGTAAGCTTCAGAATGTTTGAGGTGAGACTTATTTATATAGATGTATTTCCTGATATTATTTATCTTCAGAAGACAAATTTGAAAGTTAACTCTCTGCACCTATTGAAATCAAAAGTTACACAGACCCCTGGGGAACCCCACTAACTACCCTTCTCCATTGAGAATACTGACCATTTAACCCTACTCTCTGTTTTCTATCTTTTAACCAGTTTTTAATTTACAATAGAACACAACCTCCTATCCCTGAAGAAATGGTGACCAAGGGTCACCTAGCAATTAGCCTGGAAGACTGTGTGCCAACCCTGGGACCAGAGACAGCCCAGAAAAGGAGATGTGCCAACCCGGAGACCAGCAGCCAGGACAAGGAGAGAGGTACAGACCCCATTGGAGTCCTTGGATCAATGCTGCAGAATCCCATGGATAATCAGAGAAGCCAGAAAAAAAAACCCCAACCTGATAGTCTGGCTGGAAGTCGGAAACACCCCCTAGAAAGGAAGGAAGGATGCAGTCACACCGACAGCAGGGCCCACTGCCAAAAATGGTAGGAAAGAGACAAGTCAGACCTTGCCTGCAACTCCACCAACTGCCTCATGGAGCAATGGAGTCTACAGAGGGCGCCGTCAGATGGACACTCGACAAGCATCACCGTAGAAGAAAGGCAAAGAAGATACAAAGTGGCTGGCATATCAGAGGCTGAGGGAGAATCCCCAAAGACAGGTGCGTCACAGCGATATACACACACTATCACCATCCATGCAACCACAAGCTGGCCTCAAGCACGACCACAAGAGGCCCAATGCCCTGTTCCATACACCCAGCCATTGCCACCAAATCAAGAAGCTTTGCTGGTATGTCTCCCATAAGGATACCACTGCTTGCCACTCATGGAGCTGAGCCACTATATCACCCCAGTAGCCACTGCCACCCATCACTCATGGCGCGAAGCCGAGACGTCAGCCCAGCAGCCACTGCCGCGTGGCACTCACTGAGCCATGTCAATGTGTCTCCAGGTGGCTGCAGCAAGCTAGCAAGACATCCAGCCCCATAGCGGAAGAGAACAGCAGGATGCCAGCTGAATGCAGAAACTGGACGTGAGGGAACTGCAAACCACCAGCTGTTGTGGCAAACAGCTGCCCCCTGACCAGCATCGATTGGGATTCACAGCCAAAACCTCCTGGTACGCTGCTGGAAAAGTGCACACAAGAAATAAAAGCAGCACCACTTACCTCAGCCTGACAATAAAGCAAACTTGGTGACACACAGAAGCTCCATTTCACCACACATAGCCAACATCCATGAAAAAAGGGGGTGGAGCTGTGGGGGGAGACCCAGAGCACAGAGTGTCACCCCAACTGGGGAATGAGGGACCTGGCACCATCGAGTATCATTCCATTTCAGGCACAGCCAGGAAGAAAAAGAGCCCAATGGACCAGCAAAAACCCCCTTCTCAAGTGGTACCTAGAGAAACCAGGGCAGGAGTCAAGTAACAAGCACCTAGAAGGAGCTATACGATGGTCTTTATTTTTATGTGTTTGGAATTTTTTTTGTTGTTGTTGTTTTGTTTTTTTTTGTAAATATAGGAACACCCTGACAGCAGGTGCCCTGGAAAGCTGATGACCAGCCGAAATGCAACCCAGTCAAAAGGTAGCCAAACAGCTGAACTGACCAAGAACCAGGACACTGGAATGGACAATGCAAAGAGAACAGAAGGTCCCAGCACTGAAAAGATGTGGCCCATAAGCCCCAGCAAAGCTAAGAGCTGTGCAAGGAACCAGACCGCGCGGTCCAACAACAGAGACAAACCCTTCAGCAGCAGAGGGGACTGCCCACAAAGCAGCAGAGTAGTCGTCCCCGAGTACTTGAGATCTGGGCTCATCCCCAGTCACCTCATCACCTATCCGCCTAGAGACTTACATAAAGACGTAAGCCCAGGATGGACAGCAAAGCCACACCACCCTGGAGCAAAAAGCGAATGCTACATACCTGTAGAAGGTATTCTCCGAGGACAGCAGGCTGATTGTTCTCACTGATGGGTGACGTCCACGGCAGCCCCTCCAATCGGAAACTTCTCTAGCAAAGTCCTTTGCTAGTCCTCGCGCGCACCGCGCATGCGCGGCCGTCTTCCCGCCCGAAACCGGCTCGAGCCGGCCAGTCCAGTATGTAGCAAGACAATACACTTCAAGGGAAGACACAACTCCAACGGGGAGGGGGCGGGTTTGTGAGAACAATCAGCTGCTGTCCTCGAGAATACCTTCTAAGGTATATAGCATTCGCTTTCTCGAGGACAGCAGGCTGCTTGTCTCCATGATGGGGTATCCCTAGCCCCCAGGCTCACTCAAAACAACAACCATGGTCAATTGGGCCTCGCAACGGCGAGGACATAACTGAAATTGACCTAAAAAATTTACCAACTAACTGAGAGTGCAGCCTGGAACAGAACAAACAGGGCCCTCGGGGGGTGGAGTTGGATCCTAAAGCCCAAACAGGTTCTGAAGAACTGACTGCCTGAACCGACTGTCGCGTCGGGTATCCTGCTGCAGGCAGTAATGAGATGTGAATATGTGGACAGAAGACCACGTCGCAGCTTTGCAAATTTCTTCAATGGAGGCTGACTTCAAGTGGGCTACCGACGCAGCCATGGCTCTAACATTATGAGCCGTGACATGACCCTCAAGAGCCAGCCCCGCCTGGGCGTAAGTGAAGGAAATGCAATCTGCTAGCCAATTGGATATGGTGCGTTTCCCTACAGCCACTCCCCTCCTATTGGGATCAAAAGAAACAAACAATTGGGCGGACTGTCTGTGGGGCTGTGTCCGCTCCAGGTAGAAGGCCAATGCTCTCTTGCAGTCCAATGTGTGCAGCTGACGTTCAGCAGGGCAGGAATGAGGACGGGGAAAGAATGTTGGCAAGACAATTGACTGGTTCAGATGGAACTCCGACACGACCTTTGGCAAGAACTTAGGGTGAGTGCGGAGGACTACTCTGTTATGATGAAATTTGGTGTAAGGGGCCTGGGCTACCAGGGCCTGAAGCTCACTGACTCTACGAGCTGAAGTAACTGCCACCAAGAAAATGACCTTCCAGGTCAAGTACTTCAGATGGCAGGAATTCAGTGGCTCAAAAGGAGATTTCATCAGCTGGGTGAGAACGACATTGAGATCCCATGACACCGTAGGAGGCTTGACAGGGGGCTTTGACAAAAGCAAACCTCTCATGAAGCGAACAACTAAAGGCTGTCCTGAGATCGGCTTACCTTCCACATGGTAATGGTATGCACTGATCGCGCTAAGGTGAACTCTTACAGAGTTGGTCTTAAGACCAGACTCAGACAAGTGCAGAAGGTATTCAAGCAGGGTCTGTGTAGGACAAGAGCGAGGAGCTAGGGCCTTGCTGTCACACCAGACGGCAAACCTCCTCCACAGAAGAAGTAACTCCTCTTAGTGGAATCTTTCCTGGAAGCAAGCAAGACGCGGGAGACACCCTCTGACAGACCCAAAGAGGCAAAGTCTACGCTCTCAACATCCAGGCCGTGAGAGCCAGGGACCGGAGGTTGGGATGCAGAAGAGCCCCTTCGTCCTGCGTGATGAGGGTCGGAAAACACTCCAATCTCCACGGTTCTTCGGAGGATAACTCCAGAAGAAGAGGGAACCAGATCTGACGCGGCCAAAAAAGGAGCAATCAGAATCACTGGTGCCTCGGTCTTGCTTTGAGTTTCAACAAAGTCTTCCCCACCAGAGGAATGGGAGGATAAGCATACAGCAGGCCCTCCCCCCAATCCAGGAGGAAGGCATCCGATGCCAGTCTTGCCGTGGGCTGAAGCCTGGAACAGAACTGAGGGACTTTGTGGTTCACTCGAGATGCGAAGAGATCCACCAAGGGGGTGCCCCACGCTTGGAAGATCTGGCGCACCACTCTGGAGTTGAGCGACCCACTTGTGAGGTTGCATAATCCGGCTCAGTCTGTCGGCCAAGCAGACTGTTGTTTACGCCTGCCAGATATGTGGCTTGGAGCACCATGCCGAGACGGCGAGCCCAGAAGCCACATGCTGACGGCTTCCTGACACAGGGGGCGAGATCCGGTGCCCCCCTCTGCTTGTTGACATAGTACATGGCAACCTGGTTGTCTGTCTGAATTTGGATAATTTGATGGGACAGCCGATCTCTGAAAGCCTTCGGAGCGTTCCAGATCGCTCGCAACTCCAGGAGATTGATCTGTAGACCGCGCTCCTGGAGGGACCAGCTTCCTTGGGTGTGAAGCCATCGACATGAGCTCCCCATTCCCAGGAGAGACGCATCCGTTGTCAGCCCTTTTTGTGGCTGAGGAATTTGGAAAGGACGTCCCAGAGTCAAATTGGACCAGATTGTCCACCAATACAGGGATTCGAGAAAACTCGTGGACAGGTGGATCACGTCTTCTAGACCCCCAGCAGCTGATACCACTGGGAGGCTAGGGTCCATTGAGCAGATCTCATGTGAAGACGGGCCATGGGAGTCACATGAACTGTGGAGGCCATGTGGCCCAGCAATCTCAACATCTGCCGAGCTGTGATCTGCTGGGACGCTCGCACCCGCGAGACGAGGGACAACAAGTTGTTGGCCCTCGTCTCTGGGAGAATAGGCGCGAGCCGTCCGAGAATCCAGCAGAGCTCCTATGAATTCGAGTTTCTGCACTGGGAGAAGATGGGACTTTTGGATAATTTATCACAAACCCCAGTAGCTCCAGGAGGCGAATAGTCATCTGCATGGACTGCAGGGCTCCTGCCTCGGATGTGTTCTTCACCAGCCAATCGTCGAGATATGGGAACACGTGCCACCCCAGCCTGCGAAGTGCCGCTGCTACCACAGCTAGGCACTTTGTGAACACCCTGGGCGCAGAGGCGAGCCCAAAGGGTAGCACACAGTACTGGAAGTGGCGTGTGCCCAACTGAAATCGCAGATACTGTCTGTGAGCTGGCAGTATCGGGATGTGTGTGTAGGCATCCTTCAAGTCCAGAGAGCATAGCCAATCGTTTTGCTGAATCATGGGGAGAAGGGTGCCAGGGAAAGCATCCTGAACTTTTCTTTTACGAGATATTTGTTCGGGCCCTTAGGTCTAGGATGGGACGCATCCCCCCTGTTTTTCTTTTCCACAAGGAAGTACCTGAATAGAATCCCAGCCCTTCTTGCCCGGATGGCACGGGCTCGACCGCATTGGCGCTGAGAAGGGCGGAGAGTTCCTCTGCAAGTACCTGCTTGTGCTGGAAGCTGTAAGACTGAGCTCCGGTGGACAATTTGGAGGTTTTGAGGCCAAATTGAGGGTGTATCCTTGCCGGGACTATTTGGAGAACCCAATGGTCGGAGGTTATTAGAGGCCACCTTTGGTGAAAAGCTTTCAACCTCCCCCCGACTGGTAGGTCGCCCGGCACTGACACTTGGATGCGGCTATGCTCTGCTGGAGCCAGTCAAAAGCTCGCCCCTTGCTTTTGCTGGGGAGCCGAGGGGCCTGGCTGAGGCGCACGCTGCTGACGAGAGCGACGCGCGCTGGGCTTAGCCTGGGCCGCAGGCTGTCGAGAAGGAGGATTGTACCTACGCTTACCAGAAGAGTAGGGAACAGTCTTCCTTCCCCCGAAAAATCTTCTACCTGTAGAGGTAGATGCTGAAGGCTGCCGTCGGGAGAACTTGTCGAATGCGGTGTCCCGCTGGTGGAGAGACTCTACCACCTGTTCGACTTTCTCTCCAAAATGTTGTCCGCACGGCAAGGCGATCTGTCCGCAATCCGCTGCTGGAGTCTATTCTCCAGGTCGGCGGCACGCAGCCATGAGAGCCTGCGCATCACCACACCTTGAGCAGCGGCCCTGGACGCAACATCAAAGGTGTCATACACCCCTCTGGCCAGGAATTTTCTGCATGCCTTCAGCTGCCTGACCACCTCCTGGAAAGGCTTGGCTTGCTCAGGAGGAAGAGCATCAACCAAGCCCGCCAACTGCCGCACATTGTTCCGCATGTGTATGCTCGTGTAGAGCTGGTAAGACTGGATTTTGGCCACGAGCATAGAGGAATGGTAGGCCTTCCTCCCAAAGGAGTCTAAGGTTCTAGAGTCCTTGCCCGGGGGCGCCGAAGCATGCTCCCTAGAACTCTTAGCCTTCTTTAGGGCCAGATCCACAAACTCCAGAATCATGAGGCAACTGGGTGCGCATCAGATCTGGGTCCCCATGGATCCGGTACTGGGACTCGATCTTCTTGGGGATGTGGGGATTAGTTAGAGGTTTTGTCCAGTTCGCAAGCAATGTCTTTTTTAGGACATGGTGCAAGGGAACAGTGGACGCTTCCTTAGGTGGAGAAGGATAGTCCAGGAGCTCAAACATTTCAGCCCTGGGCTCGTCCTCCACAACCACCGGGAAGGGGATGGCCGTAGACATCTCCCGGACAAAGGAAGTGAAAGACAGACTCTCAGGAGGAGAAAGCTGTCTTTCAGGAGAGGGAGTGGGATCAGAAGGAAGACCTCAGACTCCTCGTCAGAGAAATATCTGGGGTCTTCTTCTTCCTCCCACGAGGCCTCACCCTCGGTGTCAGACACAAGTTCACGAACTGTGTCTGCAACCTCGCCCGGCTCGACTCAGTGGAAGCCACGTCCACGATGGGGGCGTCGAGAGGTAGACTCCCTGGCCCGCATCGGCGAAGCCCCTCCGCCGACGTAGTCGGGAGCCCTCCTGGGAGGTGGCCGCAGTCGGTACCGCGACGTCGGGGACCTCACCCCGGGCGATGGGCCAGACGGTGCCACGCTCGACCGGTACCGGAGGCGCAAGCACCGCCGGTTTACCGGAGGGGTAGGGCGCAACAGCTCTCCAGAATCTCTGGGGAGAACGGCCCGGAGGCTCTCGTTCAGAGCGGCCTGCAGAGAAAGGCAAAGAGGTCGATGCAGGCTGTCGACGGCAGAACCTGTTCCGGGCATGAGGAGGCTGTTCCGGGCTTGTCCAGAGTGGAGCGCATCGACACCTCTTGAACAGAGGGGTGAGAGGTGGTCCATATCGGTGCCGATGCCTGCTGGGTGCCGACTCCTCGGCGACCCAGAGCTCTCCCGGTGCCGACGCGGGGAGGCGACCGGTGTCGATGCTTCTTCGATTTCTTCCGAAGCATGTCACGGAGCTCCCCGGCACCGACGAGGAGGACGTAGAATCCAGCCGTCGCTTCCTCGGGGGCCGAGGCCGAAGGAGGTCGGTCTCTGGGGGGCTGTACCGCAGGAGCCCTCAGGGTAGGAGGAGGAGACCACCCGAAGGCTCACCGCCCACCAGCAGGGGAATGGACAGCCCTCACCTGCACTCCTGACGATGCACCACCGTCCGACGACATCAGCAGACGAGGTCCCGGTACCACCGACGTCGATGCAGCTATCCGATGTCTCGGCGCCGATGCAGAGGCCCGATGCCTCGATGCACTCGATGCAGGGGCGGCCCGAGAGGAAGATGGTCTGGACGGCTGACGACGTCGATGCACTCGAAGATCCCGGTGCCGATGCCGACGAAGAGCCCGAGAACAACACGTTCCACTGGGCTAGTCTCGCTACCTGAGTCCGCCTTGAAGCAGGGAACACAGACTGCAGTTCTGAGGGCGGTGCTCGGCCCCCAGGACACTGAAGACACGACGAGTGTTCGATCAGTGAGCGAGAATAACCCGGGCGCACTGGGTGCACTTCTTGAAGCCGCTGGAAGGCTTCGATGTCATGGGCGGAAAAATCGCGCCGGCGAAATCAAAGTCCGAAATGACGGAAAAAGAGCACCAAAAAATTTGTAAGGGAGAAAATCTCGACCGAGGCCGAAAAGAGGCCTACCCCGACGACGAAAGAAAACTTATCGGGGCAAAAAGCTGGAAGTACAGGGAGGATTAACACGAAACCCGGGGGGGGGGGTTTCCGGAGCACTTCCCGACACTTGAAAGACTTTTCCGAAGAAAAAACACGTCAAAATTAATTTGGACGCGCGAGGGTCGACTTTCCGGGGCTCGACACGGCGAAAACACGACCGTACCGAGTGCGGACAAAAGAAGACTGGCCGGCTCGAGCCGGTTTCGGGCGGGAAGACGGCCGCGCATGCGCGGTGCGCGCGGGCGCGCGAGGACTAGCAAAGGACTTTGCTAGAGAAGTTTCCGATTGGAGGGGCTGCCGTGGACGTCACCCATCAGTGAGAACAAGCAGCCTGCTTGTCCTCGGAGAATCCAGATATAAAGAGCTAAACCCTGACTCAATGATGCTAGGGCACAAGCCAGAAAAAGGGGAGGCATTGGACAGAGGTGGAAGCTCTACAGGTGAGGCGATGGGGCCAAGACTAAGAATAAGGGGCCTGCACAGAGCCCAATAGCAGCCTGCAGTAGACCAACACCACAGAGCCACCAGCCATGGCTGAGAGAGGTAAACAGAAGACACCATCCGAAGGGACTGAACACAAAGCTGCCACGTCCTACCATGAAACATCACTGCAGTGAGAAGTACCTGAGAATACTTCAAGGAACAGGGCAGCTGAGAAACCCATAGCAGACTGATGCTGTCAGAAGGACTCCCTAGCAGAAGCAGCATTCGAGAATCTCTGCCGCTAGCCAGGAAGTCAAAGCTGACAAATGCTGGAAGAATCTGCACAGTGAAAGACATGCGACAGGCCATAGAGGCAAGGATGGTGATACAGAAGGAACCACAGGTGACCAGGATTGGAGAACCTCCAAAGGAGACAAAGTGAACTGCAAAGTACCCTAAGTGACAGAGGAAACTGATGAGCTCTGCAGAGGATAGACTACAGCAGAGAACCACAGTAAGAGATGGAGAGAACTCCATAGGCAAGAGAGATAGCTGAGGACTACCAGAGCAGCAGCGACCCCAGAGAACAACCACAGATGACAGAGGATATCAGAAAACCTCCTCTGGAGAGAGAATGAACCTCCAAAAGGAGGCATACTACTGCTAATAGTACCACCTCTTACTTCTAGAGCGCGACTAGTCATATGTAGCAGAGCTGTACACAGAACATGAAAGACAGCTCCCACATAACAGAGCTCACAAAATTCAACAGAGAATCCCCTCAGATGACAGAACCTGCACAGGAGGACAAAACAATTGAGGACATACAAGGGAGCTAGGGGTCAGCATAGCTGCCAGACAGAGAGAAGCATCTTCCCAAGAGGAACAGTGGGACAATACACAAAACAAGAGAGCACGGGCAAGAACCTTTCCATAGGTGGCCTGATTTACTGTCAGACATTTCTCACCTATATATCCACTATACCCATATATACCACTACTGGAGAAAACTGGAACTGCTGAACTGTTACAAATTCCCACACAGACACTAGAAGCCGAATCATTCACCTCAGTCACATAAGCAGAACAGAGATAGCCCCTTCTGCAAAAATTAACTTGAAATCCTAAGAAGCTAGACTCTGCATGTAGCACATACCAGGAAAACAGAAAGACCGTTTTCCTCCTATACAGTGCAAAATAAGACAGCAGATGTAAGTTTCTCAATTGGACACATTCCAAACAGTAAAGTTGAAAAATAAAATGATTTTTTTCTACCTTTGCTGTCTGGTGACTGTTTTTTCTGATCATGCTGGTCTCAGTCTCTGATTCTGCTGCTCTCTATCTGTTCTCTTAACTATGTTCCAGGGTTTCTTGTCCATTTATTTCTTTATTTTCCTCCTTCTTCTTCACTTCTTGCCCTACATCCATAAATAAAAGCTGGGTCATCCGAAGACTTGACTGGAGGAAGTATACTTTTTGCACTATTTTCTCCATTTATGTCCAGCATTTTTCACATCTCGCTTCATGTGCATATCTTCCTCTCTTCCCTCCCTGGATCCATGTCCCTGCATATCTCCTCTCTCCTTGTCCATCCATGTGCATCACCTTTTCTCCGTCTTTCCTTCCCTCCAACCCATGTCCAGCGATTCTCCTCTCTCCCCTGCCCTTCCCCTCCCCAGCGACTCTACTCACTCCGCTTCCCCTCCCAGCAATTCTCCTCTCTCCCCTTGCCCTCCACAGCGATTCTCCTCTCTCCCCTGCCCCTTACCCTTCCCCTCCCCAGCAATTCTCCTCTCTCCCCTGACCTACCCTCCCCAGCGATTCTCCTCTCTCCCCTGCCCTTACCCTCCCCAGCAATTCTCCTCTCTCCTCTACCTTCCCATTCATATCCAGTGATTCGCCCCAGCCCCCACCTGCCCCCCCTTTTCAGCCACCGAGTTCCAGCCTTAGCCTCCTTCTCCGCTGCTGCTGCTAGTTCCAATTCCAGCTCATGTGACAGCCCCCTTTTTGTTCTTGCCACCCTGCGTCTCTTACCTCTAAGCGGCAGCTTGACAGCGCCGGTGAAAGAAGCAGGGTGCCGACTCAGGCCTTCCCTCACTGTGTCCCACCCTCCTCTGATGTAATTTCCTGTTTCCGCAAGGTCAGGACACATTGAGGGAAGGCTCAGGCCAGCAGCCTGCTTCTTTTAATGATGCTGCCGCTTTCAGGTAAGAGAGACACAGGGTGGCAAGAACAAAAAGGGAGCTAAGGGCGGGTAGGTGGGGACTGGGGGCTGAGGCTGGAACTGTGAGCCACCGGTAAGCATGGATTTCCTCCTTAAACAAATGTAACAGAAGGTCATACTATTGGGAAGTGGGCCATCTACAGGAAGGGAGAGACCTAGGTGGGAGTCAGAGCCTTTGGGAAGCCAAGCTGGTGGTACCAGAATAAGGAGAGACTGGGATAGGAGGAATTCCCTAAACTGGAAGTAAGGCACAGAGAAACTGGGGAAAAGAGAAAAGAAAAGTTCTTTGGTGAAAGGGAGTTGCCTTAAGTGGGGAAGCAAAGAAGGCAACCCTAGTCAAAAAGTTTTTTCTTGCTGAAACAGACCAGAAACAAGCTGCAAGGAAGGTTAGCAAGGTTTTGGTTTGCTAGTACAGAAGAGCAATTGCCTTAGGAAATGCAAAATAGTAAGAAATTCAGCTAGCTTATGGTAAAGGATTACTTGCTGCCTGAATTAACCCAGAAAAGAAATGGGGGGGGGGGGGGGGGGGGGAGTTTAGGTAAAAATCTGGTGAATACAGACCAATGCCTTCTCTGGTATGAAGCAGTTAAGCAAAGCTAATAAGTGTGGGAGTTCTGTTGATTCTCTATTACCAAAGAGAGGACTGGTGAATGCAGAAGGGCGGGTGGTTACTCCCAGGCATGCTGCAGTTTAATGGTGAATGGAGGAAGGGAGAAATAATTCCTCCTTAGTATTGCGAGTACTGAAGCTGCCTGAAATACTGCAAGTTACAATTGCCCAGTACATTTGGAATGGGTGTGACGCTTTGTAATGTTTGTAAGTTGGGGTAATGAAATGTTGCCTAACTTGTTATAAAGACGAATAGTGATCTTTAATTTTCTAATGTTTGTAGCCTGTGAAGTTTAACAGTAAGCCCAGGGGAGCTTTTCTTTTTTTTTTTTTTTTTGAATGGAAGGAAGCTGGAAGGCTGTAGTGTATTTGAAAACCTAATGCTGTTGTACAATACAGCACTTCAGTAACAATTCTGGGAGTTACTGGTTTATTTTCAGGGAGATTCCTTTTGAAGGGTAAAGGCTGGCTGGAACCTGAGAGGAGAAGGACTGGTTGAAGGGAAAAGCAGAGCACAGGCAGAATTCCCTAAGGCTAGGTATACCAAGGGCTAACAGCCCTCACAAGGCTACCACCTACAGACCTGGATAACAGCGCAGAACACCTTGAGGGTGACAAGGTGTGGCAGTCTCTGAACGATTTTCAGAGGACTGTGTTTGTGAGGAGCTGGCTAAACTAAAAGTGGACAAAGAGATGGGGCCAGATGACATACATGTGAGAGTATGGAAGGAACTTAGGGAATTCTGGCAGCTCCACTAGCTGACCTTCACTGCTTCACTACAGTAGGGAATGGACCCAGAGGACTGGAGAAGAGCAGGAGTGATCCCTAAACACAAGAGTGGAAGTAAGGAAGAGGTCAAGAATGCTATAGAAATGATAAGTACTAATAGTAGTAGTAAATGACTTCTGTAGTAAGTAAATTAATGGAAATGCTTTTAAAACAGAGAATAATAAAGGTTTTGGAATCCAAAAGATTAAAGGACCAAGGCAGCATGCTTTACTACAGGCAGGTTTGTCAGATACATCCGATTAATTTCTTTGACTGAGAGACTAGAGAGTTGGATCGAGGGAGAGTACTATTTATTTATTTGTATCCCACATTTTTCCACCTATTTGTAGGCTCAATGTGGCTTACATAGTACCGGAGAGACGTTTGCAGACTCCGGTGAGAACAAATACAAAGTGATGTCGTGGTAAGATGAAGTTCATGTGGTATAGCCACATTAGGGAAACGTACATCGGAGGAGTTGCGTTTTGTCCACTAAGTACTTTAGTTCTGTTGTGTTGCATGGATCAGGCATTTAAGTTGGATCGGTGGGGTATGCCTTTTTGAACAGGTTAGTTTTTAGTGATTTCCGAAAGTATAGGTGGTCGAACGTCGATTTCAAGGCTTTTGGCAATGTGTTCCATAGTTGTGTGCTTATGTAGGAGAAGCTGGATGCGTAAGTTGATTTGTATTTAAGTCCTTTGCAGCTTGGGTAGTGCAGATTTAGATATGATTGTGTTGACTCTGATGTGTTTCTAGTTGGTAAGTCGATCAAGTCTGTCATGCATCCCAGGGCTTCACCATAGATAGTCTTGTGGACCAGGGTACAGATTTTGAAGGCAATGCGTTCTTTGATTGCGAACCAGTACAGTTTTTCGCGGAGGGGTTTTGCGCTTTCAAATCGCATTTTTTCAAATATAAGCCTAGCTGCCGTGTTTTGAGCAGTCTGGAGTTTAAGGTTTGTTCTTTGCATCCTGCATAAATTCCATTGCAGTAGTCTACGTGGCTTAGCACCATTGATTGTATCAGGTTGCGGAATGTTTCCCTCGGGAAGAATTGTTTCAGGCGTTTCTGTTTCCACATTGAGCGGAACATTTTCTTTGTTGTGGATGCCGCTTGGCTCTCTAGTGTTAAGTTGCGGTCTATTGTAATGCCAAGGCTTTGCTAAAATCTAAATATACCACAACATAGTTTTGCAGTGATGACTAATAAACTGAGTGCCCTTGGCATGGGCCCTAAAATGACCCGACTGGGTAGGAAATGGATGAGTGGAAGGCGACAGAGGGCAGTGGTAAACAGAGCTCACTCTGAGGAAAAGGATGTTACCAGTGGTGTGCTTCAAGGTTTGGTTCTTGGGCCAGTTCACTTTAAGATTTTTATAAAAAAATATTGTTGAAGGGCTGTCTGATAAGGTTTGCCTCTTTGAGGACGATACCAAAATCTGCAATAGGGTAGACACCCCTGATGGTGTGGATAACATGAGGAATGACCTAGAAAAGCTTGAAAAATGGCCCAGAATTTGGCAGCTAAGATTCAATGCTAAAAACAAAAAAAAAATAATACAAATAATAATGCAGGGTCATGCATTTGGGCTGCAAAAACCCAAGGGAACAATACAATTAAGAGGTGAAGAACTTTTGTGCTCAAAAGAGGAGCGGGATTTGGATGTGATCAGATGTGATGATCTTAAGGTGGCCGAACAGGTGGAAAAGGCAACAGAAAAATCTAGAAGGATACTTGGGTGCTTTGGAAGAGGAACAGCCACCAGGAGAAAGGAGATTATCATAAAGTCTAAAGATCTCAATGTAAATACTTTGGAAGAAAAAAAATAAAGCTTCGGGAAATATGTATAAAACCAAGCTCAAAAATATATAATCACAGCCATATATATTTGGTAAATACAATTAATAAATAAAAGTGCTTATAAAAATAACAATGAATGTGATTATATATATATCAAGAGGACATCAGTATCTCCAACATATATGGTTACAATTCAGAGACAATACTTATCTCCATGTGGCCTTTTCTTCTCTACCTCTTGGTACAACAAAATTCACAGATACAGTTTTCTTATTCCATCCATAATGAATATATCTTCAAAAATATGAATCTACAACAATTTTAGTCCCAACATAGACCTATGTTTCCTCAGGGAACTAAAACTAAATAACAAAATAAAACAAACAAAATAAAACAATTCAATTAAATACAATACATTCATACAAACTCATGTATAATGTCTAATATATCAAACATATAAATGGCAAGTGACCGACTCACCTGCAAATGCGCAGTAGAGACTTCCCTCTCTGTCCCGCCCTCGCATCAAGACGTGATGACGTCAGAGGGCGGAACAGAGAGGGAAACGGAGTCGGACTGTCGGCCACTGCCGCCTGGAAATGAAAATCGTGTGCACCAACCTCCCCCCTACCCCCGCTCCCCTCCGTATCGGGCCCCCTGCACTGACCCGACAGCGCCTCTCACCTCTGTGTGGGAAGCGCTGCAGGCAGCAGCAGAGCGATCTGCTGCTGCCTGCAGCACTTTCACACGGAGGTGATAGGTGCTGTCAGGTCAGTGCAGGGGGCCCGGCATAGAGGGGGGAGGGAGCGGCGGCGAGGAGGGTAGCTGGAAATCTCGCCCGTTTTAACGGGCCTTAACGGCTAGTATATATATATATATATATATATATATATATACACACACACACACAAACTTAGAACACATTGACAGGCAGCTCCTTTAAGCTGGGCTACCCCAAGGTTACCGATGAAAAACACTATACTTGAGACAACTGAACTAATAATAAAGTCCCTGTTGAACTCTCCCATCTAATAACTACCAGAAAGTCAAAAATCCATCCAATCTATCTCCTGGTTTAGCCCCACTGGGGAAACAGTATTCCAGTGAAAAATAAACCAGTGTTCTTTCCGATACCACTGCAAATGAAAAATCTACCAAAGTACGCCCTGCACGAATTCAATGAGACAAAAATGGAGCCTCCTTCCATTGATGTTGCAAATAGCTTATGTTCAGCCACTCAATTTTATTTTTCTACGAGTCTGTCCTATAGAGAGCAACATGGATATTTAAACACAACAAACAACTCGCATAGTATCACAGTCTGAAGAGAGGCATAAAAAATATATACTTAGAACTCAAAATCCTGTTCCCACACTTAACAACAGTAGACACAATGATCACATTTTTCTATGTCCAATAAATTGGGGCTGATCCAAAAAAGAGAAAGATATTGTAAAATTGGCCAAGTACTTCAAAAATTATATTATGAACTGAAGAAACCTTGGGTGAATAAAGATAACACACACCAGAGAATCTTTAGGGAAATTTTGCTGTGCATGAAGAGCAGTTTTTTTATAATCTTGCTTAACCAGTATATATGGATAACCTCAATTCAAAAAAAACCACTAACAAAGCCTGCATAACCGCAGGAATTGTCCCACTGGTATAGTATCTTTACTGCATTATTTTAGCAGCCTCCATTTGAAAAAGTTACAATCTGTTGACTTCTAAAAAAGAGAAAAAAATAAGTTGGTCCATCCATGTGTTAAAATTATGCTTTACCTGATCACTTTCTTTCCTTTAGTAGAAGCAGATGAATCAAGAACTAGTGGGTTGTGTCTACAATCAGATGGAGATAGAGGTCACTGGATCTGATTATAGGATGGATACCTCTTCCCAAAGTCAGTATGTCAACTACCAAAGCTGCCCAACAAACCAGGCCTGAAATCACCCTAGTATGTTCCGGGTCGGGTCCTGGTCAGACTATAGCCATCTGGTTGTAGCCTGTTCCAGTCACACCCCAAGGCGACAAGCAAACTCCCGTCCATCAGGTATCAAAAATTCCCAATCTGACAACTGAAAGGAAATCTTTGTTGTCCTGTTTCTGATCCTATATGATGTACTCTAGTTATTTTATTTTTTTTAATGTGCGATTGCTACATGGTGAACCAATGCAGAATAAAAGCAACACGCGCCCATGCGATACAGCAGACAAAAGATCAAGAGGGTGGGATCCTGGTTTTATTTGCTGCTACCAAAGGAAAGAAGATTATCAGGTAGGACAATTTCACCTTCCTTAGCGTCAGCAGCAGCTGAATCCAAGAACTAGTAGGATGTAGCAAAACAGTCCCTAACAGCACTGCCGCACCAAACCAAGACTCTCTGTGCACGGCCACATTCAAACGTCAGTGGTTCATGAAAGAATGCCGAGAGGCCTAAGTGGCTGCCCAACATATGTCCTCCAGGGAAAAGGTTCTCTATGGGATTTACACCCTGTAGAATGCATTTGTTTTGTTAAATTTAAAAAAAAAATGGCAACTACGCCACTGTTGTACACCCTTGCCTCATACCTACTGTAAACACTCATCTCAACCTTGGTATACAGTAATACTCAAGAGCTGGAAAGATCCCAGGGCGTCAAGGAGCCTAGAACAACTGGCACCTGTACCTAAGGCAAAGAAGCTAGACCCGGGATAGGATATAGCCAAAGTGACAGAATCCAGAGTGGAAAAACACAAGAGCTCTGCTACTACAGCTAAGCCATCACTGCTATAGCAGCATCTGAGAATGCACCAGGCCACATTTGAAGATAAGCTGAATGGACAAAAGAGGGAGAGAAGTTTGCACAGTCAAAGCAAGAAATTATTTTTAAAAATGCTATTCTTAGCTCAAAAAAATTTGAAAATCGGATTTTCAGTCAGATTTTTCTATCCCCAACACCGTTCCCTCAGCTGAGCGGGAGTCCTCCACCTACAACCCTGACAGTGGTAAGGGGGGGGCTGTTTCACTATCCAATTTTCAATAATGAGGGACAAGCAAGTTCTGTAGAACGCCAGGTAACCTGCTTCTCTGTAAAGGCTGAAAACACAATATTGAAGCAACACCCCCCCCCCTACTGACAGCAATGCAATTGGAGGACTCCTGCACAGCTTAGAGGGAACAGTACCTGCTGATATGTTTCTCTGCATCTTTCCTAAAAACTCACGGGCTACTAGGAAGCTTTGCTATTATTTAGCACAGCAATTCACTCCTGATTTTTCTATACAGATCTCATTTTCAATGTAGTAAGTTTTCAGTGCAAAACTACTGCAATACAAGCAGTAGCAATGAGTAGGGAAAAAAAAAGGTTGAATCTGAAATTGCTCCTAACTTTTTAACTTCACCAAAATTTTAGCCATTTTTAAATATACTTTTCTTGTAGCGCTGGAGTAAAACTTTCAGTGTGCAAGAAAGGAGTCATTTGAAATGAAGCAACTGCACTTCATGTCACCCTCAAATGACGCTGTTGACTTATTCTTGCTGTACATTTCCTTGAGTGGAAGTCTTCCGAAAAGCAGTTAATAAATCCTAATTAATTAATTTTACAGATATAAGGGGAGGGACACTGGTGGGGAGTATTACAACACTGGAGGCTTTCTGGTCAAATGCTTCTCTAACCTGGAGTGCTCTGGACCACACAAAACATTTTCTCTCCAAGGCTTTTTCAGCTTGTCAGTGGCAAGTCAATTCTTGTTCAATGAATAGGATCTAATGGTTCGCATACTGACAGGAAAAGTGAAAAAAAAACAACAACACAACAATAAAACACTCAAGCCATTTCCATTTTAAATGCGGTAAACAATGCCATCTTACTGCAGTGATGTGTACTGATTTTCTATCAGCACACTTTTTAAAAATGTTTTGTTATTGATTTTCAAATCACACGTACATAAAACACTGTGGAATATAATAAAAACATACATAGCACTTGCAGTAACGTCTACACTCTTTAAAAACAAATTTTATTTATGCAATTTAAACATACAATCACAAGAATTACACTTGTGTAAGAAAATGAGGTACAATAGTTGACAAAATAAATTCAGAGGATAACAAAACACCTCCAGAAAATAAAAATTTTGTTACCCCACAACGAAACTAACTAGTAAGGAACAGAGTAACCATAGCCTCAGAAGCAAAAAGGAAAAGATCAAGAAATAATTACAGGAATTCTGAACCTGAACGTGGCCTATACTTTATCATGAGCGAACT
Source organism: Microcaecilia unicolor (assembly GCF_901765095.1). NCBI lineage: Eukaryota > Metazoa > Chordata > Amphibia > Gymnophiona > Siphonopidae > Microcaecilia > Microcaecilia unicolor. The sequence goes on from NC_044032.1 coordinate 386,543,498, forward strand.
AGTCTAGACGTTATCCAGAAACTGGAGGGGGGGGGGGGGGGGGGGGGGTGGAACAACATGGCTCAGAGTAGAAGTAACTACAGAATAAAAGGCACTTATAGGGATACTTCAGCAAAAAGGTACCCAAGTACTCTAGCACATAAAAAAATAAAATGCTGTCTCATTTTCTGAGCGGCACGAGCCATGTCAGGAAATACACGAACTTTCAGGCCAGAGGACAGGTGGATTATCAGAAGCCCCATGCTATTCAAAACAGTGCTCTACAAATAGCGCTGGATCAGGGCAGGGCTATACCACCCCTATGATCAGAGATAATAGCATGCAGATTTAAGCATGGTATTACCTCTGATCACAGGGTAAAGTGCAGGAAGATTGTGCCTCAGCATGCACTAGGCACAATCCTCCCGCACTTGTTTGAAAGGTCCGGGCCAGGAGGAAGGTAGTAGCACAGACTCTTCAGCGCCACATTCAAAACATTCAAAATGGCAGCGCCCACCCCTGCCCAGTGCATCCTGGGATGCACTGGGTGGGGCTTCCCAACCATAAAAAGGAGGAAACTCCCTTATATGGTAGGGGAGCCCCACCCAGAACATCCCAGGATGCACTTTTTATTTTGTTTAATCTCCCTTATATATTCAAACATGCCAGCTTGTGCAGCACACAGATGTACACAGAGGAAGTATGATGACGGAATTTTTCATAGGTAGAGTAATAATTTGTTATAAATTATAATCAGTGTGTCATTTGGAGGGGTTGGTTATAGGGACACCCTAGAACTGTTATGTTCATGCAGAGATTTTTTCTCTCTCCTTGTAAAGGGCCACTAAAACAAACATCTATTATAATAAAACTCACCCTCAACGTTCTGAGGACACTGACGTCAGTGAAGCCAAGCCCTGACTTCCTTCAAAAAGGTTCGAGGGTGGAGCAATGGCAGAACAACGAAAGGGGTTGGGAGGGAGGGAGGTGGGGTGGAAATCGCTCCGGGCCCCGCCCTTGCGTCAAATGTCATGACGTTGGGGGCGGAGCAATGGCAGAACAACGAAGGGGTTGGCCAGGGAGGGAGGGGGGTGGCGACGAAAACCTTGCTAGCGCCCATTTCATTTGCTCTGAAACGGGCCTCTTTTACTAGTCATGTTATGAGAATCAGTTGCTCAGCATTCAGAGTTTCTATTTACTCATTTATGATATTTATATCCCATATTAAACATGAATTAGGTTGAAACCTGGGAACATTTAAAATCTTTATTTTTTTCCCTGTACCTACATCAAAAGAAACGATTTATTGAAGTGGTTATATTATAAAAATGCATTTGCCTTTTTTACTACTTTTTCTCAAAGAGGTATTGAATGATAAAGGAAGGGCTTCCTTCATGCAGAAGTTTGTTCCGCATCAGCCTAAAGTCTAAATGTGCCAACATTGTCCAGTTCCACACATATTATTAGCCGCCAAGTTGTTAATTATGTTCAGCGGAAATATATCCGTTGCCTCAGGTGCTTGCTATGTGAATATTGCATCTCTGTTTCATTATTGCTACCAATTATTACATATTAAGGGAATTTGCTTTAAACTTTGTTTTAATTCATTTATCCAGTCCTTGCACGCATACGGTTTTGCCTTTTAAACCCAAAGGTGAATCCCAAGCATGGCTGAACAATTAGGTATAAACTGTTTCTGACTTTACTTGTTTGGAATTTGAACTGCTTTGGGCCTTGTGCTGATCTGTACATCTGCTGTCTTATCAGAGTATGGAAGAAAATGATTTATGTTAATTTTACTAGTATTTTTACTATTTATAGAATCTGGCTTTCTTGTGTGTGTGGGGGGGGGGGGGTTGTCAAGGTGACTGCGGCACAGCAAGGACTGGGCGGGCCGAGCTGGGATAGAGGATGGGATAGTGGGGATGGGTTAGATTCCCGCGGGGACGGGTTAGATTTCCGTCTCCTTGCAACTCTCTAGCAGAGATCCAGGGTCTAATGCCAACAACCCACTTTGGAAGCGACAGTCCATTGGGCCAGGATCACAGGGTGGCAAAAGCTCTCTACCTATCCCTTTCTTCTTTTTGATTCCCATAAATAGGCTGCTACAGAGAACAGAGGAAAGGTCCATACACTCACAGACTGTCAGATGCCATCTTGCTCTGCCCCCTCCAGGATCAGGTCTCTTCTCCCCTACACTCATTTTTAATGTCATTAGTTTACTGCATCATGATGTTTCTTTTTCAAGTAATTAGAAGTTCTTTGAAGATAACCAAAATGGTATTTATCAGTGATGGTACTAATGCAAAATACCTTTTGCTGCCTGAATCAAAAAAATACATTAATTTCAGTAATACAAAAGAACAGTCATAACAACAACAACCAAAAAAAGCAATTGCCCAGGAGCCAATGCCAGTACCCACAATCCCTCTACCACCAGTACATGCCCTTCATCTGCATTTTCCCCCATCCCTACCATTCAAGCTTCTCACCCCTGCACATCCTGTCTTCTCAGCACCAGCTCCAATGCTCACCAATAGAAGAAGGTATGCAACAGAACCTTCAGGAAGAGAATGGAGGCCTGTCAAGTGCTAAAAACAAGATCCTGGCAGATTTGTGACCAGGACAGTACGGTACATCTTATGTTACGTTCTTGTGCAGCTAAGGAGTTAATTAGCATAGAAAGACATAACAATGAAGTGAAGGATCCAAAACAGACAAGAAGGTACAAGAGTGTCGGCATGGGTAGTTTTTTTTCTGATATTCATTCAATTGTCACAAACTCAGGGAAAGTAAGTCCTGGGCCACCGCCAGGGATCAGCTAGCAGCAAGCACTAAGCAATGCACAGCAAGGCGACCTGTTGGAAGGCACTGAAGAGTGTCTAGAGCAGGTGATGGGCAACCTTTTGAGCTTGGTGTGTCAAAATTCGCCAAAAAACCGAGCATAACTCGGGTGGTGTGTCACTTCGAGAAAAAAAACATAATTCGCGATATTTATAGTTTAATAACAAAAATGTATAATTGTAATATATAACTGTATTTAATAAACCAAAACCTAATTATTTAACTTACCTGCTTAGTGACTTCTTTGTTCATCTGTCAGTCGGTTTCTTTTGTTGGTCTTGATATTATTTAACTTGTGTGGGGTGCCGTGAACTAAGATAAGTGAGGGGGAGGGGGAATTCTTTAACTAATCTGCCTATTAGTGACTTTTTTGTTGCTGAATTTCATAGGCTAAATCTTCAATTGAAGGTTGGTATTTTGTACACTTCAAGCCCAAGCAAGCGCTACTAACTCATCTTTCAATCTGTTTCTTTTGTTGGTTTTGATATTATTTAACGTTTGAGAATAAGGTTTCACAAAAGTATGTAGAGGGAAAATTGTGAGTAAAGCCATTGCTATATTTTTCAGGGTGCTAAAAGTGTCTGGTAATCGGATCCAGGCACTCCAAATTTCCTGGTAACTCAGATATTCTCTTAATAATTGCATCTTTATTCTGCATATCGTGAAATAGAACTGGTGCACATCTTAGGAGAGTTTCTTTAATAAATTCTCCCTCACTGAGTGCTTTTCCATGCTGAGCTATGGAGTGAGCAATGCTCAAACTTGCAGATGTTAAATTTGTAGAACCTTTTACAATTTAAGGACTGGAATTAGATTGGCTCTTATAAAAGTGTAGCTGCTGCCTGGAAATGTATTCCTTCCTTTCATCCTCACTTTTTTTCAAGAGCTGGGAATGATTAGTTTCAAAATGTCTATTTATATTCCACGTTCTGCTTACTATCGTTTCAGTACATAGAACGCAAAATGATCTGCCATTTTTTTCTATAATGCCATACATCTCGGTCCATGTCTCTTGAAAGGGTCGGCTACTGCTACTACCACTTCCTTTACTTAACCTTGGTTTTTATTTTTTGGGTTCTCCATCAGGGGGGCAGTGACAGAAGATAGAATTATAGATAGCCTGTTAGCCCTGCAGGCAATTAGGGGTTAACTAGCCTAACTGACCACCTATGTAAATTAAGACGGCTGCCGCTATTTCTAATGGCGGGAAACGGCACCCATAGCACATGCCCTAGCCTCTCCCAGCCTCCCCCTCACCTATCTCAGTAATGATGATCAATTACAAATCCACGACACCCCAGAACAGTAGATTGGATGATGGTTGCGGGTAATGGTGATCACAGGGCCCTCAGAGATGCGTCCCCCACGGCATTCCGCTGCTCTCTGCTCCGCCGGCCGGAAGTGAGATCAAAGATCCCCTAACGGCCGTGCAGGAGCCGGGGCAGAGGGAGCAGCAGGGAGAGAGCCAATAGGAGCACACACGGCACCCCCCTCCAGCGGGTAAACATGCACCGGGGGGGGGGGGGTGAATTTCACCGGGGGAGGGAGGTCGCGCTCAAGGAACTCCGCTGCTTCTCCGCGTGTCACCGAAAATGGCTACGCGTGTCAGTACTGACACGCGTGTCATAGGTTCGCCATCACTGGTCTAGAGTCTTCTTAAATGCCCCGTATACCAGAAGTGGTACTCTTCAATAGGGGTTTGGGACTTTCTACCACTGGTCCTAAAAGTCGGCACTTGGTGCACATATGCGTCTAAGAAGTCTTGCCCTGGTTGGCACCTTCCATGCAGGGGAAGCCCTCGACACAGCACAGCAAATAACGCAGCCAGCCCATCACAACCCAGGGCCCCAAGAGACCCAGCGGGGCCCACCCCCAACCCCCCATGACTACCCAAAGGTAAACTGGGACAGGGATCATGGCTGTGGCTGTGACACTAATAAACACTTATTTTTATATTGGAGCTATTTTGTCAGTCCTTTAACCTAGTGCAAGTACTACAACCTGCAAGACACCTGCACCTACCCCTCTGCTCCACTCTCTGCCTACTAAGCCATAATCACTATGTGGTAAACAGAACCAAGTGAAGAACAAAAGAAAAATCATCAAATGCCTGTTGCACATATGCAGGCATTGTGACAGCATACCCCTCATAACACTTATTTGCCCAGCAGACTGTTTTCAACATTGATTAAATGTTATTACTATTCATTACTGCAGCCTGTGGAAATTAAATGGCAAGCATGAGAGTATTCAAAACTTGACACCAACAACACAAACTGACAGGCAAATAAAAAGCTTTCCCAGGGCAGCTACACTGTCACAAGATTCCCTCTCATGATCAATATATTTCTCTTTATCTATGCCAGGTTAGTGGGTTACACCCTCCCTCCAACAGAGACACAAAGCACTTTTCCTTTATATGCTGGTGCAGCAGGGAAGCCAATCAGTACCCTATTGTCACAACTTTCTCATCCTTGCCATATATAACTCATCCCTTGTAACTCTCCCTACTGATGGTGAATACACCTATCTATCGCTGTTACCTGTGACATCCTGAGCAGATTCCTGGACTGACCTGGCAGGACTCAAGGAAGAATAATTATCATATAACTGAACCCTTTTAGTGTCTCTGCACCAAAAATAATTAAAAGGTACAAAAAAACCCAGAAGCCAAAATGGCAACATTTAAAATCCTGAGTTTGCATCTTTCAAGCATGCTTAACTCATAATAAAGGATGCATGATCAAACTTGGTTTTACAGAAGGCCATCATCAAAGAGCACCTTAGAATGGCATAGCTTTCGAAATAAGGCAAACAATTTGAGCACTCATAATCCACCACAGTGACTTGTGCTTTGTATCAGTTTTGTGACTCTCACTGATAAAGTTTATTTTTGTGTTCTCCAACATAGGAGAGGTTATAAACATGGGCTATCTAAAAGACAGGTTATTTTAGAACTAACTCGTGCTATTTTAGCATAGGTCCCATTTTATGCAGAGACCTAGTTACTAATAACCCGGGTTAACAGTCCAATAACCTGTGTTAATGGTAGACTATGTTAATAACTTCTCCTGTTAATAGGCATTGTGTTTATTATAAAGCTTGAAAGCTGGTTGAAAGTCCACATACATAATATTTTCAAATTTTCTGCTAAAACTGAACACAACAATCCACAAAAAATGTTTCTACAGGATGGGCCTAAAGCAAAAAAAAAAAAAAAAAAAAAAAAACCATCAAGAAGTTAGACGTGAAAGGCAAGGATAATCCTGAGATTATATTGGGGGTTAGCAGAGTTGTAACACTTGAAAACTCTTAGGGGCCGATGCACAAAACTTACCATGGTTGCAATGTATGCTTCAGACATGCTGTAGCCGGTCTAAAGCAATTTATGTAGCATCTAATGCACAAAGGGGTTTTGCATGGCTTTAACCATGTGCCGAAGCAGTTAGCGAGAATCCTATGAAATTTATTAGAACATCATTAGTATTATAATGAGCATACTGTGCAATGTACAGAAAGGAGCAACTACCTTTAACGCGCTAGATTTTATGGCAGGTCAGCAGCTGTCGGAGAGGAGCCCTCCTCATCCAAGCTGGCAACTCTGGGGCTGACCCCCTATACAGTTCCCTTCTTCCTTCAGCCTCTGCCTCCCAATCACCCTCCAGCCTGATGCAGGGAGCCCTCCTCTCCTTCCCACACTCAGCTGACCGTTATTTCTCCTGCCACAGGCAGACGTGGAGGGAAGAGAGCGAACCCCAAAGCCCCGCTACTTTTCTAAGAAGGAGCTCCGAGTTTTTGCCCTTTGGATGAAGAAGGTGTGCTCATTTTGAGTGCAGGAGCTCTCCCCTTCCCCCCTTTCCAATCCTGGAAACAAATGATCTCATTCTGCACATGTGTTAGGCGCTTCCAAGGGCCAATGAACAAAGGTTGCCATTAAATTTCAATACATCTCATTTGTATGCCATCCCCTTTGTGCATCTATTGCTATTTGCGACTCAGTAAGTTCATCCCTGGCTGCTGTATTTAACGGCGACATCTGTGCATAGGCCCCCTCTCTCAGTCTTGTTGTTTTCCATGCTTCAGTTTCATTGGCTCAGCAAATGACCATTTAGGTGCTGACATGTTCAGAAGATACCCAGTTTTTGCTATAAGCAAGAGGAACGGAGACAGAATCTTACATTAAAAAAAATAATAATAAAGAGCAGATAAGAGACATGAGATCTGTCAAGCTGGCTATGAATTTGGTATCAGTGGTAGGGTTGAAGCCTGCCATAAATTTTGCACACATGTCCCCATTAGAAAAAAAAATTAAATCTCAAAACATTTACTGTTAACATATACAAATCAAAAGGGACCAGGTTCACTACAACCATACCAGCAGCTAGATTTTAATTTGAATATTTTGCCCCTGCTAAGGGCTACAAACTGTGAAGGTCAAAATGCGAGACTGACAAAAGTTTAACAACTTGCAGGGTTGACAAACTCGGGAAGTCCAAAAGATCACCGAGTCCAACATATTCTAATCACCTAGCAGAACATGTACATAGGTAAAGCGGTAAAAAGACTCTGGGATCGTAGCTATTACAACAGGAAGATTAAGTTATTTATTGTTATCCGAAGAACATTGGGGGGGGGGAGGGGTCAGCTCCAATCACATCACACCCATCAACATATGTTGCCTTTAAAAACTTATTTTAAGAACTGGACGACATAATTAGAATTTTTCACGGGGTGTGATCCTTGTATTCAGCTGTTGCTTTTATGCTTGAGCAAGGTAAGACAGTCCCTTATAGGATTAGTAGGCTTCACCATAAAATATTTTGTAACAACCAAAGACAAATAAATAATAAGGACACACCCTACTACAGTAAACAAGAAGATTACTTATCGCCTACTGTGACTTCGAGACTTCCAAAATGATTAAGATTTCCCGAATTTCACAGCAGCACAAAATCCGAGCCTAACACGGGCTCCTTATGCTGCGCCGCAACAGAAATTGAACGCCATACACACACACACCAGAGAACTTATGTCTCGTTCTTGTAGCCGTCAGAGTTTACAGGCAAAGCCACCTAATACCACACCTTCAGAACTAAGGATCGCACTGCCCGCGATTCACATGCAGAAAGTTCCCTACAGCAGGGAAGTGGCACCGAAGGGCCCCGTGATCCTCCTGCTCACTCACCTCCAGGGTCTTCACCAGGACGCTCATGTACAATTCCGAGATACCCAGCGAGAGACCGAACATGGACGGCAGCAAGATGAGCACCACCACCAGCGTCAGCCACACAGAAACCACGCTCAGCACCAGCCCCATTGCCTCCATGATCCTTCAAGCTACCACTGCCCATGAGAAGCAGAAGTTAAAAAAAAAGTGGACTGAAGGGCTTCCCCGCCCATGAGCCCTCTGATTGGCCCTAGAGTCACCCTCCCTCCCTCCCCCCTCGGAACTCGAAAGGCTCGATTTTTAGTTCTTTGTCTGGCTGGTGTTTGTTTTATTAGTGTTTTTATTTTATAAGGATTAGCATTGTCAGAGAAGTGTGGGGGTGGGGTAGAAACCCAATATTAAACCTACCTAGCACCTTAAAATTTATAACTATTTACAGCACTAGCTGAACTTCGGACCCTGGAGGATCCAGCGCAGATCTGGCAGTTTGTAAGGTGAAAAGCTTGTAAGCTATCTAGCTTTTAACCCGATTCTGTGTATTTTGCTTATTTAATGGCTTATGTACAGCGCTGCCTATGTCTAGTAGCGCATAGAAATGATTAGTAGTAGTCTTCTTCACTTTTTATGTTTAAAGAGCTATACTTGCTGAAATGATTTTGTTTTAATGCTTTACACTTTAAGTGAACGTAGCAGGACACCACAATGTGCCTTCCTTTCCTTTCAGTACAAAGGGAGACACTCTTGGTCTGTGCTCCAGAATATTACTAATCACAATAATGAAGAAGCGGGGGGTGTGGACCCTGCTGTATTCGTGTTTTACCTTTTGCCTCATGGAAAACGCCGTAATAGGAGTCCTTAGAAATTAGAGGGAAGTATAAAAACTGGGTATAGCAAGGTTACAGGGGTCTGTTTTCCTTTGTTGCCACTGGGAAGGCTGTTCAAAGTGTAGTAGGAAGGGCAGTGTGGTCTCCTACCCTGGAGGATCTCACCTTGGATACTCAGCTCAGAAACCAAGGGAGAGTACAGCAGAGGGAAAAGGCCTAGTGTGAGGCCTGTTTCCCCGAGAAATGAGTAGAAAACAGAGGAGTTTGTCTGTTTGGTTCATGGTTGAATCCTGAGGCACAGGGTACCTAAAGATGAAAAAAGGATCAGCAGGGTGGATCCCATCTTCAAGAGAAGGAAGGAGAATAAAGCTGCTGCTGGTTCCACACCCATAAAGGGGAGAAGGACTAGAGCCTGGAAGTATTGTGAGTGTATGCTGGAGAGCTCAAAGATCAGAGATAAGACACAAGTCTTGGGTGCATCCTTTTGCCTAGGCCAGGGGCATTGAGCATGTGGTGAGGAACATAGGAGCCATGTTTGTGGATGCCAGGCACCCCCCCCCCCCCAATATTAAGTAAGCTATTTTTTTTTATAGAGGGAGGGTTAGCTTGTGTTTGGTACCCCCAACCATTTTGAAATGTTTGCACCAATGATGAGGAGAGCTCATCAAGTCCCAAAGTGAAGTTTAGGATTCGTCTGTGAACAGAGTGGCTGCCCAGACTACAGGAAGAAAGGGAGGTAGGGCTATACTGGCCCTATATTTTAAAAGTGTCTTTGAGAGGCAGGGGAATTTAGAATAATAGTTCCTTTGGTCAAATTTCTTTGAAGGAGCCACTAAGACAAGAGACCTCTTAAGGGAGGAAGTGATAGTGATTATATCTACTAGGTTCGTTGTGGCCTGGGCCTATTGGGAAGCTAGAGTCCATCGGGGCTGTGGTCAAACTGAGCCATGCCATGGGTGTAACATGTACATTTGAGGCCATGTGGCCAAGCAATTTCAACATTTGCCAAGCTGATACCTGCTACACTCCAAAAATTAGGGTTTCTATGCACTGAGCTGAGAGAAAAGCCTTAGCTTGATCCATAACTAGCAGGGCTCCTATGAGCTCCAACTGTGGGACTGCATAGTTGATGATGAACCCTAGTAGCTCTAAGACCCAAATAGTTGTGCACATGAATCCTTGTGCCCCTTCCTTTGAAGTGCTCTAGATCAGCCAGTCATCTAGGTAGAGAAACTCAAGGATTCCTGTGATTATCAGCTGTACTCAACACTGATACTACAGTAAACTCTACATAAGTACATAAGTAGTGCCACACTGGGAAAGACCAAAGGTCCATCTAGCCCAGCATCCTGTCACCGACAGTGGCCAATCCAGGTCAAGGGCACCTGGCACGCTCCCCAAACGTAAAAACATTCCAGACAAGTTATACCTAAAAATGCGGAATTTTTCCAAGTCCATTTAATAGCGGTCTATGGACTTGTCCTTTAGGAATCTATCTAACCCCTTTTTAAACTCCGTCAAGCTAACCGCCCGTACCACGTTCTCCGGCAACGAATTCCAGAGTCTAATTACACGTTGGGTGAAGAAAAATTTTCTCCGATTCGTTTTAAATTTACCACACTGTAGCTTCAACTCATGCCCTCTAGTCCTAGTATTTTTGGATAGCGTGAACAGTCGCTTCACATCCACCCGATCCATTCCACTCATTATTTTATACACTTCTATCATATCTCCCCTCAGCCGTCTCTTCTCCAAGCTGAAAAGCCCTAGCCTTCTCAGCCTCTCTTTATAGGAAAGTCGTCCCATCCCCACTATCATTTTCGTCGCCCTTCGCTGTACCTTTTCCAATTCTACTATATCTTTTTTGAGATACGGAGACCAGTACTGAACACAATACTCCAGGTGATTTTCAACCTTTTTCATCTCACGGCACACTTACAAGGTGCAAAAATAGTCAAGGCATACCCGTTTGTCCCTGTTAAGATCCGTTCCATCCCCACAAGTAATCTCCTCCATCTCCACCTGTAACCTTCAGAAGTAGTTATTTCCTTTAATTATGCTACTGAAATACATTAAAGCACCAATATACCTGGTAGAAGATAGTGACAGCAGCTGGCCTTGCTGAGTTTAAAGGGGGTCTGGACAGATTCCTGAAGGAAAAGTCCATTGATCATTATTAAATTTTGGGTTTTTGCCAGGTTCTTGGGGCCTGGATTGGCCGCTGTCGGAGACAAAGTGCTGGGCTTGATGGACCTTTGGTCTTTTCCCAGCGTGGCAGTGCTTATGCTACTGGGAAACAGAACAAGATGGACTGTTATAGATTCCAACACAGACACCACATGCCAACAGAAACCGTTACCTCAGTTGCAGGTACAGAACATGACTCTCACCTGATGCAAAATAGGAAACCGCAAAAAAAAACATGCAGACAAAAACTGAAAGCAGAGATACCGGACTCTGCATTTTGTGCAACACCAGAGAAATAGAACAAAATGATGTCCTCCTGTACAGTGCAGCAACAGCCACACAGAGAGGGTCAAAGTATAGACCGTATAAAGCAAACAAAAAGCACTGTGAGCCTTCAAAAATGGAACAATTCTTTCATTCATGGGCCTGACACGGGCTGTGTTTCGGCACACAGCATAAATTCTTGGCACCAACATAATTCAGTCATTAAACTAAAATAAAATAATTTTTTCTACCTTTGTAGTCTGGTGATTTATTATTCCAATCATCTTGTTCCTAATCTGCTTTCCTCTGATTGTGCTCTTAACTCCGTTTCCAGGGCCTCTTTTCCGTTTGCTATTTCTTTTCTCACCTCCTGTTTGGCATGGATTTTTCACATTCAACTTTCTTCAATTTCTCTGCCTCCTTCTCAAATCCAGTGTGTTTTTTCTAGTGAAAAAGGTGCAGGTACTGAAATGCCAGGCCACCCTTCAGGGGTGGGGTGATCACTGAGGGACCCATCCCACAATAGCCAGGCCCCCTGCAACCAGTCACAAAATCTATGACAAGGCAGAATTGGTGTGTAGAGCCTGAGCTGTGTCATTAAAACTTGGGAACCATGGGCCAATTTTAGCAGACAATGGAAAAGGTGCCGGTACTTAGTACCCCCAAGTACCCCTTCAAAAAAAGCCCTGCTCAAATCTATCTTGTTTTCCCTATCTCATCCCTTTATGTACAGCCTGGCTCCCCTCTTTTCTTCCCTTTATGTTCAGGCATGGCTCCCCTCTTTTCTTCCCTTCATGTTCAGGCATGGATCCCCTCTTTTCTTTTCTTCCCTTCCCTTTATGTTCAGGCATGACCCCCCCGCTTCCCTTACCTATGTGTGCAACATTTCACTAAATTTCCTCTGTGGTATTGTCTCTCCTCCTCCTCCTTTCCCCACAGGTCATCTCCTCCCTCCCGCCCCCCAAGTCCAGCACCTCTTTCCCCCTCTGTGCACCTGCTCTATCTCGCCCATCTCATTGGATCTCTCTCTTCCCTAACCGAACTCCCTGTCCAGCAACTCTCTCCCTCCTTGCACCCCCCTCCCCAATGCAGCATTGCTTTCCCTCCTTGCCTCCCCCGATGCAGCACTGCTCTCCTTCTTTGCCCCCCTGACACAGCAGTGCTCTCCCTCATCATCTCACTCCCACCAACCTCAGTCCAGCACCTCTCCCACATTCTCACATTCCCCCATCCCCTGTTCAGCACCTCTCCCTCATTCTCAAAATCCCCACCCATGTGTCCCACTTTCCAACTTGTCTTTGAGGCCACCCACAACAGGCCCTGCAGCTTTCCTTCTCCAACATCCCGCCCCCTTTTGATGTAATTTCCTGGGGGGTTTTTCTGGCAGGGTGGGACGCAGTCAAGGGAGAAAAGTTGTGTCATAGGGGGCAGGGTGCTGGAGAAGGAAAGCTGCGGGGAATCTCAGATATCTGTTTGAAGGTAAGATGGAGGGGCAGTTTGAGATTGAGGGGGAAGATTCTGGATTGCGGATGGAGAGAACAAGGGGAGATATGTGGAACTGGGGAGAAATGGCAGACCATGAGGAGAGATATGGTCCTGAATACATGTGAAAAGGGGTGCGAGGGCAGCCAAATGCGTGTGACTTGGTATCTCTGTAGAGGGGATCCTTGTGGCACACCTGTTGAAAAACACATCTATGAAACTGCAATAGAGACTTTAAATGCTAAGCAAATAAACAAAAATACTATTCTTTAAACTGCCTTTGCTAAATAAGCAGAGGAACTTAAAACTGAAGACACTGAGATTACCTATTTAACTCTAGGTCTATCTTTCCCCAAGTTTAAAAGCAGTTTCCCAGCAAATAACTTACCAGTGAAGTGCTGTTCTGCTCTAGAAGTTCTCACAGAACCTGTCATCTGTTCAGGAGGTACTACTGATGATTCATTCCAAGATCTGCTGAGAAGGTGGAACTACTGACCCACTTTCTACAGAAGAAAGCTGTTGAAGGTGCATCAGAACTGGACTCTGCTTTCCAGACCCTAAAGGCCATCTGCTCGGAGCCGGTGCTGGTTAGCCCAGACTTCATGTATTAATGTGGATGTGATAACCCCGAATTCTTTTAAAAGCGCTAAAAAATTGCATGTGCAGATTTGATCATGTGCCCAATTTGAGCATGCAATTTAATTGAATGAGTTTGCACCAATCTTTTTAAGTGATTATTGGCGCTAATTAGATTCATTAAAATGTATTCACATAAAAAAACAAACAAAGAGGATGCTAGGAATTATTAGGAAAGGGATGCAAAATAAGACAATATTATAATGCCTTTGTATCACTCCATGCTGCGACCTCACCTTGAGTATTGCATTCAATTCTGGTCACCATATCTCAAAAAAGATATAGTGGAATTAGAAAAGATTTAAAGAAGAGCAACTAAAATGATAAAGGGGATGGAACTCCTCTCATATGAGGAAAGGCTAAAGAGACAGCTGAGGGGGGGGGGGGTATGATTTGAGGTCTACAAAATCCACAGTGGTGTAGAACGGATACAAGTGAATCGATTTTTTTTTCACTCTTTCAAAAAGTACAAAGATCAAGGGACACTCAATGAAATTACATGGAAATACTTTAAAAACAAATACGAAATATTTTTTCACTCAAAAAATAAACTCTGGAACTCGCTGCCGAAGGAAGATGTGGTAACAGTGGTTAGCGTATCTGGGTTTAAAAAAGGTTTGGACAAGTTCCTGGAGGAAAAGTCTATAGTCTGCTATTGAGATGGACATGGAGGAAGCCACTGCTTGCCCTGAGATTGGAATGTTGCTCTTAATTGGGTTTCTGCCAGGTACTTGAAATGGCCACTGTTGGAAAGAGGATACTGAGCCAGATGGACCATTGGTCTGACCCAGTATGGCTATTCTTATGTTCTTATGATGAATGCATTGGAGATTGGGCTTGGTGCAGTCAGCCCAAGAAGTGGATGGCAATGAGCACCATGTGGCCTACATCAGCCGGAAGAAGTTTCCTAGGGAGCGAAACTATGCAGTGATTGAAAAGGAGGCCCTAGCTGTCAAGTGGGCCTTAGAGATGTTCCAGTATTATCTGCTGGGATGTCACTTTTTGCTAGTCACGGACCACAAACCCCTCAAGTGGATGGCTCGCCACAGAGAGACAAATGCCCACATCAGGAGGTAGTTTCTCAGTTTCCAACCCATTAGTTTTGAAGTTCAACATGGGGCGGGCCAAAACCATGCCAATGCTGACTTTTTTTGTCATGGGAGGTAGACCCTGACATGGCAGGCACTCAACTGGGTATGGTTTTGCAAAGGGGGAAGGTTATGTGAGGGCATCTATAGGATACTGACACTTCCCTTTAAGGATTCTCCCTCATAGTGTCAGAACCACCTTAAGATCTATAGTCCTGCCCAACGGTGAAGTGACATTGGAGAGGTGGAGTCAGGAAGTATAAAAGCACAGTAACAGTTAGGTTAAGGAAGCCCAGAGAGAAGCAAGGATGCCCCACTGTATATGCCTGCACTGTCTTTGTATGATCAGCAACCACTACAGTCAGATAGGCCAAGTTTGACTTGGAACCTCATACTTTAGTATCTTTGACCCGGCTGGTTGTAGACTGGCCTCAGTGAACTGCTAACGAGTGTGCCAGTACCTCTGGGGAGCCAGATCAGAGACTAGCCACATCTGTTGTATGCTGTGGCCCTGCAGAACAGGCCACAGGGGGACACTCTTGTACGGAAGGACTTGTTTTGTGTTCACCCCACTTGTGAATTGAACAGGACCCTTTCAGTAAAATATTATTTTGTTCACCTTAACCAGCTGTGTGGCTCCAGTTTATCCTGGCATCATACACCACAAAACTACTCTTGGTTTAAAAAAAAAATTTAAATGTTAAAATGTTCACTCGCTTCAAAAAGTATTTAGTCATTTCGAATCAGATGTCCTGTTAAGGTCACGTGGAGCAACCATGGACAAAAATATATCCAACGTTCCTTCAAGAAATGTTTTGCGTTCAGATCACCACCCCACACCGAGAGGGAAAGGGGGAAACCTGCTCGTAAATGGCTGAACTGATGACCAGCTGTAATGCAATGTTCCAGTAATGGGGCTGAAAGATCTTGTTGAGAAGTCAGCTCTTGTGTTCTAGTAATCACGCTTTCAAGGCCCGCAAAGTTTTTCCACATGAACACCAGATTGCATACACCACACCCGATGATGTGCAGTTTGTAAATGTCTTCAGTGTGATATGGTAAGTATTCAAAGTGAGTGTAGAGCTTGAGAACGATATTGAACACACACTAGAGTGGGTACAAGGAAAATTGCCTAAAGGACCGCTTTCCCAGAAACTCAAGGCATCAACTGGAAGGTAAGATGGAACCAATAAATTTGAGATTTTTTTCCTCTTTTAAATGAAAACAGAGGACGAGGAGGTAAATCTCAGTGAAGGGCCAAAACATGCCAATACTTTAACATTGCTGATCGCACAAGCTTCACGCCAGGAGAATAAGGCAGCAGACAGGTCACTCTCTGAGGGTTCATTTTTAGATAGTAGTAGTAGTAGTTGTGTTCGTTCTGCCTATCTGGCCCTCTTGAAGGCTCTCATTTAAAACAAGGATAGGATAACCCAGTCTGGAGAACATCTCCTCGCTTGCTGTTTAAATTCAATGGTAGAGGAACAGATATGTTTCGCTCTCAAAAATTAACCCACCAGGTTGCAAAGGTGGCCACTTTGGAAATGCAAAAGTGTGTTTCTGTCAGCAGACTTTCAAAATATTGCGTAAACATAAGAATAATTAAAAATAGTGACTTTTAAATCAAGAAATGTGATCTGGTGGGAATCCAAATTGTTAGTGAAACGTAAATTCTCATCACAGTTATTTAACCAATCAAAAAATAGATTGTAAGCTTGAAGGATTTCCCTTTCATAATAAAAAAATATCATCAATGAATAAAATATGTTGTGCAAAAGGGCAAAAAAAATTATCTTCAAAATCATTCACGTACAAACTAGCTATGTCTGGAGTGAACATTTGATTTGAAAATATCTATCGAACATGAAAAAAAATTTGTCAGCGCAAGATTGAGCAAATTAATAAAAAAAATATGTGGGCGGGGTGGTCGTATCTTACCATGTATCCAATACCGTCCATATGACATGTAAACTCTCCTCTTGTGGAATGTTAGTGTAGTGGGCCTTGATGTCAGCTGTAACCAAAAGACAATGAGTGCCCTCCACACCACACTCTTCTAATTTCCACATAAAATCTGTTGAATCTACAGGGCCGGCTCAAGGGACTATGGCATCCTGAGTCAACTTTTGCTTTGGCACTGACACCCTCCCACACACACACTTGTAATCTGGTATTTCTCCCTCCTCCCCCCCCCCCCCCCCCCACACTGTGTACATGTGATCCAGTATCTCCCCACACACACACACTTGTAATCTGGTATTTCACCCTCCACTCCCTCCCCCCCCCCCCCACACTCTGTGCATGTGATCCCAGTCTGAATGTTGGCCAGAGCCTCACCTGGTTCATAGGTTGAGCCAGCCCTGAGTATCTACTTAAAAAGTGACTCCAAAAGTGAACCGTTGGAGGAAATGATAGGATGGCCCGGAGGGTTCTGCTTGCTTTTATGGACCTTAGCTAACACATATATAACAGGCATAACCAAAAAGGCTACTTGAAAAAAAAATCAATATTCACCTTGTGCTAAATTTTTGTTCATAATTTGCAGTGATAACCGCATCTACTTGTTGTTTCAACTCGCTGGTAGGGTCCATGTCCACAAGGCGATAAAAATTAGTATTGGCCAATTGGGACTCCACGTCTTGGATATAAGTTTGCAGTCCATAACCACCATGGACCTGCCTTTGTCCACTGGTTTAATAATCAATGAAGGAAGGATTCTTGTCTGTTAGCACCATTTTAGACTATTGCAGGTGTCCTTGTCATCTTCGCAGTGCTTCTGAGTTACATCTCTGCTGTTAGCAAAGACCTGTTCTTCTGTGGTTTTGTCTGTGTTACTTGTGGGTTACTATGTAACATAGTAACATAGTAGATGACGGCAGAAAAAGACCTGCACGGTCCATCCAGTCTGCCCAAGAAGATAAATTCATATGTGCTACTTTTTTTATTTGTACTTTCCTCTTCAGTCCACAGACCGTATAAGTCTGGCCAGCCCTATCCCCGCCTCCCAACCACCAACCCCGCCTCCCAACCAGGGTTGCCAGATGGGCGGTTTTCCGCAACCCGCCGCGGGAAATTTTTGCCCGCGGTGGGTTGCGGTTTTTTGGGCTGCTTTTTGGGCTTCAGGGCGGTTTTTTGGGCGGCTTTTTCGGCCGCGGGGAGCGGGGTTAGTGATGTGTTTGGGCGGGGCCGATGACGGGGGAGGCGGGGGTGATGACGCAGGGGTGGGGGTGTCAGGGGCGGGGTTTGAGTTTGGGCGGGTTTTGGGCGGTTTTTATGCTGGATTGGGTGGGAAAAAATTTTTCCACCTGGCAACACTGCTCCCAACCACCAGCTCTGGCACAGACCGTATAAGTCTGCCCAGCACTATGGAACTTTGTAAGTCAAAGTGCTTTGAAAAATTAGTCCTTTGGTGATCTCTGCCAGCTACAGCAAGGGGGTGCAGCTGCTGGATGGGCCTGTGCGGAAAGTGGATGGTCCCACTCCAAGTCCACCTTTAGCTGTGCCCTTGTCGGAGCCGCCCCTGAGTCCTGATATTGGCATGGTTCATCCCGCAAGATTAGCCCCAAGGAGGGCAGCAAACGCTTAAGCAAGTTAGCTCAGCGCCCCACACACCCCCTTAAGCTAAATGGACTGCACTGACGAAACCCACTGCACGCACACCTTCTTGGGATAAGAGTCACAGAAACCTTCAACTTCCATGTTTTTATTTCAGTTATTAACCAACGTGTGAGAAAATGTCCCTAAAGCTTCAATCCGATTTCGCAGAAGCCGCTCGGTCCTCACGCCCAAGAAGCCTACAGCGCTCCTTCCCTCCAGCAGAGGTCTCTGTGCGCGCGCACGGGCCCCGGCAAACCGCCCTCCAGCAGCAGCACGTCTCTCTCTCTTTCAATCATACACACTCTCTTTCGCTTTTGCTGCCATTTGTAGAGTTGTAGTAGGCCGGGCGGAGCCAGAGAATTGGGAGCTGTCCGGGGGAGTGGACGCGGTCGTCCGTCCGTGCCCCCTCCCCTCCCCCCCCCCCCCCCCCCCCCCCCAACCCACCCCCGCGACGGGAAGGAAATGGAGGGGGAAAGCACGAGTGCGCTCATCTCGGGCTTCGTATTTGGCGCTCTCGCTTTCCAGCACCTCAGCTCGGACCTAGACACAGTGAGTAGTAGCAACAGCACAGCTGTGTGAGAGAAGAGTCCGCGGCGCGTGCAGGTCCTCCTGCTGCTGCTGCACACTAAAAGCGTGTTCGTTCGCGCGCTCAGCTCACCCGTTTTTCGTAGCTGCTTCTGCCCTCCTGTTTTGTTTTCACGTTTAGCGTGCGCGCTATGTGTCAGGGCTAAGTCTAGTGGGCTTCCTCTGGAACAAGGAGAGTGCCCGTGAGAGAGACAGTCTGAGCATGGAATTCAGGGAACTTTATTGGTAGAGACTGATTTTGAGAGTTGTTGTCAAAATAATGTAGAAAATACTTAAAAAAAAAAAAAAGATTGTGGTGGGAAATGTACAAACTAGTGTTGATCACAGTAGGGTACCATTTGCAGGGTAAAGATAAGGAAGGACTTGGTGTCTGCTCCATCCTCACCTCCCTTGCTGGCGCTTCCTGCTTGATTCAGTATACAGACGACTCAAACTTATGTGGACTTTTATTTTATTTTATTTTTTTTATATACGGCAGGTTTGTATGCCCCAAAGAATGTGTACTGCCCATGATTTTTATTGTTTGTTCGTGGTGCTATTATGGGTTTGCATCTCTGGGTTTCAATATCTGTTTTGTGTAACTAGAGAGCTTTTAGGAGGGAATTTTAAGACATTTGAGAGCACTATTCATCAGCGCAGAAAGTTTGAAACCCTCTTACGTACATCCTGATGCACAGAACAACGGCACTCGAAGGAATAGAATCGGAAAACACAGGCTGGAACACCGAGTAGGAATTATATGAATGCTGTTAATGTTGAGCATCGGTCGGTAAAGAGACCGCAAATGTTCCTGGCGCATGCCCACATATCCAGGACCCCACCCCACCTTAAAAAAAAAAGCCCTGGTGGTCCAGCAGGCTCCGTCCACTCTAAAAAATCCCCAGTGGACCTCCCAAACCTAAAATTATCTCCAGTGGACCTGACCTCCCCCCCCCCCCCCCCCCCAAAGAAATCAGCTGGTGATCCAGCTGGCCCAACAACCCGAACTAGTGGGTCCCTGGCCATGCAAAGCCCCCCAAGTTGCCACTAGCCTTGGTGGTTAAGTAGAATTCACCCGTCCCCCATACTTTTCCACAAGAGGAACGCTACTTCCTCCTGCCTCTGGGCCTGCCCGCTTCAAAATGGCGGTACTCCTTCCCTGCCCAGTGCATCTTGGGATGCACTAGTCTGGGAGGGACCTAAATACTATATAAGGAACCTTATATGGTACTTAGGCTCCTCCCAGTTCATCCCAGGAGGGTTTGGGGGTAAGGGGCTGTGGTGTGCTGCCATGTTGACTTTCCTGTCAGTGCTTGAATGAATCGGCGCTCAGGCACTGACAGGAAGGTTAGTTCCGGAGCTGTGGGTAGTTTTTACCTGTTAGGACAGGGGTTTTCCATGTACCAGTTCTCTGTGCATTGAATGGAATTGCTAATGAGCTCGTTTTAATACTAGCAACTCATTAGCAGGGGACTTTCGGTCACTGCTTCCATGCTAGGTAAAGCAGTGGCCGAAGCTTCTGTACATCAGCCGCACAATAATGTTTCATTTATACTGGCTAAAACTAGTCTAAGGGCCCAATGCACAAAACTTCGGCAGCGCCATAGGGAATAGTGCCCCGGAAAAACATCGGTTCAACAGCGAATCGGAATAACCGACCAATTCTCAACACCAACAGCATGCAAATCATATGCACACTGTTAGTTTTGAGCATTGGTCGGTAAAGGGGTTCGAGCATTCCTGGCACATACCATCAAGAGCTGTGCAGTAGGCCAGGGATGATCGGATCCCCCCTCCCTGGAACAAAAAAATCCCTGGTGGTGTAGTGGACCCTCTCTCGAGCCGCCCCCCCCCCCCCCGCCCGCAACCCAAAAACCTCTGTGGTTTTCTAGGGACTCCCCACCCCTCCACATACCTTTGATAGTTGGAGGCAGGAGCACTGCCTACTTTCTCCTGCTTCTAGGCCTCCCTTTGTCAAAATGGCTGTGCCCAGCCCTGGTGCATTCTGGGATGCACTGGAAGGAGCTAAGTACCATATAAGGGGGAAAAACCTCCTTATATGGTTCTTAGCCTCTCCCAGTGCATCCCAGGATGCACCAGACGGGCTGGGTTGGGAAGGGTCCGCTGGACCACTAGGGATGCCTTTAAGTTTTGGGGGCGGGGTCCAGAGGTTTTGGAGGGTGGAGGTACAGTCTGCTTACGTTATATAGTGCAAGCAGACTGCTCCCCATACAACGGCTCCAGTAAAATTTTGGATGTTAAAGATAGGTGCTCCTTTCTGTGCGGTGCATGGAAACGGCCGTGCATCGCTGAGAATGCACATTTTAACACTAATGCGTTCTTTGTAATACATTTGAATAGGATTATCAGTAACTGCTACATCAAACGGTAAAAGAGACACTGAACCCCTTTGGGCATTAGACCTAAATAACGTGCACACTAGACTGGCTACAGCCAGTCTAAATTAATCGTTGCCAGTACTATGCATCAGTCCTTAAATGAAATGTTGCAAGCCCGTTTGCTTTGAGTATCAGGGCCTCAGTTGCAAATCTTAGGTATTTTCAGGGTTGCCCAGCTGAATATTCACCTATGAATTCCAAATTAGACATTTCTGGTTATGCCTCCTGTTTGGCTATTTTGTACACCAGTAGAAAAGCATCACTAGGACAGACCAAAGGTCTATGATGTTCAGCATTCTATTTCCAACCGTGGTCAATCCGGGTAGAAGAGTAAAATAGATTTCATATTGCTTATCCCAGGAATAAGCAGTAGAGTTTCCCAAGTTCACCTTAAAAATGGTTTATGGACTTTTCGTTTAGGAACCTTTTTTTAAAGCTTGTTTTACTAATTGTGTTTTTCTCACATTCTGTGATAACCAATTACAGAACTTAATTACATGTTGCGAGAAGAAATATTTTCTATGATTTGTTCTAAATGTACTATTTAGTAACTTTCTTGGGTTCCCCATAATCCTTACACTTTTGTAAAGAGTAAACAAGCAATTCATGTGTACCTGTTGCACTCCATTCATTATTTTATGGATCTATCATATTTCCCCGCAGCTGTCTCCTCTCTAAGCTGAAGAGCTCTAGCCTCTTTTAGCCTTTTCTCATAGGGGAGCCAGTTCATCTCCTTTTCGTTGTCCTATGTAGCTTTTCTAAAATTCCACATTAAGGAGAAGATTCTATATATGGCACCTAGATTTCCGTGCATAACTTTTGGTGTAATGACAGTCAGAGTTTTTAACAGCACTTAAGCAATAATGAGCACTAATTGGTAATTATTACAATTTGTGCACAGAAATCATTAAGCCTATTCTATAATGAACTGCGCCTAAATTGTAAAGTGCACAGTTCAAAATAAACGCACGTAGTTTAAAAGGGGCATGTTTATGGGTGTTCCATGTGTGTTCTAAAATTTCCACACATAATTACAGAATACGGGTCAGTGCACCTAAATCTACGCACATGGATTTAGCCAGGTTTTTATTGGCGTAAATGGGTGTACATAGATTTAGATGCTACAGTATCGACTACGTGTATTCTAAAAACCGCGCCTAAATCTTATAGAATACGCTTAGTTCCGCACTGATTTTTTTAGGCACCATATATAGAATCTGGCCCTAAGGGGATAATTTTTATAAAGACTTTTCCATTCATCTATGTGAGTATAGGCTTGTAAAATGTTGCTTATAGAATTACCCTGTGCAGATGACAAAAATACGCATACTTTTTATGAGATTCTGGTATGGATGTGTTTAGGACCGGATTTTGGACCAGTGTGGATGGAGTTGAGTTTTACATGCGTTCTTATAAACTATGTATTATAGGCACTAACTCGCCAGCTTCTGGGTGAGAGCAAAGGTCCACCTGTTTCTAACTATCTGATCCAGGTCACAAAGACCAGGAGTGCTGGGCACCTTTATCTCCAACAAAGACTTATTTTGGGGTGTCAGTAGCCAGAGTAGGAATCAAAATCTGGCTATCAACATGCAACAGATTTCACACTACCAACTACACAAACACCTGTTTTTTGTACCTTTATAAAATAGGCACCCACTTGGCTTCTTCAGTTTGGTGACCTGTTATGAAATTACTCTACATGTTGCTTAATGTCTCAGGTGTATAAATTAGACATCTAACTGGTACTGTCCTGGAACTCCCCACACCCTTTTCACCTATGGGATCTCAAATGGCCACACATGCAAGCAACCCACATCAAAGAGCATACACTCAACCTAATCTCACACAAACTTTCAACAGACCAGAACCTAATAATAACAGGTATCAAATGGACAGAAACACCATGGTCAGATCACTACAAACTAAACCTATCCCTAAACTGGCGGAAGAAGGGTTCATACCGTACACAAGAACACACAACCTAAAGCACAAAAGGTCAAGTAGACACGAAAACATTCTGGCGACAGATATACAATAACGAATGGACAGCACAAACGGACTCCATATACTACCTCATAGAATGGGATAAAAGATGCAAAAACATACTAAATGAAATAGCACCCTTACGAACAAGAACCTCACGTATGCATAACTCAATACCATGGTTCAACGATGAACTGAAAAAGCTAAAAACGCAAGCCAGGAAACTTAAACGAGCATGGAGAAAAACAAAAGATGAACATACACTCAACATATGGAAACAAATACAAAGAAAATACAAATATGCAATAAGACAGACCAAAAGATCATACTACAAAACTAAAATAGGGACAGATTACAAAGACTCGAAGAAATTATACCAACTCGTGAACAAACTCCTAGACACCACCTTGGTCACTACAATGAAAACAGACATCCCATCCGCAGACAAACTTGCTAAGTACTTCAATGAAAAAATCGTAAACCTATGTAACACGCTACCTCAGGACAACACCGATATTGAAAACTTTCTTAATGAGTTAGCCCCAACCTTTGGAGAATACCCAGCTGACCGAACCTGGTCAAACTTCGCTCTCCTCACCATTGAAACAGTTACCCAGGCAATTAGTAGATTCTCCAACACTCACTGTAAACTAGACACCTGTCCCAGCTACCTAATAAAATCCGCCCCTGACCGCTTCATAGCAGACCTCACATCCCACCTAAATTATATGCTTCAGCAAGGCCTCTTCCCTAAGGAAAATGGCAATATCCTACTCACCCAATACCAAAAGATACCAAGAAGAAAACAAATGAAATCACTAACTACCATCCAGTAGCATCTATCCTGCTGGTAATTAAACTGATGGAAAGCATGGTAACCAAACAACTTACTGATTATATAAACAAATTCTCAATACTACATGAATCACAATCGGGATTCCGCCCCCTCCACAACACTGGAACAGTACTAATTACCCTCCTAGCCAAATTCAAGCAGGAAATAGCAACAGGGAAAAGCATCCTCCTCCTCCAATTCGACATGTCTAGTGCATTCAACATGGTAAACCATAATATACTACTAAGACTACTAGATTACTTCGGGACTATACTTAGCTGGATCAAGGGTTTCCTAATCACAAGAACATATCAAGTGAAATCAAACTCAAACATATCATCACCGTGGAAAGCAGACTGTGGAGTACCTCAAGGATCACCGCTACCACCGATCCTCTTCAACCTAATGATGACCCCGCTAGCCAAGTCCTTATCCAACCAAGGCCTTAACCCTTTCATCTATGCAGACAGTGTCACAATATACATTCCATACAAACATGAACTGACAGAAATCACCAACGAAATCAAGCTCAGCTTAAACATCATGGACTCATGGGCAAATGCATTTCAACTAAAACTCAATAAAGAAAAAACACACTGTCTCATCCTCTCATCCCAATACAGTGTGGACAACCCCACAAGTATAAACACCCCAGACTACACCCTCCCTATCTCAGACAGCCTGAAAATCCTTGGTGTTACAGTGGACCGTAACTTAAGATTAGAGAGCCAAGTGAAATCCACAACAAAGAAATGTTCTACTCAATGTGGAAACTGAAACGCATGAAACCATTGTTCCCGAGGGAAACATTTCGCAGCCTGATACAATCAATGGTACGAAGTCCCGTAGACTACTGCAATGGAATCTATGCGGGATGCAAAGAACAAACCTTAAAGAAACTCCAAACCGCTCAAAACATGGCAGCCAGGCTTATATTTAGGAAAACATGATTTGATATGTCAGCTTTGGAAATGTGCATTTCTTCTATATTTGTATTTTGCAAAGTGTAGGTAGAAATGCATTTCTGTTTTTCCATTGGTAGACTGTATGCGAAGTCTGGCTTCTCAAGGTTTTCAATTCAGTTTAGCATGTGTTTCTAATTTGTGGTTACTTAATTTGCATTAGATGAGGGTTGGTTTGTGCTTTGCATGTGTGATGCATATGAGGTATTTTGCTAATGTCTGTGTAGGGATTTGATTGGGCTTGTTTTATCAATAGGGGGAATATCAGTGTTCCAGAGCCTGGTTTATTATTGCAGTGTTGCCTTTTCATTAGTAGGATTATGTCTATCTGATACCTTGGAATTAGCTATATTGTGGTATGGTCATCTTTTAACTTGGCTGTCCTGCCTCAGATAGCTGATTAACCTGGGTAAAATGCTTTTACAATTGTCAGTGAAACCTCCAGCACTTTAAAATCTGTCCCTTAAGTGGGTCCTGTCTAAGGTGAGGGTCAGATTTCTGCCCCTCAGCACACCCTTGAGATGTTCTTGCGTTATGTTTAGCATTGTGACTCCTAATAAATGGTTTGGGGCCCAATATTCAAAGCCATTTATCATAGCTTTTAGCCATGGCTGTCCCTGGATATTCAGTGGCACAGTTTCAATAGTGTTGTTCAATATTCTTACAGGCTGTGATAGTGCCGGGGCAGTACATGGGCAGAACAAAAAATTATCCAGTTAGACCACTATCTGGATGAGATTAGGACAGAAAATTGATGTCCTAACTATCTGGATAGCATTGCCTACTCTGCGTGGATATTCAGCACCACTAAATATCCATGAATGATTTAATCGCTATAGCCGTTTTTTAAAACAAACACCAACCATGAAGTTTAGATATTGACCTATTGGTTTTTATTGGGATTTTAAGGGCACTGGTAGGTTTCTATCGGTGCTCAGTACTGGGGGAAGGTGGAGAGTGATGGTATATTCTTGAGCCAAATGTGGCAATTTAGAGAAGTTACAGGCAGTGAAGCCATTTAACTAGAATGTTGGTGCTATTACCTGTTTCAAGTTTATTTTCACTTAATATACCACACCATAGGCATATACCGTCTGAGCGGTTCACATAATATCAATTATAATATGGATAGTAGAGGGGAATGGGGAGAAGAAATTACATAAAAATTGAAAGAATAGGGGAGGGAAAATTGCTGCTGCCTCACAGCGACCAAAGAACATAAGAATAGCCATACTGGGTTAGTCCAATTGTCCTTCTAGCCCAGTATCTTTCTTCCAACAGTGGCCAATCCAGGTCACAAGTACCTAGCAGAAACCCAAATAGTAGCAACGTTTCATGCTACCAATCCTTTACCCCATGCGCATCTCAAATAAGACTATGGACTGTTCCTCTAGGAACTTGTCCAAACCTTTTTTTAAACCCAGATACACTAACTGCTGTTACCACATCCTCTGGCAGCGAGTTCCAGAGCTTAACTATTCTTTGAGTGAAAAAATATTTCCTCTTATTTGTTTCAAAAGTAGTTCCATGTAGTTTCATCGAGTGTCCCCTGGTCTTTGTACTTTTTGAAAGAGTGAAAAATTGATTCACTTCTACTCGTTCTACACCACTCAGGATTTTGCACTCTGTCCTATCCCCCCTCAGCTGCCTCTTTTCCAAGCTGAAGAGTCCTAACCTGTTTAACCTTTCCTCATATGGGAGGAGTTCCATCCCATTTATCATTTTGGTTGCTCTTCTTTGAACATTTTCTAATTCCACTATATTCTTTTTGAGATACGGTGACCAGAATTGAATGCAAAACTCAAGGTGGGGTGCACCATGAAGTGATAGAGGCATTATAATATTCTTGGTCTTATTTTGCATCCCTTTCCTAATAATTCCTAGCATCCAATTTGCTTTTTTGGCCACCGCCGCACACTGAGCAAAAGATTTCAGCATATTGTCTACAATAACACCTAGATCTTTTTCTTGAATGCTGACTCCTAAGGTGGGCATAGCATTAGGTAACTATCCAGCTTATAATCGAAAGTATCGCCAGCCATCTTCCGACATAAATCGGGAGATGGCCGGCGATTTCTTAAAAGCGACAAAATCGGTATAATCGAAAGCGGCATTTTTGACAGCATCGCCGCTTTCCCGTCGCTTCGCCGGCGAAAGTTCAAGGGGACGTGTCGGTAGATTAGCGAAGGCGGGGCATGGGCGTGGCTACCAGATGGCCGGCTTTTGCCGATAATGGGGGAAAAAAAAGCGGCGTTAAGCAGTATTTCATCGGCTTTACTTGGTCCTTTTATTTTCACGACCAAGCCTCAAAAAGATGCCCCAACTGACCAGATGACCACTGAAGGGAATGGGGGATGACCTCCCCATACTCCCCCAGTGGTCACCAGTCCCCTTCCAAATTAAAAAAATAAAACTAAAAACCTTTTTTCCAGCCTGTATGTCAGCCTTAAATGCCGTACCCACCTCCATGACAGCAGAATGTGTTGTATCCTCCAACAGCCTTTCCCTGGTTGCGATGTGGCTCAGGGGTGAGTGTGACACCTTTTCTGTTAGGTGCCCTGCAGAGAGTCACATTAGCAATGCATTGTGGTAGGTGTAGGGTACTGGGCTCTACTTCCATGGTGCTTTTCCCCCCTGCTAACTGGGTCAGAGTGTGCCCTGTTTTGTTTCCTGTTGTAGTCCATGCAGTAGTGGCCATTTTTGTAAGCCAGTTTTAGTTCCCTTTCCTGTGTTACCCACGTTAGAGAACGTAGTTCTTACCTTGAATGGTGCTGAAAGAGGGCATTGTACACCATTGTGCCAACTTTGACCTACTGCTAATCTTAGTACCAGGGGACTCTTTGCTAGTGGGGCACAACCTCTGATCTGCAGTTAACTGTGAGTAGACGTGGTTATTTCAAGAAAGGACTTTTTCAGGGAGATTAGTCTTCAGGTGTGAACTGGTGTGCCAAAGTTATACAGCAGCAATAAGTCCTAGAGGCTGTATGCAGGTCCCTGGAGCAATTTTAGTGGGTGCAGTACATTTGTGGGTAGTGGGTTTGGGGGGGGGGGGCTCAGCTCCCAAAGTAAGGGAGCTTTGCACGTGGTGGGAACTTTTCTGAAGTCCACCGCAGTGACCCCTAGGGTGGCTGGTTGGTGTCCTGGCATGTCAGGGGGGCCAGTGCACTAAAAATGCTGGCTCCTTCCACAGCCAAATGCTTTGAATTTGGCCGGGGTTTGAGATGGCCGACATAACTTTCCATTACGCTAAAAAACAAACCCGGCCATCTCAAACCCGGCGAACTCCACAGCATTTGGCCAGGCTAAACTGTATTATCGAAAAAAAAGATGGCCAGCCATCTTTTTCGATAATACGGTTCCGGCCAGCTGTAGCGCTGCCGCCAACATAGATCGCCGGCGATCTATTTGGCCGGCGACGTTTGATTATGCCCCTCCACGATTCAGATTATTCTTCCCAATGTGCATCACTTTGCATGTGTCCATATTAAATTTTATCTGCCATCTGGATGCCTAGCCTTCCAGTTAATGAGGTCTTTCTGCAGTTTTTCACAAAGAAGTTTTGTGTCATCTGCAAATGAGCTTGTGATTGTCATGTCTCCATGTAGATTTTTATGTACTATGTTAACCTGTTACCGTCTTTGGATAAAGGCAGTCTATAAGTAAGATAGATAAATAATTGCCTCACTCATCATTCTGTTTTCCAGATCATTTATAAATGTTAAATAGCACCGGTCCCAGGACAGATCCCTGCGGCACTCCACTATTCACCCTCCATTGAGAAAAAAATGCCATTTAACCCTACTCTCAGTTTTCTGTCCAATATCCAGTTCCTAATCCACAGAAGGACATTGCCTTCTATCTCATGACATTTTAATTTTCTCAGGAGTCTTTCATGAGGAACTTTGTCAAAAGCTTTCTGAAAATCTAGATATACTACATCAACCAGCTCACCTTTTATCCACGTTTATTTACGCATTCAAAGAAATGAAGTAAATTGGTGAGGCAAGACTTCCTCTGGCTGAGCATGAGAAGTAAATTATGTAACCTCAGAGCCAAAGGCATCCCTAAAGAGAAATGTCTTTAAACTTGATTTAAACCTGTCAAGGTGACATTGCAGTCAAAGATAAAGCGATAGTGAATTCAAAGTTTGGGACCATTAATACTGAAGAGTTTTTATTGAATGGTATCAGAGCTCTGCCTAAATGATGGAACGAGTAATAGGTTTTTAGCAGAGGAGCGAAGGTTTCTAGTTGGTGCATATGGTATTGTGAACCTCAATAAATAAAGTGGTTGTCCAGAGTGAAAACTTTGAAGGTGAAAAGAATGAGTTTATATGTAATACTGTGAGTGACTGGTAACCAGGGTTCATTCCTAAGAAGGGTCGTAACGTGATCAAATTTTCTTGATTTTTGTCAGTAAACGTATGTTGGAATTTTGTACAAGCTGAAAGCGATGAGAATCTTGGACTGTTATTCCTTGAAGAAGGGCATTACAGTAGTCTAATCTAGAGATAAGTAACGAGCGAATGATGCTTCTAATTGCAGAAATGGAGAAAAGGTGTCGAGTGGGATAAATCATAACGCATTTTATACTAACAGGACCTTACCACATTAGAGATGTGTGTAGTGAAGGAAAGACGGCTGTCTAAGGGCTCTCCCAAAACCTTAAGTGTATCGGCTTTGTTAATTGGAATGCCGGACATCATAATGGGACCTGCAATTGTAGGTATGATGGAAGGTCGTAAAACCAGGATTTTGGACGTTTCTGGATTGAATTTTAATTTGTGAAGAGATAACAAGTCTGCTATTTGTACTAAATGTAAATTAAATGTACTATCTCCTGGGCATCATTGGTTGGTAGCCTGGCAAGAATTTGTATATCATCCACATACACATAAGGAACAAGACCAAGAGACTGGATAAGAGTCAAAAAGGGGTGACAGATATTAAAAAGAGTAAGGGCAAGAATAGATCCCTGGGGACCACCACAGCATAGGGAATAGGGTTGAGGTTGTTGTCCTTGCCATTGAACTATATATTTCCTATCCTGAAAATAAGAGGAGATCCAGTAATAGACCATATCTTTAATCCCAATGGATTGAAGTTTACCCGATAAAAGGTTGTGATCTCCTGTGTCAAACGCAGCAGAGAGATCAAATGAAATAAGGTACCACAGTGTAATCTATATAGATCTTGCAAAATATGGGATGGTAGTCGCTGCAGCCTTCCTCTGAAAAGAGGGGATCAAAGTGCATCCTTATTTAGACAACTGGTTAATTCGAGCAGACTCGGAACAAAAAAGTCAGTCTGCAACCTCTCGGGTGCTGGAGTTTCTGCAGTTCCTGGGTTGGGTGGTCAGTCTACCCAAGAGCCGCTTAATCCCCTCCCAGTCTTTGGAATATCTGGGGGTGTTGTTCGACACTGCTCAAGGTCATGTGTACCTACCAGAAACCCAGAGGCTCAAACTTTGTGCTCAAATTCGCTCCCTGTTAAGGTCTCCTCGGACCTGGGATTACATTCAGGTGCTCGGATCGATGACTGCCACCTTGGAGGTGGTTCCATGGGCGAGACCTCATATATGTGACCCCTCCAGCGCTCTCTCTTGCGACGTTGGTCTCCAGTGTCCATGGACTGGTGGCTACGTCCCTTCTACCTTCAGAAAGGGCTGCCTCTGGCGACTCCTCAGTGGGTCATAGTAGTCACAGATGCCAGCCTCTCCGGGTGGGGAGCTCATTGTCTACACCGAATGGCGCAGGGACGTTGGTCTCAGACAGAATCGAAGTGGCCTATCAATTGGCTGGAATTGGGAGCAGTGAGATTAGCCCTGGAGGGTCAGGCGGTTCGAATCCTCTCGGACAACACTTCAGCAGTAGTTTACATCAGCCATCAAGGGGGTACTCATAGCGTGGCTTCTTTGCCTGTCATGGCTCACATAGCAGGGCAGGACAATGTTCAAGCAGATTTTCTCAGTCATCATCTCCTAGACGCAGCGGAATGGAAACTGGTGGAAGAAAGCTTTCGTCTGATCTGTCAAAGGCACACCTGTCATCGATCTGATGGTGACCAGGAAGAATGCCAAGGTGCCCAAATTCTTCAGCAGAAGAAAAGAGATCGATTCCGCAGGACTTGACGCGCTGTTACAGCCCTGGCTGCTCGACCTGCTTTATGTTTTTCTGCCTTGGCCTCTAATCGGACGTCTTCTGCGTTGGATCAGTTTCCATCCCAGTCCGATAGTGTTGATAGTTCTGGATTGGCCTTGTTGTCTGTGGTACGCGGATTTAGTTCGTCTTCTGGTGGAACCTCCTCTGAGGCTTCCGGTTTTCCCCGGTCTTCTTCATCAGGGTCCGGTGCAGATGGAGCACATCTCCCGCTTTGGTCTCACGGCCTGGCTCTTGAGGATGAGACTGAGGAAGAAGGGTTATGCTGATCCGGTCATTGCCTCTTTGCTTCAGGCCCGGAAATGTTCCACGACGACGGTGTATGCCAGAGTGTGGCGTACCTTTGAGTCCTGGTGTGTGGAGAGAGCTTAGTCCTCCTTTAAAGCATCTGTTGCCCAGATTTTAGCCTTTCTGCAGGAGGGTTTGCAAAAGGATTTAGCTTATAACTTGCTTCGGGTCCAAGTCACGGCTGTTGCCTGTTTTTGTAGTCGAGTGTCAGGTTCTTCCCTTGCAGTTCATTCTGACTTGGCACGGTTTTTGAAAGGTGCTGTTCACCTTCGTCTTCTGCTGCATTGGCCTTGTCCTTCTTGGAAGTTGAATCTTGTGCTGAGTGCGCTTCAGGGTGCACCATTTGAATCTTTGCATTTGGCTTCTGATAAAGACCTTACCCTTAAGACGGTGTTTTTGGTAGCCATCGCTTTGGCGCGTCGGATTTCTGAAATTCAGGCGCTTTCGTGTTGGGAACCATTTCTCCAATTTTCGGACTCGGGGGGGGGGGGGGGGTGTCACTGCGGACCGTTTCGTCCTTTTTGCCTAAGGTCATGTCAGCCTTTCATGTGAATTAGCCTCTATTCCTTCCTTCATTTCGAAGTTCGGATTTTCTGGAGAATTTTGCCTTGCTTTGTCTTTTGGATGTTCATCGGGCTCTTCTTCAGTATTTGTAAATGACCAACGAATTTCGGTGCTCGGACCATCTCTTTGTGCTGTTGTTTGGCCCTAGACAAGGTTATGCTGCCTCCAAAGCGACCATTGCTCAATGGCTTAAGGAAGCCATTTTTTCTTTATATCTTGTCAAGGGTCGGGTTCCTCCTGATGATTTGTGTTCTCATTTGACTCGGGCGCAAGCTACTTCTTGGGCTGAAACTGGTGCTCTTTCCTTGGACAATACTTGTCAAGCAGCTACTTGGGCTTCCCGGCATTCTTTTGTTAAACACTACAGATTTGATATTGCGGCACAGGGAGATGCCCTTTTTGCGAGGAGTGGCGGCTTCCCATCCTATTTAGGAATTGCTTTTTTACATCCCACCAGTTCCTAGATTCATCTGCTGCTGAGACTAAGGAAGGTAAAATTATGACTTACCTGATAATTTTCTTTCCTTTAGTCACAGCAGATGAATCCAGGATTCCTACCCTTTATAGATGTAGCTGCACGCATTTTCGGCTTCAATTTCAGATGACTAATTTCTCTGTGCTGAAGAAGGAGACATAGGATGAAAAGGACACAAAGCATCAACGATGCAGGAATATTGCGGGTTATTCTCGCTACACTCAAGTTGTTCTTCCCTGTGTTGCTGCATTGTTGTGAGGAGTGTTTTTGTTCCAGTGTTTGTTATCCTTATTTTCTGCTTTGGGGTACAACCTATACTGAAGTGATAGGAGGCTGGACGTCCAGAGTCACTGCTTTCTCTTCATTGTTCTCTATCTCCACCTTCTGGTATGCTGATACAACCCATTAGTTCCTGGATTGATCTGCTGCGACTAAAGGAAAGAAAATTATCAGGTAAGTCATAATTTTACCTTAGTAGGCTTTCACTTCAGGTGTGTAGTTTGCCGCATATGCATGCAAGGTGTGCATGGCATTGGGATTTTTGTAGCCTCGTCTCCTGGCACCAGGCTGGGCTTTCTTAGTAGGCAATCCTCTCCGAGCTGCTACCCTACTGAACACTAAAGCTACATTTTCTTGGGGGGTGGGGAAGGGAGAGAGCAGGAACAGGGAGCTGCAGGACTATAAAGAGCAAAAGGGAGAGAGAGAGGAGACAGTTGGTGGATCTTAAGGAGGAAGAGGGAGAGAGAGTGGTGGACCATAGGGGTGGGGGGGGGGGGAGACAGGGAGATGCTGGGCTACAAGTGTGTAAGAATGAAGAGGAGGGGCATGTGGAACCATGTGGGAGAGACATGGGGGTTCTTGTGGAGATAAGTAAGAGGAGGATGGTAAGTACAGAGGGTAGAATTGTACTAATGGGGAATGGGTAAAGGAGAAAGGAATAGGCCAGAGAAGGAGTGAGGTGGGAGAAGTAGAAGTAAGAAGAGGAGATGCAAAGTTGATAGGTACTAGTAAGTTCAACTTTTGTCTTTATATTTCTAATTTGTGAGCCCTTGTTCTGTATTTGATGTGTGACCGACGTGTGGTATTATGTTGGCAAGTAGTTTCTGCATAGAATTCTATAGTAGTCCCACTTTCTGTTTTACCAGTAATAAGTGTATTGGTGTTCTCGTGCCCCGTGTAATATTTGTAGTGCTGCCAGTTCTTAAGTAGAGTTCTTGTTGTTTAGATCATAAGAGTCAGTGCCACTGTTAGATTTGCTACATGTGTGTTAAGACTTTTTCAGGTTTTGTTATTTCACAATGTGCCTGGTAGTGGAGAGATTTATTTTACTATTACTGAGTTAACATGAGAATCAGATTGTGTTGTTTTGGGTTTTTTTGTATGGTAACTTAACATGGAGAAAATGTGTAGTTTATGATTTACATTTATTGTTGTGGGGGAGATAGGGTTTTTGTGGACACAGAGCATGTTTACACTTTAATATATAAGAACTGACATACTGTATCAGACCGAACGGCCATAAAGGTCATGTATTCATTGTGTCATAGATGCGAGCATCGTCTATCACGTGTGTCCTGACTGAAAAAAGGTTGAGAACCACTGCATCTGCCCATCTTGCTGAAAATTGTTCAGGCCTGTATGCACTACAGAGGTGATGCCCAAGGAAGATGACTGGTGGAACCCGGTGCCCAAAGAGCCATACTGAGGAAGAGGGCCAGTAGAGTTGTCCAGATGTGCCACCTAGGGAGTGGGGCTGTACAATATAAGGGGGTTTTATTGCATAACTGCTGAAGAAGAACATATGCATTAGGAGAAAAAAAAAACCCAAATAATTCTTCACAGATGGCAATCTGTTGTCTCCCCAGCCAGAGAAAATAAAAATCTGAACATTTGCAGCAATATATCAAAATACTGAAAACAAAATTAGCAGACAAGAATTTCTACTACCCATTCTATAAGAAGTCTTGTGATTTAAAATGCCTTTTTTTTTTTTGTTGGGGACAACAACCTCAATAATTCCCTGATGGAAAATTTTGATTAATTTTTCTACACTTGATGCATTTAGTATAAATCCTTATTCCTGGAGGCTGGAAGGTTAGCAGCCTTTAACCAGTGATCAGCAGCCTTGGATGAGGCTGTCCTCCTGTTGGTGGAGACCCCGGAGTAATGTGGATGTCTAAATTCCTTCTATGTGTATGCTTCCTCAAGAAAAACCCAAATCATGATGAGTCTGTGCAAAAACATCTTGGGGGTCAATATTCAAAGCTTATTAACTGGGTAAGAGCCAGTAGGTAGGGTATATTCAGCGAACTTGCCTCTAAGTTCTAAAACTGAAACTGGATATTGTGTGGGCAGCCTGAGACAGAGTCAGCACTTAACCAGATAACTGCTGATATTCAGCCCTTAACCACTTAAGTTAACCAGCCAAGTAAGGGATGCATATTGGCACTTACCTGGTTAAGTAATGGCCATCCGCACATAACCAGATATTTAATGCCGGTGCCTGGACATGGCCAGGCATTGAATATTTGGGCATAATTTTCGCGGCGGTCAGTATTTAAAAAAATTGCTGACTGCTGCCAACTGAACATTAACCTCCCCCCTTGAGTATAGAAAGATGTTTTAAAATAGTGGTGCTTGTTTTTCCATTGAATCTCCACTGCAACAGACTTTGTCCTACCCCTCTTAATGGCTAGTGTTATATAGTATCTTTCCGCTCTCATTTCAAAGGAAGGTTTTCTCCTTGGCGATGTGAAAGGAGAGGCGAAGAACAGCATTACTGACTCTCAAATGGATGATGTTGAAGTGGTTTATACAATCGGTGAGTCTTCAGTTTACCTTGTATTATGCCTTTGCTGATTCTGAAGTGGGCTATGCTTTTCTGTTTACGTTTAAATGTCTTTCTTGGCATCAGCTCGACCGTTCTGCTCAAATGGGTGTTATCCCATTCTGACTGGATGGACCGTGCAGGTCTTTTTCTGCAGGTCTTTTTCTGCCGTCATCTATTCTGTTACTATGTATGTTATGTTACCAGCAAGTGGAGATAAAGAAAATTGAATTCTGCCACTGACATCACCCGGTATAAGCTGTGGTGCTTCATGGAACAATGAAGTAATTTTCTCTACCTTCAGCAGATGGTAGGTCATGCTGAGGGTGCTTCTGGTCCGAGACTTAGCACCCCACTCTGCTGGCCATGGCCACACAGCATGGTCGAGCCTAACAGTTGCTCCCAAGGTTCCAATATCAGGACTGTACCTGGTTGAGCGCAGCGTTTTGTCTTCGCAGCCCCCAGTCACACTTCTTAGTGCCACTGTGTGACGCTTTGGTTTGGTTGTGCGGAACCCCATCCCCCACCCTTCTGGCTCATACACTCTGGGTGTAATCCCCACGGGCTCTCCTGTAGCAACCAGGCCAAAAAAATTTTGATTTTAATCTGGCCTGGTTAGCTTCTTTTTCCCTGTTTAAGGGTCTAAAGCTATTGAAAGCTTTAATCTGCTACTGGAGCTTTAAGAAGAAAAAAAAAACAAAGGGAAATACCCCAACACTCGCATGTAGGGGATTTCTCTATTTACAGCACCCTGAGAGAGCCAGGGAACATAAGAACATAAGCATTGCCATACTGGGACAGACCAAAGGTCCATCAAGCCTAGTGTCCTGTTTCCT
This sequence comes from Microcaecilia unicolor, assembly GCF_901765095.1. Taxonomy (NCBI): domain Eukaryota; kingdom Metazoa; phylum Chordata; class Amphibia; order Gymnophiona; family Siphonopidae; genus Microcaecilia; species Microcaecilia unicolor. Next base: position 386,579,459 of record NC_044032.1, read on the forward strand.
ACAGTGGCCAATCCAGATCACAAGTACCTGGCAAGATCCTAAAACAGTGAAACAGATTTTATCCAGTCTTAACCTTACTCAACACGTATCTGCCCCAACTCACAATAAGGTTCACACACTTGACTTCTTTCAGTTCCAACAACACATTATACTCTTCTACCTTGGACGGATCATTCTTTACTCCTTTTTCACTGTTCTTTCCCGATCTTACAGACCAAATCTAAATCCAAAACGATTACATTTTGTAATTTAAAAACCATTTCAGCTTCGACCCTTCAACATTCCAGTCTTAATTTCACTACTTTTTCACAATTATCTTTAACAGATCAAGCTACATCTCTTCAAACAGTTTATACTTACCTCCAGAGTTATCAAGTCATCTGGACCCCGCTCTGACCCTTGGTATATTGCAGATCTTAGAGCGCAAAAACGTCAGTTGAGACAGACAGAATGTAGATGGCATCACCATCCTACATCAAATACATTACAAACCTACAAAATGACAGACTTACTTTATAAAAAGACTCTTAACAGCTAAGAAGCATATTACACTGAAAAAGCCTCTAAATCTTGCAGTACTGTTCAAAGCATTAAAGACCCTTACCATGTCACACCAACTACCATTAATGAAACCCTATCTCCCCAATCTCTTGCAGATTGTTTTAACAAAATTATAACAGTTCAATACACCTTAAATCCTCATCCTAATACTCCACAAGTGCAGCCAGATGCCTCAAACATTCTTTGCATCTCTGTTGACGCTTTCCTTGCAGCTCTTTCACTTTTCATATTCCTTCGCCAGCAGAACTAGACAGATCTATAAAATCCCTTTGCATTACTACTGCCCCATTAGATCCACTTCCCTCCCTATACATTAAAAAGAATTCATGACCATTTTTCTTCCCTTTATGCACATCATAGTCCAGACCATTCTGATAGAGGGTACTGTTCCTTCACCATAGAAAACTGCCATGTTGTTTCCCAAACTTAAGGATTCATCTAAATTCACTGCCTCTGTTGAGAATTACCATCCTATTGCTAACCTACCTTTTATAGCTAAAATTGTAGAGAACCTCGTTCATTCCCAACTTTCAGATTTTGTCACAACATCAAACATTTTGCATCCACATCAAACCAGCTTCTGTCAACATCATAGTACGAAAACGGTGCTATTAGGTATTACCACATACATTCAATATCATACTGATCATATAAAATCTGTCCTCCTTCTTTCATTAGACTTACTGCTACTTTTGGTCTTATTGACCATTGTATTTTAATCCATCGTCTTCAAGCCATTGACCTAACAAATACAGTTCTCAAAAGGTTTGTGTTACCCATCAGATTATATATGGTTCATGGTAATGCAGCTGTTTCCAAACCTTACACCACTCTTTCAGGCGTCTCGCAAGGATCCAGCTTATCCCCAATTTTGTTTAATACATTTTTTGCTCCTTTTCTTTCTCTTGCACAATGTCTTAACATTACTTCTTTTGTATACGCAGATGATATTCAGTTGCTTTGTACCCTTGTCCACTTAGCATCTATCAATAAAAAAAAGTTATGCCAACTGGTTTCAAAGCAATAAACTGAACTTAAATTCTGTAAAATCTAATCATTCAACTAAAAGGTTGTGTATACTCCTATTCACACACATTGTTGGGATTATTTTAGATAACACGCTTGACAGCAAATTGGCCAGATTGTTCGTTGAACTTTTTTTTACCTTACACTTGATTAGATCTATACAACCATTGCTTGAACCTTCAGCTCTTAATATTCTAGTCCATTTTCTTGTGATCTCGAAGATAGATTACTGTAATTCCTTGAACAGAGGAGTTAGGGTTAAAGATCTTACAGTTACAGCTACTTCAAGATACTGCTCTTTGATATACAAGATAGGCAAATTTGATCATATTATGCCCTATATGAAGAAAGCCCATTGACTCCCTGTACAACAAAGGATCATTTATAAATATCTTCTTTTGGTCTTTAAAATATTATACGCAGAAGAACCTCCCTACCTTTATCGTCATTTAATCCGATATGTCCCCACCCATACACTTTGATCTCTCAATCAAAATCGCTTATACACGCCTAGTCATAAAAAAATACTATATGAGCATATCACTGAAAGTATTTTTTTCAGTACAAGGACCACATTTTAGAAGCTGGTCAGGATGAATAGAAAGTTTTCATTGATTTTATGGAATAGCTGCCAAGGTACATGATGTGCGACTGTGATTTGGAAACCTGAGGGGTTGCTATGATTTTGTGATCTGTTGTAAGTGTAGCCTTTGCTTTCATTTATTATGATCTCTCTATATAAAAGGCACCACCAACGTTCTATGAAGCCTCCAGCTGGAAGTGTGAAGGGGGAGAGATATCCGGTTTCCCCATGAGTGTCTGCCCCGCCCTCGCTCTCTCTGTAACACAAACAGTGAAGGAAAACACAGCAAAGCACGAAATCAAATCGCTCTCTCTGTAACAGTGAAGGACTCAGAGGGGGGAGGGGAGAGAGGGCAGAAGCCCTCACTATCTCTGTAACACAAACACAGCACAGCAGGAAACTTAACACTGAAGGACTCGACTCTGAGGGGGGAGGGGACAGAGAGGACAGACAGCACAGGGGAAGGGAGAGAGGGCAGAGGGCAGGGACACACACACTCCCACATGCACACAGAAGAAAACCTTGCTAGCCCCCGTTTCATTTGTATCAGAAACGGGGCTTTTTTACTAGTATTTAAATGAAATGAAATGTGGAACAAGTTTGCAAGGCTTTGCCTATATGTGTCTATTCATGGATATTATAGATTGTGTTCTGACAAGCAGCAGGAAATGTATATTGCCACCTGCTAGCATTACAGCTAGCATAACTCCTGTATGTTAATGAAGTGCTTGATGTGGTCGTCCACTCAGGTGTTGATCTGTATCAAATGTGTGCAGGCAGGGCAAGTGGAGAGTTTTTGTAGGTGAGCAGGGAATGTGTGCATGGCAGTGACCCAGTGAAGTATTTATAACGTATGCTGACTGGAGTAGGGCTTGGCTGGTATCCAGTAGTAATATTGTTATTAAGAAGAAGGTTTTTGTGAAGGCCACCATATGTGCACCCACAGAGGAATTGGCACAAAATGGAGGAACCCTTTAATAAATTAGGTCCACCATTTGGTAGCAGCAAGCTGTTGGGGAGCATTTCTGCTCTGTGAGCTTTGAAAGGATTATCTTCTGACTGAATCATCTTCTGACTGAATCAAACTTTTGACCACAGCCCTTATGTTTATGCAAGCTCAGGATTTCTAAAATTGATGTATTTACTAGATTATGAATTATTTCATAGAGGTGGGGAATTTTATGCTTTTCTTTGCGTTTTTCAAATTTTAAATGATTAAAAACTAGGAAACAAAAGAACACAGCAACTTTCTAACTTTCCCAGTTGACTGGAGACGGATACCCCTCAATGGGTTGAGCTGTTGTGGAGTCAAGCTTGCAGTGTTTGCCTCACAGTAAGGGTAGTGGTACTTTCTAACTGTTCTGCTTCAGGATGGCTCTAGAGCCATGAGTTGAGCATAAGAACATAAGTGTTGCCATATTGGGACAGACCGAAGATCCATCAAGCCCAGCATCCTGTTTCCAATAGTAGCCAATCCAGGTCACAATTACCTGGCAAGATCGCAAAAGATGTCCAAACATTTTTTTAAACCCTGCCACGTTAACCACTTTTACCACATTCTCTGGCAACAAATTCTTGAGTTTAATTACATGTTGAATGAAGAAATAATAGCTTCATTGCATTCCCCTTAGTTCTTGTATTTTTGGAAAGAGTAAACAAGATTCACATCTACCCATGCCACTCCACTCATTATTTTATAGCCCTCTTATCTATTACCCCTCAGCCATCTCTTCTCCAAACTGAAGAGCCCTAGCTTCTTTCTTTCTGTCTTGTATCTCACTGTTATCCAAAAACAAGTTTCGGTTCAAAGTGGCTTACAATTTACAGTACCTGGCAGAATCGAGAGGAGCAGACATGCGTAACCAAATCTTCACCAGCTTCCTCAAAGGGAAGTCGTCCCATCCCCTTTATCATTTTCATTGGCCTTCTCTGTACCTTTTTTAATTCTGCTATATCTATTTTGAAATGCAGTGACTAGTTTAGAGCACATCTCCTTCTATACAGATTCAGGAAACAACAGAATGGAGTCTTGTCTTGAGGTATCCAGTTAATTGAAATTGATCACGGTTTCTTTTTCTTTCAGACATACAGAAGCATGTGCCCTGCTATCGGCTTTTCAGGTTAGTAATTTATTTAGTAAATTTTATGTTCCACAAATAAGGATTCCTGTTCCTTTTCAATAAAAAAAAATAGACATTTTCATACAGAAAACAATACATGAAACATATTTTAAAACATTTCATTTCATAAAATAAAACATTAAAAACTAATATCGTGTTATGCCCAGCAATTAAAATTAAGCAACCAAGGGACCATCAGTGATAAAAGTACATTTCATTTCCAGATTCTTGTCTATATCCAGTCCTTAAAACACAACCTTAAAAAGGGTAGTCTTTCAATTTATTATTTCCATATCATCATTCTGATCAATCCATAGACTGGTGGGTTGTGTCCATCTACCAGCAGGTGGAGATAGAGAGCAATCCTTTTGCCTCCCTATATGTGGTCATGTGCTGCCGGAAACTCCTCAGTATGTTCTCTATCTCAGCAGGTGGTGGTCACACACAGCAGCAGCTCTGGCTAGGTCTCCAAGCCTAATTTTTAGGTTTTGTTGAGTACCTGGGGTTGAGGGCTCTTCTTGAGAAAGTGCAAACCTGGTGGCGCCAGGTCCCTCCTTTTCTCCCCCCTCCCGCTGGCTCCGTAAAAAAAAAAAAAAAATTTTTGGACGTCCTTAAAGGCGTTTATTTCGACGTTTATTTAAACGTTTATTGCAGCTACTCACTGGGACACCAGGTCGTTACAGCTCGGAGCGAGAAGCAGGTAATTTTTACCTTTTTATAGCGGGCAGGGGGTTCCCCGATCGATCTCCACGTGGCCCATGGCGTCGGAGGGCGAGGGCGCGAAGAATCGCTCCCCGGACCGCGTGTGCGCTTCTAGCGGGGATGCGGGGGTCTTAAAGGCTGATTCGCCCTTGTTGGATGTCAGTTCGGAGGCCGGTCAGTGTCCCGGGTCTTCCTCCGGTGCGGCGGTTTTTCCCGCCATAAACGCTCATCCCCCGCTGTTCGCCTCTGCCATCTTGGCCGGCCACTCTGCTCGGACGGCTTCTTCTTGGGCCGCCCTTGAGCTGGGAGACGTTAATGCCATGGCTGCCCTTGATTTGAGCGATGGCAAAAAAGCGGCTAAAGTTAAGCGCCGTTCTTCCCGCGCGGCTCCTTCGCGGAGTGTCGCACTGGACGCCATCTTGGATGCGCAGCATGTTTCTCCCCCGCTCTTGCGAGCGCCGGTTGAGGGTGCGTCTAGGGCTGTGGCCCAGGCTGCTGAAGTGCACAGTCTGGGGGGTTTCTCCCCCGAGTTTATTTTGCTGCTGCATCAGGCCTTCCTTATGCAAAACGCTGCCCCTTCTCCCTTGTCCGATAAAGGGGTTGAGGCCCCCGGAAGTAAACACCCTCGGGTGGATTCCCAGGCCTTAGAGGACTCTGTTTCCTCTGATGTAGATGAGGGCAGCGTATCTGAGTTCTCCCAACGGTCCTTTGGGGATTCCTTGGAGGAGACGGATTCCCGCTCGGATGGAGCGGATGACCCCTCTGCAGCGCGGATCTTTCGCTCAGAGGATTTGCCCAACCTGTTAGTGCAGGCCATGAGCATTTTGAAGATTTCCTCTCCAGAGGACGTCTCTCCCTCAGCCCCTGTTGGCTCCGCCATTATGCTGGGGACGAAGCGCCCGCCTAGAACCTTCCACGTGCATGATGCCATGCACACCTTAATTTTCGGCTCAATGGGATGTCCCGGAAGCGAGCCTCAAAGTGGCTAGGGCTATGTCCCGCCTCTATCCTTTGCCTGAAAGTGAACGGGAGGCCTTTCTTTGGCCTACCGTGGATTCTTTAATCACTGCGGTGACTAAGAAAACGGCGTTGCCGGTGGAAGGTGGCACGGCCCTAAAGGACGCCCAAGACAGAAGATTGGAGGCGGCCTTAAGGTCGTCCTTCGAGGCGGCTGCCTTAAGTTTGCAGGCCTCAGTTTGCGGCTCCTATGTGGCCAGGGCGTGCCTGACGATTGTGCAGCGGGCTTCCCCCTCGGATCCTTCCTTGAGGGCTGATTGGCCGGCCCTGGAATCGGGCTTGGCTTATTTGGCAGACTTACTGTATGATGTCTTGAGAGCCTCGGCTAAAGGTATGGCTCAGACAGTCTCTGCGCGGCGGTGGCTTTGGCTGAAACATTGGTCTAATGACCACGCCTCTTAAGTCCCGCCTGGCTAAGTTGCCTTTTAAAGGCAAGCTGCTCTTTGGGGTCGAGCTGGACAAAATTGTGACCGATCTCGGCACATCTAAGGGCAAGAGGTTACCAGAGGTCAGGGCTCGGGCCAGTGCTCGCCCCGGTATCTCCAGAGGACGGTTTCAGGAAGCCCGTCGGTACCGCCCGGGCAAGTCGGGCTCCTCTGCCCCCTCTTCCTTCAAGAGGAATTTCTCCCCCAAGCAGCATTCCTTTCGCAGAGACCGCCGTCCCGGAGGTGCGCCCTCCGGTCCTCCCCCAGGGTCTCGTACCCAATGACGGGGTCCTGGTCCATGGCCCAGTGCAGATTGGAGGACGCCTGTCCTCGTTTCTGGGCGAGTGGACCAGGGTAACTTCAGACGCTTGGGTGCTGGAAGTCATCAGAGACGGCTACAAGCTAGAGTTCTGCCGACCCTTAAGAGACGGGTTTGTACTCTCTCCCTGCAAGTCTCCGGTCAAAGCTGTGGCAGTGCAGCAGACCTTGAACAATCTGATCCGCCTGGGTGCGGTCGTTCCGGTGCCAGAAAATCAGCTTGGCAAGGGACGTTACTCCATTTACTTTGTGGTACCAAAGAAAGGAGGTTCTGTACGGCCTATCCTCGACCTCAAAGGGGTCAATCGGGCCTTGAAAGTTCGGCACTTTCGCATGGAGACTCTCCGCTCTGTTATAGCGGCAGTGAAGGCAGGGGAGTTCCTGGCATCCTTGGACATCAAGGAAGTGTACTTGCATATTCCCATCTGGCCTCCTCATCAACGCTTTCTGCGTTTTGCAGTCCTGGGCCGACACTTCCAGTTCAGAGCCCTCCCGTTCAGGTTGGCTACTGCTCAGCGGACCTTCTCCAAAGTAATGGTGGTCATCGCGGCCTTCCTGCGAAAGGAAGGAGTACAAGTCCATCCTTATCTGGACGACTGGTTGATCCGAGCCCCCTCTTATGCAGAGTGCGGCAAAGCTGTGGACCGGGTGATTGCTCTTTTGAGCTCCCTGGGGTGGATCATCAACTGGGAGAAAAGCCAGCTGCGCCCGACTCAGTCCCTGGAGTATCTGGGAGTTCGATTCGACACCCAAGTAGGCAGAGTGTTCCTGCCGGACGATCGGATTGTCAAACTTCAGGCTCAGGTGGACCAGTTCCTAGTATCCTCTCCGCTTCGGGCTTGGGATTATGTGCAGCTGTTGGGCTCTATGACGGCCACGATGGAAGTAGTGCCCTGGGCCAGGGCTCATATGAGACCACTACAACACTCTCTGCTGCAGCGCTGGACTCCGGTGTCGGAGGATTATGCTGTGCGCCTTCCCTTGGACCCAGCAGTGCGCAAGGCGCTGAGCTGGTGGCTGAAGACAGACAAGTTGTCTGCAGGGATGCCTCTTGTGACCCCGGAGTGGATTGTCGTCACGATGGACGCCTCTTTGACGGGCTGGGGGGCCCACTGCTTGGGAAGGACAGCGCAGGGGCTCTGGTCTCCTGCAGAGGCAAAGTGGTCTATCAACCTCCTGGAACTCAGAGCGATTCGGTTGGCGCTTTTGGAGTTCCTCCCGGTACTGGCGTTGAAGCCAGTACGGGTCCTGTCGGACAATGCCACGGCTGTGGCCTATGTCAACCGCCAGGGAGGTACCAAGAGCGCCCCTCTAGCCAAGGAAGCCATGAATCTATGCCAGTGGGCGGAAGCGAACCTGGAACAGCTGTCAGCGGCCCACATTGCCGGAGTCATGAATGTCAAGGCGGACTTTCTCAGTCGCCATACCTTGGATCCCGGAGAGTGGCAGTTATCGGCTCAGGCGTTCTTGGACATCACGAAGCGCTGGGGCCAGGCGAGCCTAGATCTGATGGCGTCATCGGCCAATTGCCAAGTGCCGCGCTTTTTCAGCAGAGGACGGGACCCTCGATCTCTGGGAGTAGATGCTCTTCTCCAACAGTGGCCGACACAGGAGCTTCTCTATGTGTTCCCGCCCTGGCCCATGTTGGGCAGGGTACTAGACCGGGTGGCAAAGCATCCGGGCCGAATAATCCTGGTGGGTCCGGACTGGCCCAGACGTCCCTGGTATGCGGACTTGATAAGGCTCTCAGTGGACGACCCTCTGCGGCTGCCAGTGGAGCAGGGCCTGTTGCATCAGGGTCCCGTGGTGATGGAGGATCCCTCCCCCTTTGGTCTTACGGCCTGGCTATTGAGCGGCAGCGTCTGAGGAAGAAGGGCTTCTCAGACAAGGTCATCGCCACTATGCTGAGAGCGAGGAAGCGCTCTACTTCTACTGCTTACGCCAGGGTTTGGCGTACCTTTGCAGCGTGGTGTGAAGCAGGCTCACTTTCCCTCTTCACTGCTCCAATTTCTTCAGTGCTGGCGTTCCTGCAAGAAGGTCTGGAGAAAGGCCTGTCGCTCAGTTCCCTTAAAGTCCAGGTAGCGGCTCTGGCTTGCTTCAGGGGCCGCCTGAAGGGTGCTTCCCTGGCTTCGCAGCCAGATGTGGTACGTTTTCTCAAGGGAGTTAATCACCTGCGCCCTCCTCTGCACTCAGTGGTGCCTGCGTGGAATCTCAACCTGGTGCTAAGAGCCTTGCAGAAGCCGCCTTTTGAACCCTTGTCGAGGGCATCTCTGAAAGACCTGACGTTGAAAGCAGTCTTTTTGGTGGCTATCACTTCAGCCAGAAGAGCCAGAAGAGTTTCCGAGCTCCAGGCACTCTCATGTCGAGAGCCTTTTCTGCAGTTCACTGAGGCAGGAGTGACTATTCGCACAGTGCCTTCCTTCCTGCCCAAGATTGTTTCTCGCTTCCATGTGAATCAGCAGCTCTGTCTCCCTTCCTTTCGTAGGGAGGACTACCCAGAGGAATATTCTGCTCTCAAATATCTGGATGTGAGACGAGTCATCATCAGATACTTGGAAGTGACCAATGATTTCCGGAAATCGGATCATCTGTTTGTCCTGTTTGCAGGTCCTCGTAAGGGTCTGCAGGCTGCTAAGCCTACAGTGGCAAGATGGGTCAAGGAAGCCATTGCAGCGACTTATGTGGCCGCGGGGAAGGCGCCGCCTATCCGGCTGAAGGCTCACTCCACTAGAGCTCAGGCGGCCTCGATGGCAGAGGCCGGGTCCGTCTCCTTGGAAGAGATCTGCAAGGCGGCAACTTGGGCATCGGCCCATACCTTCTCCAGGCATTACCGCTTGACTGTGGCTGCTCGGGCGGAGGCCCGGTTTGGAGCTTCAGTGTTGCGGTCAGGGATTTCAATGTCCCGCCCTGGGTGAGTACTGCTTCGGTACATCCCACCAGTCTATGGATTGATCAGCATGATGATATGGAAGGTAAAATTATGTATCATACCTGATAATTTTCTTTCCATTAATCATAGCTGATCAATCCATAGCCCCTCCCAGATATCTGTACTGTTTATATTCTGATTGCATTTCAGATTCAAGTTTAGTCTTCAGTTCCTGTTCAGGAGGACTTCGTGTTCAGGTTTTTTCAATTGGATTCTTCAAGAGTTGAGACGAGTTTGTGTTACAGTGAGCTGCTGCATTCCTCTCCCCTCCGTTTTACGGGGCTGGATTGAGACATAAATTCTGCCGGCGCTCCCTCCCGCTTCGTGCGGCTGTAGGGCAGCTTTGTACCCCTCCCGCTTCGGCGGTGTTAGGGTCAGTCAGCTCCTCCCGCAGTTGCGGTTGCAGGATAAGCCAGATCCCCCCGCATCGGCGGGGTGGTGTCCCTCCCCCGCTCCGCGGGGATGAGCTGGACGGATTCCCCTCCCCCACTTGTGTGGGGATGAGCTGGGTTAATTCCCCTCCCCCGTTTCGGCGGTGGTGAGCTGGGCAGAGTGTCCCTTTGTGGGTGTAATTCTCTGAGTCCTGCGGATGGAGCTTGGATATCGACATACTGAGGAGTTTCCGGCAGCACATGACCACATATAGGGAGGCAAAAGGATTGCTCTCTATCTCCACCTGCTGGTAGATGGACACAACCCACCAGTCTATGGATTGATCAGCTATGATTAATGGAAAGAAAATTATCAGGTATGATACATAATTTTACCTTTTTTATTTTTTTAACAAATTGTAGCAGCATGCAGAAGAGAGGGATAGATGTCAGAGTTGTTTAGGATATGTGAAACCTGCAACAATAAATGCTAGAATCCTCAAAATAGCTTGTCTGTTTCCTTACTCTGGTTCCAAGGCTAAGGTGTCACATGACTACATGGGGTTTTCCTCCCAATTCTAATTGTGCTCCTTCATTTTTATCTAATCCAGTATTTTCTGTAACTGATGGTCCGATCAGAAGCAAACGCAGGTGCTAGAGGCTATTAGCGCCATACTAGCGCCTGTGTTTGCTACCGTCCCATGATCAGAGCTCCTGAGTGCGTGAAACAACGCGCTTGTGGGCTCTGAATGCAACTAGCATGTAGATGCATACAAAACAGGGCTCTTAGCACAACCAGCATGCAAATACGTGCTAAACTTATTCCTCCCCAATGATCAGCGAGCAGCGCACCAAACATTGGTGTGCTGTCTGCGGCAAACTCTATGCCAGCTCAGAGCTGGCGTTAGGGTTTGCAGACCATTGGGGAGGAACGGTGAGCCCTGTCCACATGCATTTGCATGCTAGCAGGCCCCCCATCCCCCCCAGTGAAGCCCCTACTCCCCGCAGGAGCAGGAATCCTGACCCCCTCCCCACCCTGAGCCACTGACCCCCCCTCCCCACCCTGAGCCAGCGACACAGGGGCTGGAGGTACGGTGGACCTCTAGCCCCCCTGACCCCCCCCCCCCCCGACACAAGTTCAGGGGGGACTGATGATCCGGTGGGTCTCCAGCCCCACTGATTTGGTGGTCTAGCAGCCCTTTTCTGACCCCCCCCCCCCCCCCCCCCGTATTTTTGTTGTAGGAGGGAGGTAGACTCCCTCCTCTTCCAGCAGCGCTGCCTCAAAAATGGTGGCGCCCAGCCCTGCCCAGTGCATCCTTATATGATGTGAAGCCCTGCCCAGTGTATCCCAGGATGCACTGGGCAGGGCTGGGTGCCACCATTTTCAAGGCGACACTGCTGGAAGAGGAGGGAGTCTACCTCCCTCCTCCAACAAAGATACGGAGGGGCGGGTAAGAGGGCTGCTAGACCACCAGGAGAGGGCTTGATTCGCATCCCACTGGACCACCAGGGCTTTTGGGGGGGGGATGCTAGGGGTATTAGGGGGGCTGGAAACCCATTGGATCTCCAGTCCCCCCCCCCCCCCAAACTTGTGTCAATGTCACTGGCTCAGGGTGGGGGCACTAGGCATGGACCTCCAGTCCATGAGTTTGACAGTTCTGGGCTTTTGACAGCCCAGACCTGTCAAACAAGTCCTGGTTATCATTAAGATGGGTTATTTTATTGTTAACCTGGGTTATTAGTAACTAGGTCTCATGCATAAAATAGGACCCATGTTAAAATAGTACGGGTTGTGGTAAAATAACCCATCTTAACAGCAGCCCACATTGATAACTTCCCCTCTAAGTGGAACTAATTATGCCCCCTAGAATCTGATACAAGTGTTATTGCCAAGCGTTCCTCCATCCCACAGGAGTCTTTCTGCTGTCCCCAGTCCGTGCTGGCTTAAAAAAAAAAAGGGGGGGGGGGAGAAACTGTACTAGTCAATAATGCAATGAGAATAGGAAATTTCACACTGTAGGGAAATCTGCAGCAACACTCTGGTACATAGCTGAAGGACACAGTTCCACACAGGGCATGATTAATGTATAGACAAGCTAGGTACTTTCCTAGAGCCCAAAGTCAAGGGGGGCACCCTTAGATCTGCCAAGTCTCTCACATGAGAGTGGTAATATTCTGACAGATGGAGGATACTTGTGGCCATAGTAAGATTTCCAAGCAGTGGTTTTAATTAAGAAAGGCAGGTGGCTGGTAGATCCAATAAATCAGTAATGTAATTGCTGGTAATATGCCAGCAGCCCGCATTTCAAGCAGATATGTTGTTCCCCTCACCATACCATCTGAATCCACATCTTATCTGCTTCTATTCTTTCTCCCGTCCCTCTTCCATAGGCCTCTGTTCCTCCCCTATCCCCATCAAGCTCATCAAAGCAGCCCAGGGAAAGCTTTAAAGGAGTGTGGCATCAGGCTGTGAGTGAAAACAGAGATTAAATGAATACTCTTGCAAGCCACATAGTGACCTCTCCTGTGTTTGGGTTTGTATATGGGGAGCAGAGCCCATAAGCCTGCTCAGTATCTATGCTTACTTGTAACATGCAACATGCTTCTGACATATCCAGATCAGTCCCTGCAGTTTCCCTTGAGCCACCTCCAGGAAGCATTTTCAGCAGGCTGAATTTACACAGAAGCCTATTAGGTTTGTAGCTAGGGTAGCAATATGCTTTCTCCCCCTTCCCCCCCCCCCCCCCTTCAGTTTCTCATTCTTTAGGGGCTTTACACCAGCAGTGATGGAATTAGACTGTATGGGTCTAAATGCAGGAGTTTTGGTTTTTTTTTGCTTGACGTGAGGACCTTAGATGCAGGCTGACATAGTCTGCATGTATAACGCCTCTCAAGTCAAGGGGAACAGCTGTAGGAGGAAAGGGTTCACAGTTCTATTTGGAGGAGCCCTTGGGGGGGGGGGTACTAGCACTATTCAAAATCCATCAGTGCATTTTCAGGATCTGTATGGACTGATGCTTACCTCATCTCCCAGAGCAGGTCATTGTACAGGTGTTGGGGAGGGGAAGGGCTGTTCTGGATTATGAACAGATTATATTGAATTACAAAAATAAGGAACAACTGAGAAGAAGGGGCAACTGAAATAGGTTAGTACTTAGGGTGGTGGAGGGGGTGTATTAGTGAAGATAGAAAATAGAGATCTGATAACTGGAGGATGAAAAATTATGCCAAAAATTAGGTTATGTCCTGCCACCAAATGCAAGTGAGCTTAATTTTCCACAGGACTATCCCATATTTTGAAGGACTGCCTTTTTTTTTTTCCTCAGGTCTGAGTGGAAGTGACTGCTTTCCTGTCTTCTTTTCTCTGGGATCTGTTGCATACTACAATGCACTTACTGTACCTCTTACTTCCAACTTTTTCAGTTTTTATAACTCGGCTGGTGAGCTGAATCTGGAGGCCCTGAAGAAAATACTTGTAGGTTGTAAAAAGGTATATATGACTTTTTTTTTAAATTTTTGCTACCTCTTAGGCTACCATCAATCAGCCCTAGAAGTGCATTCCCAACTAGATACATTTAATTCTGTTGCCACGTTTCAGATAGGTCTGCCGCACTGAAAAGCTATCGTGGAGCTTTTTTCTGGAATAGCACTAACTTTTTTTTTTTTTAATAACTATTTTACATGCCATAGGTACCCTTTGCCTCACTGCCCTCCCATTACCTCCCTCACCTATCCTCAAAAGCTGGTAATAGTAGAAGGATTAATATTGCTTCAGACCCTTACATAAAAAATGAAAATCTGACTATCATGCCCCTATGCCATTTTCCCTTCACTTCAGCAGGTCTTCTTTGATTCTGTTCATCTGAAACCAAAAGCTGGAAGATTTCTTTGTAGAGTACTGCAGTTGTGGGACAAGGAAGTATTAAATTTGTGTCTGTATCTTCTACCCAGGATGTGATAGGTTGGTACAAATTCAGGCGCAACACAGAGCAGATCATGACATTCCGGGAGAAGCTTCTACATAAGAACCTGCAGGCACACTTGTCGAACCCAGAGCTAGTCTTTCTGTTAATAACCTCCAGTGTCGCCACAGAAAGTAGCTCCACACACAGACTGGAATATGCGCTGCATAAACCACAAGAGAGGTAAGTGTTGACACCTCCTTGTTTGTTTGTTTTTGGTATGGAATATACAGCATTTAGGGGGAAGTATGTGAACACCTCCTAGCATAATAACGAGAATTACCACTTCTTACCATGATACCTATGTTTAATTGAACTCGGTCTTCCTTCTCTGGCTGCACCGTTCTGAACAAGTAGGCATTATCTCCTCCCACCAGCAGAAGTAGATAGAGAGAAAACTAGTCATCTCCAGTGAACTCACCAGTACAACCTACTGGTGCTCAGGGAAATCTCCAGTTTGCAACTGCCAAAGCAGTAGAAAGTTCCTTTGTAACACACACTCATGCCCCATCATCCACTGTAGCTGCAATGATCATCAAGCAAGCATAACACCACAGAGTGGCACTCACTACCCTGCATTTCCAAGGAGTACCTGTCCTACACTTGAATTCAGATATAGGAGGCTATTCCAAGCATCCACCACCCTTTCTGTAAGGAACGTATTTCCTTAGATTACTCCTGAGCCTCTAACCTCTTAATTTCATCCTGTGCCCGCTCACTCCAGAGTTTTCCTTCATTTTCACCTCCTGTACACTAATGTCACAAAGATATTTAAACATCTCTATCATATCCCCTCTCTCCCACCTTCCTTCCAGAGTTTACATATTTAGGTCTATAAGTCTGTCCCCATACGCTTTGACAGAGACCACTGACCAATTTTGTAGCCGCACTCTGGACCGATTCCATCCTGTTTTATATCTTTTTGAAGGTGCGGGCTCCAGAATTGCACACATTATTCTAAATGGGGCCTCACCAGAGACTTATACAAGGGCACTATCATCTCTTTTTCCTGTTGGCCATTCATCTCCCTATGCACCCAATTATCCTTCTGGCTTTGACTGTTTACTTTTCTACCTGTTTGGCCACCTTAAGATCACCAGATATGATCACCCCCAAGTCCCACTCTTCTTTTCTACATAGAAGTACTTCACCCCCTATACTATACCGTTCCTTTGGAGTTTTGCAGCCCAAGTGCATGACCCTGCATTTTTAGCATTAAATCTTAATTGCCAATTTTTGGACCATTCTTCAAGTTTCACTAGACCCCTCCTCATGCTATTCACACCCTCTGGAGTGTCTACCCTATTGCAGAGTTTGGTATCATGCAAAAAGAGATACACCTTACCAGACAGTCCTTTCACACCACTGATAACTTCCTTTTCATCGGCGTGAACTCCATTTACCACTACCCTCTGGGTTAAAAGTGGTTAAGTGGAAGGAGACAATTGGTCACTTTAGGGTCCATACCAAGGGCACTCAGTTTATTTATCAGTCTCCTATGTGGAACCGTGTCAAAGGCTTTGCTAAAACCCAAGTATGTCGTATCTAGTGCCCCTCCCCTATCCAACTGTTTGGTCACCCAGTCAAAGAATCAATCAGATTTGTCTTACAAGACCTGTCTCTAGTAAAACTGTGCTGCCTCGGATCCTGCATGCCATTTGATTCTAGAAACTTCACAGTCTTCCACTTTAGAAGTGTTTCCATTAGTTTACTCACCACTGAAATCAGAGTAACAGACCCGTAATTCGCAACCTCTTTCTTCTGCTCTTGTGCAGAAGGACCACATCTGCCCTTCTCCAGTCCTCTGGGACCATTTAAATGTCTTAAAAATAAGTGTCATCAATTTGTATCCTAAATTGTATCAGGAGCCAGTGTGAAATTCAAGCTAGTCACATGGTCCATGCACGCCAGGCCCATAATTCACAGCAACATGTATCGTCTCAAGTTCAAAAACAGGAAGAAAGGGAAATGGGACTTGATATACCGCCTTTCTGAGGTTTTTGCAACTACATTCAAAGCGGTTTACATATATTCAGGTACTTATTTTGTACCAGGGGCAATGCAGGGTTAAGTGACTTGCCCAGAGTCACAAGGAGCTACAGTGGGAATCAAACTCAGTTCCCCAGGATCAAAGTCCACTGCACTAACCACTAGGCTACTCCTCCACTCCTATATACAAACTGTCCTATATACAAACTGTTTCAGTAGTCCAGTCTGATCAAAGCAAGACCCACACGAAAATCAGAGGGAAGTATCATGGGTTCAATTTTACTTTAACACATGCAATTGATAAAAACATCTCTGAACAACTCTAGCAGTTTGCACATTAAGTCCGTTGTGTTGAACGTTGTTTGAGGGAATCATTTCCCCTTAAATGGGCAGCAAGCAAATTTACTTATCTAGGTTTGCAAATCCTATGTAATTTGCACAAGCTGTAGTCCTTGAATATTGCTCCAGTGTTAAGTGATCTGTCTCGCCTGCTGCAGTCGTGGCATAATTATCCGCTATCTCTCTTTGGATGAGTGCAAGTAGTTTAAATGATCTTGCTGCTGAAGTAACTGTATGTTCTCTAACATCTTCCTATTGTTTTGAAATTTGTGGATGTTAAGCACTAGAATAGTCTGCTACACAGGATTTTATGACAGGGTAGGAAACCCCATATGCACTTTGCATTGCTACAGATTCCTAGGGAAAGAGGTGAATTAGGCTTACTGGATATTCGTACATATTAAATACACTAGTAAAAAAAGGCCCGTTTCTGAAGGCAAGGAAACAGGCCCTAGGCAGACAATTTCTCCCCCCCCCCCCCCCCCCCCGTGTTGCTGAAAACCGCCCCCCGTCAGACGCACGCAGAGAAACTTGCAGAGAAGATGATTGAGGAAGCAACGTGAAGGGCACAACTGCACTTCGGCTGTCGGGGGTGTGGGTCCCCCGTCAGCACAGGTAGTCCCCAACGGCGGCAGGGGGCGGTTTTTGGCGGGCCGGGAGGGGCCGACAGGTTCACGGAAGGGGGGGGGGGTCGAGGGTGCCAAAGTGCGGGGGGTGACAGATGATTCCGAGGCAGGGGGAGGAGTAGGGAAATACGCTTGCTTTGGAACCAGCTGTCATGACGTCAGTGACGTCAGTGCTTGTCTGCCTAGCAGACCACCTCCAGGGAGCCATGGTCCCAAGCATAGAACGTTGGAGGTGAGAATTATTATATAGGATGTCACTTGTCTACTGCTCTTGGCTTACAATTGGATAGAAGATAGTGAGTTCTGTATCCTGATCTTGGAATCACAATTAAGTAGGCCATAGTTTGGCATATGTTTTGCATGTCCAGCGTCAGTTGTTACCCACTTTCTGTAAAGCATAGCTTGCTATTTCATTCGATGTGATGAACGTGACGCTGTATGCTTCAGTCCCTGGGGGGAGGAGCTGCGTGTATTCCCTGTCTTCCCCTGGTAGGGAATGATACGTTTCTTCCTGGTCTTGAACGTACAGGATTTCAGAAGTGACATAGGAAAGGCGTAAGTCCATTATGACGTGCTTGATGAGGGAGATACGATACGGCAAATCAGAAAACTTCTCAGTCCTGAGTGTTTTTTTAAAGATTCTGGCTGGCTCTATTGTTCCCTGCACCTTTAGTAATTCTGTGTGTGCCTTTTTTTGGGGGGGCTGGGGGGAACAATGGGTTTTCTCCATTGAAGTACAGTGTTAAAGCCAGGAAGTTTTTTTCAGTGTTCCTTTTTTTTTTTTAGGCTGAAACTTGTGATTATACTGGGACTCCACTGATATGCCAATGATCAAAGTTAAATATGGGTACTAGAGGCCACTGCACCCACATTTAAGAGCGCAGCATGATGAGAGGGCCCCTGGGACGACATACAGTGAGCGCGCCAGGGAATACCGCCCATATGATCAGAGAATAGAGCTGGCGTTAGGATTAAGGCTTCCCTCTCTGTTGCCCCACCCCCTGCCAAGACAGGCAGCCCAGGCTGTCACTGTCAGTCCTGGGGGTCCAGTGGACCCCCCTTCCCCCCCCCCCCCCTCCATGACTAAGGCACTGGTGGCCTAGTGCTCCACCCCAAGCACCCCCTGGACACCGACACAAAAAGAAAGTCCCTGGTGGCTCAGTGGGCAACTCTACCCCCACCCACCCTGGTGGTCTAGCAGCCCCAAACCCCTTCCCCCAGTACCTGAGGATGACAGAGGAGGGAGTAGCACGCCCACCTCCAAAACTGCTAGACCACCAGACGTCCAGCCCTTTCTTCTGTCAGGGGAGGTGGGGGAGGCTAGACCTCCAGCCCCCTGTACCATTGTGTTGGGAGGGGGTCTCTTCTGTTGGGAGGTGGGGGGGGTGGCATTAGACCACCAGGGCCTCTGTCGGGAGGGTGTTGGGGGGGGGTCTAGGGGGCCACCAGACCTGCAGCCTGCATCGATATGTTTGACAGGTCCAGGCTTTTTTTTTTTTTTGACAGCCTGGAACTGTCAAACAGCTTCTGCGGGAGTATTGTGCTTTGGGCACATGCCAATGCACAATCCTCCCTCAGAAATATCCTAATGATTGAAGCTAATAGTATGCATAAATTTGCATGCTATTAGCTTTGATCATAGGGGCACTATTGCCCCGCGCTGTTCAGCACTATATTTACAGTGCTATTTATTTATACATTCTTGTGTGCCACTATGATCATCGGCCCTTAAGGATGATAAATGTGATTATATATGCTTGCATGCTGGAGCTGTGAGGTTTATTTTTTTTAAATGCAGTTTATATGTACTGGATGTAGGGGTCACTAGTATTTAGTTCTAAGTAAACATTATACATAGGTTTTTGATTGGTTTTGTCAGTGTTTACTTCCCTATTGATATATTTCTGAACTGATAATAATTTAACCATTTGCTTAGCCGGAAGAGTTTGTGAAATCCAGGTCTTGTCCCATGAGGCAGTGCCGACAAAGCCCATTCAGAGTAAATGGGCTTTGTCGGCACTGTTGCGTCGGGAATCGCTAGCACAGCTTAGTAAAAGAGGCCCTCAGTGTTCTTGTTTTACTTCTTTACCATTACGTCTGGTTTTCTTGCACTGAGTTTATTAGTTGACATAGGAATGTCCCAGGTGTTCATGACCTTTTCAGTCTCTACAACTCTTAGGGTCATGGTTATAAATGTTCTAATGGATGAGATGTGCCATTTTGTTATATAGATATTTTCTCCTATCAAAATGTGCAGCCAGCCATGCAGTGAGTAGCTCTTTTGAGCTCTTCCTTTTGTGTGACAAAGGCAGTCTGTAAGAAACAGAGCATGTTTAGAGTTGTCTCACTTTCCAGTTGTCATGGTTCAAAGTTGAATTTACATTTCTATTATATACTCATTCTTGGAGAAAAATAAATGTATCTCACTGAAAGTTTAGATGAAAATACTGGTTGATAAAATGAACCACAGAGTAGTGAGACATCCAGCAGATATTTGCTCCAGACATCATGTGAGTCCAGAAGGTTGGGTGTGGTGGCAACAGGTGCTTGCACAACCTTTCGCTTTGGGATTAGCTTCTATTGCTCCAGGGGAGAACTGTTCTTGAAACATGGAGTATGATAGCAGAAAGAGCACTGGGGCACATCTAGAGGCTCATTTTTAAAGCACATAGACTTTACAAAGTTACATAGGCTATGTAACTTTGTAAGTCTGTGTGCATTGAAAATGAGCACCTTTTCTAACAGACTGTTTGAACATCAGGTTTACCTTTGCTTTCCCACGTATTCGGAAATATTTTTCTTTAAATGCATTCCAATTGTTAGTTCAAGCTTTAGTGCTTACAAAGCTTGACTATTGTAATATTATATATCTTGGCTGTACAAAATATCTATTGAGAAGAATCGGAACCATTTAAAATACAGCAGTTCGTCTTATATGTGGTCTAGGTAGATTCAAGAGTGTTTTCCCAGGTTATGAAAGACTCCACTGGTTGCCAGTGGAGGTCAGGGTTCTTTTTAAGCTCAGTTGTTTTGTTTACAAGATTTTGAAGGGAGTAGCTCTGTGCTGTATGTATTCATTGGTTAATGTGTTGATCTCCATTACAGTACTCACAACAACTTAAATTTATCTGTCCCTTCTTATAGAGGCCTATGTTCAAAGAAGTATTTTACAGCTCTATTTTTATATCAAGCTTCTGAAATTTTGAATCTTCTACCAACTTTGAAATCTCAATCACGCTATTTAGCTTTTTGTGAGCTTCTAAAAACAAATCTTTTTAGAAAATGTGCTTTCTAGGTAGACTTTGTCATTATATTCTTTATCTTATGTTAATCTGCTCATCTTACTGTGAGCTCCCAGTTTTGTAGACTGGTACTATTTTGATTTGTAATCCACTCTGAATCTGTTTTAAGGTGTTGAGGGAAAATTAACATTAACCAGGAATCCTCTGTGTCCGTCTGGTGGCATCTTAAATTCTGATACTGTTTTTGTAGCTACTTTCTGAAGTTGTAAAATGCCTAGTGTGGGGGCAGAGTGTCTTGCTGTACTGAGTTAAAACAGTGAATGCTTTCCAGATATGAGGTTGTTTACTCTAGATAACCAAGAGGAATTAGGTGCTTTCTGTGTAATGAAAGATAATTCATCTACCAGGAAATGTCAGTCAATTCAGAGTTTCTCTAAAGAGTATTAGAAAATTAAAAAGACAAACTTGTGTTGGGACAACTTTGCTCTTTATCTCCCCATCTTCTTATATTTTGTTTCTTACTTTAAAGTGTGACATACCAGTGGAGCCCAATGCTTGTGATTTTGGTGTACATAAGTACATAAGTACATAAGTAGTGCCATACTGGGAAAGACCAAAGGTCCATCTAGCCCAGCATCCTGTCACCGACAGTGGCCAATCCAGGTCAAGGGCACCTGGCACGCTCCCCAAACGTAAAAACATTCCAGACAAGTTATACCTAAAAATGAGGAATTTTTCCAGTCCATTTAATAGCGGTCTATGGACTTGTCCTTTAGGAATCTATCTAACCCCTTTTTAAACTCCGTCAAGCTAACCGCCCGTACCACGTTCTCCGGCAATGAATTCCAGAGTCTAATTACACGTTGGGTGAAGAAAAATTTTCTCCGATTCGTTTTAAATTTACCACACTGTAGCTTCAACTCATGCCCTCTAGTCCTAGTATTTTTGGATAGCGTGAACAGTCGCTTCACATCCACCCGATCCATTCCACTCATTATTTTATACACTTCTATCATATCTCCCCTCAGCCGTCTCTTCTCCAAGCTGAAAAGCCCTAGCCTTCTCAGCCTCTCTTCATAGGAAAGTCGTCCCATCCCCACTATCATTTTCGTCGCCCTTCGCTGTACCTTTTCCAATTCTACTATATCTTTTTTGAGATACGGAGACCAGTACTGAACACAATACTCCAGGTGCGGTCGCACCATGGAGCGATACAACGGCATTATAACATCCGCACACCTGGACTCCATACCCTTCCTAATAACACCCAATACAATAAATCCAATTATAACTACTTATTCCTAGGAGCAAACTGATCTGAGCCTTGCAGGAATGGGTATCTTTTATTGTGGGGTACAAAAGATTTGGGAGGAAGTACTTTGTCCATTGCACAGCTTCCCATGGCTAACAAATATTTGGTCTGACTAGTCTCTTTCAGAGAGTCCCTCTGGTAGTTGCCAACTTGGGCATGTCGGAACAGCAAGGATACAAGACTGTATCAGGAGCCTGTGATTCTGTGGGCTTTGGTCGAGCAGTAAGAAAGCACAGGTAAGAACTTTCATCACATTATATAGGAGATTCTCAAACTGAGCACTTGGTACTTGGAGAATTCAAACAACCTTTACAGAATCAACAGGAAAAATTCTTAGTGGCTGTGTAAAGCTGAGAGGAAGACAAGATATTAAAGGTTCAGACTGTTTGAATCTCAGTAGATTTACTGACACTGTAACTGTATAAGTGTTCTCCCCATATACCTCCTAAAGAGATGGTGGAGGGGAGGGAAAGTTGGTCTTTATACCTGTAATGCAGAAGAAGACAAATATTCTAAACATCACTGTGCTGAAGCATATTCACTGATTAGGGGTGGCCAGTGATAATCAGGAAATAAGTGTATATCTCAGCTCATATAATGAGAAAATGTAAATACTTTTAGGATTTATGAATGTTGCAGGATATTTTTCTAAAAGAGGCATGAGTGAACTGTCCAGGGAGAGCTTGACAGGCACGAGTGAGCTGGTGTGTGTGCGTGGCGCGCGTGCAGCAGTTGTGTGCTGGGTGAGTTAACAAGATCATTTCATTTTGTTGGGGATAGAAACAAAGAATAATGTGGCGAAATGGGGAAAAAAAACCTAAAATGCCTGCTAACTTATTTAACCCATTAGTTCCCAATGTTCCCATAATAAGCGTTGGGCACTAATGGGTTAAATTGGTAAAATTTTTGTTGTGAGGCACAGTGAGCTGCTGACTTATGCTGCTGTCAGTATACAGTTCACACAGGTGTTCCGAGTTCTAAACTTTGTGTTCAGTTGGAAGGGAGAAACTGGAAAGAGCAGATGTGTGTAGGTGTGCCCATCTGTGAAAGGTTTTAAAATAAGTATTTTTAGGCAGAAACAGAGGGTGAGTGAGTGCTATGACTGAACTAGTTAAAACATTGAGCCCCGCAATTTGTGCTCAAGGCTGGGAATTGAAAAAGTGAGAACTGGGGCTGAGGAAATGTGAGAGCAATTTTGAATGCTTTTTGTGTCAGGAGTATTTGATGGCAAAAGAGGAATTGCAGTTGGGAGGGAACTAGATAGGGAAAATAATTCCTAAGTTTTATTTCTGGAGTCTAGTTAGTGTCACAAAGTAAAAACATTGTTTACTATGACTCTTTCATAGACCTTTACTGGTTTGCATATGCATATAGAAGCTTTCTGATGTAGAAATATAGGTTTCTGTCCATTGATTTTGTAAAGGCAGACTAGTAGATTTAAAGGAGAGAGAGAGAGCCTGAAACTGACCTGTGACATTTTCTTGAACATCCATGAAGAGCTGGGCAACAACAGTATCCTAAGAAAAGGAGAAAAAGCACATGAAAGTTAAGTGACTGAGTTTTAAAAAAGTGTGCACACAAAAAGAAAGAGCATAAAGAAAAAGACAAGAAATATAGAGAGTAAATGAAAGGGGAAAAAAATTCCCTGATGTGAAGTCCGTGAGGATGTCCAGGCTGTGAAACTTGAAAGAGAAAGAACCTTTAAAGTATCTAATATTGTATGTAATGAATTTACTTAAGGAGGTCTGAGTAAAAGGTTTAAGTGTGTGATATTCATACTTAAATCTGGGAATGCTTTTGATGTTCCTGAAGAAAAGATATCTGATCTTGCAACTCTGTAATTAAAACATATGAGTTGTTTTATCATCTACTAGTTCATAATAAAACATATTTAAAATGTTAAATCCCTTGGCTTGGCATGGAGTATTTTTGGGAAACTGTGACTTATTTGTGGAGAATGATGAGGAAAAAGCAAGCATGCTAAACAAATATGTTCATGGAAGAAACTCCTGGAGAAGGACCACGATTGACTGGCAAAGATACATATAAGAATGGTGTGGATATGACACCATTTGTGGAAGAAAGTGTTTATGAACAACTTGAAAATTTGAAGGTGGACAAAGCCATGGGACCAGACGGGATCCATCCCAGGATATTGAGGGAGCTCAGAGAGGTTCTAGCAGGTCCTCTTTAATAAAGCCAAGACTGGGGAGGTTCCATGGGATTGGAGAATATAAGAAGAGACTGGAAGACCTGAATATGTATACCCTAGAGGAAATGAAGGACGGGGAGATATACACAGACGTTTAAATACTTGAATGATATTAATATAGAAACAAATGGGAAAATGGTAAAACTAGAGGAAATGAATTGAGGTTGCGGGGTGGTAGACTTAGGAGTAATGTCAGAAAATTATTTTTCACAGAGAGGGTATTTGATGCCTGGAATGCCCTCCCAAGGGAGGTGGTGGGAAAAAAAACTGGAGGAATTCAAAAAGGCCTAGGATTAACACAGAATATCTCTAATTAGAAAATGAATGATATAAAAAAACAAAACTTGAAGGGTTGCATATATGTTTGCATGTCAAGTGGTGCTTAGATGGCAACTCTAGCTACATCAACTAAGGCCGGTGCTGGACTGGCTTGTACAGTCTGAGTCCTGCATATAGCAATCCGGTTTAGGATGGGCTGGAAAGAGTTTCGACAGAAACTCCAGTAATTTGTAACATGAGGACAGTGCCAGGCAGACGTTCTTACAGTCTTTGTCCCACAAATGATGAGATAGATTCGGATATGCTGGAGTGGGCTTTGACAGCAACTCCAGTAGTTAGAACATAAGGACAGAGCAGGGCGGATTTCTATGGTCCATGCCCCAGAAACACCAAAGAAAGACCATGATCAAGTATATAATACCATGTTCATTGTTGATTTAATATTGAATTGATAATGAATGTGACTGTTGAGCAGATTGGATGGACCATTCAGGTCTTTTATCTGCCGTGGTTTACTATGTACTATATGTTCTCCGAGGACAAGCAGGCTGCTTGTTCTCACTGATGGGTGACGTCCACGGCAGCCCCTCCAATCGGAATCTTCACTAGCAAAGTCCTTTGCTAGCCCTCGCGCGCACCGCGCATGCGCGGCCGTCTTCCCGCCCGAAACCGGCTCGAGCCGGCCAGTCTTCTTTCGTCCGCACTCGGTACGGCTGTGTTTTTTGCCGTGTCGAGCCCCGGAGAGTCGACCTCGCGCGTCCTTTGTACAAATCGACGTGTTTTTTCTTCGGAAAAGATTTAATTTCGTTCGGAAAGTGCTCCGCAAACCCCCTTGGGTTTCATTTGCCCCTTCCCGTATTTCCAGTCTTTGCCCCGGTAAGTTTTCTTTCGTCGTCGGGGTAGGCCTCTTTTCGGCCTCGGTCGAGATTTTTCTCCCTCAAAGTTTTTGGTGCTCAAATTCGTCATTTCGGATTTTGATTTCGCCGGCGTGATTTTTCCGCCCATGACATCGAAGCCTTCCAGCGGCTTCAAGAAGTGCACCCAGTGCGCCCGGGTAATCTCGCTCACTGATAGGCACTCTTCGTGTCTTCAGTGTCTGGGGGCCGAGCACCGTCCTCAGAACTGTAGCCTGTGTTCCCTGTTACAAAGGCGGACTCAGGTAGCGAGATTGGCCCAGTGGAACGTTTTGTTCTCGGGCTCTTCGTCGGCATCGGCACCGGGGTCATCGAGTGCATCGACGTCGTCAGCGTCCAGACCTTCATCCTCGGCCGCCAGTGCATCGAGTGCATCGAGGCATCGGCCCTCTGCATCGGCGCCGAGACATCGGATAGCTGCATCGGCGCCGAGACATCGGATAGCTGCATCGGCGTCGGTGGTACCGGGACCTCGTCTGCTGATGTCGTCGGACGGTGGTGCATCGTCAGGAGTGCAGGTGAGGGCTGTCCATTCCCCTGCTGGTGGCGGTGAGCCTTCGGGTGGGTCTCCCCCTACCCTGAGGGCTCCTGCGGTACAGCCCCCCCGGGATCGACCTGCTTCGACCTCGGCCCCGAGGAAGCGACGGATGGATTCTACGTCCTCCTCGTCGGTGCCGGGGAGCTCCGGTGACATGCTTCGGAAGAAGTCGAAGAAGCATCGACACCGGTCTCCTCCCCGCGTCGGCACCGAGAGCTCTGGGTCGCCGAGGGAGTCGGCACCCAGCAGGCATCGGCACCGAGAGGACCGCTCACCCTCTGTTCAGGAGGTGTCGATGCGCTCCACTCTGGACAGCCCGGAACAGCCTCCACGCCCGGAACAGGTTCTGACGTCGACGCCTGCATCGGCCTCCATGCCTTTCTCTGCAGCCACTCTGAACGAGAGCCTCCGGGCCGTTCTCCCAGAGATTCTGGGAGAGCTGTTGCGCCCTACCCCTCCGGTACCGGCGGTGCTTGCGCCTCCGGTACCGTCAAGCGTGGCGCCGGCTGGCCCATCGCCCGGGGTGAGGTCTCCGACGTCGGTACCGCGTACGGTGCCGACTGCGGCCACCTCCCAGGAGGGCTCCCCGACTACGTCGGCGGAGGGAGCTTCGCCGATGCGGGCGAGGGAGTCTACCTCTCGACGCCCCCATCGTGGACGTGGCTCCACGGAGTCGAGCCGGGCGAGGTTGCAGACACAGGTCTGTGAACTTGTGTCTGACACCGAGGGTGAGGCCTCGTGGGAAGAGGAAGAAGACCCAGATATTTCTCTGACGAGGAGTCTGAGGGTCTTCCTTCCGATCCCACTCCCTCTCCTGAAAGACAGCTTTCTCCTCCCGAGAGTCTGTCTTTTGCTTCCTTTGTCCGGGAGATGTCTACGGCCATCCCCTTCCCGGTGGTTGTGGAGGACGAGCCCAGGGCTGAAATGTTTGAGCTCCTGGACTATCCTTCTCCACCTAAGGAAGCGTCCACTGTTCCCTTGCACCATGTCCTGAAAAAGACATTGCTTGCGAACTGGACCAAGCCACTAAGTAATCCCCACATCCCCAAGAAGATCGAGTCCCAGTACCGGATCCATGGGGACCCAGAGCTGATGCGCACTCAGTTGCCTCACGACTCTGGAGTTGTGGATCTGGCCCTAAAGAAGGCTAAGAGTTCTAGGGAGCATGCTTCGGCGCCCCCGGGCAAAGACTCTAGAACCTTAGACTCCTTTGGGAGGAAGGCCTACCATTCCTCTATGCTCGTGGCCAAAATCCAGTCTTACCAGCTCTACACGAGCATACACATGCGGAACAATGTGCGGCAGTTGGCGGGCTTGGTTGATGCTCTCCCCCCTGAGCAAGCCAAGCCTTTTCAGGAGGTAGTCAGGCAGCTGAAGGCGTGCAGAAAATTCCTGGCCAGAGGGGTGTATGACACCTTTGATGTTGCGTCCAGGGCCGCTGCTCAAGGTGTGGTGATGCGCAGGCTCTCATGGCTGCGTGCCTCCGACCTGGAGAATAGACTCCAGCAGCGGATTGCGGACTCGCCTTGCCGTGCGGACAATATTTTTGGAGAGAAGGTCGAGCAGGTGGTAGAGCATCTCCACCAGCGGGATACCGCATTCGACAAGTTCTCCAGCCGGCAGCCTTCAGCATCTACCTCTACAGGTAGAAGATTTTTTGGGGGGAAGGAGGACTGTTCCCTACTCTTCTGGCAAGCGTAGGTACAATCCTCCTTCTCGACAGCCTGCGGCCCAGGCTAAGCCCCAGCGCGCTCGCTCTCGTCAGCAGCGTGCGCCTCAGCAAGGCCCCGCGGCTCCCCAGCAAAAGCAAGGGGCGAGCTTTTGACTGGCTCCAGCAGAGCATAGCCGACATCCAAGTGTCAGTGCCGGGCGACCTTCCAGTCGGGGGGAGGTTGAAAGCTTTTCACCAAAGGTGGCCTCTCATAACCTCCGATCAGTGGGTTCTGCAAATAGTCCGGCAAGGATACACCCTCAATTTGGCCTCAAAACCTCCAAATTGTCCACCGGGAGCTCAGTCTTACAGCTTCCAGCACAAGCAGGTACTTGCAGAGGAACTCTCCGCCCTTCTCAGCGCCAATGCGGTCGAGCCCGGGCAAGAAGGGCTGGGATTCTATTCCAGGTACTTCCTTGTGGAAAAGAAAACGGGGGATGCGTCCCATCCTAGACCTAAGGGCCCTGAACAAATATCTCGTAAAAGAAAAGTTCAGGATGCTTTCCCTGGGCACCCTTCTTCCCATGATTCAGGAAAACGATTGGCTATGCTCTCTGGACTTGAAGGATGCCTACACACACATCCCGATACTGCCAGCTCACAGACAGTATCTGCGATTTCAGCTGGGCACACGTCACTTCCAGTACTGTGTGCTACCCTTTGGGCTCGCCTCTGCGCCCAGGGTGTTCACAAAGTGCCTGGCTGTAGTAGCAGCGGCACTTCGCAGGCTGGGGGTGCACGTGTTCCCATATCTCGACGATTGGCTGGTGAAGAACACGTCCGAGGCAGGAGCCCTGCAGTCCATGCAGATGACTATTCGCCTCCTGGAGCTACTGGGGTTTGTGATAAATTACCCAAAGTCCCATCTTCTCCCAGTGCAGAGACTCGAATTCATAGGAGCTCTGCTGGATTCTCGGACGGCTCGCGCCTATCTCCCAGAGACGAGAGCCAACAACTTGTTGTCCCTCGTCTCGCGGGTGCGAGCGTCCCAGCAGATCACAGCTCGGCAGATGTTGAGATTGCTAGGCCACATGGCCTCCACAGTTCATGTGACTCCCATGGCCCGCCTTCACATGAGATCTGCTCAATGGACCCTAGCTTCCCAGTGGTTTCAAGCTGCTGGGGATCTAGAAGACGTGATCCACCTGTCCACGAGTTTTCTCGAATCCCTGTATTGGTGGACGATTTGGTCCAATCTGACTCTGGGACGTCCTTTCCAAATTCCTCAGCCACAAAAAGTGCTGACCACGGATGCGTCTCTCCTGGGATGGGGAGCTCATGTCGATGGGCTTCACACCCAAGGAAGCTGGTCCCTCCAGGAACGCGGTCTATAGATCAATCTCCTGGAGTTGCGAGCGATCTGGAACGCTCTGAAGGCTTTCAGAGATCGGCTGTCCCACCAAATTATCCAAATTCAGACAGACAACCAGGTTGCCATGTACTATGTCAACAAGCAGGGGGGCACCGGATCTCGCCCCCTGTGTCAGGAAGCCGTCAACATGTGGCTCTGGGCTCGCCGTCTCGGCATGGTGCTCCAAGCCACATATCTGGCAGGCGTAAACAACAGTCTGGTCGACAGACTGAGCAGGATTATGCAACCTCACGAATGGTCGCTCAACTCCCGAGTGGTGCGCCAGATCTTCCAAGCGTGGGGCACCCCCTTGGTGGATCTCTTCGCATCTCGAGCGAACCACAAAGTCCCTCAGTTCTGTTCCAGGCTTCAGGCCCCCGGCAGACTGGCATCGGATGCCTTCCTCCTGGATTGGGGGGAGGGCCTGCTGTATGCTTATCCTCCCACTCCTCTGGTGGGGAAGACTTTGTTGAAACTCAAGCAAGACCGAGGCACCATGATTCTGATTGCTCCTTTTTGGCCGCGTCAGATCTGGTTCCCTCTTCTTCTGGAGTTATCCTCCGAAGAACCGTGGAGATTGGAGTGTTTTCCGACCCTCATCACGCAGGACGAAGGGGCTCTTCTGCATCCCAGCCTCCGGTCCCTGGCTCTCACGGCCTGGATGTTGAGAGCGTAGACTTTGCCTCTTTGGGTCTGTCAGAGGGTGTCTCCCGCATCTTGCTTGCTTCCAGGAAAGATTCCACTAAGAGGAGTTACTTCTTTCTGTGGAGGAGGTTTGCCGTCTGGTGTGACAGCAAGGCCCTAGCTCCTCGCTCTTGTCCTACACAGACCCTGCTTGAATACCTTCTGCACTTGTCTGAGTCTGGTCTCAAGACCAACTCTGTAAGAGTTCACCTTAGCGCAATCAGTGCATACCATTACCTTGTGGAAGGTAAGCCGATCTCAGGACAGCCTTTAGTTGTTCGCTTCATGAGAGGTTTGCTTTTGTCAAAGCCCCCTGTCAAGCCTCCTACAGTGTCATGGGATCTCAATGTCGTTCTCTCCCAGCTGATGAAACCTCCTTTTGAGCCACTGAATTCCTGCCATCTGAAGTACTTGACCTGGAAGGTCATTTTCTTGGTGGCAGTTACTTCAGCTCGTAGAGTCAGTGAGCTTCAGGCCCTGGTAGCCCAGGCCCCTTACACCAAATTTCATCATAACAGAGTAGTCCTCTGCACTCACCCTAAGTTCTTGCCAAAGGTCGTGTCGGAGTTCCATCTGAACCAGTCAATTGTCTTGCCAACATTCTTTCCCCGTCCTCATTCCTGCCCTGCTGAACGTCAGCTGCACACATTGGACTGCAAGAGAGCATTGGCCTTCTACCTGGAGCGGACACAGCCCCACAGACAGTCCGCCCAATTGTTTGTTTCTTTTGATCCCAATAGGAGGGGAGTGGCTGTAGGGAAACGCACCATATCCAATTGGCTAGCAGATTGCATTTCCTTCACTTACGCCCAGGCGGGGCTGGCTCTTGAGGGTCATGTCACGGCTCATAATGTTAGAGCCATGGCTGCGTCGGTAGCCCACTTGAAGTCAGCCTCCATTGAAGAAATTTGCAAAGCTGCGACGTGGTCATCTGTCCACACATTCACATCTCATTACTGCCTGCAGCAGGATACCCGACGCGACAGTCGGTTCGGGCAGTCAGTTCTTCAGAACCTGTTTGGGCTTTAGGATCCAACTCCACCCCCCGAGGGCCCTGTTTGTTCTGTTCCAGGCTGCACTCTCAGTTAGTTGGTAAATTTTTTAGGTCAATCTCAGTTATGTCCTCGCCGTTGCGAGGCCCAATTGACCATGGTTGTTGTTTTGAGTGAGCCTGGGGGCTAGGGATACCCCATCAGTGAGAACAAGCAGCCTGCTTGTCCTCGGAGGAAAGCGAATGCTACATACCTGTAGAAGGTATTCTCCGAGGACAGCAGGCTGATTGTTCTCACAAACCCGCCCGCCTCCCCTTTGGAGTTGTGTCTTCCCTTGTATTGTCTTGCTACATACTGGACTGGCCGGCTCGAGCCGGTTTCGGGCGGGAAGACGGCCGCGCATGCGCGGTGGGCGCGCTAGGGCTAGCAAAGGACTTTGCTAGTGAAGATTCCGATTGGAGGGGCTGCCGTGGACGTCACCCATCAGTGAGAACAATCAGCCTGCTGTCCTCGGAGAATACCTTCTACAGGTATGTAGCATTCGCTTTATCACTGTAATACCGTACTCCGCCACCAGGGGGGCTACATATGTATAGATATATTTTATTCAGTGAAAACTCAAGCCCAACAGAACAAATAAATAGAGCTGTTTACAGGACCGTGGGGAACAGAGGAGAGGGAGCAATGCTGGATCTGCAGAGAGGGAGGTTGCTGAAGAGAGAGAGACTGGACTGGAGGTGCCAAGACCTGTCGCCTCTTCCTCTTTAACATCAGCAAAATTCGCCCTTTCCTCTCTGAACACACCACCCGAACTCTCGTCCTCGCTCTCATTACCTCTCGCCTGGACTACTGCAACTTACTCCTCACTGGCCTCCCACTTAGCCATCTATCCCCCCTTCAATCTGTTCAGAACTCTGCTGCACGTCTCATATTACTACTACTACTACTATTTAGCATTTCTATAGCGCTACAAGGCGTACGCAGCGCTGCACAAACATAGAAGAAAGACAGTCCCTGCTCAAAGAGCTTACAATCTAATAGACAAAAAATAAATAAAGTAATCAAATCAATTAATTAATGTGAACGGGAAGGCAGAGAGGAGGGTAGGTGGAGGCGAGTGGTTACAAGTGGTTACGAGTGAAAAGCAATGTTAAAGAGGTGGGCGCCAGAACCGATATACTCATATCACCCCTCTCCTCAGGTCACTTCACTGGCTTCCGATCAGATACCGCATTCAATTCAAGCTTCTCCTTCTTACCTACAAATGCACTCAGTCTGCTGCCCCTCACTATCTTTCTACCCTCATCTCCCCTTACATTCCCGCCCGTAACCTCCGTTCACAGGATAAATCCCTCCTCTCAGTACCCTTCTCCACCACCGCCAACTCCAGGATCCGCTCATTCTGCCTCGCCTCACCCTATGCTTGGAACAACCTTCCTGAGCCCTTACGCCAAGCCCGCTCCCTGCCCGTCTTCAAGTCTTTGCTTAAAGCCCACCTCTTCAATGCTGCGTTCGGCACCTAACCCTTACCGTTCAGTGAATCCAGACTGCCCCAATTTGACTGCCCCTATCGGACCGACCGTTCACTTGTCTATTAGATTGTAAGCTCTTTAAGCAGGGACTGTCTCTCTTGGTTAAATTGTACAGCGCTGCGTAACCCTAGTAGCGCTCTAGAAATGTTAAGTAGTAGTAGTAGGTGGGGAGAGAAGAGAAAGATTATGCAAATAGTGAGGTAGGGGGAGATGCCAGACCCATGGGTGGAGGAGGAACCTCACCAAAATTGGCTTTGGGCGCCATAATCCCTTCTGCTGGCCCTGTTGCTCACTTGGCATGAGGCCTCATGTATTATGTTACATATACAGTGGTATTTTTTGTGTTATGTAAATAAATTGTCTGTTTCTATGTCAAAAGGTCAGACTTCTTTAATGAAGACGACTCTTTAAAGGAGGTTCACAAGATCAATGAGGTGTATGCAACACTGCAACAGGAGCTGAAGGTAAAGAGCCATCTGTGTGCAGAGCTTGCTTTCTGTGTGCGCACATATCCAGTCATGTAATATTGATATTTCCATGGGAAACTATAGGTTTTTTTGCATGTTGTATCCTTCCCAGAAAAAAACTGTCCATTATTACTTCTTATTTGGCTTTTGTGCTTACTTCCATAAAAGTTTGATGACAGATTTTATCGTTCTGTTTTTTTTCCTGAGTGCGTTTTGATATTTGACTTTTTGTACACCTATATTGTTGGCTGTGTGGCCAATAAAAATGTTGAAACTTAAAAAAATAATTTGCTAAAAGAAAACAAGATAATAAAGCAAGTAAAAATTATCACCCTTCATTTCCCCCACCCTGTGGAAGAGTGGGAGTAGCCTAGTGGTTACAGCACTGGGCTGACAACCATGGAGGCATGTTCAAATCCCACTGCTGCTCCTTGGATTTAGTGAAGGGATAGCCTCACCAATCTATTACATTTCTTTGAAGGGGTGAACAAACATGTGGATAAAACCAGTCAATATTGTGTATCTGAATTTTCCAAAGGCATTTGACAAAGTACCTCATGAAAGACTCCAGAGGAAATTGGAGAGTCATGGGATAGGAGGTAGTGTCCTATTGTGGATTAAAAACTGGTTAAAAGATAGAAAACAGAGAGTAGAATGATAAAGGGTAGATAGTGGGGTTCCCCAGAGGTCTATGCTGGGACCATTGCTTTTTAACATATTTATAAATGATCTAGAGATGGGAGTAATTAGTGACGACATTAAATTTGCTGATGACACAAAGTTATTCAAAATTGTTAAATCGCAAGAGGATTGTGAAAAATTACAAGAGGACCTTGAGAGACTGGGCATCTAAATAGTAACATAGTAGATGACGGCAGAAAAAGACCTGCAGATGATGTTTAATATGATCAAGTGCAAAATGATGCATGTGGGAATGAGGAACCCAAACTATAGCTATGTAGTGCAAGGTTCCACATTAGGAGTCACTGACCAGGAAAGGGATCTAGGTTGATGATACATTGACAGGAAAGGGATCTAGGTTGATGATACATTGAAACCTTCTGCTCGGTGTGCTGCAGCGGCTAAGAAAGCAAATAGAATGTTAAGTATTATTAGGAAAGGAATGGAAAACAAAAATGAGGACATTATAATGCCTTTGTATCGCTCCATGGTGCGACCGCACCTCGAATATTGTGTTCAGTTCTGATCGCCATATCTCAAAAAAGATGTAGTGAAATTAGAAAAGGTACAGAGAAGGGTGACGAAAATTATAAAGGGGATGGGACGACTTCCTTATGAGGAAAGGCTCTTCAGCTTGGAGAAAGACAGCTGAGGGGAGATATGATAGAGGTCTATGAAATAATGAGTGGAGTGGAATGGGTAGACGTGAATCGTTTGTTTACTCTTTCCAAAAATACTAGGACTAGGAGGCATCCGATGAAGCTACAAAGTAGTAAATTTAAAACGAATCGGAGAAAAGTTTTCTTCACTCAACGTGTAATTAAACTCTGGAATTCGTTGCCAGAGAATGTGGTAAAGGCGGTTAGTTTAGCGGGGTTTAAAAAAAGGTTTGGATGGCTTCCTAAAGGAAAAGCCCATAGACCATTATTAAAATGACTTGGGGAAAATCCACTGCTTATTTCTGGGATAAGCAGCATAAAATGTATTGAACTTTTTGGGGGATTTTGCCAGGTATTTGTGACCTGGATTGGCCACTGTTGGAAACAGGATGCTGGGCTTGATGGACCTTTGGTCTGTCTGAAAATAAATATATATATATATATATATATACACACACACACATACAAACATAAGTACATAAGTATTGAGGGGATAATATTAGGGTTAGGGAGTATATCTATCTATCTCTAGCTGTATAGATAAAGATATACTCCCTAACCATAATATTACCCCCTCAATCTTGGTGGTGAGCACACAGCACAGAAGAACCAAATACCCCACCCCTGCAGAGAGCAACTCTGGGCACTACAGCATGTTGAGAATCAAGCTTCTAGCCTCATGTGACAAAGGAGGTATTTGACTTTTTATTCAGAAAGTGGAGCTGATATTTAAAAAGACTATTCTCAGTATCTGGATAAATAGTAATCTGAAAACACAAAAAACTCAGGACTTGATTTCAGCAAAATCCACATGAATAATCAAATTACAAGCTGAATCTTCATACACTATATGTGTACTTCTATCTTTGTATCAAGTGATATCTTTTTTTAAATTTTAATTATTTTTATTTTATTTTCAAAAAATGGAGAAAAAAGACCTCATCAGCCCCTGCATGACGATATTTTTATTCAATTTTTCAATCGATACAATCGTCTGCTTGTTCTGGGGCTCCGTTATAATCCTCGGTCTTAAAAAACTCCACCTCCCTTTTTAATACCAACAAAAGTGTTCAATTTCAAGGTTCAAATATTATAATCGTGATTGTTCTCAACAATTCCTACTCTAATGTTACTTAGCTTTCTACTTTGCCCTACGGGGCTCTCCGTTTCGCTATACGTTATATTGTCTTATATGCTTCATCAGGGGGCCAAGCAACGAATGGCAAATCACAATTCACGATATCTACAATCAAACAAATAGATATCATATCAATTTTCATATACAAAGACTAAATGTTATATTCTTAAATAGATACACTATCCGACTACCAACCTTATAACATGGCGTCTCCTGCTTATCTGACACCGGTAGTGAAAACTTTACCCGGAAGGGGTTGCTCTTATTTATATTCCTGATTGGCTTTAATCTAACCCTAATAGGTTCCAGAATAACTCATTTCCACTCTATTTATCTCAAATTTAACACTATAAGAATGTTTCCAAATTACACAAGATTCAAAATGTGTTTTCAAAAAAATGCAGTCCATTCTATTTGTGAATTCAGCCCTCTTGGTTCTAGAGATTGTAAAACATATATCCACTTCTGTTCCCTTCTAATAAGTATTTTGTTCCTATCTCCTCCACATGGATTATGTGGAACATGATCTAACACAAAACATCTCAGTGATTCAAAAGTATGTCCTTTTTCTTGACAATGTCCTACTAATGGAGCGCCTTTTTATTTAATTTAATACATGAACGATGTTCTGTAATGCGCTGATGTAATCGACGCTTCGTTTTCCCAACATAAATTTTTTGACAAGGGCATTTCAGAATGTATATCACGTATGTAGATTGACAATCGGTCTGAAACCGTAATTTGTAGACTTTACCGTCAACCGGATTCCTAAATTCAGTTAGTTCTTCTGTAATACTACATGTTTTGCATTGTAAACATTTTTTATGTTCGCCTATTTTGTTGTTTAGTTTCAATGAAGGTAAATTTGCAGGACTCACTATTTCTTTAAGATTGCGTGTTCTTGAAAACGCAATTCTGATCTGTTGATTGTGTAAAATAGGATGTGATTGCATTATGGACCAATTCCGATGTATTATATGCCTCATATTGTCTCCCCCCTTGAAATATTGTATCACAAAAGTATTAATATCTTCTACTTGTGGTTTCGACGAGTTAGATAACAATAACTCCCTATTGTTGTATTTCGCTCTTTTTATGTTTAAACTTTTTTATTATCGAAAGGCACAATACAATGCAACTTGGAGGCTTCATACAACAAAGTTCAATTTTCCATTCAGCATTGCAATAACATTATATCTGCTTCATTCACTGAATCTCATTTTTCTGTTCCCCCCCCCCTCAACCCCCTCCCCACCTTATATCATTATTTGTCCACAATTGTTAAAAGAAAGTCATAACACATTAACAATATAACACAACTTTTGCTTTGGCAAATATACAATTGTTAATCAACCATTGTTATACCGTGATGTAAAATGATCAGCTTATCACACTAATGTAATTCAAATCCTCTTATTCCTCTATCCCCTTCCCTACACCCTCCTCCCACTCTTCCCTATTAATCCCCCCCCACCCCCCTTGACTAACTCAAATTAATATATCCCAATATTGTAGTGATGTATGGTTCTTTTATAAAGTATTAATGACCAAACTTCGGCCTCTCTGTGTCATTTTTTCCAGGTAGCTACCCCATGTTTTAAGAAACCTTATTTTCCTTTTGTATTGTCCTTTAACTTCTTTCGCCTCCCACACTAACAACTGATGCACCCTGTTACGCCAATGCCAGTAAGGTGGTGAACTGGCTACAGTCCAATATTGCATAATACATTTTTTCGCCACCAGACATAACTTTCGATATAATAATGTTTTGTCAGCATTGAGTCTTAAAGGTTCATCCTTCAAATCTAATATCAACTGTCGTGGATTCATGGCTATTCTACTACCCAAAACATGTGACAGGTAAGTAACTATTTGTCTCCAATATCTCTGTAGTACTACACACCCCCATATCGCATGGTATAAAGTATTGTCATGTCTATTACATTTCAAACAGAACGCTGTCTCTATACCCCCTGATTTATATAATTGTACCTGAGTAAAATAAGCTCTGTAAATTATTCGATACGCGCATTCCCTGTAATCTGCGCCCCCAATTATTCTTGGTATATTTTTTATCTGCGCAGTAATATCCCATGATTCCAAATTACAACTCATATCTTTTTCCCATCTCTGTCTAATCGTGGTTGTCTCCTTCAATGGAGCCAGCTCCCACAACTTCCGATGTATCTGGGATATAGATGGGGCATTTTCAGATATCTCATCAAAGAATTTTTTGATTTTGTTGCCCAGTTTACACTGCAATGCTGTTTTATCTAATGTTTGTACATAATGTTTAAGTTGACAGTGCGCGTATACATCACCCCAGACCTGCTCCCTCTGAGCCAATAGCTGTGACAGTGGCAGTATGTCCCCTCTCTCTCCCAGTACATCAGCTATACAAGTAACACCTGCCTGTGCCCACCTATCAAATGTTTTATTTTCCAACCCGGGCACGAAAGACGGATTTCCCCTAATGTTTAAATACTCAGTTACTCTTGAGTCTCCCCCCAATAGTTCTCCTAAGAATCTCCACGCTGCTCTAAGTGATAATATCAGAACATTTTGTCTAAGTCTGTACGGTATCTCCTTTTTCTGTAAATGTGCTAATGTTATCCCATGATATGGACTATATAACGCTTCCTCCATCTCTAGAGGTGTGTGTTCCTGGGTTTGGTATAGCCAATCTCGTATTTGGCGCAGAAGGCATGCCATATTATAAAACTTTATATTAGGTATTCCCAGGCCCCCTTGCCTCCATCCCCCCAACATATGTTTCAACTGCATCTTAGCCCGTTTTTTTGCCCAGCAGAATCTAGATATCAATCGATATAAGCGCTTAATATCTTTTTGCAATAACACTATGGGCAGTACCTGTAATGTGTATAGCCATCTTGGCAATATCACCATTTTGATAAGACTAATCCTCCCCATCAAAGATAGTGTTAAACTGCCCCATGAATCCAACTGTTGAGTTGTCTGTTCCAACATGTTTGTAACATTTAAAGTATAAAGCTCCTTCAATCTAGCCGGTAGTTGAATCCCTAAATATGTAAAAGACTTGCTCGTACGTTTCAAAGGAAATCCTTCCGGCCAATAGGCCCGAATGTCTAAGTTTATCCCAAGAGCTTCAGATTTGTCTATGTTTAATTTAAAGCCCGAGTAATCTCCATATTCTTGAATTAACTCTAGTAGATTGCACAGGGTCTCCTTCGGTTTTGTAATAACCATCATTAGGTCATCCGCAAACGCGGCAAGCTTAAATTCCTGATTTTTAAGTTGTACCCCAGGAATCGCCGCACAATCATATATGTCTCTAATTAAGGGGTCCAACTGTAGTGCAAAAAGTAGAGGTGAGAGCGGACATCCCTGTCTAGTACCTCTACTAATCTGAATCTCCTCCGATATATTCCCATTCACCATCACCTGTGCTCTAGGTTGGTGATACAATGCCCTGATCGCCTGTACAAATCCACCCTGAAATCCATATCTTTCCAGCACAGAATACAGGAAGGGCCACTCCACTCTATCAAATGCTTTCTCAGCATCGAAGCTTATCATTAATGCTTGTGCCTGGGAGTGGCCCAAACCTTCTAATGCTGCCAGAATACTCCTCAAATTTTTGGAAACTGATCTACCCTGTACAAACCCCACCTGAGCTGTGTGGATAAGATGAGGTAGCACTCGCCCCAGTCTATTTGCTAGAATTTTTGCAAATAATTTTGCTTCCTGGTTAATTAATGAAATAGGTCTATAGGAGGTTACCAGTTTTTCATCTCTTTTAGGCTTAGGAAACACAACTATCCTAGCCAAATTTAATTGGTCTGGCATCCTACCATTCTCCATCCATTCATTAAACACCTTGACCAGTGTTGGGACCACCGAGTCCCCCATCAATTTATAAAATTCTGCTTTATACCCATCCGGGCCCGGGGCCTTGCCCATTTTACTTTGCGTTATTACCCATGTCACCTCATCAGCATTAATCTTTGCATTTAATTGAGTACTATCCCCATCTTGTAGTTTAGGGGTCTGAACCCCATCTAAAAATAGCTCTCCCAGAAGTCCTTCGTGTTCCGACGCCTTATAAAGGCTTTGGTAATACAGTGGGGGAAATAAGTATTTGATCCCTTGCTGATTTTGTAAGTTTGCCCACTGACAAAGACATGAGCAGCCCATAATTGAAGGGTAGGTTATTGGTAACAGTGAGAGATAGCACATCACAAATTAAATCCGGAAAATCACATTGTGGAAAGTATATGAATTTATTTGCATTCTGCAGAGGGAAATAAGTATTTGATCCCCCACCAACCAGTAAGAGATCTGGCCCCTACAGACCAGGTAGATGCTCCAAATCAACTCGTTACCTGCATGACAGACAGCTGTCGGCAATGGTCACCTGTATGAAAGACACCTGTCCACAGACTCAGTGAATCAGTCAGACTCTAACCTCTACAAAATGGCCAAGAGCAAGGAGCTGTCTAAGGATGTCAGGGACAAGATCATACACCTGCACAAGGCTGGAATGGGCTACAAAACCATCAGTAAGACGCTGGGCGAGAAGGAGACAACTGTTGGTGCCATAGTAAGAAAATGGAAGAAGTACAAAATGACTGTCAATCGACAAAGATCTGGGGCTCCACGCAAAATCTCACCTCGTGGGGTATCCTTGATCATGAGGAAGGTTAGAAATCAGCTTACAACTACAAGGGGGGAACTTGTCAATGATCTCAAGGCAGCTGGGACCACTGTCACCACGAAAACCATTGGTAACACATTACGACATAACGGATTGCAATCCTGCAGTGCCCGCAAGGCCCCCTGCTCCGGAAGGCACATGTGACGGCCCATCTGAAGTTTGCCAGTGAACACCTGGATGATGCCGAGAGTGATTGGGAGAAGGTGCTGTGGTCAGATGAGACAAAAATTGAGCTCTTTGGCATGAACTCAACTCGCCGTGTTTGGAGGAAGAGAAATGCTGCCTATGACCCAAAGAACACCGTCCCCACTGTCAAGCATGGAGGTGGAAATGTTATGTTTTGGGGGTGTTTCTCTGCTAAGGGCACAGGACTACTTCACCGCATCAATGGGAGAATGGATGGGGCCATGTACCGTACAATTCTGAGTGACAACCTCCTTCCCTCCGCCAGGGCCTTAAAAATGGGTCGTGGCTGGGTCTTCCAGTACGACAATGACCCAAAACATACAGCCAAGGCAACAAAGGAGTGGCTCAGGAAGAAGCACATTAGGGTCATGGAGTGGCCTAGCCAGTCACCAGACCTTAATCCCATTGAAAACTTATGGAGGGAGCTGAAGCTGCGAGTTGCCAAGCGACAGCCCAGAACTCTTAATGATTTAGAGATGATCTGCAAAGAGGAGTGGACCAAAATTCCTCCTGACATGTGTGCAAACCTCATCATCAACTACAGAAGACGTCTGACCGCTGTGCTTGCCAACAAGGGTTTTGCCACCAAGTATTAGGTCTTGTTTGCCAGAGGGATCAAATACTTATTTCCCTCTGCAGAATGCAAATAAATTCATATACTTTCCACAATGTGATTTTCCGGATTTAATTTGTGATGTGCTATCTCTCACTGTTACCAATAACCTACCCTTCAATTATGGGCTGCTCATGTCTTTGTCAGTGGGCAAACTTACAAAATCAGCAAGGGATCAAATACTTATTTCCCCCACTGTATGTCTGGAACGCTGATCTAATCTCTTTATTAGTGTGGAGATAATTCCCCTCTTTATTTTTAATAGCTGTTACATTTTTAGATGAATATTTAGATGCTATAAGTCTAGCTAGAAATTTGCCTCCTTTATTTCCATGCTTATATAGCTGAAAGCGATAATAGGCTTGAGATTTCAATTCTCTATCATGTATCAGGGAGTTCAAAGTTGTTTGTAGTTCTATCACCTCTTGTCTAATCTTACTACATGGGGTTAGACCATATTGTCTATTCAACTTAATTAGTCTCTTTTCTAGCCGCACAATTTCCCTATCACGGGCACGTTTATATTGTGACACATAACTTATTATCTCCCCTCTTAATACTGCTTTCGCGGCTTCCCAAAAGCTGGTGGAACTGTCTACCGTACCCTCGTTAAAGTGCTTATACTCAGTCCATTTAGCCCGTAAATATTCCCCAAATCGTGGGTCTTTAAACAAGTAGATTGGAAACGTCCAACTATTTAATTTCTCTTCCTCCCCTCCTCCTTTCCAGCACATTCTAATCACTGAGTGATCCGATATAACACAAGGTTCTATATGTGCCTCAGTAATATCTGTTAATAAAGTGTGGGAAGCTAGCAAATAGTCAATTCTGGCTGAGGTGCCATGCGCTCTAGATTGATGGGTATATTCTTTGTCTAGTGGATGCAGTGTCCTCCATATATCTATGAGCCCGAGTGTTGTGCATAGATCCGGCAGACCTCTGGTACTAATCCGCCTTAATTCAGCCGGGGGATGTGATCTGTCCATTATAGGGTCCCAAGTCATATTAAAATCACCTCCCAGCAATAAGGGCAATGGTTCCAGTTGAGTGATCTGCCTAAGCAATCTTTTATAAAATTTTAAATCCAATGTATTAGGAGCGTAAATACTACCCAAGATTATTTTTTGTCTATTTATTGTGGCAATGCAGAGTACAAACCGGCCTTCCACATCTTTAATCGTTTTATGCACTTGGACAGCCATACCTTTTCTAAAAAGTATAGCCACCCCCCCTTTCCGGCCCAAGGCCGCCGTTGCCACACAGTCCGTAACCCACCACTTAGCCAATTTGGTGTGCTCAACATCTGACAAGTGCGTTTCCTGTAACAGCGCTATATCTGTTCCAAGACGTTTAAGCTGTCGCAGAATCTTGGAGCGCTTAATAGGGGAGTGTATACCTCCTACATTCCATGAGGCTACCTTAATTGTTTACCCTCCAAAGTCTCGCCAATCTGTATCAGATTCATCTTCTCCTTTTGAGAGAGCCCAGCCTCCAGCCTCCCTCTCGTAAATTTCGGTCCTCTACAAGTTGTAATAATTTCACTTTTAATACAAATTGAGTTAGTCCCCCCCCCCTCCCCTTTCCCAACCCAATGTTCTCCCTCTTCCCGTTCCCTCCCAGTTCCCCCTCTCTACCCCTTCTGTTCCCTAAGGAAATGGGTCACTTCCGACACCCCTTCTCCTCTCTTAATAATAATCTTCTATATGATTACTCATCTCTTGACGTTTCAACATTACAGTTTTGCATTCCTCATCTAACCATATAGGTCTATATATCAATCGTGCTATCACATCCATTCTATCACATATTTCTTTACCGCATTTAAACTTTCTTATCAATTAAATTGTCTATCTTTTCTCTTCAGTATGTCTCATATCAGTTGCTATCTGGGAGATTATCTCCCCTTCTCTATACGATACCTGAAGCATTGATAAACAGTTCACTTTTACTTCTGTCTATGTTTACCAGGTTGACGAGTTATAATGCCTTCTTCAATTATTAAGGTTTACTAAAATAGTCCAGTTTCCAACGACATTTATCAGCAACTGTCTTAGTCTCTATGATCTTCTCCTGGACTATTTGATATAGCCTCATCTTTTAATTTACTCTTCCCGCTGAGTTTCCCCAGTGGGACATATCTTTAGGGTCTATATGCAGACTTTTTATGATTTCTTGGTGCGTCTTTTATCCGTAATCAGTCCCCCTACAGATTATTCTCAGTGTCAGATTTTATTGCATCGCATCATATCGCCGCATTATTGTCCATTTTCCATCTGTTGCACAAAACGTTTTGCTGTTTCCACTGAGTCAAATATTTTTATTCCCGAGTGATGATTAATTCTCAATTTCGCCGGGTATAGCAGCGCAAATTTAGCTTTCCGGTTGACGAGTTCAGAACAGATTGGCGAAAACTTTTTCCTTTGCGCTGCCACTGCTGCTGAGTAATCTTGAAAACATAATACTTTGCGATTTCCACTGTGCAGTTCTTTACCATTCCTTAAGGCCTGCAAAATCGCGTTTTTATGGGCAAAGTTTAAAATTTTGCAAATGACTACACGTGGTCTACCTTCTGCCGTCTGCTTTGGGCCTAGGCGGTGAGCTCGTTCAATTTTCAGCGGGCCCAAAGATTCCGGTAGTTCAAGTTCCTCTGCCAACCATGTTTCCAAGTATCTGCTTAAGTCTCGATCTCCTTGTCCCTCCTCCCAGACCCACCATACGAAGATTATTTCGTCTTGACCTGTTTTCTAAGTCCTCAAGCTTTTCTTCATAAGAGGCAAGTGTTTTTTTCAGCTGGTTTACTTCTGACTCTAAAGTACCAACGCGATCTTCAGTATCACTGGCTCGCTGTTGGTAAGTCACCATTTCTAGCTGAATTTGATTTACACTGTTATGCAGCGATTCTAACTTAGTGTCTAGTGAGCTGAGTTTTTTCTCCAAAATAGCTTCCAAAGCTTGCGTGACTTCGCCCACTATCTCGGCGGCCCATGCGGATCCAACCGCTGAAGTTCCCGGGCTCGCCGGCGCCGCCATTTTGTCCTCAGCTTGCCGGTTCTTATCTTTCTCTTTTCTGGTTGATTTGGTCGCCATTAGCTTCTGAATCGATAGTAAGTAAATCCTCTAACGTTTCCCAAAGCTTCCTCTTGCCGATAACAATCAAACAAACGCTTTTAGATTGAGTTTTTCAACTCGATTCTTGAGGAGAAGGCAGGAGCAATTCGAC
Organism: Microcaecilia unicolor; assembly: GCF_901765095.1. Classification (NCBI taxonomy): domain Eukaryota; kingdom Metazoa; phylum Chordata; class Amphibia; order Gymnophiona; family Siphonopidae; genus Microcaecilia; species Microcaecilia unicolor. Next base: position 386,622,854 of record NC_044032.1, read on the forward strand.
TAGCGTCCGCTCCTGTGCATAGCATCACGTGACCCCCTGTATTTCGCTCTTTTATAAGTGGTTTTAATCACTTTATTTGGGTAACCTCTATCTCTAAGGTCTCCCTGAAAAACCTTCGCGCACCTTTTAAAATCATCATGATCCTTACATACCCTCTTAAATCTTAAAAACTGAGACAGAGGAAGACTGTCTTTCAGTTTCTTCGGGTGACAACTTTGATATTGGAGAAACGTATTTCTATCTGTAGATTTCTTGTAAATCTTAGTATTAAATTTCTGATTAATTATATGAATATCAATATCCAAATAATGCATTTCGCACTTTAGTGCTTAGAGATATTGATGACCAATATAATAATGAACAATGGCGTTTTCATGATAATTTAAGTAAAAGAGAAAGAGAGGCAATTCAAGAACTGAAGAAGAAGACTGATCTGGTAATAAAAAGAGCCGATAAAGGCGGAGCCATAGTGATATTAGATCGAGACCAATATATTTTGGAAATCAATAGACAACTCTCAGATGAGACTACATATCACAAATTAGATATTGATCCCACGTTAGATCTACAGGACAATATTAAACAATTGACAGAAATAGGACTACAAAAAGGGTTTTTAACGAAGAAAGAATACAGATATTTAAATAGAGAATACCCGATGATACCTGTTTTTTATGCATTGCCAAAAATACATAAGAATCTACAGGCTCCCCCGGGTCGACCCATTATTTCATCTAGGGGGTCAGTTTTAGAGGCATTATCTTCATTTATAGATGTTGTGCTAAAGCCCTATGTGAGTGAATGCCCTTCATATGTGAAAGACAGCACGCACTTCTTGAATATATTAGAAGAACATAATCATCTGATTGGAGATAACATATTATTGTCGACATTAGATATAACGTCTTTGTATACGTCGATCCCTCAGACTGAGGCGTTAGATACCATTTCTGAGATCTTAGAAAAGAGAACGAGGCCACATAGAATCCCCACTGAATTTTTACTACGATTGGCTGAGATTGCACTTACAAGAAATTACTTCCTATTTAATGGGGAATTATATTTACAAATCTCGGGAATAGCTATGGGGGCCACTTGTGCCCCCTCAATAGCCAATCTATTCATGGCACGGTATGAAGATAAGTGGCTCAAAGAATCTCCTTTCAAACAACATATAATTTTGCGGAAACGCTTTATTGATGACGTTTTCCTAATATGGGAAGGAGATCAAACAACATTGGGGCAATTCATAACATGGCTCAATTCATGTCATCATAGTATTAAATTCACATTTGAATGTTCAGCTGAAAATGTGCATTATTTGGATATTGATATTCATATAATTAATCAGAAATTTAATACTAAGATTTACAAGAAATCTACAGATAGAAATACGTTTCTCCAATATCAAAGTTGTCACCCGAAGAAACTGAAAGACAGTCTTCCTCTGTCTCAGTTTTTAAGATTTAAGAGGGTATGTAAGGATCATGATGATTTTAAAAGGTGCGCGAAGGTTTTTCAGGGAGACCTTAGAGATAGAGGTTACCCAAATAAAGTGATTAAAACCACTTATAAAAGAGCGAAATACAACAATAGGGAGTTATTGTTATCTAACTCGTCGAAACCACAAGTAGAAGATATTAATACTTTTGTGATACAATATTTCAAGGGGGGAGACAATATGAGGCATATAATACATCGGAATTGGTCCATAATGCAATCACATCCTATTTTACACAATCAACAGATCAGAATTGCGTTTTCAAGAACACGCAATCTTAAAGAAATAGTGAGTCCTGCAAATTTACCTTCATTGAAACTAAACAACAAAATAGGCGAACATAAAAAATGTTTACAATGCAAAACATGTAGTATTACAGAAGAACTAACTGAATTTAGGAATCCGGTTGACGGTAAAGTCTACAAATTACGGTTTCAGACCGATTGTCAATCTACATACGTGATATACATTCTGAAATGCCCTTGTCAAAAAATTTATGTTGGGAAAACGAAGCGTCGATTACATCAGCGCATTACAGAACATCGTTCATGTATTAAATTAAATAAAAAAGGCGCTCCATTAGTAGGACATTGTCAAGAAAAAGGACATACTTTTGAATCACTGAGATGTTTTGTGTTAGATCATGTTCCACATAATCCATGTGGAGGAGATAGGAACAAAATACTTATTAGAAGGGAACAGAAGTGGATATGTTTTACAATCTCTAGAACCAAGAGGGCTGAATTCACAAATAGAATGGACTGCATTTTTTTGAAAACACATTTTGAATCTTGTGTAATTTGGAAACATTCTTATAGTGTTAAATTTGAGATAAATAGAGTGGAAATGAGTTATTCTGGAACCTATTAGGGTTAGATTAAAGCCAATCAGGAATATAAATAAGAGCAACCCCTTCCGGGTAAAGTTTTCACTACCGGTGTCAGATAAGCAGGAGACGCCATGTTATAAGGTTGGTAGTCGGATAGTGTATCTATTTAAGAATATAACATTTAGTCTTTGTATATGAAAATTGATATGATATCTATTTGTTTGATTGTAGATATCGTGAATTGTGATTTGCCATTCGTTGCTTGGCCCCCTGATGAAGCATATAAGACAATATAACGTATAGCGAAACGGAGAGCCCCGTAGGGCAAAGTAGAAAGCTAAGTAACATTAGAGTAGGAATTGTTGAGAACAATCACGATTATAATATTTGAACCTTGAAATTGAACACTTTTGTTGGTATTAAAAAGGGAGGTGGAGTTTTTTAAGACCGAGGATTATAACGGAGCCCCAGAACAAGCAGACGATTGTATCGATTGAAAAATTGAATAAAAATATCGTCATGCAGGGGCTGATGAGGTCTTTTTTCTCCATTTTTTGAAAATAAAATAAAAATAATTAAAATTTAAAAAAAGATATCACTTGATACAAAGATAGAAGTACACATAAATAGTAATCTGTCCACTTTTTAGAGTTGTTGAAACAGATCCCAATGCATTAATGTTGCTGGAGGAAAATGGCACTAAAATTTTTTTTTTTTTTTTATATGTGGGAGTCCTGTATGCAATCATTATCATCGAAGGCACAAAGTTTGATAATTAACTCATTATAGTATGAGCAGTCAAACCGATATCTTCTGCTTCCATGTTGCCTTCTATGCATCATTTTGGGGCGTTTTGGTAGCGACAGTGGGGAGGGAAACTAAGGGTAGTTGAGGATTTTGTGTACCCCGAGGCTATTTATTGATGGAGATATGGTTCGTATAAGAGTCAGCTTTCCCATTAGTAGTTTGACCTTGGAATTTGGTACCTTTTTCTTAGGAGGCCTTAAGACAACGAACACTGTGAGGTTGGGGTATCTCCAGCAAGGTTTCAGTCACTGTCCTGAGGGAAGAGGGGGGAGATTTAGGAGTGCAGGTTGGGAGATGGATATGGGGGGGGGGGGGGGGGAGAGAAATCAAAGCAGTGTAAACGGATTTTCTTTTTCATAGCTATGACCTCTGTCTTAATATAATTGGTTGAAATTATTCTATTATGTATTATTTATTTTAAAACTTATATTCCACGCAATCCAGTTGCACTACAGTGCTCATTTTCAAAGCAGATGGATGCCTCAAAAGGCGTAAAAAAAAGGTTCATCTTCTAAAAATGGTCAAATCCTGATTTTGTAAAGTCAGAATTTGGACGTGTCACACTGCAATTCAGCCAATAGCAAGGGGGCATGTTATGGGTGGGAATAAGGATGGTTTATGAGTAGGGTGTCTAACAGCAATTTTCAAACAGAAGCCAATGCCCATGTCTAAAAAGGACATTGTTATCTAGACCTGTTTGTCACATCCAAGTTACAAAAAGGAGCTCTGATTGAGCAGCAGACCACTGGAGGGATTAAGGCATGATTCCTCCTTAATCCCCCATTAGTTGCTGTCCTCTCCCTCTCACCTGAAAGTGAAATTGGAAAGAAAAACCAGACTCTTTCAGCTATAGATATTATAGCCATTCTAAGCAGAACAGAAAGCAGGTCAGAGGAGTAGCCTGGTTAGTGCAATGGACTGTAAACCAAGGGATGCAGATTCAAATCTCACTGGAACTCCATTAATTTTTTTTCTGGGGCTTCCTCCAAGAATAGAAAAATATTTATTGTACCTAAAGATATATAGGACACCTGCAAGCCTGTAGGCTATTGAAGTGGTGTACAAGCATAGATTCATAGTCACTTCTTATGCCAAGGGAACAGCCACCATAGAGGAAATAAATAGCAGGGCTGTGTCTTTTTGCCCCACACAGAGTTGGACTAAGGCTCATAGAATCTTAGATCTCATTTTAACCATGCTCTCAGCTCTTGTATTGCAAACCCTTGGTGTAAGCCCCAATGTGTACCGCATCGAAAGTTTGCTTCAATCTCACAAATATAATCAACCCAACGCTTTAAACTCCAAAACTCAGGAATGTGGCTCTTTCCCAAGCAAAAATAAAATCATGTTCTCTAAGCCACTCAGTTTTCTTTCGTTCTGTGGATTTTTTTTCCACTGTCTTTCTGTTATCAAATAATCAGATCAATCAAGATAAGTTGTTCCTCCAATCAGATAATCTCTGCTAGATTCTTAGGCATCCTAACTACCTCTCTGGGAACTGAACACCCTGATATTGACTGACCACCTGGGGTGCTGCTCATCCTCTATCAGGTCTGGTAGGATGCTATAATATACCTTCTACTAAAATAATCTAAAGACTGACATTCTTACCTACCATATTATGTTGGGAATCACAGGATATAAAGCCGATCATCTATATAAGGGTAGATGTTGTCCTTTCCTGCAGTGGTCCATTAATCTCAACTGCAGAGGACAGACTAGAGGTCCTCAACACCACATGCTCCAAAGTTGCATAGAGAACCTACAGCACCTGACCCATCAATATTCTCACCAGTTCTCTTTTGCCCTCAAAGGAAGGATGAAACTCTGATTTCAGCTGTAGAAGATGGTGTTCACTATTATCTGCAGTGCTGCACTTAATAATAAACACTCTATGCCAAATCTGCTAGGACATCATTCACCTTTGATTACTTCGACATTGCTTAGCCAACTTTGATAAAAATAAAATCCTCCTTAATAGCATGTAGTTCATCCAGTGTCTTGAAGGACAATAATAGGGAGGTTACCAGAAGTACAAAAAATAGCAGTAATAAGAACTTTTTAGATTTATATACGTGTATATGACTTAATTGTTGCTACTCGGCGCAGCCTAATCTTAAAAACAACTCCCAAATAGCATATACTTCATATGTCAGATTGAAGGACAATAACAGGCTACCAAAACTATAAAGAAATAACTTTTTTCAATTTGAGTGCATATACAGTGATGAGAAAAAGTGGCCCCTTTTTCTGTTTTCTCCTGTTATTGCATATGTGTCACACATGATTTGTGATGTATAAACAAAATGTAAAATTAGACAAAAGAACCTGAATAAATACAAAACAATTTTTAAATTATTACTTCATTTATTTAAAGAACAAAATTACCCAAATCACGCGTGTGAAAAGTTACTGCCTCCTTAGTTACTCAACCAGTTGGCCAAATTTAATCAATGATTAGATTCCGCTGACTGAACACAGCCAGATTTGATTGCAGCAAACCCTATTGAATCTATATCCAATATATTGAACTTTACCATGAAAATGAAGTAGGGACATACAAGAACACTATGCCGTGATGAAAGGATGTAGAGATAAAACCGGTTTTACTGAAAAAACATGAGAGAGAAAATATCCTTTCTAACATCAGAGCTGGAATGGAGTCAGGGGGAGGAACTTGGAACCACCAAGTGTCACCCAAAAACCAAACTAGTCTTTTAAGATATTTAAAAAGAGCTGAAAACATCTATGAAGACACCCCCTGCTTAACTGATATCACTGGTTCAGGAGCTGATTGAGGAGCACCTAGAGGAGCTGCTGCTCCACGCTCCATCAACCATCCACTTGGAAATACTGAGAATTCTATGGCTGCACGATACCTTTTGGGGTAAATCACTTGGAACTATTTTTCTTTCTCTGTCTGAATCCGCTGGTCGATGGACATAACCCACTTGTTCTGGACTAGTCTGATAAGAATGATAAGGAAACACCTGGTTAGCATTGTGAAAAGCTGGAGGTGTCAATGTTTCACACTTCATACTTTCCATCAATTGTACCCTTCAGCAACTTCACATGATTTCTTATGCAAAAACCCCAATATAATTATTTCTTGAAACTCTTTATTCGAGACTCACACAACATAGTTCATAGTACTATTCTTTTCATAAGCATATCTGTCCTACATGTTACCTCGACACATTCTCTTCTAAACTCTCCATTTGTGCTTTAGTGATATATATAGTTTTCACATTTTCTCCTTATCTTTCACCTACCACAGCAATTAATCTTGGGTTGCAAGGGTCTCTTGTCCACTCAGAAAATCACATATCCTTGCTCCCTCAGCTTGGAAGTCACCCATGTTTGTGTGGCTGATTATATCCTGCTTGTCCATGGAGAAAGTCACTTCACTGGCTCCCTATCTGTTTCCGCATTCAATTCAAACTTCTCTTACTGACCTATAAGTGCATTCACTCTGCTGCTCCCCAGTACCTCTCCACTCTTGTCTCTCCCTACGCCCCCCCCCTCAGGCACTCCGCTCTGCAGATAGATCTCTCTTGTCTGTCCCCTTCTCCTCTACTGCTAATTCCAGACTCCGTTCCTTTTATCTCGCTGCACCTCACGCCTGGAATAGACTTCCCGAGCCTGTACGTCTAGCCCCGTCTTTGGCTATTTTCAAGTCCAGGCTAAACGCCCACCTCTTTGACACTGCTTTTGACTCCTAGCCACTACTCACTTGCCCTGTACCCCACCTCTTTAATTCCCTTACCTCTTAATTGTTCTGTCTGTTTACCTGTCTTATTTAGATTGTAAGCTCTTTGAGCAGGGACTGTCTTTTCATGTATGGTGTACAGCGCTGCGTATGCTTTGTAGCGCTATAGAAGTGATAAGTAGTAGTAGTAGTAGAAAGTGAAATTACTTACCTATAACAGGTTTCTCCATGGACAGCAGGATAAATCAGCCACGTAATCCTTCCCAACTCCTGTTTTGGTGGAAGGAAGTTGCCTAAGCTATGTAATGGATTGAGGAGGAAGAGCAACAGCCGCATAGGAGGGAGTGATTACACATCCTCAGAGTTTTTCCAGACTCTTCTGGGCTCTAGGAGATTGGATCCAACCTGCAGCCATCTGGGATGGTATCACCCATGTCTGTGTGGCTGATTTCTCATGCTTTCCACAGAAGAACCCATGTTACAGGTAAATAACTTCACTTTCCTGAACGTCATTCACCTTAAGCTACTACTGAAAAAGGTGTGATTGCACCCACAATTGTTTCTTGGATAGTCAAATCAAACTTGCATCATGAGGCTTTCTGCTGTAATGAGAAAATCAGAAGTCCAACCTTCTCTTAAAAAAAAAAAAAAAAAGAGAGAGAGCAATGCACCCAATAGAGTCAGCAGACCCTCAACGTATTGTCATTCTCATGCTTTTCTGTTGCAGAAGACCTGCACCAAGGTGGAAAAAAGCGAGCGATCAGTAGAGCGGCTCTTAGAAGATGTAAACAGACTAAAACAAGAAATCGCAGAAAGGAAAAAACATATGCAAACTTCAGGTAACTTGGGATGACCTGTAACTATAGAGTCAGATTTTACTAGATTGCATCTGGCATGGTTGCTGAGTTTAGAGAGAGGGAGTGATAATAGGGAATTGAAAGAATCTGAACTTACAATAAACACAGTCACGTGCGCTTTGCATTGAATTTTATTTGCCAAAGATTAGACCATTCTTCTAGCTTCTGCAGATCCTTTTTCATGTTTTCCACTCCCTCCGGGATGTTCACTCTGTTACAAATCTTGGTATCATCCGCAAAAAGGTAAATTTTACCTTCTAAACCTTCGGCAATGTCACTCACAAATATATTGAACAGAATCGGCCTCAGCACCTATCATTGAAGCACTCCACTACTCACAGCAACTAAAAAGACAGGGGCCTGGGTAAAGGAAGAAGCGATATGGATCACCTTACAAAGAGATGATGGAACCTCTGTTCACATGGGTGCTATCTACAGACCTCTGAGACAATCAGAGGAAAAAGAGAGGTGCTGTTGCTGGGAGATTTCAACCTGCCAGATGCGGAATGGAAAGTTCCATCTGCAGAATCGGAAAGAAGTAGAGAGATCGTGGATGCTTTTCAAAGTGCTCTGCTCAGACAAATGGTGATGGAGCCCATGAGGGAAGGAGCGATGCTGGATCTGGTGCTCACAAATGGGGAAAGTGTGTCAAATGTCCGAGTGTGTTCCCACATGGGCAGCAGTGACCATCAAACAGTTTCGTTTGATAACAGCTGAAGCGGAGGGCAGCCACTCAAAACTCAAAGTCCTGGATTTCAAACATGCTGACTTTAGTAAAATGGGGGAATACCTGAACAAACAACTGATGGGCTGGGAGGACATACAAGAAGTGGAAAGGCAGTGGTCCAGGCTGTAAGAAGCTATAAGCATGGCTTCAAACCTTTATGTAAGGACAATAAATAAAAGCAAGAGAAAAAGGAAACAAATATGGTTCTCCAAGCAAGTGGCTGAGAAAATAAAGGCTAAAGAGTTAGCATTCATGTAAAACTCAAGAAGAGGAACACAGAGAGGAATACTGGATGAAACTGAAAGAAGCCAAGAGAGATATACGTCAGGTGAAAGTGCAAGCAGAAGAACAAATGGCTAGAAACATAAGGAGGGGCAACATTTTTTTCAGGTATATTAGTGAAAGGAGGAAGACTAAAAATGGAATTGTGGGACTGAAAGATGCTGTGAACTGCTATATGGAAAATGATGATGAAAAAGCAAATGTGCTAAACACATACTTCTGTTTTCATGGAAGAAAATCCTGGAGAAGGACCACAATTGACTGGCAAAAGTACATATGAGAATGGAGCGGATATAGGTTCTGTTCACTGAAGAAAGTGTTTATGAACAACTTGAAAATCTAAAGGTGGACAAAGCCATGGGACTGGACGGGATCCATCCCAGGATATTGAGGGTGCTCAGAGAGGTTCTGGTGGTAAAGATTTGTTTAATAAATCCTCGGAGACTGAGGAAGTTCCATGGGATTGGAGAAAAGTGTATGTGGTCCCTCTTCATAAAAGTGGTGACAGAGAAGAAGCTGGAAACTATAGGGAAACTACAGGCTGGTAAGCCTCACTTTGGCTATTGAAAAAGTAATGGAAGCGATGCTGAAGGAAAGGATAGTGAATTTCATGGAATCCAATAAGTTGCAAGATCCAAGACAACACCGTTTTACCAAAGTTATATCATGCCAAACGAATCTCATTGAATGCTTTGACTAGGTGACAAGAGAATTGAAAACGTGTGATAGGTGTAATTTACTTAGATTTCAGCAAAGCCTTTGACATGGTTCCTCATAGGAGGTTCTTGAATAAACTTGACAGGCTGATGATAGGACCCAAAGTGGTGAACTGAATTAGGAACTGGTTGATGGACAGACGCCAGAGGGTGGTGGTTAATGGAATTCACACTGAGGAGGGAAAGGTGAGTAGTGGCTGCCTCAAGGATCTCAGGATATCATCCAGCTCCAGACTCTGTGCTCTAATTAAAGGAGCTAAAATACTCCAAGATGAAATCCCGTGTTCAATTGACATCCAGTTTGACCTGCGATAGGTGCTGGCTAAAAGCACCACAGATTTCCTGACCAGGCCATCCACCATCCACTTGGAGACGGAAAAAAATACTGAACATTCCATGGGTGTATCACAAGAACTATTTTTCTCTCTCTTTATCTGTGCATCTGGACTGGTCTGGTACGATGACAGGAAAGTAAAGTTCTGTTGTCAGTCCCCTGCCTTTTTAAAAACATTCTACAATACAACAAACTGGACCCAGTTCAATGAACTACAGCCAACATCTTTCTAATGCTTAGCCCCAGTGCCCCAACAGGAAAGAGACAAATAAACTCACCTGCTTAGCTGGTAAGGTATTTTCCAGAATGTAAATCGGTGTCTGAAATGTGGCCAGTCACACGCTAACTCTCTCGCCATCTCTACATCAGAGAGAAGATACATTCTGTCTTACAAAATAATTTAACAAGAAGCTGCTAGAAGACACCTTCAGCCTAATTGAACATATCCTAGCCCAGTGTTTTCCAGACTTTCCTCTGATGTAAATTTTCAGCTGCTAAAATGGGATCATAAGACCTCAGATGCTGACCAAAACAAATCTCTGCTCCTGGTATCCTCTATATTCCTATGTGTGTGTATATAAATGAAAGCGGAAAGTGTGTGGATTAGAATGAGGCGTCCAAGTAGAAGGATGTGTGTGTGTGTGTGAATCGTCCATTGTACCTGAAGATTGGAACACCGATTTTTTTTTTTTTTTTTAAGGATTCTAGAAGTGATCCTGGAAATTACAGATCAGTAAGCCTGACTTCAGTGCTGGGGAAAATAGTGGAAACTATTATAAAGAATATATTTTACGGAATGGTTTAATGGGACAGAGTCAGCATGGATTAAGCCAAGGGATCTCTTGCCTCACCAATTTGCTTCATTTCTTTGAAGGTGTAAATAAACATGTGGATAAAGGTGAGCCAGTTGATGTAGTGTATCTAGATTTTCAGAAACCTTTTGACAAAGTTCCTCATGAGAAACTCCTGAGAAAATTAAACAGGAAATACGTCAGAAGAGGGCGGAGCCATGCGAGGGAAGGCTGGAGCCTGCTGCTGCTTACAATGCGCCGCCTGCTCAAGGAAAATTACAATATTTAAAAGGTAGGGCGAGGGCAGTGTAATCCGTTGGGTTGGTCGTGAGCCCTTGGGCCCTGGCTGAGGCCAGCAGGGCGCCGACCCAGGCCAAGGGGAGACCGACCCACCACCGCACACCCCATCTACACAATACCCCCTAAGCTACCCCTCCCCACAGTCCCTCAGGCAGAAGGGAAATAGGCATACAGGCGGGCCTCGCGGCCGAACCGGAACCCACGCACACAGAGCCACTCGTGCGAGCCTCACGGCTGAACTGGAACCCAATCACACACAGGGAGGGGTGAAAGAACCCAGAGGGCCCCAAGATGCCAGACACGCGCTAAACACCAGCAATAGGGCAGAGGGGGAAACAAAGGACCAGAGTGGGCCACGCTCCCACGCAGGGGACTAGCGCAGGACAGGGGAACTAACACAGCAACCCCACCACCACCACCAGGGTAGGAGCCCCAGGCAGAAGCCAGAGGACCCAGACACAAAAGGCAGAAAGCCTTTGCCTCAAACCCACTGTAGACAGAGGCACACAGAACACAAAGGGTTAAGCTTGTAGAGCCAGCAGAGAGAGAGTGCCATAAATCAACAAACAATCAGAGAGAACGCTTCCCCTCTGGAGAGGGAGTGGGGCCCATCCAACAAACACACTGGCAGAGGCAGGAATAGAATACAGACAGTACACAAAGGGTTAAACTCACTGAGCCAGCAGGCGGGACACGGGGAAGAGAAATCCAAACAAACAAAGGAGAACCTGTCACTCAGCCCAGAGCCCCGGAGGCTGAGCAATGCCCAGCCCCCACTAAAACAAACGAGCAGCTGACCCTGATTACAGAGCTACGCGCACACACACACACACACACACACACACACACACAGCAGCAGCTAACCCAGAGGGAAGGAAAAGAATACTCCAATACAACACAGATCCCTGTCAGAACCTAAAGCACATTCTGAGAGAAACCTAACAGGCTTTCCTGTTACTACCAAGAAGTAACGCAAAAGCAGAGAAACCCTTCAGCTGCAGGCTAAAGTACTATCCCCTGACGTCAGCACAACCCCTGGCAGCCAATCAGAAGAGACGTCCCCCCTTCCCCTCAGCCAAACCGGCAGAATCATAACAGGCAGGAAGGGAACGAGGGCTATCGGGCATCTGAGGGCAGACGGGAGATGATTGGCGACCTGGCTGAGGAGCGGGGAAGCCTGCAGCTCGCGGGGTGGGGGCAGCGGTTGGGCTGGGGAGGGTTAGCCTCCCCAAGCCTCTTATACCGGGCGCCTATGGCTCCTGCACTACTCAGCTAGCTGGTGGGATATGGGAGTGGAGTGGACTTCTGCTGTGCTACTCTTTTTCTCTGCTCCAGGCCAGTCCTCCCTTTGGTTTAGTCCAGGCAGGCTTAATCACATGTCCTGTTGGCTTCCATAAGCTGATGAGCCTGTGGCTTACCTCCTTTTCAGCTCATGCAGGCTGCCAGGATGTTGCAAAGTGGCCTGCATTGACTCAGTGGGACGTGAGGACTGCATCAGCATCATCAACCAGCACTGTCAGTCTGCATATGCTGATGACACCATTGTCCTGCAATTGGGTTTGCAACCCCAAATGAGAGTCTTGTAATCCTGTTTGGGATCCCGACCCACAGTTTGGGAACTGCAGAATCAGGCTCAGGTCAAAATCAAAGCAACTCATTCTGGCTGTAGTGCATTTAGCCATGAAGCTGAAGAAGCTCCTCTTCTGTTGGAATGTTCTTTGGTACAGATCAGGCTGCTGGGTACAGGGAGTTAATAAAAAGGGGGGAAATTGTTGAAGTGCAATTGAAGTGTGGTGTGAAGAAATATTCTCTACATATGTTATTTTTTTATTGAATCATGTTTAATAGACCACTTTTCATTTTATTTTTCTCTTTTCAGTAGAAACCATCAGAGCAGTTTACATAATTTTAAAACTGAGGGAAAAATTAAAAGGAATGCCAAAATTGAATAGAACATTTAAGTAGTGAGAAATCAAGAATATAGAGTTATGGCATGTTATATTGTGTATCATTCACCATGTTTTGGATAGTTTTTATTTGTTTTGTTTTTCACTCTAACTTTTTGGGTGCTTCCTGGGCCCTCCTTCATTTTTTTTTCTTTTATGATGAAGATATGAGGAGGGGCTTATTTTTGTGAGCTCTAAGACAGCACTTTTTTAAGATAAGTTTTGTGTTTTTAGTTTGTATGGGTTTGTTGTTGTCATCTATAATTGTTTCCTAAGTGGATGGCATTTCTCCTTTGAGAGTCGTTCCTGAACTGTAATTTTTTTGTTGTTGTTTTTAGGAGGGAAGAAAACTGAGAGAGATGAGCAGGAGAATGTGCTACTGTGTCAGGCCCTGCGGACATTTTTCCCAAACTCCTGCCTCTTACAGAGCTGCACTGTGTCCCTGAGAGGAAGGCCAGTAACTCGCTACTGCTGCACTGTTGACCACAACATCAATGTGGTGGATGAATTAACTTTGATGCTGGAGGACAGTGAGCTTCCGGAAGCTAGCATAAAGCCACTGGGCAAGCGCAAGGCCAGCGCTGCCCAGCATGGACAGCACGTGCCAAAAAGGTCACGGTTCTCACGTAGGAAGCCAGCCAGCAGGGGAAACCCAAGGGACAGCAGTGATCAAGAGCCAATGCTTGCACCTTCTGGTCCAGATACAGATGAGGACAATTCAGAAACTATAAACAGCAACACAAAGTGTCCAGAGTCACCCACATTTTAATCCTCCTAGGTGGGCTTTAACTGAACTACTGACACACTCTGACTTGCATAACATTTTGCTACTGGAGTAAATCCATTTTTCCTTGGAGAAGGCAGAATAAAATTTCTATATTTGGTACTTCACAATTGCCCTGTTCTCTCTTAAATAACTACCATTAAGATGCATTTCAAATTTGCATCTGGTAGAGATGGCCAATATAATACTATACTATCTCCCTCTGTCCCCCATATATGCATACACAATTTCTGAAAATCACCGTAGTGCTTTAGTATTTAATAAATATTCAGTATTTATGTTAAGATTCCTTTATATATAAAACCATAGCACACAAATGATGACACGGGGTAATTTTATAAAGGAGTTTTTGCATGTAAAGAAAGCAGGCTGCTTGTTCTCACATGTGGGTCGACGTCCGCATTGGCCCGGGAATTGGCCATTTTGCAAGCAAAATATTAAAAAATCTTGCCAGAGTCTTCTGGTGTGCGTGCAGCGCGCACCGGCTTCCCACCCGTCGCGTGAGCGTTCCCGCTCAGTTATTTTTTCTCCACGGTGAGGTGCGGTCGAATTTTCCCCACTCCTTGCAGGCCAGGGAAAGAGTTTTCTGTAGTTTTTTTTTTTTTTTTGCCCCTTCTAAAAAAACATTTTTGTTTTTTGACGCGGCCGGGTTGTTCCCTTTTTGCGTGCCGTTTTTTTCTTTTAACAGGCACGATCGCGTCTTTTGATTTTGCCGAAGCCATTTTTTCTTCCATGTCATTGAAAACACCCAGCGGCTTCAAACGTTGTACTCAGTGCAACCGGACCATCTCGGGTACCAAAACCCACACTTGGTGTATCCAGTGCCTTGGGCCTGACCATAGCCCAGCCGCTTGCAGTCTATGTCTTCGCATGAAGAAATGGACCCAAGCGTCTTGAGAGGCCCAATGAGAGAAGCTTTTTGGGGCTCAGTCCGGTCCTTCGATATCGGTACCGAGGTCGGCGGTGTCGACATCGAGGGACGCATCGATGTCGGGAGCGAAGGTAATGGCTGCGGAACGACCAACTCGTGCTGGGAGCAGTGAGGCATTGAGTGGGTCTCCACCTGTCTCGAGGCCTCCTGTTATGCAGGCCCCCCAGGACTGACCTTCATCGAACCCAGCCCCGAGGAGAGGATTCCACGTCTTCCTCATCGGTACCGAGGAGTCTCGATGATGGGCGTCGAGCGAAGGCGAAGAAGCACCATCATCGTTCTCCTTCTACACACGGGGCCAGGAACTCCGGGGTGTCGAGAGATTCAGCACCCGAGAAGCGTCGGCACCGAGAGAATCGCTCTTCCTCTATTCAGGAGGTGCCGATGCGTTGGTCTACTACTACTACTATTTAACATAGCAGCCCAATACCTGCTCCCGAGCCTCGACAGATTCTGCCACCGACTCCTATACCGACCCCGCAGCCTTGTCCGACGGCGGCTCTCAATGAGCGCATCAGGGCCCTGCTTCCAGAGCTTCTGGAAGGGTTACTGCGCCAGTCTCCAGTGTCAGGGGTGCTTGCACCTTCTGTACCGTCTGCTACAACGGTATCTGGCTCTTCACCTGTGGTGAGGTCCCCGACCTCGGTGCCGCCTGCCACCCAGGTCGACTCCCCTTCGACGTCGGTAGAGGAAGCTTCACCGGAGTCCAGGCAGGCGTTGACTTCTCAGCACTGCCATCGAGGATGTCGTTCCTCGGCGTTGAGGTAGGCTCAGTTTCGGACTGCTCTGACAGATGTCTTGTCCAATACTGAAGATGAGCGTTCGTGGGAGGAAGAGGAGGATCCCAGGTACTTTTCATCTGATGAGTCCTATGGGATTCCTTCTGAACCTTCCCCTCCACCAGAAAGGAGACTTTCTCCACCGGAGAATCTATCCTTTACCTCCTTTGTCCGGGAAATGGCTGCAGCTATTCCCTTCCCTATGGAGGTTGAGGATGAGCCCAGGGCTGATATGCTCGAGATCCTGGATTATCCTTCTCCACCTAGAGAGGCTGCAACGGCTCCTTTGCATAATGTACTGAAGGAAGTCCTTATGCGAAACTGGTTGTTCCCTCTGTCTAACCCTGTGATCCCAAAAATAACTGAATCCCAATATCGGATCCACGGGGAACCTGGATTGATGAACTCTCAGCTACCTCACAATTCCATGGTGGACTCCGCTCTCAAAAGAGCCACTAGGGACTATGCCTCGGCACCCCCAGGCAGAGAATCTAGAACCTTGGACTCTTTTGGGAGGAAGGCATATCAGGCCGCTATGCTCACTGCCAAAATCCAGACATACCAGCTCTTCACGAGCATCCACTTGCGGAACTCGGTGAGGCAACTGTCTAGCTTGGTTGATGCGCTCCCTCCGGAGCAGGCCGAGCCTTTTTGCCAGGTGGTCAGGCAGCAGAAGGCGTGTCGAAAATTCCTGGCCAGAGGTGCATTCGACACTTTTGATGTAACATGCGCAGACTCTCATGGCTGCGCGTCTCTGACCTGGATCATTCGGTCCAGCAGGGGGTGGCGGATGTTTCTTGCCGGGGGGATAACCTTTTTGGTGAGAAAGTAGAGGATCTGGTTGACCAGCTCAAAAAGCATAATGATGCTATGGATTCTCTCTCCCGTCGTGCATCTTCTGCTACTACCTCCTCATCTAGGAAGTTTTTTGGAGGGAAGAGGAGTGCTCCCTATTCCTATGCTAGGCGTAGGCACACTCCTGCTCTGCAGCATGTCCAGGCTCAGCCCCAGCGCACTCGTTCTCATCAACAGTGTGCGCCTAAGGCCTCTGCGGCTCCCCAGCAAAAGCAAGGGACGAGCTTTAGACTGGCTCCAGTTCAGCATAGCCTCAGAAAAAGTGTCCTTGCCGGACGACTTGCCGGTCGGGGGGAGGTTGATATTTTTTCACCAAAGGTGACCTCTCATAACCTCCGACCGGTGGGTTCTTCAAATAGTCCGGTCAGGGTACACACTCAATCTGGAATTCAAACCTCCAAATTGTCCACCGGGAGCTCATTCTTACAGTTCCCAACACAAACTGGTACTTGCAGAGGAACTCTCCGCCCTTCTACAGGCCCAAGCGGTCGAACCCGTTCCACCAGGGGAAGAAGGGCTGGGATTCTATTCTAGGTACTTCTTTGTGCAAAAGAAAATGGGGGATGCGTCCCATCCTAGACCTAAGGGCCCTGAACAAATTTCTAGTCCAAGAAAAGTTCAGGATGGTTTCCCTGGGCACCCTTCTTCTCATGATTCAAGAAAATTATTGGTTATGCTCTCTGGACTTAAAGGATGCTTACACACACATTTCAATACTTTCGGCTCACAGGAAGTATCTTCGATTTTGGCGGGGAACACAGCACTTTCAGTACCATGTACTGCCTTTTGGCCTGGTGTCTGCACCCAGAGTGTTTACCAAATGCCTAGTTGTAGTTGCAGTGTTGCTACACAGACTGGGAGTGCATGTGTTTCCTTATCTCGACGATTGGCTGGTGAAGAGCACCTCGAAGGAGGGTGCTCTGGAGTCCATGCGAATGACTGTTCGGGTGCTAGAGCTACTGGGGTTCGTCATAAATTATCCCAAGTCCCATCTTGCCCCAGTCCAAAAAATGGAATTCATTGGAGCCCTGTTGAACACTCAGACAGCTCAAGCTTATCTTCCCGAGACTAGGGCGACAACCTTCTGTCCATGGTTCGAGCGTCTCAGCAAGTCACGGCTCGGCAGATGTTGAGACTTCTGGGGCACATGGCCTCCACAGTTCATGTAACACCCATGGCACGTCTACATATGAGATCACCTCAATGGACCCTAGCTTCCCAGTGGTTTCAAGCTGTGGGGGATCTAGAAGATGTAGTCCAACTATCCACCAGCTTTCAGAATTCTCTTCAGTGGTGGACGATTCGATCCAATTTGACCAGCTAGAGAACGTGCTGATGATGGATGCGTCTCTCCTGGAGTGGGGAGCCTATGTAGATGAGCTCCACACTCAGGGAGCCTGGTCCTTTCAGGAAAAAGGTCTGCAGATCATCCTCCTGGAATTAAGAGCGATCTGGAACGCTCTAAAGACTTTCAGAGATCAGCTGTCCAACCAAGTAATATTAATTCATACAGACAATCAGGTTGCCATGTACTACACCAACAAGCAGGGGGGCACCGGATCTCACCCTCTGTGTCAGGAAGCCGTTCAGATGTGGCTTTGGGCACGCCGCTACGGCATGTTTCTCCAAGCCACTTATCTGGCAGGTGTAAACAACAGTCTGGCCGACAGACTGAGCAGGATAATGCAACCTCATGAGTGGTCACTGAACATGGGCGTAGTCCGCAAGATCTTTCGAGCGTGGGGCACCCCTCGGTGGATCTTTGTGCCACTCAGATCAATCACAAAGTCCCTCAGTTCTGTTCCAGGCTTCAGGCCCACGACAGACTAGCGTCAGATGCCTTTCTCCTGCATTGGAGGACAGGCCTTCTGTATGCGTATCCTCCCATACCTCTAGTAGGGAAGACTTTTCTGAAACTCAAGCGAGACTGTGGAAACATGATCCTGATTGCACCCTTCTAGCCGCGTGAGGTTTGGTTCCCTCTTCTTCTGGAGTTGTTCTCCGAAGAACTGTGGAGATTGGACTATTTTCCAACCCTCATCGCTCAGAACGAGGGGTTGCTTCTACATCCCAACCTCCAGTCTCTGGCTCTCATGGCCTGGATGTTGAGAGCTTAGAATTTGCCTCCTTGGGTTTTTCAGAGGGTGTCTCCTGAGTCTTGCTTGCTTCCAGGAAAGATTCCACGAAGAGGTGTTACTCTTTCAAATGGAGGAGGTTTGCAGTCTGGTGTGACAGCAAGGCCCTAGATCCTTGCTCTTGTCTTACACAGACCCTGCTTGAATAACTTCTACACTTGTCAGAGTCTGGTCTCAAGACCAACTCCGTTAGAGTTCACCTTAGTGCGATTAGTGCTTATCATCGCCGTGTAGAGGGTAGGCCTATCTCTGGACAGCCTTTAGTTGTTCACGTCATGAGAGGTCTGCTTTTGTCAAAGCCCCCTGTCAGACCTCCACCAGTGTCATGGGATCTCAACGTCGTTCTCACCCAGCTGATGAAAGCTCCTTTTGAGCCACTAAATTCCTGCCATCTGAAGTACTTGACCTGGAAGGTCGTTTTCTTGGTGGCTGTTACTTCAGCTCGTAGAGTCAGTGAGCTTTAGGCCTTGGTAGTGCATGCACCTTATATTAATTTCCATAACAACAGAGTAGTCCTTCGCACGCACCCTAAGTTCCTGCCGAAGGTGGTGTCGGAGTTCCATCTGAACCAGTCAATTGTCTTGCCAACATTCTTTCCCCGTCCTCATACCCACCCTGGCGAAAGCAGTTTGCACACCTTGGACTGCAAGAGAGCATTGGCCTTTTACGTGGAGCGGACAAAGCCCTTTAGACAGTCCGCCCAGTTGTTTCTTTCTTTCGATCCAAACAGGAAAGGAGTCGCCATCGGAAAACGCACAATCTCAAATTGGCTAGCAGATTGCATTTCCTTCTCTTATGCTCAAGCTGGGCTGATTCTGGAAGGCCATGTCACGGCTCATAATGTTAGAGCCATGGCTGCGTCAGTGGCTCACTTAAAGTCAGCCTCCATTGAAGAGATTTGCAAGGCTGCAACGTGGTCATCAGTCCACACATTCACATCTCACTACTGCCTTCAGCAGGATACCCGACGCGACAGTTGGTTTGGGCAGTCAGTGCTGCAGAATCGGTTTGGGGTTTAGAATCCAACTGCACCCCCCTAGACCCATTTTTGTTCTGTTTCAGGCTGCACTCTCAGTTAGTTGTTTATGGTTTCAGGTCAATCTCTGTTATGTCCTCGCCGTTGCGAGGCCCAATTGACCAATGTTCGTTGTTTTGAGTGAGTCTGGTTGCTAGGGATACCCCACGTGAGAACAAGCAGCCTGCTTGTCCTCGGAGAAGGCGAAGATACATACCAGGTATTCTCCAAGGACAGCAGGCTAATTGTTTTCACAATCCCGCCCACCTCCCCTTTGGAGTTGTTTATTATTTGCTTTTTGATTTAACTGAGTGGGAACGCTCACGCGACGGGCGGGAAGCCAGTGCGCACTGCACGTGCACCAGAAGACTGATAAGATTTTTAAATATTTTGCTTGCAAAATGGCCGATTCCCAGGCTGATGCGGACGTCGACCCACATGTGAGAACAAGCAGCCTGCTGTCCTCAGAGAATACCTGCTACAGGTATGTATCTTCGCTTTATAAACCTACACCTGGGTTAATGTGTAGTGCCATGAAGGTGTGTTAACCCTGGTGTATGCATGTTTATAAAATAATGCATGTACTTTATTTTTGAACATTTATGCCTGCAGCTTCAGTCTAGTCATTATTTCTGCCACTTTGCGCCTATTACTTTATAAAGGTAACTGAAGTGCTTCTGTATCTCTGTAAAATAACCTCAAAATAAGTACCTATTTGGCCTTCATGCATAGGTGGCCTGTTATAAAATTATCTTCTCAAAATACAGCCTTGGGAAATAAATTTTTACCTACTTGTAATTTGCATGCACTTCTGTTGTACCGCTTATACCCAAAGAACTTCACCACAACCTGTGAAAAAAACTTTTCAACTAACCTCAAATGTGGTTTAAACTCCTTTTGTTACACCTAAATCAACTCACCAATAAGGATGAAGAAAAACGAATGGAGGAAAAAGGCTCTGTATATCTGTGGTACTTTCTTCTTTAGTAAAATATAGTTATCAGCAGACCTTCAGTTCATCATTGGCTCAAAAAAAACTCCATCCACTTTTATTACTTCTCTCTTCTACTTCATTCCTCTCGATGGGGTCCTGTTTCACCCATCTGTTTCAGGCTTTCTCAAGGAAACCAATGTGCTTGATGTTGCATATCTACAAAACCAATCAAACCCTGTTAAAATTGTAAAATATATTAATGATGGCCTCTAAATAAAGAGAGCTCAGACTCTTAAAAATCCACCCCATTATCACGAGGATTGTATCGACTATCAAACGAAAACATTCTTCAGTGCACATTTGAATCTGGTTAACTAAAGCTACTTACTGAATTTAATGCAGCGTAATTTCTTCACTGAACATTGTCGGCTTGACTCTAATCATAGCGCTCCCCTTTGAAAAAGATGCCAACTCTGATATGACATCATTGCTGTACGGAATGCACCATGGGGTGAAACTCTTTAATGGTGCTTACATGGTACTTAAAAGAATGCCGCCCACTGCATTGCCGTGTTCAAGCCTACTGGTTTCAAAGATTTTAACCTAAAAATCCAACGCTGTTGTAAAAGATGCTTTGCTCTGTCACCTACCCTGATGTTTGCATTAACTTATCAGTCACAAAATGGCAGAATTGAGAAAAAATATGTTTTGTAAATCCACAGTGTGCTACAAACGAAGCTCCCAATTTCAGTCTTGTGATACAAGATTTATGTTCCAGTAACCGAGTATGTAATTTCCATGTGGTTTTCCCCACATATAATCTATTGCATGGACATTGTAAAATATATACCACGTACTCTGAAGTACAATCAGTCTTAGATATAATCATATATCTTCTTTCAGTTGCAGGATTAGTAGACTCATCACGTTCTTTGGTGATGCTGCATGTTTTACAAACTCCACACTTAAAATATGAACTACTATTATCCTACACAGATGACATCCTGCTTCTCTTACCAGTAACAGCATCAAACAAAGATCCAACTCAGTCTGTAGCAAATGGTATGACTGCTATTAGCATGTGGACCCTGACCAATAAACTAACTGAATGCGCAAACAACCAAGGTCCTGTGGTTCTGAAATCAGGGTTTTGAGGTCCCACCATCAATATCTTTGTCCAATGGTCAAAGCTTTACAGTCAAATCTGAAACCAGAGTATTAGGGGTACTGCTCGATTCTTCACTCACCTTCTCTTCCTATATTAATCAGCTATGGAAGAAAACACTATTCAAAACGAGACAGCTATGTCTAGTCAGACCATTCTTCAACCAAAAAAGCCTTTGCACTACTAGTCCAAATGTTAGTCCTACCTCACTTGGATTATTGTAACATTCTATTCCTGGTATTAAGTGTCAATATCAGAAAAAACTGCAAATCATACAGAATACATCTGCAAGACTATTATACAGATCGAATAGATATACTAGAGTTTCAACTCATCTAAACAAACTGCACTGGCTTCCCATAGCAGAAAGACTCGGGTTTAAAGCTGCTTGTTTAGTTTTTCAAATCAGGGTTTCACCTCTGAAGTGCTGACTAAGACTGCTTCTCTATACCTGGTCCAGTTTAACAGTCTGAAGCAACAACTAATGCTAGCATCACCACTTGAAAAGACAATTCAAAATCAGAAGATTTTCAGCTCTTTATTCCCCGTACTTGGAGTCAAAATATGGAACTCTCTACCTATTCCTATCAGAAAACAGCTATCTCAACTTCAGGAAGAGGCTAAAATCCTTTCTCTTCCCAAAGACTGCTTCATAATAATCCATCATGACTTCTACTTCCTAGTATCATCCATTATCCTTTACTTTTAATGTTTTTAGTCTCATGCATTACACCAATGGTCTCTAATGTTTCTCATACCTCATACTAACACTATCTGCTTTTGTCTCACCTAGAATGTAAATCGCACTGATCCTGGAAAGGGGATATTAGCGGTATACAAGAATTGAATTTAATTGTATATCTCACTTTTTCAAATTTTGTCCTCTTGAAAAACGCTATCTGTAATTCACTTTGCTGAAATAAGGGATGTGTTTGAATGATATCCCAATTCCTTCTGATAATGGTTTACTAAATGTGAAGTAGGTAACAGATTATACGTAGGGGAAAAGATTATATGTGGGGAAAACCACATGGAAATTACATACTTGGTTATTCAAAAATAAATCTTGTATCACAAGATTGAAAGTGGGAGCCTCAGCCACTGACTTGATCTGGTGCATGCGCCCATCTTTGTAGAACACCAAAGCAAACAGATTTTGTATTTATTTATTTGTTACATTTGACCCCCCCACCACATTTTCCCACCTATTTGCGGGCTCAATGTGGCTTACATAGTACTGTAAGGCGTTCGCCAAGTCAGTTGATAACAAATACAAGGTTGTATTGTCGAATGAGGTAGGTGTGTGTCAGGCACCATGAGGGTTGAAGGGAATGAAGATTGTATATTGTCCAGTATGATCACTGGTTATGCTGGGTGTGGGGATTTACGGTGGATCGGTGGGGTAAGCCTTTTTGAAGAAGTTGGTTTTTAGTGATTTCCTGATGTTTAGATGGTCATGGATTTTCACAGCTTTTGGGAGTCCATTCCATAGTTGTTCGCTTATGTAGGAGAAGCTGGATGTGTAAGTTATTTTGTATTTAAGTCCTTTGCAATTTGGGTAATGTAGGTTTAGGCATGATCGTGATGATCCGATTCTGTTTCTGGTTGGTAGATCTATGAGGTCTACCATGTATCCTGGGACTACGCCGTAGATAATTTTGTGGACCAAAGTGCAGATTTTGAAGATGATCCGTTTTTTGAGTGGGAGCCAGTGCAGCTTTTCTTGGAGGGGTTTAGCACTTTCGAAATGTGTTTTACCAAATATCAGCCTGGCTGCTGTGTTTTGGGCGGTCTGGAGTTTTTTTGTGAGTTGCTCTTTGCATCCCACATAGATTCCGTTGCAGTACTCTACATGGCTTAGGACCATTGATTGTATTAGGTTTCGAAAAGTTTCTCTCGGGAAGAAAGCTTTTAATCGTTTCAGTTTCCACATTGAATAGAACATTTTCTTTATTACAGAGTTTACTTGGCTCTCAAGGGTGAGGTTGCGGTCGATTGTGACGCTGAGTATTTTTAGGCTGAGGTAGGGAGGGTGTTTCCTGGGGTGTTTATGGTTGTGGGTTTGTACTTGTTATGTTGAGATGAGAGGATGAGGCAGTGTGTTTTTTCAGTGTTCAGTTTCAGTTTGAATGAATTTGCCCAAGAGTCCATGATGTTCAGGCCATCATTAATTTCATTGGTTATTTCTGTTAGGTTATGTCTAAAGGGGATGTAGATTGTAACGTCATCTGCATAGATGAATGGGCTGAGGCCTTGATTGGATAGGGACTTTGCCAGTGGGATCACCATTATGTTGAAGAGTATTGGGGATAATGGTGATCCTTGAGGTACTCTGCAGGCTGTTTTCCACGGTGGTGAAATGTTTGAGTTTGATTTTACTTGGTATGTTCTGGTGGTTAGGAAACCCTTGATCCAGTTAAGTGCATTTCCATCAATCCCAAAGTGGCTATGGAGTCTTATTAGTATATTGTACTTTACCATGTCGAATGCACTTGACATGTCGAATTGGAGAAGTATGCTTTTACCTGTGGTTATTTCCTGCTTGAATTTGGCCAGGAGTGTGACTAGGACAGTTTCAGTACTATGACGGGGGCGGAATCCTGTAGTAATGAGAACTTGTCCATATATTCCGTAATCTGTTTGGTCACCAAGCTTTTCGTTAGTTTGACTACTAGTGGGATAGACGCAACTGGGCGGTAATTGGTGAGGTCTTTTTGTGTTTTTCTTAGTATCTTTTGGTATCGGGGTGAGCAGGATGTTGCCATATTCCTCGGGGAAGAGACCTTGTTGTAGCATGAAGTTTAGGTGGGATGTGAGGTCTGCCATGAAACAGCCCGGGGCAGATTTGAGTAGATGACTGTGGCATATATCCAGTTTGCAATGGGTGTTGGCAAACCTATGACGCCAACGATATTGAATGCTCATCTCTTGCAGTTTCACCGTAACCGGTCTCAGGTCAGCACAACGTTTTAGGGTGGCTGAGGCTAGATCTTGATAGATCTCCACAGGAGTCCCAGCGAACATTAGATACTTTTCGGGCCGCTTGCAACACCAGCCCTTTCAATTTGTAATCCTGGAAGCATGCAATAATATCTTTAGACAGGTTATTTCTCACAGGGCCCAGAGCTCTATGTGACCGCCAAGAGAACCGCAGTAGAATTCACAGGCGTGCCAGCCTCTGTTAACAACAAACTCACCAAGCGCTGCATCACTGCCTCGCAATCTATATATGTAGGGACCTCAGGCAAACCTCAGAAACGCAGGTTCTCCAAGGCTTCCAGCTTATTAGTCAGCTGCTGGTGCCCTGAGCATGAGCCAGCCACCTGCTGATCCAAGGAGCCCCCACCGCCTCTTGCTCTTCAAAACGGCCCTCCATCTCCTCCAAATGAGTGCCCAGGTCACGGATTTTCCCCCGGTCAGCCCCCAGCGAAGCCAGGTCAGCGCAGACCCCCTTCAGGTCCGTCCAGATCTCTTGCAGCCAGCCCCACAGCTTGGGGAACAGCACCGCTTCTGCTCTGTCACAGCCATCTCCAGAGAGAAACAAGTCTCGGGGGGGATTAATCCTCAGGCTGCTGCGGGGAGCATGGGGCCTCCGCCATCATGTCCACCACGCGATCGCGCTATCCGAAAAAGCAAATTGTGAGAGGTTTGCCTGCACACTCATTCCGATCAACGGAGTAGCCTCAGAGCAGCTAGAATTCCTTCACTAAAGTCCCAAAATACGAATCGCCGCAAAATTGGTCAGGATGGGTGAGAGTTTTCATCTCAAGCAGCCATGCTGCTCGATGACATCATTTCCTCCAGCTAAACTAGATTCAAACATGCACTGAAGAATGTTTTTGTCTGGTGTCCAATACGATCCTGGTGATAATGGGGTAGAGCAGTTTGCATGTTTTTGGCAGTTTGAGCTCTATTTAGAAGCCATCATTAATATGTGTTACAATTTTAACAGGATTTGTTTGGCTTTGTAGATATGCAACATCAAGCACATTAGTTTCCTTGAGAATAGGTGAAACGGGACCCCGTCAACATGAATGAAGTAGAAGAGAGAAGTAATAAAACAGCGTGTGGAGGTTTTTTGAGCCAATGATGAACTGCAGGTCTGTTGATATTTTACTAAAGATGGAAGTACTGCAGATATACAGAGGCTTTTTCTGCCATTCGTTTTTTTCTTCTTCCTCATTGGTGTGTTGATTTAGGTGTAACACAAGGCGTTTAAACCACTTGTGTTGTACCAACCAAAACACTTACTACAGATCTCTGTAGAAAGTGCACCTAATACCTACACAGCAAACCTGACGTAGCAAAAGAGCACTAACTCCCAGAATTCAAACAGGCCCTATAACAATAGTACCTCTCCTATAGGGAAACAACAGACAGGACTGCTACAGAACCCTATAACGAAATTTATACATTAGCAAAGTATATCACTTATTCTAAATTTGGTGAGGGTCTGTGTATTCTGCATGTGTGGCATAGGTGATCATACATGAGAAGTAGGGATGTGCAGATGAAAACGACCAAATTCTAAGAAGCAAAACTTCATGCAGTGCAATACTGAGAAATAAAAATGGAATTTATTTTCTTCTGTAGTGTGGAAGATTATAGATAAGATGCACATTTCCTAATCTTATCTCCCTTCAACTTCATATTATGCCCTCTTGTTCCAGAGCTTTCTTTTAATAAGAGACCTGCCTCCTGTGCATTTATGCCATGGAGATATTTAAATGTCTCAACCATCTCTTCTCTCTCTTGTCTTTCTTCCAAAGTATACATATTAAGGTCTAGGAATCTGTCTCTATATGCTTTACGATGAAGACCACTATTTTAGTAGCTGCCCTCTGGGTCGACTCCATGCTGGTTATATCTTTTTGAAGGTACAGTCTCCAGAACTGCACATATGGGATCTCACCAGAGACTTATACAGAGGCACTATCATCTTTTTTCCTGCTGGCCATTCCTTATCCTATGCACCCAAGTATCCTTCTGGCTTTAGCCATCACCCGTTCTACTTGTTTGGGCGCCTTAAGATTGTTGGAAACAATCACCCCAAGTCTTGCTCTTCTTTTGAGCACAGAAGTAGTTCTCCTCCTAAATGGTACTCCTCCCTTGGATTGCTGTAGCCCAAGTGCGTGACCCTGCATTTTTTAGCATTAAATCTTAGTTGCCAATTTCTGGACCATTCTTCTAGCTTTGCTAGATGCTTCCTTATGCTATCCACACCATCAGGGGTGTCTACCCTATTGCAGTTTTGTATAATCCGCAAAGAGGCAAATCTTTACCTGACAGCCCCTCCGCAATATCACTCACAAAATGTTAAAAAGAGCCAGGTCAAGGACCAACCCCTGTGGTACACCACTGCTAACATCCTTATCCTCTGAATGAACTCCATTTACCACCACTCTCTTGTCTTCCTCCACTTATCCAGTTTATATCAGTCGCCTATCTGGAACTGCATCAAAGGCTTTACTGAAATCTAAGTACATCACATCTAGTGCTCCCCCTAAATCACCCATTCAAAGAAGTTAATCAGATTAGTCTGATAAGATCTTCCTTTAGTAAAACCATGCTGAGTCGGGTCCTGTAAGCCATTTAATTCCAGAAACCTCTTGGTCCTCTGTTTAAGAAGCATTTTCATTAATTTACTCACCACTGAGGTAAGACTAAGTGGCCTGTAGTTCCCAACCTCTTCCTGACTTCCAATTTTTTTTTTTTTTTTAATATTTGTACCCCGCGCTTTCCCACTCACGGCAGGCTCAATGCGGCAGGCAATGGAGGGTTAAGTGACTTGCCTAAAGTCACAAGGAGCTGCCTGTGCCGGGAATCGAACTCAGTTCCTCAGGACCAAAGTCCACCACCCTAACCACTAGGCCACTCCTTCACATCCTCTCTTCTCCAGTCCTTGAGGACCACTCTTGACTCTAGAGATGAATTGAAAAGTTCAGAGAGGGGACCTGCCAGAATTTCCCTAAGTTTCTTTAATATCCTTGGATATATCCCATCTGGCCCCATCGCTTTATCTACCTTTAGTTTAGCTAGCTCCTCAAACACAGTCTTCTGAAATTTGGGCAAGGTCTACCACCCATCCATTCTTATTAGCATTTGTATTCTGTGGTCCTACTCCCAGCCCTTCATCTGTGAACACAACAGAAATATCTGTTAAGCAAATTCACTTTATCAGCTTCTATGTATTATTTCCCTTCACCTTTGAGCCTCACAATGCCATTTTTGCACTTCCTTCTATCACTTACATATCTAAAGAATGTTTTGTCCCCAAATTGTATAATATTGGCTATATCTCCTTCCATTTGCATCTTTGTTTGCCTGACTACTTTACCAGCTGCTCTTAGCTTTTCCAGGTCTTCTTTCTATAATGCTTTCTTGTAATTTATAAAGGCTAACCTTTTTTCTCTTTTCAGGTGCTACTTTTGAGAAAAAACATGGCCTTCTTTTCCTCTTACATTTTTTCTTACTTTCCTAACAGAAAGATTTGTTGCCCCTAGAATAGTTCCTTTAAGTTTTGTCCACTGCGTTTCTACTTCCCCAAACTGTCCCCGTCCAGTCCAGCCAGCAGCTTTTTTAGGTATTCCCCCATCTTGACAAAATTAGTTGTTTTTTTTTAAGTCTAAAACCTTTACTTTTGAATAAACCCTCTCAACATGTGTCTTAATTTTGAATCACACCACTTCTGGTGGAGCTGCTAGGCAGGTGGACCACAAAACATTTGAGATCCTAATTGTCGACTCCCGAACAAACCCCCCTGTGGGGCCAATTCAGGTCTTTTACACATAATTGATATAAGTACAAGTACTCAATACTGGATGAAATGCAAGCAGAAAAATTTTGATGTGGACTTCGCCACTCATTAGTATAAAAAGGTGTAGCTCTCGAGAAAGTTCACCGTCAGTTCTGCAGCAGATGGTGCTGGAGCATACTTAATAACAAAGGCAGGCCTCTTCATACTGAATATATGGAAGAGGCTTAGGTAAGACTCCATCTACAAATCAAGGTCAGGTAAAGTAGCACATATGAGTTTATCTTGTGGGCAAACTGGATGGACCATGCAGGTCTTTCTCTGCCGTCATCTACTATGTTACTATGTAATCATGTAGAGCCTGAATTACCTTTGAGAGCTTGTCATCTTAAACAAACATCCTGAAAACTGCATGGACTCACCACGGTGGAGGGTGTTTTTAGTCAATGATTATAATAGTTATCAGTGGGATCCACTTATTTGGTGTTGATAATCAATATCATGTCCCAGTGACACATGAGACTTTTGTTTTCCCCCTTTATAATAGTTTTTGAGTGAACATGGTGTCTACTATTTGTTGAGTTTATCATTTTCAAGGCAGTAGACTAATGGAGAGCTATCATATTTCTTTGTGTGCTTTGACTAGACCAGCATTTCCCAAATCGGTCCTGGGGTACCCCCTTGCCAGCCAGGTTTTCAGGATATCCACAATGAATATGCATGAATTTGATTTGCATACACCCCCCTCCATTATCTGCAAATCTCTTTCATGCATATTCATTGTGGATATCCTGAAAACCTAACTCATAAGGGGATACCAAAAAACAGAAAGGCAATCGATCTGCAAGCTCCAAGATGGAAAAGATAAAAGCAGACCAGTAAGGTATATATGGACTTTTATTCATGCAAATAGCAATCGCCTCACATCGGCCGACACTGACCGTGTTTTGCCCAAAAAGGGCTGCCTCAGGGGCTATCTTCTGGATTTAACTGGCAAACAAGTATGTAGAACGATAGTGAGAGGAGTTTGTACATGCCACTCTACCAGCTACAAGGACTTCAATTCTACATTAGTATCTGTGCTGGGTTTTTTCAACGTGGACACTGTCAACAGTTTGCTGACGTTTGCCATTAAGAATTATTCAGAGGCTTTGGATTTTGGATCTTCCTCTTGGACCAATGGCCTCAAGAAATTTATTGTCTTTGTTTTGTTATAGTATGAGCTAACTAAGTAAGAGCTCGAGTTAGGTACTAACTCGGATGGGTAAATTTGCATAGATCTATGATCTTAATCTGATGTTGAGTTTTTGATTAGTTTTGGAGAGGAGTGGATAACTGGACCTCAGGGGAGGGGGGGCACAGTATGTCACACAATTCATTATGGTTTGGGGTGGGTTCCAAGATAGAGGTGGGGGGAGAGAGGAGCTGGGTTAGAAGGGTTTGTTATTGGGTGGGGGAGGGAGAAGGCGCAATGGACCAGGTATGGCATGTTAAGATCACATGGTTTCAATTTCAGGAGGTAACACTTGCAGGTTGATCTGTGGGAGGTGGAATTAGATCAGTTGGGGGTTCTTTAAACTCCTGTAAAATGCCTAGACACCAAATTAAAGTGGCTACTTAGAATGTTAGTGGCCTGTATAGCCCAATAAAGAGAGAACAAAATTTAAAAACAGCTTAGAACTGAGCAGGTTGACATTGCCTTACTTCAGCAGATCAAGCTTGATCCTGTAGAATCAGAGAAATTGAAGAGAGGTGGCTGGGGAGAGGTATTTTATTCTTCAGGAAGTTCTAAAAAGAGGAATAGCTATTTTAATATAATAATCACTTCCATTTGTGTTTCATGATGTTAAACAGGATCATGAAGATCAGATGATCTGGATTCTGAGTATGATAGATTATTTAGAGCTTACAATTCTTCACTGGTGTGTCCCTACTGTTCCAAAAAAGCAGTAAAAAAAAATTAAAAGATTTGATGCCAACAGATAAAGGTCTGTTTTTAATTAGAGGGTATTGTAATTGTAGCTTGAGTTCGCTAGACTTCAGCTCTTCAAAGAAAAGGGAGAATAGTCAAGATGTAACAGTTTACACTCTCTACTTAACAAATGGGATTTGATTGATCTCAGAGAACATAATAAAACAAGTAGAGGTATACTTTCTTCTCAGCTCCAAATAATTCATGTTCCAGAATAGATTTGCTTAGCCCTCCATTTCCCCAGGTACAAACTTAGATTGTGAGCCCACTAGGGACAGAAAAAGTACCTATATGTAATTTGCCTTGGTTGTACCCACAGAAAGGCGGTATATCAAATCTATGACTCGTTTTGGTAGAAGCACTTGGATAACAGTTGGACATTTGCCCTCCATGCCTCAATTGGTTTCTGTTCTCTACTGCCCAACAAACACTTAAATACTTCTCGAGTGGGGCTTCCATATATAACAAAGCAAGAGTGTCTGTGGCTCAATGAGATACAGGAGCAAAAAGTTATAGTTGCCATTAAAGATTTTAAGGTAGGGATAACTGCCAGGGAAGATGGTTTCCCTGCAGAATTTTATAAAGGACTCAAGGAACAGCTAGCTCCATTTCTTGCTCGGTTATTTAATGGTGTCCCAGGGTGGGGGACTATCTCCCTGGAAGTACGTATAAGGTGCAGGTATTCTGCCTAAACTGAGCAAGGACCCAAATGTGTTACAGACCCATAGCGCTTATGAATACAGATATTTGCTAAAATTTTGGCTATGTATTTAGAACTCTTGCTTCCAAAGATTGTGCATTGGGATTGAATGGGATTTATAAAAGGGAGGGTGGTGGAAGATAACATTTGGAGGGTAATCAACCTAATATGTAAGATTCAGTGAGATAAATTTAAAGCAATGTGTTTTGATATCAACACAGAAAAAGCATTGGATAGAGTGGATTTTTTTTTTATTTAAAGTCCTAGAAAAAAAAAAAGGATTTAGAGGGAAATTGGTGAAAACCCTTTACACCACTCCCTCTAGTCAAATCATGGTAAATGGAGTAAGCTCAGACCCTTTTCAATTGGGCAGAGGAGTGCAGCAAGGGTACGCTGTGTATCCGCTCTTATTTGTTCTGGCAATTGAACCTCTTGCACAGAGTATTCATCAAAATCAGCTGATAGAACCCATTTTACAAGGGCAGATGGAGCACAAGGTGTTTCTTTATGCAAAGATCAGTTACTCTTTGCTAACAATCCCACAACAGCTTTAGCTCCCCTACTTGAAGAGATTGACCGATATGCTAATTTTGTGGCTACAGAATAAATGTAAATCCCGCCCCCAGGACCCAGCCATACGCTACCTTTACCTTACTCCCAGTAGTCAATGGCTACCTCGGTTGTGGCTTTCTCTTGGAGGAGTCTCACACAAAGAATAGGGAAAATACGGGCGGAGAATGGGTAGGGAAATATGGAAAGTTTGGGGAAAGAATGAGGTAAATGTTCACTTTTCCTTAAGTTAAATGAAAATGTCAATAAAACTGAAGAACACAGTTATTTAAAAAAAATAAATAAAACGCAGATCTGGCACCTAAGTTTTTGTTCCTGCCCACAGTACCTCCCTCTCCATACTATCAGCCTCCCAAATCCAGCAGCTGTCTCTCATCCTCCCCTCCCCCGGCGAAACTTGCCTCAATTTCCAACGTCAGCAGTGGCAGTCATCAAGCCACACTGCTCTGGCAACTGTTAGGGCCTCCCCTCTGCCATGTCCTGCCCAAGAGGAAGCAGAAAGTTACCTCACAAAAGATGGGACCCAGTGGAGGGAAGGCCCTAAACCTAGCCAGAGCAGCATGTCTTGATGGCAGCTGCTGCTGTCAACCCTAGCGTGGGTGAGGGAAATGTACTGGACAAGGGGAGACTGGAGGGAGTTGGAGATGTGCTGTGCCCTGGAGTAGGGGTGGGGTGGCTAGAGGGAGATGGAGAGGTGCCGGACTCTGCAGTGGGGGTAGGGCTGGAGGGAGACGGACATGTTCTGGATATGCCATGAAAGGCAGCACAGGTGGGGGGGGGAGAGGGAGAGACTAGAACAGGGGTTGAACAGGAGAGACACTAGATCCACAGATGGAGACCTGCATATCACACCAATGTAAATACATTGTCCATTTGCTCTTTCCAGATTAACACACAGTGCCTCTTTCTTACCCTTTAAGTCCAGCAATTCTGTTGTTTTAATTTTATCTTTAACATATAATGCCATTCTCCAGCCCTTTTCCCCTACGCTGTCTTTCCTGGTATAATATCCCAAGTCATGGTTCTCCTTGAACTACATCTCTGACTAACACCAAATCCAAGTCAGCTTCTTCCATCACAGCCTCCAGGTCCAGAAGCTTGTTCCCCGTACTATGAGTATTGGTATACAAAGCTCTCCAGATATTACCCCCGTTTTTTCCCATTTCTGTAAAGGTCTTAAGTGTTTCTCCTGCCTAACAGATTTTAATTATCTAGCAGCTTTGTTCACCCTGCCCCAATGAATTTAGTTTAAAGCCTATTGGGCTTTAAAATGGAAACTAAACTACTGAGTGTCTATTCTGAAAATAATTGCAAAGTATAGTATTTAAAACTGACAAAACTCTGTTTAATGACATTTTTGTGTATATTGCCCATGGTCTCGTAGGCTGTATTAAATTCAATGAGAAGCTGCAGATTGCCCAACCCTGTTCTATCAGGTTCTTGCTCTTCCTGGATCTTATACCCCATGGCAGCTTCCCTGTAAGTTACTTTGTCAAGTGCTAAATATTTGTAACGAGATTACTTCTTAGAATATCTTTTACCCTACAAATACCTGTTTTTCTGTATTATTGTCCTGTACCCAGTGATACAGAAGTGTGTGGCAGCGTTTTCTGGAAAGCGTTTTAACCTTTGTGAAAGAGACTGTGCTGTTTTGTTTTTTTACCTGTTATGATGCCATAGTCATTTGGCCAGCAATTGTATATGGTTGAAATTCACGTATTCACCAATTGATTTTTTGGTGATGAAGACCACAGAATAGCCCCATGACGCAGCCCTTTTGGGCAAAACATGGCCTGTATGGGGCATTTGATTTGGTTGATATCCTACAATAAAGAGTTACTTGTACCTACTACTGATCTATTAAGTAGATTCTATTGTCATTTTTGCTGTTTCAGGTATGGTCGTAGTAGGAGGAGTAAATTCCAGAACAACTGAAAATAATGCAATGAGGAAATACTGGTGCACTCAGAAAAAGACCTTACGGCAGCAGCAACACACCACACCCTACTTTCCAGCTCCCATCTCTACGCTAAGAGGTGTTCCCTCCACTCCCTTTTAAACTATTTTTATTGAAGGGTGAAAGAAAATACCACTCGCAGTACTTTATTCCCTCCTTACCCTAAAAGCAACCCAGTTGTGACAAAATTAATAAGAACCTTTGATGAACCTACATGGAATTTAGTTTTAAAAAATACAACTTTGCCTTTCAACAAAAACAATCTTTACTATATAGATTTTACTGTACAGAAGAAAAACTATTAACAGATTATGCTATTCAGGGAGTTCTGATATCACAGATTTTGGTGTCATGGAGAAACACAGGATCCTTGAATGTCACTGGCATAAATCCTGCAATGGAAATTGCACACTGGTTAGTTTTTTTTTTTTTTAAAGATAACTCAAAGGTTTATTCATCAAATCAGTCTCTTTAGCATCTTACCCATTACATGAGCCCTTTTAATGGCTTTAGAAATCTCTCTCTGTTTCTTCCCACACAAGCCTAAAAAGACATACACATTTTTCAATCATGAAGTGCACATGACAAAAGCAATTACACAGTAAGCATTCTCTGTCCCTCTTTATTAAATTGTGAATAAAGCCATGCAAGTGTATTAGAAGAACACAACAGCCCAAGAACAAGGCTAGGCCAGACTGTGGTCATTCAACAGGTCTGGGAGAAGCTACAGCACTAAATGCCCATCCCTAAGCTGGATAAAAGAACTGTGAATTTGCTCTCTTAGCTACAGAGCTAAGGATGGGATGTTAGATACAAGAGCACACAAAATAGAACATAAACAAGTGTCTAGGGATGGGGACAAAATTTGTTCCCATGTCATTCTCTAGTTCAAATATTACTATCCACAAGAACATGCAAATTACCTGTTATATGTCTGCCATAAATGCGACCCGTGTATGGTGAAATGAACTGAGACAGGAGCTGTTTCGCAAAAAACAAAAACACACAAAATCAATATAATACACATAGTAATAGTAAAATGCTGCATTCAAACTTGTGAACTGGGCAGTACTAAGGTCCTACAGTTTTCATAAGATGGTTACCCTGACAATTACCCACCTTTTACCTGTTTTAGATTTGGGTTTAATCACTCGCCTTTCCAAACCTAAGTTTAAAACAAGTGACCATTCAGGTATAATCTAAGTTTTGTTCCAGAGACCATGGAAAGTGCACGAGTTGCTCTGCATCATAACTAGAAGGGGAACAAGCAGGATTTAAACCCTGGATCCTCAGCTTACTACTCCTCTACTCCATTGCCCGCAAAATAAAAGCACGATTAGGATGAAGTAACATGGATATAGATTTGAAAATGAAATCTATGTCCATTATTTATAGTAAAAGTATCTGCTGAAAAAAAAAATTCAAGAGTCCACAGATAGTTTGTTTTAAGCAATTTTTAAAGTGAAAGGAGCTTTCACAGGAGAAGGAAAAAAAAAACACTCGTGTGAACTAGGAACAATGTTAACATACAGAAAACCCCGTTTCACCACACACATTTACTCTGGATAGCCTGAAAAATAGATCAGCATAGACTTACAGCTGAACTGAAAGTTGATCTTCAACTTAAAAATAAACAAAAAAATTTAAGTATCTTTTTGCAGTATTGGTCTGATAACCCAACTGTAGCACTACATGCTAGTGTGTGAGAATCCCAGATTCCATTTCTGGAGTCACCTCCAGATCTTTAAAGATATAATGGCAGCGTTCACAGTCCCTGACACAAAAGGAGTGTCGGCACCTGCTTCATAAGTCTTTCCACTGTTTGCATTTTTCCGTCAAGAAAGGCTGCTCAATGACCAGAAGCCCAGTAATAAGAAGTAGTGAAGATGCCAGTCTGCCATTTTTTAAAACTATTTTTTATTAATTCTCACAGACCTGGGAATGAAAGGAGTGAAGACATTACTCAGCTAGAGGGGTAGAAAGATCCTACTGGCATATTTGACTGTAACTGAGCAAGTAAAGGATATTAAAACAATCATATTAAATGAAAAGTCATTATGGATCCAGTCAACTAGGCAGCTGTCTTTCCTACACCGGCCATACAGCACACTATTTCAGATCTTACACAGGGACTCAGACTACAGAATGGACACTCCACATTGCTGTTACTCCATTCCAAATATCTTTGCCTTCCTTTCAAAATAAGTTTTAACATGGAAAAGAAAATAAGATGATACCTTTTTTATTGGACATAACTTAATACATTTCTTGATTAGCTTTCGAAGGTTGCCCTTCTTCGTCAGATCGGAAATAAGCAAATGTGCTAGCTGATAGTGTATATAAGTGAAAACATTCAAGCATTACTATGACAGTCTGACAGGGTGGGAGGATGTCAGACTGTCATAGTAATGCTTGAATGTTTTCACTTATATACACTGTCAGCTAGCACATTTGCTTATTTCCGATCTGACGAAGAAGGGCAACCTTTGAAAGCTAATCAAGAAATGTATTAAGTTATGTCCAATAAAAAAGGTATCATATTATTTTCTTTTCCATGTTTTATTTTGTTTGATTTCTATTGATAACCTTAAGAGTGGACTAACACGGCTACCACACTCCTCTACTTAAAATAAGTTTTAAATTTACCACAGTCAAGCCAACACATCATGCAACAATTTCACATTAAAGACAGGGGCCTCCTATTTGCAACATGTTCTAACCACAATAGAATGGCAACTTCATATTTAAATTAATACTAATAACAATAGAAAAAAAAGCCATACAGAAGAAAGTGTAAATAGTAACACAGTAAATGACAGCAGATAAAGAAAGACCTGTATGGTCCATCCAGTCTGCCCAACAAGATAAACTCATTCATTTAGATTTCACAATGAAACACTGTCAATTTCATTGCTGGAGTGGTAACAAGTATTTTGTGTGTTTGATTTTTTATTGCTGGTAACTATTATTTCAGATTCCACAAAAAAATACCTTGTGTGTGAGATTTTCATTGCTGTAAGTAAGGATTTATATGTATATAGTAAAATAAGTAATAATTACTAGGGGTGTGCAGCCTGAAAGTTGTTCATGTATATTGTTTTGCTCAGCTTGTTTCCTCTCTCCATTGCACAAAATAGTTTTTTTTGTTTGGGAATTGTGCACCATGGAATCTTAATTTACTGGGGATAATCAAATTCCCATTTCACCATCCCCGACATTCTTCCATTATATGTCAACTAAAATCTTATAAAATGTTTTCAAGATCCTCTACACTTCCCTCCCCCTTCCTGCCAGCAGATGGAGGTAGAGAAAACTGAATTCTACCAGTGACATCACCAGTATAATCTGTGGTGCTTCCTCAAAACAATCCAGTATGCATCTGCCCAAGCAGCAGCAGATCTCTTTGTAACACAGGAAAATGGAAAAAAGTAGGGTATGACTCAATGACTTTCACTCGGGGAGATGTAGATGAAACAGTCTTTACTGAACAAAGAGCCAGCATGGGACCCAACACGGGGGGGGGGGGGGGGGGGGGCTGTGTTTAGGTGGATCCACCCACCTGCCTCAGGGATCACAAACATTTCTGAATGTGAGGACTACACTTAAGGTGCCTGTCAGGCAAAAGGAGATTCTAATTAATAAGAAACAATCCAACAATACTAAACATTCAAAAGTGGAAGGCAAGGTCTTCCTAGGGTGGGATTGCAGAACGGTGTTGCTGACTAAAGATAAAAAAAAAAAAAGTTATCCGGAAAGTCAATTTCTCCTTTCTTAGTGTTAGCTCCACTGTTCTGAAAAACTGGGATGTACCGAAGCACACTGGGCAGGGGAAGACAAGGCCTCTCCCACCAGATAACTTTGCAAAAATCCAAGCGGGCTCTAGCCAACATGTACAACCTGTAGTGCTTAGTAAAAACATGAAGCATGGACAACTCGCCATGCTGCACATCTCCTCAGAAGCCACTGCCCAGGCCTCCACCTAGGGAGCATCCTAAGTTCTAGTACAGTGGGCATTCAGCCTTTGAGGCATCGGACGATTCCTGCAGATGTAGACTGACTCAAACAGCAACTGGATCCACCCAACAAAAGAGGACAGGCTGGCCTGGCCTGGCCTGTCTGAGGGTTATGGAGGGCACAGACAAAATTCACTCATCTCCCCCAGGTACAGCATAGTGATCTCCGGATAAAACAGCTTCTGGAGCCTCTGACCCACAGGAGCTGAACCCTCTGCCAAAAAGGAGGACAAGCAGACCTCCTGATTCATGTGAACTGGATAGACCACTTTCAGCAGCAAGAAGGGGACCTTACTCAGGGACACTGAGCCCTTCGTGATACGCAGAAGTGGTCCCAGCAACACAGTGCCCTCAGCTTGGAGATTCCACAAGCAGAGATGATAGCCACCAGACATCTTCTGGATAGGCAAGACCTGCACACCAGACTGAGGTCCCATGAAGGGAAAGAAGGGCTTATCAAAGAGTGCAGATGAACCACTCCCTTTATGAACTGAGCAACTTCTCTATGCAAAGCCACAGAGGTACCAAAATACAACTAGCCAAAGCAGCCACCTGAACCTCCAAGGAGCTCAAAGCCAGTTCATGACCAGGCCTGGCTGCAGAAACCCCAAAATATCAGGAATCTGAGCCCTCCAGAGAGACAAGCCCGTAACTATACCAGGATTCCAAAACCACGCCAGACCCTAACCTAAACCAGGGATGCAGAGAGCTTCCTGGCATGCAGCCACATAGAGATCACCTCAGGGCAGAACCCAAGCTTCTCAAAGCATCTCCCTTCAATGGCCAAACCACAAGCCAGAAGAGATCTGGATCCTCCATACCTACCAAGCCCTTGCTGGAGCAGATCCTGACCGCTAGACAGTGGAAGAGGATCCTCAACCAGGCAGCACCGGAGATCCACATACCACAGCCTGCGAGGCCAGTCTGGAAAAACTAACAGGACCAGACCAGGATGATGTGCAACCCTGTGAAAGAGATGGCGTATCAGAGGCCATGGAGGAAGATGTAGAGAGGCTTCTCTAACAGCCATTGTTAAATCAAGGCTCCAGAAAGTACCGACTGAGAAAGTTCGCCTGGCTGTTGGTCTTACTCACAAAGTGGACCACTAAAGGGCCTGCAGATGGGCCTCTGACCATGGACAGTGAGACACGCTGCGTCCAAGGCCACCACCCCACTCCTGGAGTCACACTGTTTGTTGAAGCATGCCACCGTCATGGCACTGTCCAACATCACACTGACTGCCTTAAGTGCCCAGGACTTCAAGTGCTTGATGGACCATGAAGCCTCCTGGCTTATCCAAGTGGCCCGTGCCACTTGACCTAGGCAGTGAACTCCCCAACCAAGTAGACTTGCCTCTATGCAGACTAGAACCCCACTGCGGAGGATCCAGAGGAACCCCTCTCAGCAGGTGAACCAGACTGCCCAACCAGGCTAGACAGACTTGCCCTGGATGGGAAAGGCAGAGGACGAAGGTCCCACGAAACTGGAGCCCAGTGGAACAATAAGACCTACTGCAGAGGGCGCACAGATCCATCACTCAAGGCACCACCTCCAGTGTTGCAGCCATGGAACCCAGGAGCTGCAAGGAAGCTCAACCGTGGGCTCTGGGAGATTACATAACCGCCGCAGCTATGCCTGAAGCTTCTTTGCCCGCTCCCCTCAGAAGTAAAACACCAACCCTCTGGCCATGACAAAGAGTGCCTCAAAGAACTCCACGGACTGTGATGGGGCCAGATGGCTCGTGGGCTGCTTCACTACCCAGTCCAGGGATTCCCAGGGGAATGACTCAAGAGGAGACTAGATTGGCCTGGGAGTCGAGCTGACCGAATCACAGTCACCACACCAGCTTGCCGACCAGGCCAAATGGGCAGAACAGCAAAGGAAGCGCACTGCACCAAAACCTGAAAAGCCACAAAAAACTAATTTTTAACAAAAGCAGTTCTTACATTTAGATTTTTCCTGTGAAAGCCATAATTCACATATCATCAAAGCAATGTCATATTAACAAAAATAATGTGAAGACTACTGCCTAAAGCTTAGCATAGTTTTTTTGTCTAAATGTTTAATGTCTGATTAATAATACAATAGTTGTGCTAATAAAAGCACAGTTTATATGTTAAAATTCATTCACAGTCCTCTTCCATTTCATCTGCTGAACTGTCTTTAGCCACAATGTGATGGTAGAAGTCTCTGTAAGCTTTAGGAACTTATTTCTCAACTAAATTCTGGACATCTTTCACCTTCGGTAGAACAGGTCCAGAATATGCAGGAGCTGTTAGGATCCATGGCTGTTATCCCTTCTTCAAAAGCAAAGATTATTATTTTATTTATTTGGATATTAAGAAATTTTGGCCTAGTTTTGGCTGCCCACAGAAACTGGATAACGATTTGAATTTGTTAAAGCACATGTGAATTTTTTAAGCTAAGATTTATTTATTATTTATTTATTGTAATATAATACAACAACACAATTACTAGAGCACACACACTGTAAAAAAAAATGTTAATTTTCATATCCATGTCATGTTTATTGCATGGGCTTAACAGGTTTGTGCAGTAGACCACTGCAGACTGTGAGCCCACTAGGGACAGAGAAAGTACCTGCATATAATATTTACAGCGCTGCGTACGTCTAGTAGCGCTACAGAAATAAGTAGAAGTAGTAGTAGCAGCAGCATTGTCTGTCTTTTTCCATTTACAAATTCCTCTTCCTTTGCACATTTAATTTTTTTTACAGTTTGTTTCCAGTTGCTGTCTGCACACTTTCATTTTTTGGTATTTTGGCAGGATAATTCAACATTTTCACTTTTGGCCGCCATGCTCGAAAACAAAGGATTGCTTTGCCTTGCAGTGCTGAACGATCAGCTAGGGTAGCACGTGCATGCTAAATAAAACATGGGCCCAAACACATATTACTACATAAAACTATCACTACAATTTAATTAAATTGACCTAAATTAATTATAGTAGTTAGCAGATGCAAAAGGGTCATTCCATGCCAAGTGGTCTAAAATTTAAAAAAGTTCCCACCATCATGTTCTCCAATTTTGTTCAAGTTTTATCTGTTGCGCAAGTCAGGTGTTAAACAAAGTTTCCCAAAATTTGAGGTCTCTAACTGCAATAGTTGCAGATCTAGACCCCCTTTTCTGAAAGGTTGTCAGTCCATGAGCGTGCAACATTTATAAGAATGGCTAAAACATTCAAATCCTGTACAGTTTTTGATGCTAATTCTGATGAAATACATTTCAACACTATGGATGCAAAATCCAGTCAAACAAGTTGACTCAAAGTGTGATCAAAATTGGTCACGACTCATCGGAACATATTTGGACCAATATTCAGACCGCAACAACTTCCATGCAAACAAAGATACGGACTTGTAATTTTGAACAAGCATTATGCCTGTGCTGGACATAATACTGCCAGATTTGCAACTAACCAGCATCTATAACCGCCCTGCAGGATCTCTTCAAAGTTGGCACTATCAGCGCAAATGGTAAAATATACCAAAGTTCAAAGCCAATTATTTAAAAAAAAAAAAGTCTGCCTGAATCAGTTTGTGAACAGTATCATCTGAAAGAGAAAATTGTGCTCTACAACACTGATATTTTTTGTTTTGCAATGCCACCATTAAGTAGCCATTTACTCAGGTCAGAGTATGTTATATTTTGTGTGCACGATGTATTGTGTTGGTCCATGATGGCTGAGCCATTACTGGTTATCACATTGAAACCAGCATCCCCATCGACATAGGGGCCACGCCCGACAGCCATGCAGTAACAGCCACGGGTGGGTATCTTTACTGCAGGATCCCAAGCCTGATTGTGGGTTTCTTTACTGTAGGATCCCAAGCCTGATTGTGTGTTTCTTTACTGCAGGTTCCCAAGCCTGCCTTCTTCAGTTACTTCATCATTCTGAAAGCATCATTGATCTGCAACAGAACGGTTTCAGGGAAACTATATTGCCGACCAGATGATGTCACTGATGGCGCTGGAATAACAGCAATGATAAGTTGTTCTGGGATCCAGCAAGTATCGCGTCTTACCGGCCAATAAAATGAAGTAGCGGGACCATGAGGATGCATAAAGCTTATGAAAGCATCTTTCTGTTCAACTGACGTTTCACAAACGTTTCCAATCCACCATAACAGCGCACAATAAACAATTGGACAATCAACAAATAAAATACGAATGAATAAATAATTATATCAATACTTTTAAACGACTATTAAGACTCAATTTCCTAGAAATGAAGAAAAAGTAGCGCATCAAGCGTACGAAATATAACATACTTTGACCTGAGTAAATGGCTACTTAATGGTGGCATTGCAAAACAAAAACATATCAGTGTTGTAGAGCACAATTTTCTCTTTCAGATGATACTGTTCACAAACTGATTCAGGCAGACTCTTTTTAAATAATTGGCTTTGAACTTTGGTACATTTTACCATTTGTGCTGACAGTGCCAACTTTGAAGAGATCCTGCAGGGTGGTTATAGATGCTGGTTAGTTGCAAATCTGGCAGTATTATGTCCAGCATAAGCATAATGCTTGTTCAAAATTTCAAGTCCGTATCTTTGTTTGCATGGTCTGAATATTGGTCCAAATATGTTCCGATGAGTCGTGACCAATTTTGATGCACACTTTGAGTCAACTTGTTTGACTGGATTTTGCATCCATAATGTTAAAATGTATTTCATCGGAATTAGCATCAAAAACTGTACAGGATTTGAATGTTTTAGCCATTCTTATAAATGTGTTTAGATTTTATTAGACCCCCAAAATGGCATTTTGGTAAATGTCGCGCGCTCATGGACTGACAACCTTTCAGAAAAGGGGGTCTAGATCTGCAACTATTGCAGTTAGAGACCTCAAATTTTGGGAAACTTCGTTTAACACCTGACTCGCGCAACAGATAAAATTTGAACAAAATTGGAGACATGATAGTGGGAAGGTTTAGACTACTTGGCATGGAATGACCCAAAATACTGTGTATGCAACGTGATTAATATATTATGAAATTAGCCTTTTTTTAAAATTTCTTTTCCTGTGGTACTACTTCTTGTGGACTTCAGGGTTTTGCAGAAAGCTAAAGACACAATAAAATTTTGTAATGGCTAATACAAGGATTCAAAAAATAATACCACCACATTGACTAAAACCCCCCTCCATCCATGTGTAAGTGGCTCAAAATAAAATGTCAAAAATGATAAATCTGTGCATAATATTTTGAACCGAGTCTAAATAATTATAAAGTGATTTACTGGAAGATAAACAATAAATATAAATTCTGCAGGACTGAACTTATCTTTGGCTCGGTGGGGCCTGACAGGCATCCGTTTCGCCGTTGCTTCTTCAAGGGAACCAAGCCAAAATGCAGTAACTTAACTCCTGACTTTTGTGATTGCCAGTTTTTAGTCAATGATTATATCTATCACCAAAAAAGGTTTTTCAACAAATCTCCTTATGATGGGGATAGAGTGTCACCTGGTGATTAATGAGACTTTCTCCCCCATGTTTCCATAATTAATAGAGAACACAGTGAATTCACGGTTTTCTGTTATTATTTTTTGATTTGATAGAGAATGTGTGTGAGCCTACAATTAAACAGCATTAATACAAGGACTTCACATGTTTTTCAGCAAAAATAAGTAAGTAGATAATGAACAGTCCTATGAAAGAATGTGTCGGTAAGAAAACCTCAGTATATCCCTAAAGTGGATATATCAGGTTTTTGCGCCACGCCCTTCAAATAACTCTCATAAACCCAGAAACCTGGAGTAAAACCTCGTCTGATACAACCCCAAACACACATCACCAACTTACTAGGGAACTGACTTCAAAAGGACAGGCAGTACCTCTGCGGCCATCCTGCAAAGGGGGATACTGTAGCCAAATGGTATACAGTGGGCACAGGAGCATATGGGACTAGTGAGGGTCCTAGAATAATCTTTACAATTATAAGGAAGCTCAGTCTTAAGCAAATGTTCTGAAAGGTACTCACCTGTGTGTTTTTGTAATCTACAGGTGTTCCACACAAAACACATTTTTTAGGAGGCTCCTTGTATGGATTTTCCATCTGAATGGGCTGGAAGTACAAATCAGGTTACGCATTAGCACTGATATGTCCTCATTCTCTAAGACAGTTTCACAGCTTCCTGAATGCTATCTTACCAAATCTTCTTGATAAGACACTATGTCATCTTGTAAGCTATAGCTCCTCCTCCAGGACGCTGGAATAGAAAAAAAAAAAAAAAAAGAGAGACAAATAATGAATCAAACTCTGTCCAGAAAAACAAAAGAACAGCAAAATAAACCTTAAAGCATGGTTAAAGATGACTGCTGGATAAATAAAATTATAGCTAACTGAAAAACACAAAGTAACACAATGCAAAAAAAATAAAAATTAAATAGGTGTTTACTGGAGAAATACCACAAACCCTAGCACTCTCATATCCCTCCCCCACCCCGGCATATCTTATATCCTCCTCTTAAATTTTATGCCATTTTTCATGGTGATTCCTAAATGATATAAACGTACGTATTCGAATCCGCCAGAAAAAATTTACTAGGCAGTAGAACCTGTGGTGTGAAAACACTGATTTTTTTTCTACCTTCAAGGAGCCCCTAATTAGCTGCAAAATAAGCATCTAAATACCCTAACAGTAGACATCCTAAATATATACAAGGATTCCAGATATCATGTTAAACAATCTTACAGATTAGACCAATGCTTCCCAATCGTTTTTTAGCTGTGACCCCATCCCCTGGAGGTGCAGAATGATGATGCACTTATGGAGAGCCCACCTAGGTTGTGACCCCATTTGGGATCCCGACCCACAGTTTGGGAAGCTTTGGATTAGA
The DNA here is from genome assembly GCF_901765095.1 of Microcaecilia unicolor. Classification (NCBI taxonomy): domain Eukaryota; kingdom Metazoa; phylum Chordata; class Amphibia; order Gymnophiona; family Siphonopidae; genus Microcaecilia; species Microcaecilia unicolor. The sequence continues at coordinate 386,667,080 of NC_044032.1, forward strand.
TTCTGCGTACTGCGATGCGAGTCCTGGTTCCACATTAATTTGAACAGAACCTATAAAATAAAATTAACTTTCTTTGCTCCAAAGTCATGCACTTATGACAACCAGAAAGCTGATATAATAAAATCCATTCTAAAACAGCTGGATTTTGCTTGTTGTTGTTTTTAATATTTTCAATTAGAAGCTTGGTATGCAGCAGCGTGAAAATTTTTTACCTTAATTTATTGGTACATAAAGATTAATCAATCAGTACAAAGGTCTTTCTCACAGTGGTAAATGCCAAAACATTTACCAAAATGAATCATTCAGCTGAGAGCCACAATCTTGTACCTGAACACTAGGGGATCATTCAGAAATGGTGGCTCAGCCTATTAACAGACAAACACGAGTTTCTGAACAATATGTAAACAAAAACTGCTCCCCAACAGCTTATTTCCACTAGGTTACAAATTAATTTTTTATTTCACCATTTATTCAGTTACCCTAAAAGAGAGTAAGTCTTCAGCTTATCACCGACATCCAAAGAATGAATATACACATGGTTTATAAACAAACTAGTTAAAAAGCCCCGTTTCTGATGCAAATGAAACGGGGGCTAGCAAGGTTTTCTTCAGAGTGTGCATGTGGGAGTGTCCCTGCCCTCTGCCCTCTCTCCCTCCCCCCTCCCCCCTCCCCCCTCCGAGTCCAGTCCTTCAGGGTTACGTTTCCTGCTGTGCTGTGTTTGTATTACCCAGAGAGTGAGGGCATCTCTCTCCTCCCCCCTCTGAGTCCTTCACTGTTACAGAGAGAGGGATTTCGTGCTGTGCTGTTTTCCTTCACTCATGGGGAAACCGGATATCTCTGGCGCTTCACACTTCCGGCTGGAGGCTTCATAGAACGTTGGGGTTGCCTTTTATATATATAGATTATACGACATACAGCTCTGATAGTTCAAGCTTAGGGGGAGGTCAGATGGAAAGGACAGGGACAAGAGAGTCAGTTTTTCTACAAGTAATGAAGAACAGAAATAAAAGAGCAGAAAAATGAAAACAGCAGCATGGCATTCTAGGCTCAAATTTAGCATTGGATGGCTCTACTGAAGTTTGGCAAAAGGTTTGCTGACCCATTCATAGTAAGCACTCCAGAAAAGCCACAATGCTGACTGAGAACCAAGATAATGAAGAAAGGGTGCACAGATATCATGAGCAGGCCTCATAGATGGAAAATGTCACAGAAAATTCGTCAAAACAGGGGTCATTCTATAACTGTGCGGCTATAAATAGGTGCCTCTGCTATAAATAAAAACAGGCTCGTACAGTACGACGCTGATTATCCGAACTCCGATTATCCGGATGTCTAATTATCCGGACTGGTTCTATACTTTATAATACAGACATTACAATTAAAAAATAGTTATCACATCATGCCTGATATACAGTAAAAATAATGTATAACATCACAAATAGTTTGGTATTTTTCCCCATTATTTAAAAATCTGCACTATGGTTCATAAAATTATCTACGGCGAAACCCCGGGATATATGACAGACCTCATAGACCTACCACCTAGAAACACAACAAGATCAGCACGAACATACCTAAATCTTCACTACCCAAGCTGCAAAATACAAATCAACTTATGCATCCAGCTTCTCCTATATAAGCACACAACTATGGAACGCATTACCTAAGGCCGTGAAAACAATGTATGACCACCTAAACTTCCGGAAATTACTAAAAAAAACCAACCTGTTCAAAAAGGCATACCCCACCGACCCAACTTAAATGCTTGAACAACCGCAACACAACCGAAACCAAAGCTAGTACCGGACACTAATTAACTCTTCCCCTCTACGATTCCCTAATGTGTCTGTCACACATGAACTTTATTCTACCACTACATCACTTTGTATTTGTTCGTATCGGAACTGGCGATCGCCTTTACAGTACAATGTAAGCCACATTGAGCCTGCAATTAGGTGGGATAATGTGGGATACAAATGTAACAAATAAAAAAAATAAATAAATAACGCTCAACATGTAATGCTCACAGTGTGTGCTCTTTTCAAAAACGAATGTCCAATTATCCAAATTTTTTATTATCCAGATGGCAGAGGTTAGTCCGGATAATCAGCATCCTACTGTATTACACAAAGTAAAGTAGGCGGCACCTAACAGCACTAACATGCCCCAATAAGTTAGGCATGAGCATTTACGCCAGCTATAGAGCTGGCATAAGTGAGTGCGCCTAAGTGCCAGAGATACACATGTAGCTTACAGTATTCTGGGGCCCTTTTACTAAGCCACGTGGGCGTCTACGCACGCCCAATGCACGCCAATTCGGAACTACAGTCCAACTACGGCGTGGCCCAGGCGGTAGTTTCATTCTTAACATGCGCCCCGGAACATTTCCGGTGCACGGCGCTAACCGGGAAGTAATCGGCATTCTACGCATGTTGACGATTACCACCCAGTTAACGCATGAGACCTTATCACTAAATCAATGGGTGGTGGTAAGGTCTCAGGCCCAAGATGGACACGTGCCTATTTTCATTTTGCCACACGTCCATTTTTGCCCCCCCCCCCCCCCCCCAAAAGGCCTTTTTTGCAGGAGCGCTGAAAAATGGACCTGCGCATGTCCAATACATGCATCTAACAGCGCAGACCATTTTTCGGCGCACGTTAGTAAAAAGGACCCCCTGTGTAAGTTACAAGTGAAGTGTGAGTCCCACTGATGCTCTGCCCACTTTTTTTTTTTTTACAGATGGGTGTATACAAGTGATGTAAGATATGCATATAAGTACTGAATAGTGCTCAACTTACTCAAATACATTTTTGTAAACTTTACTCTGTCAAGCCATGACAAAACCGAGACATGTCCTTCATACTAATCAAACCTTGAACGAACAGATGCTCCTTGCCCGCCAGAGATAGAAGATCCTCTACTTTCAGATGCATCAGTTCTCCATACCAGGGTCTTCTTGGCCAAACCAGAGCAACCAAAACTACTAGCAAATAAGTTTCCATACTAGGTCAGACCAAGGGTTCATTTAGACCAGTATCCAGTGACCAGTCCAGATTGCAAGTACCTGGCAGAGTCCCAAAAAGTAGCTAGATTCCATGCTACTTAATCTCAAGGTTAAGCAGTGTTATTCCCCCAGGTCTACTTTAACAGTTTATGTACTTTTCCTTCAGGAATTTATCCAAACCTTTTGTTTAAACCCAACAACATTAACTGCTTTTAATCACTTGCTCTGGCAAGAATTCCAGAGCTTTTAAATTGAGTGAAAAGATATTTTCTCATATTTGTTTTAAAACTGCTACAATGTAACCCCTAGTCTTTGTACTTTTTGAAAGAATGAACAGCTAGTTCACATTTACTAATTCCATTCAGGATTTTATAGACTCCCCTTAGCTGTCTCTTCTTCAAGCTGAAAAGTCCTATGCTCTTAACTATTTCCTTTTATGAAAGGAGTTCCATCCCCTTAATCATTTTGGCCACCCTTTTCTAATTCCATTATACCTTTTTTGAGATGTGGCAACCACAATGGTATACAATACACAAAGTATGGTCTCACCATGGAGTGAAAGAGCCATTATAATATTCTCTGTTTTATTCTCTATTCCTTTCCTAATAATTCCTAACGGTGTTTTTTTTTTTGGCCACTGTCACACCAAGCAGAAGATTTTAACGTACTGTCCACAATGACACAAATTCTATTTCTTGGTGGTGACTCCTAATGAATAACCAAACGTACAGCTACATGATGCTAGGATCCATTTCCCATTGTACATCACTTTACATTTGTCCACATTAAATTTCATCTGCAATTTGGATGCCCATTCTTCTAGCCTAAATCCTTTTCCAAATTCATGTAGTCTGCATGCAAATTCTCAACTTTAAATAGTTTCGTGTCATCTGGAAATTTCATTACCTAATTCATTTTTCCCCATTTCCAGATCATTCATAAATATGTGAAAACACTGATCCCAGACAAATCCTTGCAGCACTCCACTATTCACCTACCTTCATTGAGAGAATTTTCTCAGGAGTCTCTCATGAAGAGCTTTGTCAAAAGCTTTCTGAAAATGTAACGAGCAAGTGTGTTTTCTCTCTCATCACATAATGGAGTTATTTTCCCTTCCTCCTATTTTAAAATTGTAAACTGCCTTCCAGTATCCACATGAAAGCAAAGTATATCAAATAAACTAAACCATAAACCATGTTTATTCACGCCTTCAAAAAAATATATACAGCAAATTGGTGAACCAAGATGTTCTTTGGTTGAATCCATGTTGACTATCCCATTAAACCATGTATCTAAGTGTTCCGTAATTTTGCCCTTTATAATAGTTTGTTCCATTTTGACAGACTTGAAAAGCAAATAGAGTGGCACTACCCTAAATAATGTACTGGGCTGCTATTTTTATCTTTTTATAAAAGGACAGAGGCATCAGATGTTTATAATAAGAATTATTACACCTCTTATAGCCCCAGCTATTTCGAGTCTGAGCTGTACAATTTTTTATCAATCATTTGCCACTGCATCCTCAATTTTTTTTTTTGTTTGTTACATTTGTACCCTGTGCTTTCCCACTCATGGCAGGCTCAATGCAGCTTACATGGGGCAATGGAGGGTTAAGTGACTTGCCCAGAGTCACAAGGAGCTGCCTGTGCCTGAAGTGGGAATTGAACTCAGTTCCTCAGTTCCCCAGGACCAAAGTCCACCACCCTAACCACTAGGCCACTCCATAGAACAACAAAATACAATTAAACAAAGGAAATAAGAAAGAAGCGACTACTTAGCTTAAGCTGGGTGAGATGCACTCCACACTAGCGAATTAACAAAGAACACCTGACACCCACAATAAGGAAAATATTGTTTCATAAAGGTAGTCACTGAAACAAACCAAAATCCTTGGCAAAACAATCCCGTCTTCCCAGTTCTAAGCATCCAGCATTAGACCCTGGAACCAGTGTTACATTGGCCACCTTCCAATCTTTAGGTGCCGTGGATGGATTTTAATGACAGGTTACAGATTACCAATAGTAGGCTTGCAATTTCTTTTTTTTTTTTTTTTTTTTAGCTCTTTCAGTACCCTGGGGAGTATGTCATCCAGACCAGGTGATTTGCTGCTCTTTCACTTGTTGGAAGATGGGATAAGCTGAACTGACTTCACTGAGATTTCTTTCAGTTCTTCTGTATTGTCACATTTAAATATTATTTCTGGCACAGACAGCTCCCAAGACCAAAACAAATAATTAATTTACCTTGGTGCTTCTTGGAATTATTCTGCCTGTGAGCGGCCACAGCAGAAATACATACAGAAGACCCAACCACGGCTATGGCTGAATTAAGGAATCTATTCCTTTTGACTTCCAAATCCTTTCTCTGACTGAAATAAAGGGAAAACGTAGAAGGGATTTGATATACCACCCTTCCGTGGTACAATCAAAGCAGTTTACATATTATATACAGGTACATTTTTCTGTCTCTAGTAGGCTCACAATCCAAGGTGTTTTTGTTTTGTTTTTATTTTTTTTGTACCTGGGGCAATGAAGGATTAAGTGACTTGCCCAGGGTCAGAAGGAGCTGAAGTGGGAAACCCGGTTCCCCTGGTTCTCAGGCTACTACTCCTACATGACACATTCTGGCCTGTTGGCATCGGGTCAGGACCAGATAAGTACATAAGTAATGCCACACTGGGAAAAGACCAAGGGTCCATCGAGCCCAGCATCCTGTCCACGACAGCGGCCAATCCAGGCCAAGGGCACCTGGCAAGTTTCCCAAATGTACAAACATTCTATACATGTTATTCCTGGAATTGTGGATTTTTCCCAAGTCCATTTAGTAGCGTTTTATGGACTTGTCCTTTAGGAAACCGTCTAACCCCCTTTTAAACTCTGCCAAGCTAACCGCCTTCACCATGTTCTCCGGCAATGAATTCCAGAGTTTAATTACGCGTTGGGTGAAGAAAACGTTTCTCCGATTTGTTTTAAATTTACTACACTGTAGTTTCATCGCATGCCCCCTAGTCCTAGTATTTTTGGAAAGCGTGAACAGACGCTTCACATCCACCTGTTCCACTCCACTCATTATTTTATATACCTCTATCATGTCTCCCCTCAGCAGTCTCTTCTCCAAGCTGAAAAGCCCTAGCCTCCTTAGTCTTTCTTCATAGGGAAGTCGTCCCATCCCCGCTATCATTTTAGTCGCCCTTCCAATCCTCTGCCAGACTCCATTTTCCTGGATCCAAAAAATTCCTGTTGCAGTAATCCACCTTGATATTTTGGGCCCCAGCCATATGTGCCGCTAAGATTTCCTCCAGATTCTCCTTGGCCCAATGCATTATACCTGTTTTGCCACTTGCAGACTTCTTGTTCCTCCTTGTTTGTTGACATAGGCTACTACCGTTGCATTGTTTTGACGTAGCTGACAAAACTCCAGGAGAGTTAAACAGATCACCTCAGTTTCCAGAAGGCTGATCAACCACTGAGCTTCCACTGAGGACCACTGACTTTGTGCCCATTTGTCAAAACAAAGTGCTTCCGTCGCAACAAGAATCTAATTTGGGGTTTCCGAGCTCTCTTCTTTGGACACATTGAGGCATATTTTCAAAGCACTTAGCCTTCCAAAGTTCCATAGAAACCTATGAAACTTTGGAAGGCTAAGTGCTTTGAAAATATGCCTAATTGTTGCTGTGTAGACACCAGTCAAAAATGTCCGACTGGTCCTAGCAAGGTAGATCTCTTGACACTGTGGAGATCATCAAAAGAGAAGAGACCTTCGTGTGTATCCTGACTCACAACACTAATTCTAAAGTCGCAGCCATCAAACTCAATACTTGAAGGCAGTGCCAAACCATTGGTTTGCAAAGAGTGGAAAGCTTTTTTTTTTTTGGGGGGGGGGGGGGCAAATGAGGAGACTCATCTCTGGCAGCAATCACCACAGGTGCTGTAGTTCCCACCTACATTGGACCTGCCAACACTTCACCACAAACTACCAGCTACTCAAAGCCAGAGGAACCCTCTGACGATCCTTCAGCACTGACAGAAAAGGAAACCGCGACCTTCATACTGCTCCTACAGAAAATAGCAAGTTCCATCAACTCCTGAATCGTTCTCGGCTTTAGAAGTTGATTCTGGAATAAGGTAAAGGACGGATCTCTTGATTATCAGTGCATCATGGACCTTCCAGGTCTGTAAACCCCATTTATAACCAGAACTACAGGTAGCAGAATACAACTTGGGATATCGGAAAAAACCCTATGTGCCTAAAATTTGCCACCTGTCCCGGAAGGCACCAAACGGATACTCCGTCGAATTTCCTTTCCCTTATCGTTCCCTAAACGCACGCAAAAAAAAAAAAAAATCAAGAGCGAGATCAGCTTTCCTCCCTATTCCAGTTACCCAGGTGTAGAGCGAGCGGCGTCTGCAACGCACGGCGAAATAATCCTCCAAGAGCGACAGCTTGCATCTCTGAAACAGCAAACGCCCCGGGCCGGCTTCCGTCTGTGGGGGTGGGGCCCAAGAAGATAAACGGAAATGACTAAAACAGGAGCCCGCCTCTCTTCAATGGCGTCATCAACACTTCCGCCACGCTGAGGAGGGGCAAGTGTCGGCGGTCTATTGTTATTGAGTAGTCCTTGAGAGGAAGAGCAATTTTTAGGTTAGTATTAAGTAAGGAAGACTCTATTCTGAAATATGAAGCACCAAGTCCCAAGAATAATTGTTGCCTTGTCATAGTTTGCAAGAAGGGTCTCATGTTGTAGGGTGCTCTTAAATTCCAGAGAGGCCAAGTTACCCAGTTCCAAAATCTTTCTTTTAAAGTATGGGTCTTCAGTAATAAAAGTCCATTTGTGAACCTATGTGCCCGAGGTTGTTCTGTGTCATCGGTTATATCTACTTACCTTCCTGGCTTAAAACAGTAGAGGAGTGTGGTAGCTGTGTTAGTCCACTTTTAAAGGTAATCAATAGAAATAAAACATGGAAAAGAAAAAAAGATGATACCTTTTTTATTGGACATGGCAATACATTTCATGATTAGCTTTCGAAGGTTGCCCTTCTTCGTCAGATCGGAAATAAGCAAATGTTGGTAGATGACAGTATATATAAGTGAAACATCAAAGCATTTCAGTGACAGTCTAACAAGATGGGGTGGATAGGTGAGGGCTATAGAAATGCTAAGTAGTAGTAGTAGTAGTAGGACAGGGAGATATGCATGGAGATAGGAGGGTGACAAAGCAGTACAATTTTATGGTTTATAACAGGCTAGAAAACCCAGATCTTTGTTAAGTCCTGTCTGGTGGATGTTAAAATATTTAATCATTCAGACTTCAAAGGTCTTACGTTGTTTTAAAGTTCCCTTTCAACACTCTTACCATGAAATCACTGATACAGTGTTCTGGTTTTGTAAAGTGCTGCCCCACAGAGGTGACATCCTGATTGGTACTAGCATTTATCATATAGTGTCTATGTAAATTAAATCTCTCCTTTAGCATCTGACTTGTTTCTCCAATGTAGCAGCCTTCGTTGCATTTTTTACACTGAATGATATATACCACATTGGAAGATGAGCACGTGAAAGATTCCTTAATGTTGAATATTTTTTCTTTGTGAATGACCGTGGGGTCCTGTGAAATGTTTTGGCATAGTTTGCAGCTGGATATATTGCAAGGATGTGTGCCATTCTCTTCTTTTGAGTCTGTGTTGGGAGCTTACTTCTAATTAGCTTGTGTTTTAAGTTGAGTGGCTGTCGGAAGGCCAGCACTGGTGGGGATGGGACTATCTCTTTCATTAATTCATCCTCCTGGAGTAGAGGCTGTAGATCTTTTATGATTTTTCTTAATTTTTCCAGCGCTGGGTTGTATGTCTCTATAAGGGGGATTCTGTCTGTAGCTTTTTTTTCTTTGTACTGTAGCAGATTTTCCCTGGGTGTTTTGAGGGAGGAGGCAATATTCTTGGAGATTATTTTGGGGTTGTAGCCTTTCTGTTCGAAGGATGCAGTCAGGATTTCAAGGTGTCTGTCTCTGTCCCCTGGGTCAGAGCAGATACGGTGGTATCTTGTGGCTTGGCTGTAAATAATGGATCTTTTTGTATGTGAAGGGTGGAAGCTGGAGTTGTGGCGGTAGCTGCATTTGTCTGTGGGTTTCTTGTATATGGATGTTTGTATATAGCCATCGCTGATTGAGACTGTGGTGTCCAAAAAATTGACTTTTTCTGGGGAGTAGTCAATTTTGAATCTGATTGTAGGATGGTATGTATTGAAGGTATTGTAAAATTGTTTCAGAGTTTCTTCCCCCTCAGTCGAGGAGTGTGGTAGCCTTGTTAGTCCACTCAGTCCAAATCATAAAAATGTCATCGATGTACCAGTAGTATTTTAGGGTTTTGGTCTGGTATGTATTCAGAAATGTCTCTTCCAGCTCAGCCATAAAGAGGTTGGAATATTGGGGTGCTGTCCTGGTGCCCATCGCAGTGCCCATTATTTGTAGATAGAAGATATCATTGTTAAAGCGGAAATAGTTATGAGTTAAAATAAATTTGATTAATTTTGCAATAGTTTCTGGTGTATTGATGGTCCAGTGTGGATGTTGTTAGGAGCTTCTCACATGCAGCTATGCCATCCGCATGGGGAATGTTGCTGTAATTGTTTTGCATGTTCAATTCTTGCATTGTATCCATCAGTGATATGATGCTGTTTAGCAATAGTTGGCTCATTGTACAATTAAAACAAAACAAAGTTTAAACAAGTTTCTGGACAAAAGGTCATAAGATTTAGCTTCCTAGTCTGAGTCTCCAAGGTACATAATCCCTAGGAGGCAACCAGGGTTTAGAGTTCTGTGGTGGGACTAGCTAGGGCTGGGACTCCTTTGATCTCTGGGATCATACTTTCTTCCACTTCCTAAAACATAAGAGTTCAGTTCAGGGTTTATTCTGAAACAAAGTTTACTGAAAATCTTAAGTGGTCAAAATCAATAAGAAGAATAAATATGCAAGGCCCACTATTCAAATGATTTATACTCCTAATATTGAGAGTTATGCTCATAGATTAGCCTCTTTGAACAGTTACTATGGCTGAGTACCTACATTTTGCTTTTTTAAAATTTTGTATCACAAACTCTGGATGGCAACAGGAGTGGATTTAGGGTTGAGAAAACACGTTCCTGACATGAACACTAATTTGCATCACTAGAGTCGTAACTTAGACTCATAAATCTAAGTAAATGAATGGCAGGCCTAAAATTTATAGGCATAGCTTTAAAGCTCCTACATTTGGCTGAAAATAGGGCACAGATTTAGCGCCGAGCATAGTGCCACTAAAATCACTGGATAGACCTGCCCAGTAACACTTAACCGGATAGCAGGTCTTGCTATTCAGATGAGTGCTTTTAAATATTGGGCCCATGGTTTTTCCTCACCCATTGCCTTATATGATGCTGTTGCTTGTTATTTTTTTCATCACTCTGCTAACCCATTTTCCCCTCTCCACATTCTTAGGTTATACCATAATGATTCTCAATCCAGCCCTTGGGGCACACCCAGCCAGTTGAGTTTTCATGATACCCACAGTGAATATGTATGAGAGAGATTTGCATGTACTGCCTATTTGGTATACAAATCTATCTCATGCATATTCATTGTAGCATCCTGAAAACCTGACTGAATAGATGTGCCCCAAGGACTGGGTTGAGAAGCATTGTTATACCATCATGGTAATGTGGCCTGTGAAATCATCTTGTTTTCTACGTACACTGCTGCAAAGTGTACACCTATAAAACTTACTGAGGTTCATGTGTTCAAAATCTACTATAATAATTTGCACCTCCAACGTTCTGAAGCTGACTGCCAGGAAGTTGAAGCCCGGTTCATAATGTCTGAAGCCTTCCGGTGATGTCACCGTGTTGCCTGGGAAACCGCGATGAGTTCCACGCCCCCCTCTCCTCCAGTTTCCAAGCCCCCTCCCATTTCCGCCGCCCAGCACCTCCCTCCCTCTGTCTCTGTGGCCTCCGAGTGGAAGGAGGACGTGTGCGGGTGCCCCAGCCCTTCTTAAGTGGCAGCTGCTGTTTAAAAAGTTTTACCTGCTCGGTCGGGAACACTGAAGTGCAGCAAGTACAGACACCGCTTCAGACAGGCTGTGGTTTCCCTTCTGTTTGAGCTGTTCCTCTGGTCCCGCCCTTCCACAAACAGGGTTACCAAAGGAAAATCTTGCCAAACGAATCTTATTGACTTCTTTGGGTGACCAAAGAACTGGATGAAGGACATGCGCTAGATGTAATCTACTTGGATTTCAGCAAACCCTTTGATACGGTCCCCCACAGAATACTCGTGAATAAGCTGAATGGGTTGAACTTAGGACCAAAAGTGGTGAACTGGATGAGAAACTGGTTGACCGACAGGTAGCAGAGGGTGGTGGTAAGTGGAATCTGCTCAGAGGAAGGGAAGGTAAGCAGTGGAGTTCCTCAGGGGTCAGTGCTGGGGCCTATTCTGTTTAATATATTTGTGGGATAGCTGTCTGATTGTATCCCTAGTTATCATCTCTGCTCTAAGATAACTTATTAGTTATAGTTTTCTTGTATTCTGTTTAAGATTTTCCTGATTCTTGGATCATATATTGTGGACAATATGTATTTGAAAGTTTTTTCAAGTGTATTTCATTTCTGTTAATTTTCATATTTTCAGAGATTTCTGATTTTTATGATCATTTGTTAATGTCATAAAACCATAATAATAATAAAGAGAATTAAACATATTTGTGGGAGATATTGTTGAAGGGTTGGAAGGAAAGGTTTGCCTTTTTGCGGATGACACGAAAATAGCCAATAGAGTGGATACCCTAGAAGGAGTAGAAACAATGAGAAGGGATCTCCAAACGTTAGAAGAATGGTCGAGGATATGTCAGTTAAAATTTAATATATATATATATATGAATGGAAGAACTATTATAAACTACCTTAGTCAGATCAATGTTAACTACTATACCTTAGAGCAATACAATATTCCATACAAGCCGGTAACTGATAGTCACTGCTACCTTTTTTACATTAAACTATAGTTTATAAATGTGTTATAAATGTGCTCTCTGTATCAATTACAACCATTATATCCCCAAGAGGAATATGTGGCAGTGTCACAGATGGAACCATCATAGCACATTAGATGTTCCGCCTCCTTATAGTGCATGTACATACATCTAAACCAGCTGACCGTTTTTAATATATGTCTTAATACATCACGCTAAATATTGCATTTATAAATATATGCATGTTGGTACTCCAGCTTACTGATCTAAAACTCCATGTTAACACATATGCAAATTAATATAACTGCAGCTGGCATATAACAAAACATAGGGAGGTGTATAATGATTAGTGCTACAAGTTCTGTGAATACCCACATATATATGACCCAGATGAAGTGAAACAGCACAATAACATAGTGAATTATGGTCACTTCACTTGAAGACACAAACGTGCCCATGCGTGTGGTTCAAAACTCCCATTATTAATCCATTCATCCCCATCATTCTCACCAACTCAATCGAGATTCCCTTTAACTCTGGCCGAGTTTCAAATACCTTCATCAGAAAGGGAAACTGCAAACATAAAAAGCTAATTAACAATCATCATATACACACGTACTAGAGTATACTTAAACATTTCATGAAATAGTCTGACTACTCAAAACCTAGTTACTTACAAAACAAAATGCAACTGAAAAATCTATATCGGACACCAAACCCCAAGCGGGTTCGCGTCTGGAATCTTCACAATTCAGAGCGTGTGACGTCAGAATACAACGCTCTGTTTAAATACCCATGCGAGCTCCTCTACTGGCTCATTCATAGGTCAGCCTTAAACAACTGAAAGCTACCTTCTTTTAAAGCAATAGATCTCGTTGAAAAGTTGTTGTATACATCTCTGTTAGAAACCTCCCCAGTCATAACCACTCAGCCTCTCTATTCAGCCCACGATGGTGGACTGTGTCCCACATAAAAATAAAGCATTGTTCCTTCTGAATAAGTTTTTCACTCAAATTACCCCCTCTCTGCAGTTCAATATGGAGGAACACAGTGTATTTAAGTCTGTAATTTGATGATGGAACGCCTTCCAATATCCTGACAAGGGAGCCTCCACTTTGCATGTGCGAATATTACTCCAGTGCCAATCTGTTCTTGTTGAGTACACATTTTGTGCCATTGGAGTGCTTCAAACTAGTCTTCACTAAAACAAACTTTTTGCCCTGGACATTTTTAGCTGTGTTCCATCATGCTAGATAACACAACAGAAAAAAGAAGGGTGGAGAGGGCCCAATGTCAAGAGATCAGTCACCACGCTCAATGGTAAGATGCTCCAGAAAAGCCTTTATTAGGACCCAACACGGTCCGTGTTTCGGCTGTATCAGCATTCCTCAGGGGTCTGCACTTTGCCCCTGAGGTCTTCAGGCTCCCAGTCAGTTCAGGACCATCTCCTCCTCCAGGCCTCAGGGTCTCCAGGTTACCATCTCTTCTCCTTCGGGCCTGAGGCTAAAAGCATTACAAGGAATGGACCTTAGAATATTACTCATATGGTGGTATTAGCATGACTACATACCTGTCCAGACCCAAAAGCAATTGGAATAAAATTCCAACAATATTGCATGTAAGTGTCAAGTGTGCATCAAGCAGATTAAAACTTGAGAAAAAAAAAGAAAGAGAATTAACAACTGAGCAATATACTAGCACTCTGCTTGCTTTATTTTTTTTATCATTTGTTTATAATTTTTCATTTTACAAGGGTCACTTGCAAACAGTAATACAGAAATGACTGCACATTAATACAAGATAAGAAGAAAACAATCCCAACTAGACATATGGATTATATACAATCTTTCTCTTTCTTAGACCACAAAGTGAAGAAAAATAGGGAGAGTGAGATAAGACAAGGAGATCAATTAAACAGTAAACAGAAAAAAAAAACATGGTATTAACCTGATTATCCCCAGATATTACTCATCTAATTCATTATTCCACATTGATCATCTGGTTGGCTTCTTCAAGACCAAATACGGTGTATAGACAATTCATTTAATTGAGAACATACTTATTGTCCAGATTTTAGTTAGAAATAATACATCTGATTACATTCTCTCTCTTTTAAAAACCACAAATGATTTAACAATACATATACTTAAGTCTCTAATTCAAATACCACTGATTAAAGCAATCCCAGTTTTCACAGGCTTCACTCCTTTCGAAGTAATAATTAAGGAAATATTTCTGAGGAAAACTTTAGGAGTCATACCTGGAACTCTAGGAAAAACAATAAGCTTCACATTAATCATCCACAATAACATCCACCTTATTATTCAAAGTTTCTGGTCCATTATCATTTTCAGGATCATAACCACTTCTAGCTTGTGTAGAACTTCATTTATTATATCAATTTTTCACTCTCAAAGGGTTCAGTCAAATTGTCCATGTAACTCTCCAATAAGATTATATCTGAAACAAAGTTATTTACTACCGCCGTCAGGTCCCGAAGCGCCTTCCAGATGGCATTCAATGTAACCTCCACGGAAGCCAAAAACTCCAAGGTGATTTCTCTTGAGGTGTTTAGGAGTTCCGCCGATTCGGGTTCTGCTGTAAACGTCCTCTGTTTCAGCATATGCCTCTAACTCACTCCTCCACTCCTTTGGACATGGTGGTTGAATAATTCGGGAACGATGGAGTTATTTTTCCAGGTCCAAGAGTGTCGATGCTCCTTTGCCGGCGCTAATCAAAGGACTCGCCAACCCTTTCATCTGTGGGCAGTTCAATGCGCAGCGGTCCCGTACCACCGGTTGTTCCCTTCCTCTCAGTTAAGGAAAGTGCAATTGCAGGGATTTTTTTCACCTGGTAAACGATCACTAAACCAGACATCAAGTTACGAGAATCAGGTGCTCAACATTCAGTTTCTACTTATTTACATCCCACATTATGAATTAGGTTGAAACCTGGTAGCATTTAAAAACTTCCCCCCCTTCCCCCCCGGTACCTCGATCAAAATAGGAAGATGGTTCCTGGGAACTTGCTCCTCTTGTTTTGTGGCATGCAATGGTACAACAATGCACTTATTTTGTTTATTATTACTACTATTTACTACTGGTTGATATACAGCAGAAGTTAATCAAGTCAACTTCATGCTTTCTAATATAATTTTTCAACAGCATTTTCTCAATTATCCAAATGCAAACACAATTATGTTAAGTTTTGGATGTTACTGTATTTCCAGTTTTGGCACTGTAAAAGTCATCATAAGAAGAAAACCAATGGTCTGCATTAGGGGCGTTATAACAGCCCATTTAGTTGTATGTAAACAAATGAGAGATCGGCATAAAAACATATTTATTTTTATTCACTTTTGAACCACTTGTCCCCTGAAACTTGCTCAAAACAGAATTTGTATAAAAGAGATGAGGTGCAGATGTGATTCCATGTGCTTCCAATTAAAGAAGAATTTAATTTTACTTCTAATCTTTATATCATCAGGCTTCTCAAAGCAGATTACAACAGTTAAGATGAACCCATCAGTAAACAGGATATCATCACTGGCATTTGGCCGTATATTACTGTATCGTCTAAAACAGTGTAGAAAGAAATGAGCACAAAATACATCCTTTATTAGTGCTGTTTCCACCATCTACAATATGTTTTAAGTTGTTTTAGGGATATTCAGTTTTGATTTAATTATAGTTATATCTACATATGGGAAACTTTCAAATAAATAAAAAAAAACTGTCAAATAAGTAAAAAAAAAAAAAGTTATCCTTCACCTTTTAAGGCTTTTGACTTTTACAGATGGACTACGTGTAGTCCCTTATTTGTAATAATCTTTTACTATCGTTTTCAATAGCGTTTGCTATTGTTTTGGGTGAACCAGTATGGTGGCAATCTCCGCATACTATCCTCAACCCATATAATGGGCTAGATAGGCTCACCCCGCCTCCTGCTTTCTCTCATTCACCTCTTTGGTCAAGGAGTGTGGTAGCCGTGTTAGTCCACTCTTAAGGTTATCAACAGAAATCAAACAAAATAAAACATGGAAAAGAAAATAAGATGATACCTTTTTTATTGGACATAACTTAATACATTTCTTGATTAGCTTTGGAAGGTTGCCCTTCTTCGTCAGATCGGAAATAAGCAAATGTGCTAGCTGACAGTGTATATAAGTGAAAACATTCAAGATCACCCTCCCCTCATCTATCCACACCCACCCTGTTAGAATATGAATGATATGCTTTGATGTCCCCATGCATACCTCCTACCCACCCCCATCCTCCCACCCTGTCAGACTGTCATAGTAATGCTTGAATGTTTTCACTTATATACACTGTCAGCTAGCACATTTGCTTATTTCCGATCTGAAGAAGAAGGGCAACCTTCGAAAGCTAATCAAGAAATGTATTAAGTTATGTCCAATAAAAAAGGTATCATCTTATTTTCTTTTCCACGTTTTATTTTGTTTGATTTCTATTGATAACCTCTTTGGTCAAAACGCTGCCGTTAAGGTTTGTGAGACGTACGGGGTCCGTAGGACCTAGAGTAAAGCCAAACTACAATAGAACAGACAGTAAATATATGGCTCCATAAAAGAAAGCATAGTCGCTAAAACGGAGACATACACTCCAGTTGCCCATTCCTAGCTCCCGCTTGTACAAAATTCTCACACAGGTAGGTTCCTCCTCTCGTCGATTCATCGGCTCAACAGCAGCTACGTACTTGTCTCATCGTGACGTCAACAGAAAGGGAAATGACGTCGATAGACATTTTTCAAAAGAGAGGAAGTAAGGTTCGATCCATCCGGGGGCCGTTGCGGGATTCGCCGCATGGCGGAGCAGACTGCCGCTGGCTGTGGGCTCCCGTGTCGCCGGATATCTCGTAAGAGAAGTTTCCCGGACTCTCGGAGTCTTCTAAGCAGTAACTGGAAGACAACGAGCAGTAGCGGCGGTGGCTCCCCCGGACCCTCTAGCGCTGAGGTACAGCCGCCTCCACCGAAATGCAGGGCAGAAATGTCGGCTAAACCGAAGCACTCAAACACCTATATGTGTGCCGCTCGCATGAACTCTTTGCACTTAACTCTTAGGAGCTAAAAGAAAAGAATGCGCCCATTGTTTTGGTGTGAAAAGCAGGGAACATTCCAGACTGCCAGTCATCATCCTAGCACTTTAAACCTTAAAGACCCCGGGTTATATATAGTTACCTAAAGAGAGAATGTGGTGATAAAGAGTCGACAAGTTGTAGGTGATAACAATTTCATTGGATTAAAACAGCTTTTGAGGGTTAACTTCTTAATTTATTAGGTTTCTTCACGTGAGAAAGCTGATCACCTTTTTATTGGGCTAATCCTATGCATCTGTATCACCTGCATCTTGTTTGCTCTTATTGCCACCTTTCCATGTGGATTAATAGGGCAACCATGTGTAGGAGGCAAACCTCCATGCTGTACAAATATATCTCGTTAGTATCATTGTTAGTATCCTGAAAACCTGATTGACTAGGTTTATTCTGAAGACTGGGTTGAGAACCACCACTGGTTTGGAATAAAATCATTAAACTAGTTTAATAAATAACTAAAAAGACTTGCTTGAATCTTGAAGACTCAACATTTCCCCTTTCCAGCTGTGTGAAAAACTCTTCAGTCCTAGGCTTTCTTCCATAAAACACAGACAATATTCTTCACCTAAACAGCAATAAAAAAAATTACAAAAGGGAGATGGAGTGCAGACAGCCATAGGAGCCGGCTTTTCAAAATGATTGGGGGTGCTGAATCCAATGGAGATTACCCCTCCCTGGACCCAATCATGGAGTTTGCTTAATATTGGGGGTGCTCAAGTAGTCACAGAGCTGGCACCCATTCAGATACCTGAACGTTTGAGCACACTGTTCAGAACTTTGCTATTGCTTTGATGTGTTTGCAGAGTAAGCAAATGGTTTGAGCATTACATTTTCCTTGGATCAGACTGGAGGGTTTGTTGCAGATATTCAAGCTTCTACAGAGTGAATTCCATCCCTGACAGCTTCTCAAATAAGAGTGAAAGGTAGTTTGCTGTATGCCTACTTCTCTTTCCAACCGCATAGAGTTTGGGGGTAATATTCAACTCTGGCTTTTGGTGGGTCTGCGCATTTGAGCTTTGCTGCACTTCAAAACAGGATTTTTATAGGAGAAATAAATGTTGCTTATACAATAGTCCAAAACATGTTCTAAACATGAGTATATGCATTCATAAAATGCACACATAGGAGGAGAAAACCTCAGACTCTAACAATGCTCTTATAGCAATAGTTCTAGCTGTCATCTTTGGCTGAAAAAAAAACCATTATTTTTGAAATTTTGATTAAATGATTATGTACTATGGGTGTATTTTTTCCCCCAGCCAATGATGACAGCTAGGACTGCATTGCTATACTAGGAACATTGTTGGTGTCTGAGGCCTTTTCCTCACATTTGTGCATTTCATGAATGAATATATGTATGACTTTGAATGTACTCGCTTCAGCTTTGCTGCCGTTTTATGTCTGGAAACAAGCTCATTGTTACATAAGTACATAAGTAATGCCACACCGGGAAAAGACCAAGGATCCATCGAGCCCAGCATCCTGGCCACGACAGCGGCCAATCCAGGCCAAAGGCACCTGGCGAGCTTCCCAAGCGTACAAACATTCTATACATGTTATTCCTGGAATTGTGGATTTTTCCCAAGTCCATTTAGTAGCGGTTTATGGACTTGTTCTTTAGGAAACTGTCTAACCCCTTTTTAAACTCTGCTAAGCTAACCACCTTAACCATGTTCTCAGGCAACAAATTCCAGAGTTTAATTATGCGTTGGGTGAAGAAAAATTTTCTCTGATTTGTTTTAAATTTATTACACTGTAGTTTAATTGCATGCCCCCTAGTCCTACTATTTTTGGAAAGCGTGAACAGATGCTTCACATCCACCCGTTCCACTCCACTCATTCTATATACCTCTATCATGTCTCCCTTCAGCCGTCTCTTCTCCAAGCTGAAAAGCCCAAGCCTCCTTAGTCTTTCTTCATAGGGAAGTCGTCCCATCCCCGCTATCATTTTAGTCGCCCTTCGCTGCACCTTTTCCAATTCTACTATATCTTTCTTGAGATGCGGCGACCAGAATTGAACACAATACTCACGGTGCGGTCGCACCATGGAGCGATACAACGGCATTATAACATCCTCACACCGGTTCTCCATACCTTTCCTAATAATACCCAACATTCTATTCGCTTTCCTAGCCGCAGCAGCACACTGAGCAGAAGGTTTCAGTGTATTATCAACGACGACACCCAGATCCCTTTCTTGGTCCGTAACTCCTAACGTGGAACCTTGCATGATGTAGCTATAATTCGGGTTCTTTTTTCCCCACATGCATCACCTTGCACTTGCTCACATTAAACATCATCTGCCGTTTAGCCGCCCAGTCTCCCAGTCTCGTAAGGTCCTTCTGTAATTTTTCACAATCCTGTCGCGAGTTAATGACTTTGAATAACTTTGTGTCATCAGCAAATTTAATTACCTCGCTAGTTACTCCCATCTCTAAATCATTTATAAATATATTAAAAAGCAGCAGTCCTAGCACAGACCCCTGAGAAACTCCACTAACTACCCTTCTCCATTGTGAATACTGCCCATTTAACCCCACTCTCGGTTTCCTATCCTTCAACCAGTTTTTAATCCACAATAGGACATTTCCTCCTATCCCATGACCCTCCAATTTCCTCTAGCCTTTCATGAGGTACCTTGTCAAACGCCTTTTGAAAATCCAGATACACAATATCAACCGGCTCCCCTTTGTCCACGTGTTTGTTTACTCCTTCAAAGAATTGAAGTAAATTGGTCAGGCAAGATTTCCCCACACAAAAGCCGTGCTGACTTGGTCTCAGTAATCCATGTCCTTGGGATGTGCTCTGTAATTTTGTTTTTGATAATAGCCTCTACCATTTTCCCAGGCACCGACGTCAGACTCACCGGTCTATAATTTCCCAGATCTCCCCTGGAACCTTTTTTAAAAATTGGCGTTACATTGGCCACCCTCCAATCTTCCGATACCACGCTCGATTTTAAGGATAAATTGCATATCACTAACAGTATCTCTGCAAGCTCATTTTTCAGTTCTATCAGTACTCTAGGATGAATACCGTCCGGTCCAGGAGATTTGCTACTCTTCAGTTTGCTGAACTACCCCATTACGTCCTCCAGGTTTACCGTGAAGTCAGTAAGTTTCTCCGACTCGTCCGCTTGAAATACCATTTCCGACACCAGTATCCCACCCAAATCTTCCTCGGTGAAGACCGAAGCAAAGAATTCATTCAATCTCTCCGCTACATCTTTATCTTCCTTGATTGCCCTTTTTACCCCTCTGTTATCCAGCGGCCCAACCGATTCTTTTGCCGACTTCCTGCTTTTAATATACCGAAAAAAAAATTTGCTGTGTTTTTTTGCCTCTAATGCTATCTTTTTTTCGTAATCCCTCTTGGCCTTCTTTATCTGCGCCTTGCATTTGCTTTGACACTCCTTTTGCTGCTTCTTGTTATTTTCAGACGGTTCCTTCTTCCATTTTCTGAAGGAGTTTCTTTTAGCCTTAATAGCTTCCTTCACCTCACTTTTCAACCACGCTGGCTGTCTTTTGGACTTCCATCTTTCTTTTCTAATTTGCGGAATATGTTTGGCCTAGGCCTTCAGGATGGTATTTTTGAACAGCGTCCATGCCTGTTGTACAGTTTTTACCCTCTCAGTTGCCCCCCCCCCTAAGTTTTTTTTTTTACCGATCTTCTCATTTTATCATAGTCTCCTTTTTTAAACACTGACGTATTTGACTTCCTGTGTATAGTTACTTCAAGGTTGATATCAAAACAGATCTTATTATGATCACTGTTATCAAGCAGCCCCAGTACCATAACGTCCCTCACCAGATCATGCGCTCCACTAAGGACCAAGTCTAGAATTTTTTCCTTCTCTCGGCTCCTGCACCAGCTGCTCCATAAAGCTGTCCTTGATTTCATCAAGGAATTGTACCTCTCTAGCGTGTCCCGATGTTACATTTACCCAGTCTATATTTGGATAATTGAAGTCACCCATTATTATCACATTGCCCATTTTGTTTGCGTCTCTGATTTCTTTTATCATTTTTGCGTCTACCTGTTCATCCTGGCGAGGCGGACGGTAGTACACTCCTATCACTGTCCTTTTCCCTTTTATACATGGAATTTCAACCCACAATGATTCAAAGATGTGATTTGTGTCCTGTTGAATTTGTAATCTATCTGAGTCAAGGCTCTCGTTAATATACAATGCTACCCCTCCAACAGTCCGGTCCACCCTATCACTACGATATACTTTGTACCCCGGTATGACAGTGTCCCACTGGTTATCCTCCTTCCACCAGGTCTCAGTAATGCCTATTATATCCAGTGTTTCATTTAGTGCAATATATTCCAACTCGCCCATCTTATTTCTTAGACTCCTAGCATTTGCATATAGACATTTCAGAGTATGTTTGTTGTTCCTATTTGCATGATGCTTATTTATTTATTTATTTATTTATTGCATTTGTATCCCACATTTTCCCACCTCTTTGCAGGCTCAATGTGGCTTACAATACATCGTGAATAGTGGAAATAAGAAGAGAATAGACGTTTGGTATTACAGAAGGATTTTGAGTTACATGATAATGAAAAACATGATAGTAATATAACGAGAACATTTTAAGACAGTTTTGGATACATGTGGGGGAGTTCACATGTGTTAATCTTTGTGGTATGTCCTGTTAAAGAGATGGGTCTTCAGTAGTTTGCGAAAGTTGGTTAGATCATAGATTGTTTTTAGGTTGCGCGGCAGCGCATTCCAGATTTGTGTGCTCATATATGAAAAGGTTGATGAGTGCATTAGTTTGTGTTTTAGACCTTTACAGTTGGGGAAATGAAGATTAAGGAATGTGCGAGATGATTTTTTAGTATTCCTGGGTGGTAAGTCTATCAAGTCTGACTTAGGCTGGGGCTTCGCCGTGAATGATTTTGTGAACTAGGGTACATATTTTGAACGTGATGCGTTCTTTGAGTGGGAGCCAGTGTAACTTTTCTCGTAGGGGTTTAGCACTTTCATATTTTGATTTTCCGAATATGAGTCTGGCTGCTGTATTCTGGGCTGTCTGGAGTTTTTTGAGTATTTGCTCTTTGCATCCAGCGTAGAGTGCATTACAATAGTCTAGGTGACTGAGTACTAATGATTGTACGAGGTTACGGAAGACGGTCCTTGGGAAGTATTGTCTTACTCTTTTTAATTTCCACATTGAGTGGAACATCTAGTACTTAGTACTTAACACTAATGATTTGCCATCTTTTGTCTGATCTTTGGTTGTATTTAAGGGCACTTGACCTACCACGGTCTGTTGTGCAACCTCACTATCCAGAAACCCTATCTTCCCTGTTTGTGAGGTATCCTTGCAAGATACCATATCCTGAACCATGCGCTTTTGAGCGCCTGTCGGCCTTCCCCCCATTTCTAGTTTAAAAGCTGCTCTATCTCCTTTTTAAATGCCGATGCCAGCAGCCTGGTCCCACCCTGGTTAAGGTGGAGCCCATCCTTTCGGAACAGGCTCCCCCTTCCCCAGAATGTTGCCCAGTTCCTAACAAATCTAAAACTCTCCTCCCTGTACCATCGTCTCATCCACGCATTGATACTCCGGAGCTCTGCCTGTCTCTTTGGCCCTGCGCGTGGAACAGGTAGCATTTCAGAAAATGCTACCCTAGAGGATCTAGATTTGAGCTTTCTACCTAAGAGCCTAAATTTGGCTTCCAGAACCTCTCTCCCACATTTTCCTATGTCATTGGTACCCACATGTACCAAGACAGCCGACTCCTCCCCAGCACTATCTAAAATCCTGTCTAGGTGACGAGTGAGGTCCGCCACCTTCGCACCAGGCATTAAACTTGATTAATCTAAACCTTAAAATGATTAATAACCTGGCCCAGAGGAAAGGTATAACATCTCTAAACAGATGTTAACACAGAGATAATCACAAATTTTCTAATCATAAATTTTTTCTTTTTACCAGCCTTGGGGCACTGTTTACTAAGGTGTGCTAGAGTTTTACCTTAGCAAACAGGGCCCTTGGTGTTCTTTTAAAAGAAATGCTCAGTTTGAGTACTGTCTATAAAGATGTAAGTACCCACTTAACTGGACAATAAAATTTGCCTCACAGTGGGCCCTAAGAAATTCTCTTCAAAGTGGCTTCATGCTGTTGAAGAGAGCATTCATTGGCAGCCAAGTGATGGGCAAAATTCACAACACCACCACTACAGAGGGTAAGGAAATGTAGATAGATCTACTCTATACTACAGAATGGTGGTTATGCAGTAGGTGCAGCACATTGCCCACTTCAAGTTTAATTAGCTGATAGGTCTAAGTAGATTAACATTCATACCCTAATTCTACATACATGACACTCAAAATTGCACATGAAGTTTAATTGATTAGTGTCAATTAGTGCTGATAGGGTGCTAAAAATCAATTAGTGCTAATTGGCATTAATTGAAATTTGCATGCATATCTTTAGGTGCTGGGATCTACGTATAACGTTTACGTGTGGATCTGAAAAGGGGAGGGGGTGCAACCGTGGGAGAGGCAGGGGCAGATGGGAGGCAGTCCTGGAATTTATACACAGTTTCTATAGAATAAGGGAGATTGTGTAGTTTAGGCTTGAGAATTTGCACCAGGTTTTACTTGGTGTAAATCTTTGTACCCCAAATTGAGTTCAGTTGCTGGGGCCCAACTCTGAGCGCCGTTTATAAAATAGCACTTGGTGCTAATTTTTATCAGTGCCCAAATTTTAACACCATTTATAGAACTGAATCCTTATTGTCTGCCTTGCATGAGCATTGAAATAAAAAGCTTGGTGTTATTCACAAATTATTTTTTTCTCATTGCATATAGACATTTTTTTTATGAATAAGGTTAGTTGACTTATAAGTAAATGTTACTCTTCAAAGATATTAATTAACAAAAAGTGTCTTTTGTGTTCATGAAAAGACACTTAATGGAGTAAGATTCAGAATACCTGAATTCTTGTTCTCAAAACATTATCTGAGTGAATTCCTTCAAAAAGGTGGTAAATAAATCCTAATAATAAATAAATAAATTATCTATATAAGTTTTATTTGTTGCTATTTTTCCTTTTCCATGCAGCATAACATTGGCAGCGACGATGACCTGTTTGGTGATTATGATAGCTTTGCTGAAGACCCATCGATGCTTGCTCAGGTGGATTATATGGAAGGAAGATGTATGGAGTCTACTGACAGTGTAATGCCATTTAATGGAAATATGGACCCCAAAACTACTGTAAATTCTATAAATAATGATCTTGAATTGCAAATTAAAAAGAGTAGTACACTTGATAGGGAAAATCTTGCTTGGAAAAAGGAGAAGCAACACATTCTCTTTAAGACTGCAGGTGACTTGGAGAAGAAGAAGAATGAAGCTGGTGATGAATTTCCAAATGATTTGCCTTGTTCTCAGAACTTTTATGATGTAAACATGGATGGAACTCTAAATCTTGAATCTAACGATTTAATCGAGAAGAGTACCCAGATACATTCCTCCTATAACAAACCTTCTAAATTCTCTCCCTGTCAGGGCCTTGAGTATAACAATGGTGGTGGTGATCCTTTGTCTAAAAGCAGAAACTGTGATTTCACTAAACAGAAGAGCCTGTTAGATCACCTTAAAAATACTTTGGCTGGGAATGCCAGGGCTCTGACTTCTAATGTATCCAGGACTAAGCAGCTCAAGGAAGCTATCGTTTCTGAAGAGATTGATGTTGCTAAGAAAAGTATTGAAACATCCTCCAATGTTGATATCGGACCTTTTTATGGGTTACCCAGCAAAGTCAAATATCTCTTTCACAAGCTGCGAGGAATTAAAGAACTTTATGGTAAAGTTCATCTATTTTTCTAAGAAAATAGGATTGCTTTCTGCTGTTTAGCCTGATGCAGTTCCAGAAGTTAAAAAAAAATAGGTGGTGTTTGGGTATTAGTGATTACTTAAGCAGTCTACCAAAATGCTTAGCAGATTTACAGTCCATTTTAAATACAGGAAATGTGTGCTTGTGACCTGGGACCCTTTAAATCTACCATAGCTTTTTCTAAAACTTACTGTAAGAGTATTCTTTCCACTTTTGTATTTGATTCTAGATTACTTTCTTGGGTTTTTTTTTTTTTTTATTGTTTTTTTCTGGTCTTGATTCTCCGTGTCCTCTGCTATTCTGTCTTATTTTTTCCCTTACTGGTTAGTGTTGGTAGTTTAAATTTTCCAGTTTTCTGTTTAGGTTCTGGGGTACAAACAGGCTGGAATGTAATCACTTAATACTGCTATAGGGTGGTTATGAAAAATGTAGTATTGTAGAGAAACCTGAATTTAAGTCATCTGCAACCTTTTTTGGGAGGGGTAGCACATGGTACAGCATTCTGCTTATGTTTAAACATAGCACATTGGACACCGTTCTTCTTACGTTTAATCATTAATTTGCTTTTCTGTGCAAGGGGACAGTATACATGTGAAGCCAGTTATTGGATTACTAACTGTAGTAATACATTGTTAGGCTTCACAATATTTTTATTTGATGGCTAAAACCTTTTCACGGTAACTTGAACTAATGTTGCTTGACTATTATTGTTTTAAAGTGACAACACTAGCAGATATTTTTAGCATATTTTCTAAGGGAAGAAACATTAGTTTATGAGATCACTGTATTACTATGGTTCCCCTCCACTCAACAATAACTTTCTTGTATTTGGTGTCCTGTCCACATGAAATCTTTAGGCCATTTCAGGGAATCCAAGAGGATCTATACTAGTATTTTTTGGCAGCTCCTTATATACTTGTTAACATGCGCATGCATTGGAAAATAAATTCTATTAGTTCAGCTTGGAACATTGTATTTAGATAATTCAGTTGTCAATTTAATCAGACAGACAAGACAGTCTTGGATTAGTGTGGTAGTTCAGAGCTGTGCATTGCCATACAAAAATTAGAGAATGCTGTCCTTGGTTGTGCGTGGGAGGTATAGTGATGCCACTATGTGGGCCCCCCACTTTTTTTTTTAATCTGTGCTTCCTGTCAATGCATTCTAGCCTGTAGCCTGTTTAATGGCTTATTATTGTTTATTTATTATTTTTTTTTTTGGGTGGGGGGGTTGTCTGCTAAAAAATCTGCTCATACCTAGTACTTTTAGACTTTTTTTTTCGACATGCCTGGGGAACTGAGTTCGATTCCCACTTCAGGCACAGGCAGCTCTTTGTGACTCTGGGCAAGTCACTTAACCCTCCATTGCCCCATGTAAGCCGCATTGAGCCTGCCATGAGTGGGAAAGCGCGGGGTACAAATGTAACAAACAAACAAGACTTCCTCTGTCTCTCGACCCGAGGCCTTAGCTCCTGTCCAGTTGGTCAACTGGCTCCCAGTTGAGTGCGGTGTTGAGTGGTGTGGACATACCTGGTGGTGCTGGGTTCCTGTCTTGCCTCCTGCCTGGAGTATCTTCTGCTCTTCCCCTGTCTCTCCTCCTGTGGCTGTGAGGTGCCTGTTCAACAACTTGAAAAAAAAAAGTTATTTCAGGCTAACTCAGCAGCTAAGGTGAGTTCAGCTTTGGTAGTAAGGAGCGTTTGTCCAGGCCAGCGGGATCGGTTGTGGCAGGGGGTGGCTGTGGCCTCTTGTGCAGGATCCAGCACGGTGAGTCTCCTAGCTTTGTGTTGGGCCTCTGGCATTTTGGAGGAGTGGTGCGGCTGCCTTTTTTGTTGACAGGCGCTTTGTTAAAAAAAAACCCCAAACTCCAGGAGTTCTTTGCGGTGGTTCTGGTGGGTTTCTCTTTCAGCCACAAGTGGAGCGCCGCCAGTTTCCTCTCAGGTGCATTTGTCGACGTGGCAGCCCTCGCGGAAGGGGTGAAGCACTGCTCCTCGTGTGGAGGATGGTGCTCCTCCTTGGGCCGCTGCACAGCGTGCAGACTGGTTACTCCAAGTGGAGATGTGGATTCCGGCTGCGCGTCTGGGGGGACACTTGGCACCTCGCCTCAGCGGGAGGCGGGAATGTCAGCCATCTTGCTTTCAGCAGACCACGAGGCTTCCATGCTGGCTGCAGGGGATGTGGGTCTCTAAGGGGAGTACTTGGGCAGGGCTTGCCCTTCTCATCGGAGTTTGTGCTGCTGCTCCACCAGGCCTACCTGCTGAAGCAGGGGACTTCTGCCCAGCTGAATTCGGTGCCTCCTCGGGGTGTGGAGGCAGGGATGACCCCTCCTCACAAAAGATTGCAGTTGGCCCCGGTGGATGACCCCGTGGAGACTTGGTTGCAGGTCTCTTTGCAGTCGGAAGTGGGATCGGTTTGCTCAGAGGGCCCCTCAGGGCACTTCAGGAGAGAGAGATGACCCTCGTATGCTCCGGCTTTTTCAGCGGGATGAATTGAGCTCCCTTATTTCAGAGGCGCTGGCAGTGCTGTCCATTGCCAAACTCATGGGGGCTTCTGCGGGGGGCCAGCCGGCTAGCCTTATGAAGGACCTTAGGGGGCCGGCCAAGGCGTTCCCTATACACCTGTATGTTCAGGACCTCATTTCCACTGAGTGGAGCTCTCCTGCCGCGGGTCTTAGGGTGGGGAGGGCCATGGTCCGTCTCTTTCCCTTGGTGCCGGAAGTGAAGGAAAAGTTGGCCTTTTCTAAGGTTGATTCATTGTTGACAGCGGTTACTAAGAAGACTGCCTTGCTGTTTGAAGGCAGGGTAGCCTTGAAGGATCTACAGGATAGGAAGTTGGAGCAGGCCCTGAAATAGGCCTTTGAGGTGACAGCCCTGGGATTTCAGGCTTCTTTTTGCAGTTCTTTTGTTGCCCATGCATGTTTGCAATGGCACCAAAGTTCTGGCTCCCAGGGTGGTTCTAAAGCGGCCTGGCTGGAGGCGGACCTGGCCTATTTGGCGGATATGGTGTATGACATGCTACGGCCTTCAGCCAAGGGCATGTGTTTGGCAGTCGCTGCCAGGCGTCTGCTTTGGCTGTGGGCTTGGTCGGCGAATGCCACCTCTAAGGCCCACGAGGTCAAGTTGCCTTTTCAGGGGAAATTGCTGTTTGGAGAGGACTTTAGCAATTTAGTTAAGGAACTGGGGGAGTCTAGGCCTCAGAGGCTTCCAGAAGGACAGGCCTTGTTCTTCCGGTTGTCAGACGGGCCCAGCTATTGCTCGGTTTCAGGACAGGAAGAAATATAGGCCGGGTTGCCCGGCTTTTGGCTAGCGACCGCAATTTCAGTCCCAATAGTCTTCCTTTTGGGAGGACAGGAAACCTCCAGGGAAGGCAGAGCGAGTAGTTGCTGCCTCCCATCAGTCACAATGATGCCAGGCCGGCCAGCTCATCCAGGCCGATTAAGGGACACCCTCAGGCGTTCCAGGACTTGTGGGCCAGGGCTATAAGCTGGAATTCTCCCGCCCGGTTGCTCCTTTCTTCTTACGGTTCCCCTGTCGAGGGGCCTTTCGAATGGTGCATGTCAGATCCATGGTAGAGTCTTTGCTGACTCTTCGGGCCATTGTTCCTATTCCTACCAATAAGTTCTGGTTGGAGCGGTACTCCATCTATCTCATGGTCCCTAAAAAAGAGGGCACGGTGCTGCCCATCCTGGACAACAAAGGCGTAAACAAGTGTCTGTGGGTGGCACATTTTCCGTGCAGAAGGGGGAGTTTCTCACCGCTCTTGACCTCAAGGAAACATACCTCCACATCCCCATTTGAGGTCCGCATCAACAATTTCTTCGCTTTGCCATGTTGGGCCGTAACTTCCAGTTCCGGGCCCTCCTGTTCGGCCTGGCCACGGTCCCGAGGACCTTTTCCAAGGTTATGGTTGTGGTGGGGACATTTCTGTGGAAGCAGGGAATTCTGGTTCACCCAAACCTGGACAACTGGCTATTTCGGTCGTTGTCTTACCAGGACAGCGTGGAGGTGACTTCCACAGTGGTCTACCTACTGCAGTCTTTGGGGTAGGTGATCAATTTTGACAAAAGCAGACTGGTTTTGTCACAATGGCTGGAGTATTTGGGTGTCCTTTTCGATACCAAGAGAACTCAGGTCTTCCTGACAAAGGGGGGGGGGGGCATGCAAAGCTGGCAGGTCAAGAGGAGTTGCTCCTCTTGATTCCCTGGCCACGGGCCTGGGATTATGTGCGGGTCCTCGGCTCCATGACAGCGGCCATGGAAGTGGTACCTTGGGCAAGGGCGCACATGCGTCCGCAACAGCAATCTCAGTCGGTGGTCTCCAGTTTCGGAGAATTATAGCATCTGGTTTGCCTGAACGTTGGCAGCCATACGGAGCATGAGGTGGTGGCTGTTTTCCTGGCCGTTGTGTTGGGGCATGCACTTCCCGATCCTGCATTGGGAGGTGGTGACGACAAACGGCAGCTTGTTGGGATGGGGAGCCCATTCAAGGTGTCACCTGGCTCAGGGCTCTTGGTCTCCAAGGGAGGCTCACTGCCCCATCAATCAGCTGGAGCTCCGAGTGGTTTGGAGGGCTCTGGAGGCCTTTGCCCTGCTATTGTAGGGGCCCCAGTTTGGGTCTTCACGGACAATACAACGGCAGTGGCCTATATCAACAAGCAATCAACTGGTGGTAGAGTCCAGCTTGTTGATGACCTGGGCAGAGAGTCATCTGCTCTGCCTCTCGACCGTGCACATCGCAGGGTCTGTCAATGTGGAGGCTGACTTCTCAGTCGGCATGCTCTGGATTCTAGAGAGTGGTAACTGTGTGTTGGGGCGTTTCAGCTGGTGGTGAGCTGTTGGGGCCTACCACACCTGGATCTCATGGCCACAAAGACCAATGCCAAGGTTCCCCAGTTCTTCAGCCGTCGCAGGGAGCAGAACTGTTTGGGTCTAGATGCCCTGTTGCAACCATTTTATCATTTTTCACAAATTTACAAGCATTTACCACTTGAATAAGAAAAAACAGTTAGGAATTTTTAAGGAAATTCTACATCAAATTAATATGGCTACAACTTGTATTAGACCACCAAAATTGGGGGTAGGAGCCGTTATAAACTTAGGAGATAAGACTCCAACACACTGGTTAAAAGAAAAGCTTAGCAAATTATCCACATATAAATAATACCTTATCACCCATTCAAGAACTGCTCAAACTAGAGACCCTAACATGCTTTAAACTATTTTTTTCTGTTCAATAAATTGCTTTAAATGTTCAGGAACAAAGAAAACATATTTAACTCCCAAATATTTTACATTACATTTGCAGGGATAATTTAAATTAAATGATGCCCCCAATGCCAAAGTGGCAGTCCTTAATGCAAGAAATTCTTTTCTTCTGGCAGTTACATCTGGAAAAACCCAGACTTTCTCTCCATAATAATAGGCCGATTGTTGAGGAGAGTGATGGCCCATCAGGGCAGGGTGATCCTGGTAGCCCTGGACTGGCTGAGGTGCCCATGGTATGCGGATTGAGTGCGGCTCCTGGACAGAGAGCTGTTGCCTCTCCTGCAGGCGTGAGGTCTACTCCGTCAGGGCCCATTGGCCATGGAGAATCCCTCCCCCTTTGGTCTTACAACATGGCCCTTGAGAGGGCTTGTCTGAGGAAAAAGGGCTATTCAGATTCTGCCATTGCGATCTTGCTCCGTGCCAGGAAGTGCTCTACTTCCTCATCTTATGCCCGTGTCGGGCATGTTTTTGAGGGCTGGTGTGCGGAGAGGGGTCTAGATCCCTTTGCCTCTTCCATTGGCCACATTCTGGTGTTCTTGCATCAAAGAGTGCACAAGAGGCTGGCACTGGGTTCCTTGAGGGTTCAGGTGGCAGCTCTGGTTTCTGGGGGCACTTGCAGAACGCCTCTTTGGTGGCGCATGCTGATGTAGTGCATTTTATGACTGAATCTGCCCTTCTAAGCGCCCTGTCCGGATTGGGAACTTAATTTTGTTCTTCGGGCGCTGCAGTGCCCTCCGTTTGAACCTATTCGCAAAGCTGCCCTAAAAGATCTTGCTGAAGACTGTGTTCTTGGTGGCAATTACATTGGCCCGTCGTGTTTCGGAGCTTCAAGCACTTTCTTGTGGGGAACGTTGTCTCCATTTTTCGGAGCTTCAAGCACTTTCTTGTAGGGGCCCTTTTCTCTGTTTTTTGGAGGTGGGTGTTTCGCTTCGTACTGTACCTTCTTGCTCAAGGTGGTTTCGGCCTTCCATATTAATCAATGCGTGGATCTTCCTTGCTTTCGTAGGGAGGATGTAGGGGACCAGGCTGGCCAAGCAGTAATCAGCCAATACAAGGCCCGGCACCAGCACTGAGGAGTCTTTGCGCCCAATACCATGTGCTCGGGAAGGCCCTGTTGGTTCCACCCTCTCTGACACGTATGGAACTAAGGCTGAGTGTGTGCTGGTACCGGGCCTTGCTTGTACTGAGTGATTGCAGGCCCGGACTCTGAAGCAGGCAGTGAGAGGAAATGGGGACAGCGAATGGGAGGTAAAAAAAAAAAGTGTACCGGCACAAAAAAAAGCACTGATTCTTAATATAAGGTATTGATGTAAAACTTACTTGAATTAGTTGGCAGCATTGCATTTTCTTCTTTATGATAAACCATATTGTAATCTAATTTCTTGAAAGTGCTATAAATACATTAGAGGCACTTGATCACTAATTTATCTATTCAATATCATCTAAGAACTAAAATATACAGGGTCCCTTTTAGTAAGCTGTGGTAAGCCCTAATGTGTGCTTACAGCAGATTAAAATCTACTACTGCAGGGCTTGCTCATGTGTCCCTCAGTAGTTTTCGGATCTGTGTACTAAAACACACTTTGGGCCCTGTTTATTAAGCTGTGCTAGAGACGCACTGGTGTTTTTAGCGCATACTAAGCATTAGCGTGCTCTAACCGTGTAGATGCCCATACTATTCCTATGGGTGTCTACACAGTTAGCACGTGCAAAAAAACAGTAGCGCACCTAGGGTTACCATACGTCCGGATTTCCCCGGACATGTCCTCTTTTTGAGGGCATGTCCAGGGCGTCCGGCGGATTTTGCCCGCGCCCACATTTGTCCGGATTTCTGGACAAACGTGGGCGCGGGTGCGGGCAGGCGCGTGCGTGCGGTGGGCGTGTGGGTCTGGTGACCTGGTCTCCCGTCCCCTCCCCTTCCTTACCATGTTCCCTGGTGGTCTAGTGACGTCTTCGGGGCAGGAAAGAGCCCCCTCTTTCCTGCCCGGAGCGCTGCCTCCCCTGTCTATCATCCTTCTCGGTCTAGGCTGGGGATTCAAAATGGCCGCCGAGAGTTGAACTCTCGCGAGGCCGCTTCAACTCTCGGTGGCCATTTTGATTCCCCAGCCATACCAAGGAGGATGCAGCAGGCAAGGGCAGGCAGCGCTCCGGGCAGGAAAGAGGGGGCTCTTTCCTGCCCCGAAGAGAAGACGCTACTAGACCACCAGGGCTAGATAGTAAGTGAGGGGGGGTATGTGATGGGGGGGAGGGGACTATGTGACCGGGGGGGGGGCGTGGCGGAACCCGTACCTGAAGGGGCGCGGGGCAGGGGCGGGGAATGAGGCGTGGCAGGGGCGGGGTAGGGGCGTGACGTGTCCTCTTTTTCAGAGGACACAAAATGGTAACCCTAAGCGCACCTTAGTAAACAGGGTCCGTTATTTTTTTAGCTCTTGGGGTGGAGAGTAAAGTGTGCCCAGCACTAATCGGTTAGCGCAGCTACATCGCCACGTGTCTCATGCTAACCAATTAGCGCATGGTTAGCACAGAAGCCCTGACTAGAAAATAGGTGTCGGTAAGGGCTCCCAGGCTAATGGCCATGTGCTCATTGGGAAATTAGCACATAGCCATTAATTAATGAAATTGAAAATGTGGCCATTTTACAGCCGCACTAAAAGTGGCCTCAGCACTTGGGAAACTTGTGCGCTAGTTATAGCGCAGGTCACTTTTTAGCGCAGCTTAGTAAAAGGGCCCCACAGTATTTTACCATTTAGTACTGTAAAGTTCTGCAAACAGAAGTCTGTTGTTTTACGGTAACACCTACTTCAGTGTTCTTTCCTCCCTACCTCCTGGAGCAACACTTAATAGTGAATAAACTACACTATTTCGGAAGAAACTGAAGGCCCTGTTTACTAAGCTGTGCTAGAGGCGCATTAGCGTTTTTTATCAAACGCTAACCATTGGCGCATGCTAACTGTGTAAGCGCCCGCAATATTCCTATGGACACCTACACAGCGCATGCTAATTTTGTGCACGCTTTAAAAACGCTAGCGCATCTTAGTAAACAGGGCCCTTAGTGTCATCGTCTTTTATGTGAACCCACTAGTTAATCTGACTGTCAGTTCAAGGTACTTGACTATTGTGACACAATAATAAAAGGGCTATTTATTTATGACATTACATAAGAATATAAGAGTAGCCATTTCCATATAACTTCCTCGAGTGTCCCCTAGTCTTTGTACTTTTGGAATGAGTAAAAAATCGATTTACTTCTACTCGTTCTACACCACTCAGGATTTTGTAGACCTCAATCATATCTCCCCCTCATCCGTCTCTTTTCCAAGCTGAAGAGCCCTAACCTCTTTAGCCTTTCTTCCTATGTGAGGAGTTCCATCCCCTTTATCATTTTGGTTGCTCTTCTTTGAACCTTTTCTAATTCCGGTATTTCTTTTTTGAGATACGGCAACCAGAACTGAATGCAGTACTCAATGTGCAGTCGCACCATGGAACAATACAAAGGCATTATAGTATTTTCGGTCTTATTCACCATCTCTTTCCTAATAATTCTAGCATCATGTTTGCTTTATTGGCTGCCGCCACCGCCGCACACCCCCACATTTTCCGCAAAATTTTGAGTTCAGTGTGGCTATCAAGCTAAAAAGAAGTCATTACAAAATATGAAACGATGCATAAACCTACACTTATCAATAAGTAAAG
This sequence comes from Microcaecilia unicolor, assembly GCF_901765095.1. Lineage (NCBI taxonomy): Eukaryota > Metazoa > Chordata > Amphibia > Gymnophiona > Siphonopidae > Microcaecilia > Microcaecilia unicolor. Next base: position 386,700,999 of record NC_044032.1, read on the forward strand.
AATCATAAATATACGAAGAATTCAATAATAAAGCATAATGGGGAGAATAGAAGAGGGGGAGATTAGAAAGTTGATGCATGGCTCCTGATGAAGCATGTAAAGTGAAACGGGTTTGGCCACCATCGAGCCATAGCTAAGTTCTCAACAATTGTTACATAAAAAGAAGAGCATGTTTGAAAATAAAGGAAGATTGGAATTTTAAATACATCGTGTTGATTATCTGATTAAGCATTTATACTGGACTCTTCACTTGTTGTTGCATTATTCTTTTGACATAATTGAAGATTTTTAATGCATTCTGGGTTTCTTTTACAAAGCCGTGCTAGCAATTCCTGCGCAGCAAATGAGAGGAAGCCCATAGGAATTGAATGGGCTTCCTCTCATTTGCCACACAGGAATTGCTAATGCGGCTTTGTAAAAGAAAGCCCTCTGTTTTTAGTAGGCAAATCATAAACTAGTTTCTGCTTATGCTAATGGTGTAAAATTCAGTGCTGAAGCAGATTGGCTTCCATTCGCCATTTGTTGTTTTTCTT